>NC_137737.1:81699420-82899420 GCF_963264785.1 Psittacula echo | reverse complement strand
AGGTCATGTTTCAGTGGCACAAGGAGACCTGGGTCACTCAGAAGTGCCTGACTCATTTTTCAGGTGAGAATCAAAGCACCGTCTCTGGTGACCTGCATCAGGGGACCAGTCCAGAAGATGCCTTCTGTCACAGGGCATCAGGAGCATTGGCTATTTCCCCTGTGTTTGTACAGCAGTGTCTGCTCCACTGCTCACTCAAGCTCATGAGCTGGCGTAATCCCAGCTGTATGCGTGGTTCATGGTCCTGAACATCCTTGTCTTCTGGGCTTGTGTTCTGAGTCTATATGTTCTTCTTCTGAGGCAACCTGGGGCATGTGACTCCAAGACTAGGAAGCTGATGGGAGCAGCTGGTCTCAAGCTGCAGGCTGCTGGCAGGCAGACATGGTGATGCTCAACTTCATTTCCACTCACTAAGGCAACACTGTGCAGATTCATACCAACAGCGCCTGCCTCGGTGTTGGAGTTGCATGAATGTGGATACTGCATTGCAGGAGGCTGATTGGGTAAGGCTCTGCCCAAGTAAAAGATTTCTCTTCCAAGTGCTTGTAGTGTGGCATCTGGGGTCCTGAAGGTGCTTATGAACCTTTTATGCTACAGAGGGGCTCTCATTGTCCTCATGTAAGGCCTGAGGCTCTGGCATTGTTTCATGATCAGAGGGACGGAAGTTTTCTCATCATCAAAGCAAACATACACAAATGTTATGTTACCTCAGCATGAGAGAAATTAAGTCTTTAAACATTGTGTGTTTTTGTCTTGTCTGTAGGGTTTACCCTTGTAATTTCTAAATTATAGATTATTTAATGATTATAACATATGTGTTCAAACATTTTGACAGAAATGTAATAATTTAAAATGTTTTCCAGAACTTATTTGTAGTTAAGGAACTAAAATTTATTTATATCCTCAATAAGCTTTGGTTTGCCTGGAATTTAGAATCCATTTTTTTTATGTACATTTGGCATCTTTACTACTTTACTATTACCAAGAATTAGGACATTCTAGGACTTTCTGCAGCCTGGTTGCTTCTCACTAAAACATCTGCATGTAATATAACTTGCTGTGCTACATATAAAAAGTAATAAGCACACAACCTTACCAGTAATGCAAACTTGAAAAGGTCAATTTTTATGGATTTGGGTATCATTAAAACAGTAATTAATATGGGACTTTAGCCGTCTGTGAACATTATTGGTGTAGTTGAACACCATTTAACTAAAACTTGTAGGAGGTGTTGGTGAATTTGTGTTCCAAAATGTCGTATGCTATGTCATTTTATGATGTTGAGTTTAGTAACTGGATTAATTGTTGAGAATATGTTTAACTGTTTCAGAAATACGCATTTATGAGCTTGTGATACATCACCCTCTCCAGTTTTCTTTAGAAAGGCATCAGTCTATCTGTATGTGTCTTGGCAAGTATGGCTTCTGTGTTATTGTAGCCATCATAAGAACAGCCTTTGTACGGAACCCATGGTAATGAGTAATCTAATGTACTTGTGAAAATATAGTAATACAAATGCACAAGCATTATTTATTAGTGCTTGTATGACTGAAAATGCTATAGCATATGCATACTAAAGCCAGTATACCCAGTACTGGTATAAAATTTTATCTTTAAAATGTATAGTGCTGCTCTTTGACATCTTAAGATACTCCTGTTGTCTGACCATCTAACTATCATATTTGATAAAATTTGCTTATTTTAGAGAAATGAGATTTTGTTCCTAACTTCTTTTTACCCACTGGGAGCTTTTATGAAATATTTGCTTTTTGGAATGAGCATTCTGTACTTTTATGATAAGGATGTTATTCAAGAGGGTACAAGGCAACCAATTTATGAAACTATACAAAATCACATTTCGACGATTTCGCTGCCCTTAATGCCTGTCAGACCCTAAAGGGCTTTAGAAATCTGAAGTGTTCTTGTGATAGATGCTGCAATATCAGAAGTACCAAGATCAAGAAATGTCCCTATTTTACAGATGTGCAAAACAGAAGGAAGCGAATGGCCTGTGCAGGTTAGGCAGAGGGACATGTATCCCAGACCTGTAACTGATCCCTTTGCATCTTCTGATTCATTCAAGTTTTTCTGCTGAACCTAAATAAAAAAAACCAAACCAAAGAGAACTGGTTCACAGGCAGGAAGTATAATCTGTTGAGTTAGTTGATAAATATTTAGAGAACAAGCAGAACTTTATAGCCAAGTATAGTCTGTTAATTGTGTGTGGATAATGTCCTTATCCAAGGTCTCAAGACATCTGTTGTTCTTCAGTAGGTGAAGTTGTATCATTGTCTTCTCTTATGAAGAGTTAAAAGAAGGAAAAAAGAACCATCTTCATCTGAAAGTTGAAAATCTTTCTTCCAAGGCCTGGATATTTTGGATTCTTTAAAAACAAAACAAAACAAAGCACCAGCAACAGAAAAAGAAAAAGTAGCCTGTATAATTGATAGAAGAATGTAAGCTGCACTCACAAGCTAATTAGTATCTTACACGGCTTTTCAAAATGCTTACTCCTGAGAAATGGATTGGCTCTTAATCATATCTCCTTGTCCCTGCAAGATGTTAGTCTCTTCTAATAATGGAAGGATACACACTGGATAACGATAGGAAGTCTCTTCAATTTTCATTTCATGATTAGAGAGACAAAGTCAATATTGGCCTATCCAAATGAAGGCAGTTGGTGGGTTGATGAAAAATAAATGGTAAAAATCTAAAAGCAATTCAACTCCATCAGTACAAAATTTTCTCATTTATACTATTTATAACTACTCAAAAAGGCAGGATGGTCAGGTACTCTGAAAAAAGGAATGAGAAAGGTGATGAAAGAGAATTCGATTTGCACGAACCTTTAATATTGGAATTGCATGGTAGCTGATAAATTTCAGCAGAATATCTCTTGGTGATAAATTTTGTTATTTTGATCAAATGCATTTCCACATATAGAGATGAGTTTGATATTTAAAAACACCTCAAGTACTTCCTTGCACTTACATTATTAAACCTGTTAGAGGAGTGTAGAAGTCTTTTATTTCAGAGGATGCTGAATGACACAACTATTGGCATTTTTCCCAAAATTTTTGCTATAATTTTTTTCTCTACTTTAAAAACAGCATTATGAAGGGACAGTAGAGACTAGCACAGTACTGTCTGCCATTTGCATGTGGCAATGGAACAGCTTTGGTGAGTGTCATATTGTAGCTGCAGCTGGCAACTAGGTACCATGCAGCTGCTCGGTCATTTCCTCCCCTGGTCCAGTGGGATGGGGAGAAGAATTGGAAAAAAAGGTAAAAAACCATGGATTAAGATAACAGTTTAGTAATTGAAAGAAAGTAAAATAGAATAACAACAATAACAGGAAAGAGAGAGAGAGGAATAAAACACAAATGCTGCCTCCCCACCAAGTGATGCACAATACAATTGCTCACCACCCACTGTCTGATACCTAGCCTGACCTGAGCAGTGATCGGTCCCATCCAGGTAGCTTCCCCCAGTTTATATAGTGGGCATGATGTGCTGCGGTATGGAACACCCCTTTGGCTAGTTTGGGGCAGGTGTCCTGTCTCTGCTTCCTCCCAGCTTCTTGTGCCCCTCCTCACTGAAAAGCATGAGACTGAAAAGTCTTTGAACAGGGTAAGTAGGTGCTACTGAGCAACAACTAAAATATTGGTGTTATCAGCATTGTTCTCAGACTAAAGCCAAAACACAGCACTGCACCAGCTGCTGGGAAGAAAAATAACTATCCCAGCTGACAGCAGGACCGTGGGATTCTCTCAAAATCCCTGTCTTCTGGAGATTTCAGTAACAGGACTCACATTCCTCCTAGGACATGAAAAACTAGATGTTTTCACTTAGGTTTTCAAACTTCTCAAATGTTTGCTTATTCTTTGGGTGCAGTGCAATCAGTTTAGTAATCCAGTCAGACTCCAACTTACTGCCTAAAACAGGTTGTATTTATATCTGGATATAGTCAGACAATTGTTTTTTGCATGCTGGTGGAATGAGAGTCTTACTAGCTGAACCACGTTGTGCTAAGATAAGCCTAAACAAAGAACACTATGGCATAGTCTTTTCTGCCTATGGGAATTTGGATTAACCTGTTGCTATCTTAAACTGCAAGAGAGATCTGTCATATCCAATGGAATAAAATGGAATTGATCTACTCAGTTACTAATGAAATTAAAAATTGTGTGCTGAATGGATTTCTTACCAAAACTGTCTAACAAGTGTGTTGTCTCAGTTGGTGATGAACCACAAGAAATTTGGTGTAGACAAGCTCCAGATCCACCAATATATTTTAAGTAATTGATCACCACATTTCCCTTTCCTTTCTGGAAAACAGCATTCCAGCAGTACATGAATACTTTGAGAAGAACTGCATTAGACCTGGGGCAGACTCTGAACAAAGACTGATTTGATGAATAAAATCCCATAGCAGTAATCAGTCTCCCTCACATCCAAAACACATCACAGTCGCTCTTTGAAGTACAACAATATGACATAGACTCTGTGAACCAGAGCTCCTCCAAACAGAATTAACAAGTTTCAGCTGCCAATGTCTGCTCTAGAAGAGGGTAGTTCAAGTTGCCCTAGTCCCACAGCTATAAGGGAGGAAGAAAGAGGTGGAGACCTGTTGTCCTGTTCTGGTCATAGAATCATAGAATCATAGAATAGTTAGGGTTGGAAAGGACCTTAAGATCATCTAGTTCCAACCCCCCTGCCATGGTCATGCGCTGCTCTTTCTGACATCTCAGCATCTTTTAGGAGACGGGACAGAGCTTTCCCCTCTGAAAGTGAAGCACAGATTTTTCTCCATCCTCCATCCAGCAGCCATGCCATGGATTGGTGGGAAAAGTGGGTGAAAGCAAGTAACGGAGAAATCACATATTTAAGGGTGGGTTTGGTGTGTTTGGGAAACCTGTGTTATTATGGAAGGGGTCTGGGAGTAGCTGGATCAAGCTGGTCAGATGAATCCCACCCTCTGGGTGCAGGGGAATGGGGATCTGCTAGAAGCAGCAGGAGGGAGCACAAGGGAGTCAAACAAAGAAAGCCTAGCACACGGAGCAGAGCTTCTTGGGTCAGTGGCATTGACAGCAGAGGGCTCACCTCATGTTTTGCCTGTGCATGTTATGCTCATTGGTGAAAGCAGCCTATGCTGTGCTTCCTTGCTTCTGGTTTAAGGGGTATTTATTGGTCTAGTGGGCTGTGAATTTACGGCATGACACCAGGGTAAATCTTTGATTTTCCCTAAGGCTCTGTCCTTTACTGGATGTAATGGCATTGCCTCTCAGGGTCTGGGAGCTGAACCTGAGTAAGTGATGAAGCTTAAGGTCTGCAATCTGGCAGGGCAGGGAAGCAGAAGCATCTCACAGGAATGCAGGGAAATACGGTAATTTGTGGGCGTCTGTCCAAGAAGATGTGAAAGCATCTGCAGTGGGTCAGGCTTGCCTTGGTGGTGGGTAATGATGCTGTTTAAGATCAGCCCTGTTAAGAAAAATAGATGTAAATTTGCTGAAGAAAGTTGTGGTGCTTGCTGTAGTCTGCAGTTCAAAATGGTGGAGTTTTGTTGGTCATGGGAAGGGGTTTTTTTTTTCCTTGTTAAAGGACAGAAAAAGACTCCATGTAAAAGGTTACTTGTCTTGAAATACAGATTTTGTGAGGATATCAGCCCTCAGGCTCTTGCTGAAAAAGCTGTACTGCACTGCAGTGGTTGCTGTAACAAACAGCCAGCAGTGAATGCAGTTAGCAAGGGCAGCTGTTGATCTGTACAGGTACCGGATACTCCAGGCACCATGGTTTAGTGCCTGAATGGTAGGGAGGCTTCTCTTCCCAGGTGGATTAGATGGTGCAGTCCTAAAAACCAAATATCTGGGAAAAGTAACCTCTCCTTCACTGGAGATCAGCATGGTCCCATCAGACAGGGGAATAGCTTTCTAGCTACTCACCATGGATGGTGACAGACTGGGTCAGGACTTTTGCCAATGCACTCTGAAGGATGTCGGTCTCATCTGCTGTTATTTTTTCATTTTTTCCCAAGTTTGTGTTTTCCCAATAAAGTCTGGTTTTCTACCAAGTAGGAAGCTATTTCCTACTTTTTAATAAAATGTGGTTTATCAGATGCTCTTATGATCCCCAGATGCTTAACTGCTGATCCTTGGAGAACTTGGAAGATTTTCCAAGACTTTTTCTCCTCTGGCAAAAATTAATTAAAGGCAGTCAGATGCTTAAAGAGTGTCAGGCAAGGACAAATGGATGCACTGGCAAGCATCAGAGTAGCAGACTGCCTCATGCTTAGGAAACACTTGTTCATGCTAAATATGACCAGTGACAACTTTGCCTTGAGCCTGAAAGATTTGTGGTCAATAAAATGGAAATACATAAATAAATAAAGTGTCTATTGTTTTTAATTTTTCTCAGACATTATATGTGTACCTATTAACTTCTACAAATGCCATTGGAAAATTTAAGTTAGGCTTTTGTAAAGGGGTAATGGATCTCTGTGACCTATTAGTGCTGATAAGAAGCACGTAGGAAAAAACCCCATGAACACTGGTTGACATGAAGGGAATATAAAGTTAGAATCAGTGCTACTTGATAAAGATTAATCTCCCTGTTAAGTTTAAGCATTCTTTGATTCATAGCATGCCAACTGCACAAACAATTTCTCTTAATTCAGACCTTTGCTAGTGGAAGATGTTACAAACACCGAGATGTAATTTGTCAGCCCCAGGTTCCTGCCATGTGATCTTCCAGCTCTGGGTTGAGCTCCTGGGGTTTCAGATATCCCCTGGGCAAAGTGACAAGGTTCATTACGTGCACTGAGCTAAAACTGCATGAATAAAACACAGTCTTTAATGTTGTAGAGTGCTGTGCTCATCTATTTTGACAAATTTAGTTTAATCTCAATTATTTATATAGCTCCAGAATGTAAAGTGATTCGGGTTTGCAAAAATAATTACTTTTGTAGTGTGAGAGTGAACACATCATTGTGCTGCTGGGGAGTCATTGTGCTATCAAAGGACAAATTAGGACCTGTCACCAACAAGCCAGCAATTGCTCCTTGCTTCCGCTGGGTGGTATTTCAGTTTTAAACCTCAAATTTCGCAGAGAAAAATCACCCTTTTAATCTTATTTCATCATGCATTTTTGCAATGCATGAGACATTTTAATTATTCACTTAATATTTACCATGCTACAGTCATTTCTGTGGGTGTGAATGAGCATGAGTGGAGGAAAGCAATGCAGTGCTGTGGGATTCCTCTATCACTGTGTTAGTGTCCTGCTGCTGGTGGGTTCTGTGGCATTAGTGGGAGTCAGGATGAGCTGAGTGAGCATTTCTTCTGGTGCTTTTTTGCAGAGGTTTGCTAGGCTTTGAGTGTTTCTTCTGGGAATGAAAATAAGGACTAAACTGGGCAAGGAGTGTTCTGCACTATAAAACAGCAGTTCCTTACTATGTTCGAAAACTTTAATGTGACAAAAAATCTCTCTGGTAGCTTCGTTCCAAGCTTTTACGTTGATGAGAAGCAGTTATGTGCAATGTTAAATTTGGGGCTGATCACCGGCTCATAGTGGTCAGATGCCCAGAATCTGCTTTTGGATTCTGTCTGATGATATGATTCAGTGTAGGTTAGTTTAGCTACAGCTAGGAAAATCCATACTTAGGAAGGTTTAGTATTGTGGTGTGTATAGGCAATTCTCAGACAGACTTGCTGCTTGATTACAGAACTTGCCTTTAATGTCCATTATTCTATTTAATTCTCTGAATTATTTATCTTGAAGTCTGTATGTACAGAACACAATATCACAAAGTCATTGGAGATACAGCTGTGTAACTGCCCTGAGCAGACAGAGCTGAGATATATTTTCTGAGGTTTTGCTTGTTTCTGAGCCCCTCTTTCTATCCTAACTAAGTCATTCTTCAGAAATTGAACTTTATTTTGTTATTCTGTCAAGTAACACTTTTGTAAAATAAAAAATAGCATGTATTTAAGATTTCCTTTTCAAGAGCAAATCAATTGAAGCTGATAAGCAGTTCTCTATTACCTGACCTCAAGTTCCTGATCTTAGTTTGAGTACAGAAATGTTTATTAACATATTCCAAACCACTCTACCTGATGGGATTCTTACTACTTCCAGCTGGTTAGGTCATTCAGGGATGCCAGGTTTCATGAAGGAGTCTTTATTAATGTGAAACTTGATTAAAATTCTTGGGTCATTCTTCAGTAGGTCTGGCTTTTCAAGTCCTAACACGATTCATTGAACAAATCTTGATGCTCCTCCCTAACATTTCATTATCCTTCATGCACATCTGGGTATCTCTGAAATGCTGGAGTAAAAAAAACAAACCCCAATATATTTTATTTTTATTATTACATATGCATTGAATTGAATTCCTTCTGGTACTTCTGGTATTTAAGCAATAGCACAGATTAACTGTAGTTTCTGTTCAACTGTTGAAGAACAAAATACAGATGAAGATGTTTACAAGCTTTTCCCTGGGGGATGCTTTTGCCTTGTTAACATTAAGTTAAGGTTTGATTCTGCTGTGATCAGCAGTTACCTTGATTGATATTTACAAGCATAACATAGCACAAACTATTTTAAAATGAACTTCTCTTTTTCATTTTTAAATTTGTCTAGGACAAACTTAATTTGTTGAAGGATAATATATTTCTAGTTCAGTTTGCTAATGTAGCATGTGGGAAATTCTGTGATAGCTGTTCTTGGTAGTAATCTTCCAATTTTGGTTGCAGCCCTGGCTATGACTGGAGGCTTGACCTCTTGTGGCTGTCTGGACCAAAGATGGTAATCTTCTCAGAATATGGGTGAACACAAGAGATGACATCTTTTTAGTACATGAAATTGTTCATTCATCCAGGAAACTCCATGAGCTGTTAAAACTGCCATGAGGACATTTGACCTGGAGTTGTCCTTCAAGTGCTGAAGCTCTTCCAAAGTTTTCTTCCATGTAGCTTTTGCTGGCAAAGTCTCAGAAAGCACTGAGCATTTTTCAGCCACTTTTGCAGTAAAGCAGGCAATACCTTTTGTTTAAATTTAATGGGGTGCAGTGGATAGGACACAGAGGAGCAAAGGAGCTGCCCCAAGACAGGGTCCTCTCTAGTTTCTGAAAATGGAGCTCCTTCTCTGGGGTCACAAATGTGGCCCCCAAAACTGATAAGTTAGTGGAAACTTGGTCCAAGTGAGATCTGTAAACACTTTGTGCTGTAGAAAGAGGGTCCACTGGGTTCAGTTACCTGTGGTTTCGCAGCACAAGTCTGTCATGCCTCCAGAACAAACAGGTATGGGACTTGAGGAAGGATATGCTATACCCATCTGTGGTTTAATGCAGATATGCACAATACAACCTCAGATACACAGCAAAGGGCCTGAAACAGCTAAATTCAGGGTAGGTGGAAGAGTCCAACTGCATACTTCATTGTTGGTTTTATTTCAGCCTAAAGGCATCCTGCGCACAGCTTCAGCTGGTCAGACATAGTGTTTCTCCGCTGGCTGCAGTTTGTTCAGCAGCATTTTAGGCTTCTTGTTGACTCATGAAGGCATTGGTATGCCTGCACCATTTTTCAGCACTTGGTTCTAGTTCAGCAAATCCCTTGTTGCAAGGTGGCTTCCAGTGAGAGTAATTTATTTATTTGACATCCCAGAATAAGTGAAAATACTAATTTTTCTGGGTGCAGTGTGAAATATAATGCCTTCATTAGTGATGGACAGCCAGTGGCTGCTCTGACCCTCAGCCTGGGGAGCCAACCTCCAGGAGGGGCCCTAGCACAAGGACTGCCTCCTTGATGTTGCTATATCAAAGGTAAATAGTCCGAGATTTGCACATTACTGAAAATGCTTTGTGAATATCAGTTAATTGAATGAAGATTTAAATGTGCTGCTAATTTTTAATCTTTTGGCAATTAATTGTAATCCATCCTGTTTACACTTCCACAGCCTAAGCAGGAACAGTTCTTATTAATCAATACACCGATTTGCTATTTTACCAAGGAGGGAAACAAGGATTTGCTGCCTGCATGCTTTATGCTGGGACTCTGTGAGCCTGTATCAAAAGGAGCCTTGAAACGAGAGTAGCCTTGCAGTTAAGCAGATTAACAGTGATTTCTTCAGTCTGGCAGCAGGTGTCTGTAACTGAGTCTGCACTTTGCAAGATGATACTTCATTGAACAAATGCACTGTCAAAGTTAATTACTTACATTTTATTTTGCAATTCACCTCCATGATGACATCCTGCCAGTAGTTAAAAGTGCTCAAAAAAAGATTTTTTGTGCTCTAGCTGGTGGGTTTAATGAATATGTGAAAATGAACTTTTGGAAAAGAAATATGAAGGGTTTATATTTGATTTTGCTTTATTGGTTGGTGCTGACAATGGAAATGCTATTTAAAGCTTTTGGAGATTTTGACTAAGCTGGCAAGTTTCAGTAGTCTGTCAGCTGTCTTCACCTAATAATGTCTCCTGCTTTTGTGGTGAAGTCATGAACGCGTGGAAACCTCTGTCTGAGCAGTGACAGAACTGTCATCATCACAAGAGTGACCATTGTTTCATGTGTCACTTGTGATGGTACAGAGGAAAATTGTCCTTGAGAACAATCAGTGGAGTCTGCCAGAGTGCTTATCTGTTATTCTGTGAAATTATGTAAAAGAATTTGAGCTGAAGCAATGGCAGTGAATGAAGTTAAGGTGCTCATGTGTCTGCCAGATAACATTTCTTACAAAAAAAACACACTGACCATTTATTTCATAGCTGCCAAACTGCTTGGCAAGGGGTTCAAGAGCAAAACCTGCATATCCACAACGCTTTGGGCCATCTTTCCAGAGATGGGGACCTCATCAGCTCAAGGAATGAGATAGATAATGTCTATAGAAAAACTCTCACCAATGAAGCAAGGTGATTTTTCACTTTCTGCCCCAGATACCAACTGAAGACAGCAGTCATTCAAATACTCAACAACAATGCAAGAGATGGTAAATACATGGTAGCAATTATAAACACAATTGTAGCATTATAAGGATTACACTCTCTGTTGCATATCTCTCAGAAAAAAAAAACCCAATATGTAGAAATGCCTTCTTTTCAGATGGAGGATGTAGTACATGTCTACTGGGACGGGATAATTAGTTCATTTTCTTTAGAAGTCTCAAAAGGAGCTTATACTAATAATCATCATAATCTGAATTGCTGAATAATTGTGTTGTGATTTCTATCTGCAGCTAAAATCAGATATGCTGTTTTACAGTTGTGAAATCTGGATTTTATGTGTCCTGACAACAAAGGCTCTTTGGTACTGCAAGCCCCAGAGGTTATTCCTTGACAAAATAGCATCACATTGATGCAGGTAATGTCAAATGATAATGAGATTTTAGGGTGTCTTGTATGTTTTGGCTTCTTTCCATTTATTCCAGTAGCAGTGAACACCTAGGCTAGTAAATGCCTTACTAACTGAACAAGAGGATTCATTGAATGTTGGGTCCTTAGCTCTCTCAGGATCCCCAGATGGTGAAAGCAGATAGGCCTTTCCAAGATATGGCTGAGAGGGGCTGAATCACCTTTTTGAGGTTCATGCTTCACCCTGATGGTTATCTAGAGATAAGGGAGTCTAGCCAAGTTAATCATCAAGGGCAGTCACACCTTTCTCTTTGTAGTGGGGCATTACACCTACATCCAAAATCTGAACTTTATTTATATTCTTAATCAGCAAGTTCATACTCTACCATGGGAGGAAAACTGGTTGGGGAGAGGGTGGTGACAGTACCTCCAAATCTGTGAGGGAAATAAACTGGGCGCTATGGTGAATCTCAGCAGTTTGTTGCTGCTTCTGGAAAGTATCCTCAGTCAAGTGGACAGCTTCTTACCACTTTGTTTTTTAATGGGGTGGCCACATCCTCCCCATTTACCCCCCACCACCTTCATCCCTTGCAAAACTGCTGTTGACTGTGTAACCCACAATTACCAGAAGCAAAGACCCATCATTACATTTCCATCACACTGTGCAAGTACTAATTTTAAAACGCAGGAAGTCCTTGTGTTGTTGCCTAACTACATTCTTTGGGAAGGAAGCAGACAGGCAGGGGTTAAAATCTAGGTGACTGATGCTGCCATACTGACAAGCTTGAATTCTCTACTAGTAAATCTCAAAGTTCAATCCAACTGTATCCTCCTGCCTCTCCCAAGACAATGAAGTAGCATTCATGAAGATCAACATTTAGTAAGAAATAATGGAGCTTTTCCAAAACAAGATGCAAATTTTGTTTTGTAGTTTCAGTATTTAAGAAAAAAAAAAAAGAAAAAATAAAACCAGAAAACCAAAAAAGCACCATTTATAGATCCTAGCAGGTCAATTGCCTTGCCATTAAAATACCGAGTCAACACCTTGCAGTTAAAGTGAATGTTCTCTCAGTGAAGTTGAGCATTGATTTCTCCACGAACTTCATTTTATTTTTTTACAAAAATCTTCGTTTACAGATCTGTCCCTTGTCAACATATGGCTATAACTAGCTGTTTAGTCCGAATTGATGGATAGCTTCAACTAAGCTTCCGAAGCTTCAACCTTGTAACTAGGGTCAGAATCTGGATTGATACGTAGTTATTACAAGATACATATAATTGTAGAAATCTTATAGCATACTAAACATGAGAACACTAAACATGCATGCTTCACTTTCTGTCCCATTGTGGCATGAAACAGAAATTCCCAAAAACATGGAACTTCAAGTACTGCAGTATGTAAATTGAAAAAGCAAAGCATGCATTTTAAATTGATTATTTTCTAAGAGAGGAAGTGATATTTTTCTTGTCGGTATATTCAGTCGGGTTTTTTTGTTTTGGTTTGTTTTTTTCATTAAAAATAGTTAGGAATGCTATCAATCTTATCAAGTCTGTGGGATACTACTTTTGCCTATGGATGCATGCTCCATACCTAAGAGCACCATAACTTGCAATAGTAATAAAAGGATAATTGCCATAAGGTGACTAAGCAGGGGACCAGGTGGGGCAGAGTAGTCTTTCCTGAGCTTGGCATCTGAGAAGTTTTTGTTGTTTGTTTGGTTTTAAGTATAATTGTGGGTCTAAACTTACTATTGACCTAAGTATATATGTTCTCTGAAAATCAGTGAAAGGGAGTTTCTTTTGGATTTTTTTCAGAATTTTCTCCAAGACTAAAATTTTCTCCAAGACTAAAAATGAATTTTCTCCAAGACTAAAAACCAGCAAAGAAAGCAATCCAGACCAGAACAATAGTGTGGCTGGAGCAGTTGGTAGAGATCTGTCATCAGCAGGTAGAATATTATTTTCCTTTGGGGTGTAGGTGTGGAATAAGGGTAAACTACTTTATTTTTCCATTGTGATAAATTTTCGGGAAGACCTGGGCTCCTGGAACTTCTTTTTTTCACAGTCAGCTTTTGGGATTTATGGTAAATTTAGCAATCAGGAAGTGGAGTCATCCTTCCTGACTTATGATGAAGTGCAAATATCAGCTCTTTATTCTCCTGAAGGTCATAGAATGTGAGAATTGCTATGAATGTTGTCTTCTCACACCAAGAAGAATAAATGGAGTGTTTTCAGCTGAAAGGCCACTAGGTTCACAAGACACGTTATCTCAATACAGCGTAAAAGCTGTTGCAGTTGTTTGTGTTTGGACAACTGTATGCCTCACATGGTCTCTTAATATTTTGAACACAAATAGATTTTATCATCTGTGAGTAGCATGATGATATCTATTTTTCTCTTATTAGCATAGACCGTATAATTATTTAGTGCTTTTAGTTATGTTCTGGTTAATATTTTAGGTTCAAACAAAGTTGCTAACTTGAAGAAAATGGAAGAATCCTGGTATGAAGATTTGCCATCCATGCAGGATATGAGAGAGTCATAGTCAACACTGGTATATCTGTATGAAACTGGTATCAGAAGTTTTCATATATGACAGTACTTCAGAAGATCCCAATGTTTGGAATAAGAAATAAAGGCAGTATATCTAGTAAAATCTGCTAGATAAATGTTGAGTTCTTAAAGGTTGCTAGTGGACAATCTACTTAAGCTTAATATCTGTGACCTCTTTGACAACAAAATCTCTTCTAGGAAGATCAGATATACAGCTCTCTTTTGTAGAGGCAGCAAAGTTCAATGGTAACTTGGTCACTGTGTAAATGTCTGGCATTTCCTTCTATTCAAGGAAAATTGTATGGTACACATTTACTCTCAGGACAATCCATCAAGAGGCCTATGTAAGCCAAGGAGTGTATGTTCATGTCAAATATTTCACCCATAATACTTACTCTTTCCTCCTGAAGCTTAAGTGTAGCACAAAGTGGATATGTGTGGGTGTGTAGGGGAAGAGAAAGCTTTCCTAGCTGAGACCCACATGTCTGGAATTCTCTCTCCATAATCATCAGCTGGCCAAGTAAATATCCTGTGTGGGATCCTTCACAGGAAAGCTCAACATCTCTTCCTTTTCTTTTTATCATAGTTTCCCTATAGTTGTTATTTTGTGAGGTTTTGACATAAAGGCAAAAGGGGACAATTTTTTCTGTTCAGAGTGTCTTTCAAAAGCCACTAAGGTGCCCTAACATACTTATTTTTGTTATGCAGTTCGATTAGTTGTTGATGAGATTCCCGCCAGTAGTTAATGAGGAAAGAGGAGCTTTCCAAGAAAGGCTGATGTTAACTATTTGAAGGAAACTACAGCAGTCTGAACCTTCACTAAGGTTTGAACAGCCATCTTAGTCATGCCTCTTGCATTCTGGTTCCCTGAGGACGCCTGGAGTGTGTCAGTTGGTCAGCTGGTGATGTCCTCCACTTCTGCTGACGTAAACCTCGAGTATGGTTGCTGAAGTTGCTGCATTTTTGCGCAGTCTGTGCTGTTCAGATTCCTCTTCTAATCCCTCTTCCATGTATATTTGCTTTGAGGAGGAACATGAAGAGAAGAAAACCTTATTCTTCTTCTGTTTTCCAGTATGTAGTATGAATGACATTAAGACTTGGGGTTCATCTACTGAAATGGGGTTGGCTACATTGTTTTTCCTCTTGTGATTAAGTGGCAAGGTGAGTGTGTATTGCCAAAAGCATAGCTGCAACACAGGGAATGGACTGAGACATACTAAGAGTTCTGTTTTGCAGTCAGGCCAGACTTATTTTTGGTGGCTTTGGCTTGGTCATGTTTCAGAAACCTCATTCCATAAGGGTTTTTCCTGCCTTCAAAACCTCAGTTGTTTTAGCAGCAACAATAACAAATTATAAATGTCTCCATCTGTAAGAGAACCAACGATCAAATTTAAAGGCTCATGTTACCCAAGTCATAGAGAACAGTGTGCTCTGGTGCTCTGCAAACATTGTCCAGAAACACTGGTTTTGGGCCCTGTGAAGATTTCTAGAGTACCTGTGGGTACAGAATTTCACAAAATAGCCATCCTTACAAGTAATGTGGAAGCAGAATTGATTCTATGCTTGTCTCGAGGCTGCTTTTCTTGGTTTCCTTACAGATGGACAGGTAGCTTAAATATAAACTTAACATTTTACCTGGCATGGCAGAAATGAAGAGTAGACTGTACCACCATTTATAGTTTGCTTCCAAAACTAGTCCACAATTAATTCTGTACTTCTATAGCCAGTCCCTATCATAACCTCAGTTACATGTTACAAGGTGGCTTAAGTTCTCAACAGCTTATTTTCTGTTCTTCACATTAGCCTGCAGTGAAACCATATTTGTTTATGAGGCAGGAAGAGGAGAAGTTAACAGACCCCACCCCAGCTTCTGACTCGGGGCACAGAACCCTTCCAGGGGTTTAAAACCGAGGGCCTTCGAAGTTAAAACCTGTCAATCTGATATTCCTTTACGATAAAAAAAAAAAAGGGGTGGGAAAGAAATTCTTTGTTTTTGCCTGTGTTCCCTGTAGAAATGACAGCTACAACAAAGTAGTTGGTAAGGAAGAAACAGAGATGATGTATACTTCGTATTAGAATAATTATTCAAAAAATACAGCAAAAGCTACTTAATTCTTAAGGAGTTCTGTTTTCATTATTTTTTTACTGCCTAATGAATCAGAAAGTAAATCTGTAATTTTATTGAAAATGTAAAGTAAATCCAGATGTTTGTATACAGTAATGTCACCAGAATCTGCTAGGAGCGTGTTATCCTGTTAGATTTATTCCTCTGAACACAACCAAACAACTCATGCTGAGTAAGACTGGGGCTTCCATTCAAACAGCAGTGGCAAGACTGTGGGTCTGGAATCTCCTGTATGAAGGGAAAATTTTAAGACTAACACACATAACGTCTGTGGAAACATAACACACTGAGCTCTTTGTGCTTTAGAAACAAGCAACCATTTACTTTGAGGATTTTATTGTGCTGCATTTCCAACTGTACTAAGGAATTAATATTAACTTTATCTCTAAGTGAACCAAAATAGTGGCTAGGGAAAGTTGTGACTGGGGAAATTTTTTTTGTTGCGATTCCACTTGGATAGGGTGTATGTTAGGCTTTTAACCCAATGGTCAGGTTGTAGTAGCAACCTGAGAGTCCTCTAAACTGGAGACTTCTGTCAAAAGGAAACTGATTCTGCGCTTGAAGGGGAGACCGAGATGATTGAACCTGGAGTTCCACTAAATAAAGTTCCCCTCTGTTATGTTTTCTGGGTCAGATTTTCATCCCCATCTCTGTTCACCCAGAGCACGTTTGCAGTGACTGGGCTCTCTGTGACATACTCTGGCCAAAGGCCTGATGCTGAGCAGTGAGTGGCTCTCTGGTTAGTCTTAGGCCATGCCAGTCCTGCTCCTTCAAGAGTCTCCATCTGCAGCAAGCACTGACAGGGAAAGTTAAGTCTTTAACCCTAGCATGGTTTAAAGTGTTTGAAAATGAAGTACTTTATGTTTGATCAATTTAAGCCTCATGGATTAAAGAAGGAGTAAGAGAAGCCTTATCGTCTTGAGGATATGTGATGATGAACTGAAACATCTGGCATAATCTGTTATTTGTAACTTTTGGTTCCTCTGTCCCCTGTGATTTTTTGTGTGAAAGTGTATGGTTGTTAAATTGTTAGAAACATTACAGTAAATGAAGTCATTGGGGTAGAAACAGAGGTGTGGGGACTGCTCAGACAGTCTTTTTTCCATTCCTGTCTACAGTTCCAGTTTGGTTCCTTGATTGTGTGCATCAATGCAGTCTTTAATTAGATTGCCACATACTTTTTTTTTATTCTGAGGTGGGATTGAAGATCAGCTCTCCCATGACTGCTATGATCCCAAAGCGGTTGTTGTGTCTGAGACAGTAATGAAAACTGCATTTATTTATTCTGTATTATTGTCTGAATCAGGTATTTTGTCCATATACATGTATACATAATGTCCAGACTAAACCACTTTCTGCACAGAAAAATTCCAATAAGCCACAACCCCCCCAAAAAAAAACCCTTATTGAGATAAGGAGTTTTCAATAGCCAGACAAATTATAGGACATGATCCTGTAATGTGTCAGTATATCGACAGACTTTGCAATCTCCTTTCCTCTTGTGGTGCCTGAGTGAGGAGCTGGCACAGCGGGGTGAGGGGATACAGCTATGTCTCCCTGTGGTAATTAGCAGATAGGTGGGGCTTGGGCAAACAGAGAGATGTTGAGGTGTGTCTGGGCAATTCAAGGCTCACGGGAAGCTGTCATGTAACTGCCTGACTTCCTCTAATTCCCATTCCCTTCATAATGCTAGACCCCAGTTAGAGCATACTGTGCCACACCTGCTGGCAAGGTCTTTGTGAATATTTCTCTTGTGTACTTCTAGCAGTGTCTGTGCCGTAAATGTTAATTCTCATAGACTTGTATGAGCCGTACAAAGGGCATTGCCCTGGCGATAAAGTTGATATGCAAAACACAAAGAAATGAAAGTCGGAGTTCTCTGGTAACTGGAGTACCCCATGTTAGATGCCTAATACTATATGTTCAAAGCATGGTTCCTCCCTCTATGACTGCATTGGTAGTTCTGTATGCTGAGCGTTTTTAAGCCAGACTGAAAGGTCTCCTGTGAGTACCTGGCATTAGAACTTTTGAAATTCCTGCCTTGGATGAATGTCCTGTATCCCATGGGGGCTGTGTCAGAGATGGGCACACAATTTCCTTGGCCAGCAGTTGCCTGAAGCAAGAACACTCAACCTCAGTGTGATTTTCCCTGCAACTGCATCTTCTGACTGCTCATCATTCGTATTTCCAGGGAACAAATAGAATCACTAGATATGTCTGTGAAAGGTTCATTATACATAGTACAGATAAAATCTGTACTACAAGTACGGTTAAGTTCTGTTCTACAGTTAAGTGGTCTGCTCTGAGTGCATAGATTCTGAGTAGTACAAAGTCTTATATATTGTCTGGATTTCACAATGAGTGTAAAAGCTGACTGTAGTCCCATCCCAGAAGACCTCAAATCTTGCTGGAAAGCACTGAGTATGATTTTCAAAAAGGAATAGGTTTCTTTTTCTTGTTAAATCAGGCAGAAGGACTTTTCATGCTTCTTAGAAATGATGGAATTGATTCTGATTCAATCTGAACTGCAAAAGTATGTAGGTTGAAGAAGAACCCAATAAGGAAAATGTAGCTTAAGTCTTTGGCAACTGAGGGAAGGGTGTTAAAAGAGAGATATGTTGGCTTACTTTCTAGCTACATAGCATGGCTGTTTGCCTTACAGTACCAGACAAAACTTGTTTCTGTTTAGAATCTAGAAAACGGTGGAGTCAAGCCAAGAACATCAAAGGACATTTCTCATAGTGCACCAGCAGCAGTGTGAAAAAACAGAATTAAGTGATAGCAGAACAGAAGGAGGCAGAAAACTTAGATCAAAATAGAGTCTGAACAAAAGCTCCAGGCTTATAGTAGGAATAAGTTGAATTAATTGTGTCCTAAAGATGAGCTTTTTGCAGTTTAATTATTTTGAAGTTCCTTAGGCAGTATGATGAACAAAAGATCAGTGTTTTGATGTTAGAGGTATATAGTCCTTTGTTTTCAGATATTTTTTGTGCAAAAAGTCTCATTCTAAGTTTACTCTAGGTCTAAAAGGTGATTTGACATTGATCAATAGTGTTATTTTTTCTTCTACTTCTGGTTCTTGCCCAAATCAAACATTTTTTACTTGACAGATTACACAAGAAACAGAAGATGACTCTCTCCTTCATTGGTAAACAGAAGCCTTGTTTCTTTCACTCAACATGCCCTTCACTACCCCTGTTTTTCTTGCAGCACTTAAGTAATTGGTAATTATGTTGCCCCTGTTCCCCTTATGTCCCAAGATTCTTTCTGCTGTGGTCAGATCTTTCCTGCCTCATTTTGGAAAACAGGACTATGACTTCATCATATTGTGTAATAAAGTTTAAATTGGTGCAGGAAAAGACTGTACAAAATAACATTTTTTGTTCTGTAGTAAGCATCATAAACTGAAAAAGAAATAGAGGTAATTGATCTAAAAATTAGTATATTTGCAAAACAATCTATGTAACTGCTTTAAAAAATAAGTATCTATCTTAAATTTAATTGTTTAGTATGTAGATTGGGTGCATATATCTTTTTGGGGTTTGGCAAATTAATGTTCATTATCTCACAGTGTAATTCAAAGTATGCTGTGAATAGGTCTATGTTTGCAGGCTTCATCTGGGTAGAATGTTTTGTTTGGTTAGGTTTCCACCACCACTGCCACCAAAAGGAAGACCTTTGCTTTACAGTTGTTGTGAACAATAAAGCATTTATCCAATTCTCATGCAAGTATGGAAAAGTACTTTCTTAAGTTGTCTAACAAGGACCACTACAAAATCCCTAACAAAGGTGGGCATTACAATCTGATCTTAGGAAAGGGTAAACCAATTCAAAAGTTTGAGTTACTTTCATGTGATTGCACCACAAGTCAGTCTGCTTCTTGAATGCAACCTGAAATGTACTTCCAAAAATTATAATTGCTTTTTCAGGAATCCATTCGGGCTCTAAATTTACAAAGAAAATTCACTTATTTTAGGGTCAAACTCATTTTCAGATTTATGATATTTACATAAAAATCCCATATGGACATTTTGTACAAGTGACAGTCTTTTGACAGTTGTAAGACAGAAACTGATGATCTGACAGATTATGAAAATCTTATTTCTGGCTATAACAAATGATCCTTGAAGTGGTGTAGAAGTAATTGTTCACTAATTCTCCTCTAGAATGAGGAAAATGTTATTTGCATATGAGGTCTATTTATTTCCATTCTCATTATGCTATCATCTTCACTCCTGAGGGCCCAAGTGTATGGAAGCAGCCTCATGTGAGGCTGGTCACAGCTATTTAAGGCATATTAGTGTGCTCAGGGCCCTGACAGACTGGGGCTATTCTGTAATGCACCCCAGAATATTTAAAGGAAATTGTTTTGCATTATTCCTTTGCTATCTTGGGTGCACCTTTCTCCATAATGGAGCCACCAGTATATGGAAATAGCACAGATAAGACATTCTTCTTCTTTTAATATACTCAATAAAGCCCTTCCTCCCCAAAGCCAAGTAACAATCTCATTTTACAGATCTTTGTGGTGCATTTTCATTAAAGTCTGTTTTTGCAATGCTGCTAACATATCCCTTAAACACCACAAATATAAAAAACAGATATAGATAAGGTGTTTCGTTGTGAGTTGAAGATGACTTATGAAAGCCAGATTCCATAGTCTGCAGAGCACTGGCAGGGCAAACACTAAAGTTTTTATTTAGTCTGAATGCTTTTTGTTTCTTAAAGACCCCTTGAAATCTGTGAGGGAAGTACACATGTGAAGGAAAATGTAGAACTGCTGTCATCTTACAGTGGGCTGGTGTGAGGAAGGAGAGAGAGACAGAGTCCTGGGTCTTGTATCTGAAGATAGCCTCACAAAGCTGAAGGGGAGAGTGTTCTGTGCTATGAAGCTAAGACACTAACTGTGGCCTTGAGAAATGTGTCACACAGAGAATACGAGAAACTCCTGTTTCTCTTGATAAGAAGCTTCAAGTTGAGTTGTGAGCAGCTGAAGTGGAAAACTGAGCTTATTGGTGGATAAATGCTCTCCATGAGTAGGTCAAAGCCTTCTGTAAACACGTTCACATTTCCGTAGATGTGAGCCAAGCAGTTTCATGGATTTTTTGTGCTTGAAATTGAAGCTTTATTTGAAACCCCATGGGTCATTTTCTTATCTTTTGGTGGCTGGCCTGCTTATCCTTGTATGGTAATGGCTGTGCAGTGAGTTTAAAATAATGTTGGTGTTTGACTGGTACAAACATACTTCAGTTTACACCCCACCTTCATGATGCTGTACAGTCATCAACCTGATTGACAGAAGCTTGTGAATAAACAGTCAGTGGAGAACTAGTATAAAAAAGCAGCGTGGAATTGGAAAAAGGGGGTTACAGGAAGCCCTGAGCAGCTTCTGGGGCAAAGAAAAATATCCTAACAACTTGCCAGGGGCTAGGTTTCTGATTCAGTGAGATAATTTAGTACATATCTTGTATGGCAGTTTATGTTCTTGAGGTTAATGGAGAACCTACACAGATGTCTGAATTCTTTACTTTTATTTTAACTGAATGAAAGTCAAAATGATGTCTTTCCCACGCTGCTAAGTGTTAACATACAATGATTCATTTTTTTTTGTCTGTGAAGTTTTGCTGCTTTATTACTTTTAACAAGTTGACTCTACATTTGGATGAGCACCTGACTTGGCAATGAGTTGAGAAGCATATTATGTTCATTTTTTCCCAACTTCTCTATTTTTTCTCCTTTACATCGTGAAATTTGCAAAAGCATAATTGTCAAAAGCAGGGATTCATGCTGGGAATATGGATTGCCAGTCATGAAACTCTCCTTAAAATGTTACAAGATTGCTGTTTATCATCTGAACAGAAATTTACTCTGTTCTTTTCTTAACTGGGGTTTCCAAGGCCCCCGGTGATATTTGTTGTGCTTGTAGGGACAGCTCACAACAGCTACATTCTGTCACCTTAGATACCTTAAAAAAGATACCAGCTCTCTCATTACAGTGTCCTACAGTGAGCTGGAAAGCTGCTGTTCAGAAATAGCGCTGTAATTAGCTTGTTATCTTGCACTATCACCAATGACTAACTGTCTGAAACTGCTTCCCTGGAAAATACTGTTCCACTGACATCAAAAGACCCATGCTATAAGGGTAATACTCATGGTGATTTCTGTCCTCCTGACTTGATTCTAGATTTCTAGAACTTTCTTAACTTTATGGAAATGAATGGAAAAAACCTGCAGTGCAAAACACTTCATGTGCAGGGCAGTCTCCCTGATCCTGTGAATCCCATGCAATATGATGAAGCGTGCAGTGGCACTGACAAGCGCATAGTTTAATGGAAGTTTGTGTCTTAATGTTTTACTAGCTTTTATCTTGAGGTGATCTGACTGAGTGCTCCTTCTCCAGAACTGAGCCCAATTCCTGGTGATGTCCTGTTTGTCATGCTACTCTCTTTATCTATTTCATGTTTTAGTATGTGCCACATTCCTTGTCTCCTGTTGGCTCTGGGCACTTGGCCCTGCACATCAGATGTGCTTAGTAGAGAGAGAAGGTAACTTCTTGAGAAGTTAGGAGAGTGAGGTTTCAGTACGGTGAATAGTTTCTGTAAAGGAAAGAAGTCAAATACTTCATGTTCTCAGGTCTGTTCTGCTGAAAAGCAATGATAGCTTTTGTTTGAACTATCATGATTAAACTGTTGAAACTAGAGAAATTTTTTCATTCTGAAAAACTAATACATAGGATGAGAAGTAAAAAAAAAAAAAGTATTCTTTACATTGGGCTACTTTTAATCTCTATTTCTTGTTTTAAAAATGCTGCCTAAAATCATTCTGATTGGGATTCTGAAAGCATGCTCACGTTTTCTAAGTCTCCCATTTTATTATGTACTGCAGAGTTTTTCATTTCATTGCAAATAGTGTAATTGTAGTAAAAAATGGTAGAGGTGCTTTCTTCCGATGGCCTTTGTTTCTTCTTCCTCATTCAACATCCAGAGTTGAGTGAATCTCTTTGCTATTTTTTAAAGTTCTTGAAGAGCTTTGAATGTTTATAACGTTATTCGTAGGTAACAGCTGTTTTCTGCTCAATAAACTTTTTCTTCCCTCCTCCTACTATTTTAAATTTAATTTAAAATAAGTAAAGCTGTCTGTGTTCCAGTCACACTGCTGGACTGTGAAGGGGATACATATGTTAGGCAAAAGCCACAGAACACACAAATATGTTTTGGTTTACAGGTGTTCAATGCATGTTGTTTGCATTCGAATGAAGGACTAGAACCTGACAAATTTCTTAGTTAAAGCCTTCATTCTGGCTCCGTGTTGACAGTTTGGAAATACTGGTCAACAGCTGCTTACTATTGCAGAGTAAAGTAACCCACTTTGGGATTCTCTGTTTGTAAAAACTCTTTCTATGTTAGGGAGCAATCAATTTTGTAGCTCTCTAGCTGTCGCCTCATAGTGTTTTACAGTGTGACTGCAACCTTTTAAACTGTCACTCACTAAAGTTGAATGGGAGTCATGAGATATAGTAAATCCCAGAAGTACACATTGTTGACTGCTTTGTGTTGAAGCATTGCCCTCCAGATTTGACCTTGCAGTTTTACATGTAAGAATGTAATCTCTGAAAACCCTTTAATTGATGCATGCAATCAATTCGCACAATATGGTTAGATAGTGCATAACCCCAATGTATATGCCAACACATGGTCTTAGATGAACTTGTCAGGAAGTAAAGAATTTCAATTTTGTATTTTTTTTTTTCTTACTATGGTGTTAAGAGAAAAATTGACATTTAGAACCGACACCGCTGTTCTCTGTTGTTTGGCTTCTGTGTGAATATATGTAACATCTTTTAAGAAAGTATGTCTCTGTGTATTATGAAAGGAAGCAACCTATAAATTGTGTGCTTTTTAAAGAATTACTTTTCCTTGAAAAACTATAAGATTTCTTACTTCTTGGTGTGGCATTTATTCTAGGTGAATAAGTGATGATGCCTTCAAATGCTGTCACTGTGAATCAATTGGAATCTGCAAAAACAGTGCTTAGTGCATTCACAAATTATATTTACCAACAGCCTAAAGAAAAGCCAATTTAATTGCAGTAGATGTCTAGTTCAGGATGACAGACTGCAGAAGTTCGGCTCAAAATGATAGATAGCTTCTTGCAGAATAAACCTCTCTCTGCTTCATTTTAGATATTTCAGGTTTTTATCTTTGGGCACAGAAAAACAGGGTTTTGCTGTGCCAAAATTTATCAGACTGAACAAGACATGGGTTTCTATGGTATCTGACTCACAGATGATGATGTATTGGACTGGGATTTCAGGTGTGGTAACCTTATTTTTAATTCACTTGGCACTTGAATCCAGCTGATCATCCTTTAAATGAAAATACAGAATTATCTACTTAATACTATGTGCTTGACAGTGTCAATGGTTTATTTTGCCTTCTTAACAACCTCTTTACATTAAAAAATGTAGCTTCAGTTTCGAGGTTGCTTTAACCACAAAGGCTGATACTACTCATTAAGCTGATAATGAGCAGCAGCCATTTTGAAAAGAAAAGCAAACCTTTGATAAATTATTTCAATAGCAGTGTAGGAACCATGAAGCTGTGTTCTGCAATCTCAGCAAAAGGTGAGGAGAACTTAATTGCTCAAATAGCTGCTTTGTAATCTGCAGCTGTTCAAAGCTGTACAACCTTTACCTGAGCTATACATCAATGCCTCTCCTGCATACTTGTGTTCTGCATATTGCTTGCAAGTACTTAACTGTGAGTCTGCTCAGCACAGGCACAGGTGACCAGGGCAGGAGCCTGTAAATCAGATTTGAGATTTCTCAAATTGAGCATTCATGGGGCAAATTGGTTCTACACATTTTCCCCTCCTTCTGTTAACTTGGTGGCTCTGTCCTGACAGAGCTGATTGATTGAGGGGTTGTGCTGTGGTTAGGTGAGTGGCAACTGAGCTGACAAAGCAGTGGTTTACCCCTGCTGATAGGGAAGATTGTTAGTCAAAATCATAATTAGCTCCACTGAAGGAAAGGGATGGCAGTAAATCACAATTTCTTGTGCTGTACTTTTCTGTTTGGAAGTCATTGGAATACCCAGTCCATGTGTAAAGGAAAATAGGTTCTTTCTTTGTTTGTCTTAAAGTCAGATTTCAGATCACCTTTACTTTTATGGTGCTTTTCAGCATTACTAGAGTGATAATGATGTTGATCCACCTTTTTTTTTTTTTCCAGGGGATTGCAAACTAGTTGCATAAAAACATTTCTATTTCTGTGGAAGTAGTACATGCCAGAGCCCTATATTTTTAATTTGATGGCCCTATTTTTTGTTTATGACAGTGATGGTATTCTATCAATTTTAAATGACGTTGGAGGCTGGTGTAGCAATTGACACTTGAACAATGAAAAAGGGAAATATCTGTATTTGTGTCTAAACCCAGAAGTCTAAGAGTTTACCTACTTCAGCATGCATGCCACTTTTCTATACTTATATCCAGCCTAAAAATGAATAGCAGGGGTTAATGAAATCCCTTCAAGTAGGCTTTAGTAAGATTTGAACCTGTACAGACGCTTCATTTGCCAGGCAGACTGGCCAAGGCCTTAGCTGTGAGTTTAAGTGCATTTAGAAATGCAAAACATGAGTTTTATACTGCAAGTGTTCATTCTCTTCTATGTCAGCTGCAGCAGCTGAGCTGTGGAGAATCGCTAGGCAAACTAAGTGTTGGACATACTCAAGGAGTGCTCCCTCTATGCAAAAGAATATCAGAAAGGATCAAAATATTCAAAACAGGCTGAACCTGCATTTTTTTTCAGAGTTGTTTTGGTATCTGGAATGAAACAGTAATATTCAATAGAATCATAGAATAGTTAGGGTTGGAAAGGACCTTAAGATCATCTAGTTCCAACCCCCCTGCCATGGGCAGGGACACCCCACACTAAACCATGCCACCCAAGGCCTCATCCAATCTGGCCTTGAACACCACCAAGGATGGAGCATTCACAACCTCCCTGGGCAACCCATTCCAGTGCCTCACCACCCTCTCAGTAAAGAATTTCTTCCTTAGATCCAATCTAAACTTCCCCTGTTTAAGTTTGAACCCGTTACCCCTTGTCCTGTCACTACAGTCCCTGATAAATAGTCCCTCCCCAGCATCCTTGTAGGCCCCCTTCAATAGAATTTCTTAAGGGTATATTCCAATTTAGGAGATTGTAGGAAATGTAAGGAATCAAATGTAAATCCGATTACAGTTCCTGAAGTTGAATATGCAGGAGATTAGTTTCCTTCCAGATAGGTAGAAACTGACCCACTATCCCTGAAATTTCTAATTAGAGCTGCCAGTTATAGAATCAGTGCTGGTTCTTCACTGAGACCCTCAAATTGCGCTGTTGGTCAAGGCAGCAGAATAACTGTCAGCTCATGGAGTGTGAGCAGGTACCATTCAGAGAGGATTTTCTCACCTGCCTAGAGGGTTTTAGGATGTATGCTGAGAAATGAGATTGCTGGTGTTTTAAGTTCAGCGACTTAAATGGTGGTAAGGAGTTGTACTTGAAATATGACCCAGCACCTCCTTGCTTTTCACTTCTTCAAGAGCCAGTCATGAGTCTCATTTTCGTTGGACTAAGGAGGAAAAAAAACACCTTGGAAAAAAAAACCCCAGAATAGCTCTGTGAGTGCCATTTCTGAAGAGAAAAGGAGAGAAAACAGACAGATGCACTGTGTTGACCCTTCATTCTCTTTCCCCACGCTCACCTCCCACAACAGCTTAGATCATTAAGCTCCTGTATAATTAAAACTTGGTCCAAGTCACACTAATTCTGTTTACTGGCCACAGTGAAGGATATAAATATCTAATCACTTCCTTACACAGAGGCTGCTTCCTGCTGGTGGTTTGCAGCTGCAAGGGACTCAATCCTTTGGCGAGCTCACTGTACAGCTGCTCGCCCTGTGTGAAGGAGCCTTACTCCAAAGTGGTCCCCAGCCATGGTGGATTCATTTGCAAATATTTCCTTCTGTTTTTTCAAAGGCAATGATGTCATTTCCCCTAAACAAACTGCATAGAAAGGCTATTGTCAATGAAAACAAAAACTAGAATTAAATTTACAGAATGAAATTAAAAGGGTAAGAAGAGACATTCTTTTGAGCTTTTCCCAAGGGACTGCTTGTCCCAAGGGACTGTTCTAATGGGCAATTGAAGCCACAGCATCAAAAAGCCTGAGAGACAAATAGGTCCTGAGCATAAATCCACTGAAGTAATAACAATGGTTAATTGACAGCAACATAATTAATACAAAGTGTTCTCAACATGGAATGCAAAATGTCTATCAGCAATCCTCAGAGCATGCGTAAGTTAAATGAAGTTAACTGCCTGCAGCAAGATTTCATGGGCATCTGACACCCTTCTCTCTCTGTAGGAAGGAATAACTGGGAGACAGAAAATGGAGGAGAGGAAGAACCTTCCTAATTACTGTCATCAGGGTCTTGTGAAGTTGTCATAAGCTGCAAGCTTAAAATACGTAGCTACTCGTGAGCTCTAGTAGGGTTGGCATGGTTCTGGCTGTCTGGGGAGGGAGAGATGTACTAACAGTTGCACAACATGCTTCCAGACTACCTGTGGAGGAAGTCTCAGAATTAAATGGCTAGTTTTCCCAAGACACTGAGCACTCGGAACTGTTATTCTTGACTGCCTTGGGCTCAGCGGCTCCAAGAACTTAGTCCGTGAGATTCTGCTTCCTCTGTGCGAGAAGAAAGGGCAGAATTGCAAGCCAAATGAAACTAAATAGATGCACTGCCATCACAGCCCTTCGCCTTCACTGGCAGTTTCAGGGATACCCACTGTTTTACTGAGTGTTTAGAGTAAATTATTTCTGTCTTTTCTCTCTCCTACTTATGAAAGATGAGTGCTGCTGTAATCAAATAAGGTCTGACTGTATTTTGCTGATGTCTTACCTATGCAACTGGGTAAAGTGCCTGAGGGTAGAAGATACTAGTTAGATGAACAAGACCTTTAAAGCTCTTTAATAAAATAATTTTCAAGAGATAGTGACTAATGTAATGTCTGTACTGAAAGAGTGACACAAAATAGATCAGTCCTGTCAAGATGTACAGAGGCTTGCTGTGCTTTGGTGTTTGAAGTGAGTCTGCTTTCATTTGGAGTGTTTTTAATACTTCCCTAAGCTATGTGGGGATGAAGGCTAATAGTTATACACTTAGTCTGTGGCATTAGATATGTACTGGTGCTCCAATTTTGTAGAAACATTGGCTTTTTCTAGTTTTAGTTACCTGGGACATTAATGACAAAAGTAGCTTTAAAGTAGTAGCCATATTAATAATACTTTGAAATTTATAAAAAGCTCTCTGGAATACAAGCTAGAGACATGTCTATTTGAATCAAACCTGTGCGAAGAAAATGCAATTTAACAGAAGTCAATTTAAAACACATATCTGTTTTAGTTTAACTCATTCTCTGCAACAGATTGATATTGACCTAAAGGTGTCTCTGCATTTACTATCTGGCTAATGTTGTTTTTTTGTAGAATCAATGATTGAAATAATTTTGTTTTAATCTGGACCACTTAGGGAGCATTAGAAGTGATTTGTCTTGTTCTCCTATATTCTGCCTTTGCATGGCTCCCTACATTTCTACAGTCTCTTCATCACCTTCTACAAGGCCACCTAACATCTGTCATGTTTTTTCCTCCCACCTTGTGGAGGTGGCAATGCAGCAGATTGCCCTCTGGGTGCTTTTTTTCCCACTTATTTGTAATTATTACATGCAGTTTTCTAGAAGAGACACAGCAAAGGATTGGGGATGAGGTATTTATTTATGTCAGGTATTTATTTAACGGACTGAATGTGAGACTTTGTCTCCTACGCAGTCGGCAATCCTTCCTCCCTCGCCCTCTCCTTCCTCTCCCCAGGAGATACCCATGAAATCAGAAAGGAAGACTGACCTACTCCAGCTGTCAGCCAGAAGTTGCAGAAGGTCTTTTAAAATAAGGCTGCTATGCTGTGGTGTGACTAATATTTTACCTACCTCAGCTTCCGTTTCCACCAGCCTTCCCTCATCTTGTAATTCGTCTTCTCCAAAATCCTGAATCTTTGGGTGTAGTAATGATGCTCTGTCAACAAAGAGCTGTGTGTCATCTGAGTATTGTTAGTAAGTATATGTTATCCGGTCAATTTATCTAACTGTTAAGCCCTGGAAAATGCATGTTCACAGGATGCAGTAGATCTAAGGTAGAGATACAGTTCATCATTGTAAGAAAGCGTTTAAGCTCTTCTAGTACATTACCATAGGACCCTGTTGCCTAAAACAGGGAAAACAACTTCTGGTTAGTAGAGTAAGATAATACAGAATGGACCATAAGACAGGAAAAAGTGCTTTGTTGTCTACCCACCAAGAAGTTACCACTAAAAAAAACCTCTGAGAAAGTTGGTGAGGTTTCCACACAGATTCCATTTTATGTTTGCTTGCTTGTATATTAAATAAATATTAAAGTTTCAAAAACTTTACTTCAAAAATCCACATTTTGAAGCCAATACTTGGTTCAGCCTTAGGCATGGTGCCACAACTGTTATCTCCATAATTAACCATTGCACAACTGTGTAAGGACAGTAATTAGCCTTTTAGATGTTTTTCCTGTTTTTCCCTCATTTCAGAACTTTCAGGTTCCACATTTAGTTGTCTGAATATGTTGTTTAATGGAAATAGAAGACAAAATGATTCTATATGAATAAGAAGATTTTTCAAGCTGCAAAGAATGGGAAAAGAAGAATAAGAAGTTATTTTCTGAGTCCTTTTTAAAAAATTGTGCTCTCATCACATTAAAGACATCATGCAAAACCTCTAAAGAAACACAAATGCTATTTCTGAGTCCTCATCACTTTAACTGATTCAGTATAAAATTCAGACTCGGAGAGAGTGATTTCCAGAGATGATGAACCTAAAATCCTTCTCACTTTTTTCTTTAGCTTCTGTGGCAATTCAGACTACCCTGCATATATAATACTGGTTGGAAATTGACACGTTTGTAAAGTTATTTTTGAAAAAGATGATTTTGGTTTAATTGTATTTCTTAGCAAAATGAGAAATTTCTTCTGAAGATGAAAGAGTGAACCCAAGCCAAATGTGTTGACTGGAGTCTTGGCACAGGAAGCCAACTGGCACACTTATTTGGGTGGTTTACTTGTTGTTTTTATGGTTACCTGAGATTTATATGTTGCAACGGGTGTACAGAGGTCACTGTCAGTTAGTGACAAATACTTCAGCTGTGCTACTTACCCAGTTACTGTGAGTGCTACTATTCACATGGATTAGAATAGCATGATTATATGATGCAAAGACCATGACAGCCATTTCAATATTTACTCCATCCTCCATGCCAAGTCTTGATAATTTATTTTGCAGAGACTTGTAGGTCTTTGCTCACTTCCAAACTCAGTATTATCTAATCTACAAATTTCTACTGTTCTGACTATTCAAGACAAACAAACAAACAATCAAGAACTTAAATGAGCAAGGGAAAAAATTTGTCCAATTGAATGAATAATTGAAGATTTTATTTGAGTTTGGTCCAGAGAGAGAGGTATTTGAATCTGGGGAATAAAGGGCAACAGAAGAAATGGCAGTTGAATAAATAACTGATAAAGTCTCAGCAGCAGTCCTTTTGTTGCTGAAACTGAGGGAAATAAGGAAGCAGTGCTTTTCCACTCACTCCTCATACGGACTGCAGTGATTTATCCTTTAGGCAACTGCATAACTGTGACATGAAGGAAGAATCTCTAAAGGTGGCTGCAAGGGGAAAGGCAGTTGTTTGCTTATCCATTTTTTGATTTGGAAGATGCGTGGTGTGCGCTACTTCTGTTGCAGAAAGGGGAGTGCATATTTTCATCGTATTTCTCCAGGCAAGTTTATCTTTGACCTGCAAATTAGAAGTAACATGTACTGTGGAATCAAATTCTAAGTGTTGTCTCTGCTGCTCTCACTTGGGAAGATAGAGATGAGGTCAGCAGTCACTGCTTATACAGCAGTTACTACTTTCCCTGTTTCTGTTGCAGGATCTTGCCTAGGTTGACCAAAATAATGATGCTGAGAAATTGATTCAGTTCAATATGCCTGAGATTGGCAGTGCAGTTAGGATCTAAGAAATGGGTCTCCATGCTGCCACTTAAATCACACGGTTATATGGTCAAAAGCTGTTGCCTTCAATTCTGATTGTGGGTTATTCCCTTATGTCTGACAAAGGGAGTGACATTAACTCCTTTATGTCTGAACTCTTAAAGAATAGGAATGAAAAAAAGGCTGAAGTTCTTCCCACACTCCTTGGTGTTTCCTAATGGTGTCCACATGCATTAAGATAATGTTTTGTTTTGTTTCCTTATGCTGGAAAATTTGCTGTTCAAACTCCCCAGGACTCAATGTTAATTTATTTAATGCTCATTTCTATAGCCCCATCTAGAGTGTGCCACATAGCAATAAAATCACCTAAATCACTTATGGCTACAGTTGTCTTGATTCAGGTAGGTAGTACTATTTTCTCCTGTTTCCTGCATGCAAAGAATGTTTTATTTGTTTCTGCATGAAATTCTGCCAGGCTTCTATTTCTAAAATGGTGCAGAGAAATGAGATCAAACGTAATAGTAGACTGGAAAAACTAGGAGAGTAAAAAGCTGCAGTATACTGGCTAATAAGTGATGCAATGACACTGTGATTGTTGACTTTCCCAACTGATTATACCCAGTTACAGACAGCTTTTACTATGAACCATGCTAGAGCATTAATATTGTGCTCAACTTCAATTGCACTTTTCCTGGAGTCAAAAGTAAAATCAGAGTATTCATGAAGATGCATTCTATGCTATATGGTACTGTGCTTTTCAGAAAATAAATGGGAAGACAGCATCATTGTCAAAACATTTATCATTATTTAATTGCAGTGGATTAGGTAGAGAGATCATTCCCTCTGGTGTGTATCTACAGATGTTAATATACATCTGCCTTACATGTGGAGAGCAAGTGTCCGTGAAACTATTGCCATCAAGCTGCTTTTGAAAGCAATCAGTGTCTGGAAATTAAAACTTCTGTCACTATAGCAGTCAAAAAAACTGCTTGCAGATTTCAGGGTTACTATATAACAATGAAGGATAACCATGTTTGGCTGAGATACAAGAACTGAACGTTTCCTCTGTGAGGATTAGATAGCTTAAACCAGTTCATTAACTCATAGTGAACATCTACTACATGTAATTTCTCCCTGTGACAGGAAAACAAAATTCTTGACTTTTCACGGCATGTGTTTCAAGAGCTTTCCAGGGCTGATTTTGTCCCAGCAGAACTCCACTGTGTAGGATGTTAGCTTTGCATTTGCAATGGGCACATATATTCATTAGGATCTTAAACTAAGAATCTTTAATTACTGATTGAAAATACGTCTTTAAAAATCCAGTTTTCTTGGCTCTATGGCTTTCTAAGACAGACAGGACCAGGACATATGAACTATGCGGTGCTCTGATAACCATAAACCAGCAGGCTTACAAGCTGAGCTTGGAGAATTTAATGTATTAACAGTCACTGTTTGTATGGCTCTATTCACACCTTTGTGATATATACAAGAAGGGGTGTTTTAATTGGAAAAAAATCAGTCAGCATCTGAAGTGTTGCTGCTTTTTTTATTGAAAGAAAGGGGATTGAAGCCCTTGAGTCCAAACCTCTTTGTTGCTGTATTTATGTAGGAACACTCAACTTCAAGCATGAACAGAAGCGGGCACAGCATTTCTTATCCTTCAACACACTTGAAAACTTGGGAGTGGTCAGGAGACTAGAACTGTTTAATTGGGTTTCTTGTATATGTCTAGGGTTGAGCATACTTGACAGCAAGTATTTTGACACCCAGACTATTGACCAGTACCAGCATTACAGAAAAGCTGCCCTTTTAATCATTTTACTGCTGATACTGTGGCATTCAGGGGGAAACAACTGACGCAGGCTGTAAAGAGTTGCAAAGGTACTGAACAGCTGTTGCAATTCCATGTAAACAGGTATGAAGTGATGCTCAAGGGGCAGGAGGAGGAAACAACTCCCATCCTGGACACAGACCTGTTTGTCTTCCTACATTTCTGATGGAAAGCATATAGACGTTGTTATAGTCACCTGTATTATTGTCAGCTTAATGCACAGTTATTGTCAAGAGTCCAGAATGGACAGCCCTGGACCACTGCAGAAATCCATAGTACGCCTATATCTGGTGCATTGTGTACAATAATGGTATTGCTTCTTCCCCTGTACTTCTCTTTTCTACTTAATCTTCCCACAAGCCTATCTCCAAAAGAGGTAATAAAGCTGAAGGAAAAAGTGTCAGAGGTATGTAGTGACTTCTATATGGGAAATCATCTAGTAGACTTCAACACTTCAGGCTGGAAGGGAAAGAGCTTATGAGAAGTAGACCTCACATGTAGTATTTCAAGTGTCATGGACAATGTGAGTGAGGTTTGATTGCTTCATGACCCCTTTGATGCAGAAATAAGGGACATGGGATGAAACTGGCAGCACTCAGGTTCAAAACTGCTTATTAAGCAGTAGAAATCCTTGTCACAGGATGTTATTGATCCTAAATGTTTTACATAGGTTCAGACGGAGACTGGACATATTTGTGGAAGAGAATACTATCCTCTGTTATTAAATATTAGTTGTATGTTGCTCAGGAAGTGTGTCTGAGCTGGGCTAAGTGTGTCATTGGAGACTGCATGTGTGATACAGGTAAGTGTGACAACAGATGACACGGACTCCTCTTGTGGAGTAGAGAGAAGACCTTTATTGTACTAAAGCATGCCTTTATATACCTTCACACAGGGCATTGTTTTGCATTACAAGCATTCAGTAACTTTCCACAAAAGACACTGTTCCCACAAAGGATCATGTTCCCGTCACCTTGCAATCATATTCCCACCACCTAACAATCTCATGTTTCTCTTTAGATAAATGCCAGTGCATTCCACTACCTCCTCCTGCATCCTCCTGACCGTCTTCTGTTCACTATTCCCACGGTTTGTGCCCCACCAGCTGCAGCATGTCGTGCAGTTCTCTATCGGCCATAGGCCCTTCACTGAGCCTGTCTGCTACAGGAAAGGAACACTCCCCACTCACTTTGGTTGAATACTTCTCCCAAGGTGTGTGCTTTTGACCACTGTCAGTGGCAGGCATTTGGACAGGTCCAGGTTTAGCCAATGTCACTATCCCTGTCTTTTGAGAGGCCTCTGCACCTCAACCTTGTGTCAGGTGGTCTTTCCTAAAGCAGGTGACATGTTTTAGAGACCCCAGGTAACAGCAATAACCAGTAAACCTAACTGATGACTTGGCACATCTGCTATTGAGTTAGCTGGTGAACAGATGTTAGCAGATGTATTTTGAGTTGGCTTCCTGCTGGAAAAGTAACAACTGGTGTAATCCACTGTTCTTTGTCCCTGCCAGCTCCATTTTTGTGTAGAATTCAGCCTTCAAAGGGAATCATTACAGCAGACGTACAGATCATTATTTTGTTCTGTCAGTAATCCAAGCAATACTCACTGCTTTGCACTAGGCAAGGCATGCAAGTGTGCCTCTAGGATTACCTTCAATGAGATAGCCTGTTTTTGCTCTTTCTGTCCATCCTCTTCTGTGTATGAGTGTGTGTGTTTATACATATGTATACATACATACAATTTCTCTGCCAGAACCCCATAGAGCCACAGAGTCACAGACTGTCAATTAAGAAGTCCTTCCAAAACTTCACATTTTCTCATATGCCAAGAAAACGCATTCATTATTTGAATGAAGCCTGTTTGTCTTGCAGGCATAGCCAGGGTTGCTAAGAACTAAAAGCTTTTGGTGAGGTTCTAAGTTAAATTCATGCAACCTGCTGTACAGGGACATTCGTATGTGAAGACTGGACTTTTACCCAGCAGCTTAGGAATATTCAGTAATAACTTAACTTTAAAGACTATCTGTTGCCTCAACAGTGGGTACTTAGCTTCAAAGCTTAGCATACTGCTGTAAACACGCTTTCTCGGAGACTGCAGTAGTAGATGTAGTCTACAGCCCTCTGGCTCAGCAGCACTGGCAAGCTAATCTTTTTATGTTGGTATTAAGATAAAACCAATGCACATAAAATATGCCTCAGTTTTCATTGGATGGTCAAGGAATTTGTCAAATTACTTTCATTTCCTGAGAAACCTGTTGTATCTGTAAAGGAGATACTTCACAAATGTATTCTGTGAAGAATTTCACATCCTCAGCAGGAAATAAGATATTAGACACTCCAGTCCTGTTACAGAGGGGAGACAGAATACTTATGTAGCATGTGGGAGGTGTGACTTCAACTTAAATAAATTAGATTACTGTTCAAATGAATCTGGGTCTCACAGCTAAGTACCATAAATATATAGTTACCAATTTCTTGGTTTTCCTTTTTAAAAATGCTTAACTCATTTTCCATTGCAATTTTGAGCAAATGGGAAAACCCTGTCATATAAAAACAAATTTTATTTTTCACGAGCTCTGAGTATGAAAAGGGTTTTATAATTAACTAAACCAACTTTTGCATAATAATGCAAAGCTACCTGAATTCCAGCACAGCTGAAATGTAGTAATGGACCACTTTAAGTGTAGATTTCTTGTTGAAGTGTCATTTTCAAATCTGGTAGGTAACATTGTTGTGCCCTCATGTGATCAAGTGAATTAAATTTTTGGCATAGAGGTTACACTTTTGTGCTGATGAGCTGTCACAACCAGTGCCGAAGCTTCAAAGGGCAAGTTTTATATCAGTCGCAGTAAAAGGTACCATAGAGCAAAGAGATGGTTAAAGAATCATGGAGCTAATCCCACTAGGCTGGTTGCACCACCCTTCAAGGAGAGAGATGAATGGTAGGAATTACCTTCTAGTCAAGTTGTGAGAGGTTTCTCTCCCCTCCTCTCTTCCCCACTTTTTAAGCATTGTAAGTACACACACATTCCTACCCTTTTTCTGCTTTTATTTCCTTCATTTTCCTACTCTACATAGAGCATTGGAACCACTATAACCCACCAAATCCCTGATTTTCAATAAGTTGGTTTCAAGTTCTTTCACAGTATGTCCATACTTTTGTTTTCTGTATAACTAAGTAGCCTAGTAGTCTTTCATAACCCAGTAGAGACTTCTTTACTGCCTTCCCAATCCTCCCTAGCAATTGGGAAAGAAAAAATTAAGCTTTTAAATGTTTTTCCTTTACCCTTCTACCACATGGCTGCAGCTTTTTATAGCCCCAGTGATCACGTCACCGGGGTCTTTTAGTGCACTCTCTTTAGCCTGGATCAGTGCTCTGTAACCCTTTCTTATAGAAACGCCCCACCACTTTCTGTTCAAAGTGCCAGACTGTATAAAAGTACTATGCAGTTTTTGGTGTAGTATAATCCCAGAGTCCTTTGAAGTTTAGAGAAAATTGTATCTTCCTGCAGAACATCACAGCCAGGTTTCTGGTTGCTCCTAAGTCTCTGTGTTACGGGGTTTCTCACTGGGTAGAGAAAGAAAATGCTTTCCTTGGGGATCCTTTTTTTGCAGCTGGTTCTTGAGGCTGGTAGAACCAAGCATCTGCAGTCCTGAAATAGCCATGTGGTAGCAAGTGCTGTGCCTGCTGCCTTTCCAGCTGGTCTGTACAAAATAGCCATAATGATTCTCTTTTCCTTTCAGCTAATGTGGCATGATACTTAGAAGCTATGATTTTTGTCTTCCTCTGGCATACCCTAAACTTCCAGATTTTAAGCTGCCTGAAGGAGGGTTTTCTTTGGAAAGACAAATGTAGACTAGTCAACTTCTTATAGCTGAAAAAAACCTTAGTGCTAAATATGTATTTGATAAACAAAAAGGAGAACCAATCTTGATGAAACTGGGGTGAGGCTTCTGTAACTTCCCTGGTAGAGCCCCAAAATTACGCATAAACTTGTTAACTCCCAGGAGCAGGTGGATTAATGAGCAGTGCAAGCCGAATAGATGCTTGTCCAGTCTTTATGCCATCCAGTGAAGACCAGAGAGTTTGAAATATATCCATCCAGGGTTATATTTACAGTATATCATTCTCCTACAGATATTTCCACGTAAGTTTAATCTTATCTGCATGGCCTTTACCTTAAAATAAGAACACATGAAGAGAGAGAAGAAAAAGCTCTTACTAATTTTTCCCCAGGAGCATAAAAGGAGCTTCAAAAATGGCATTTATGTCAGGTCCATTTATGTGCCTTTAACATTTGGAAGAAGCCCCAAGCTGCAGGATTATGGTTCTCTTATTCATAAGATTGTTTTGCCTCATGCAAACAGTTCTTACAGGCCCCTGAGTGCACTAATAGGCCTTAATGGCCTTGACCACCTTCACCTGGGGCCATCCTCTGCCCATGGCCCAGGAGCTCCAGTTCAGTTCAGCCCTGTACCCTCAGTCCTGCTTGAGCTGCTCTACAAGTGTTTGTTATGCTCCTGCCTGGCTATGGACACTGTTGTTCCTGACCTGTGGACTAGTGTTCTAGTCTAGCCTAGCCTTGACCCATACCCAGGTAAGTGCCTGAAATCTAGAGCTTGGGCTGCCCGCTCCCTGTATCCAGCTCTCTGGCTGGGGCTGTGGGATGTCGTCCTGAGGCAGCAGCTAGCCCTCACTTTGCTCCAAAATCCTACGTCGTGGGTAAGCAACAAAATTTCTGAGCTTATTAGCACTCTGACAGCAGGGGTGTTTGGTGGTAGCATATCACAACCCACTTCCTCTTGTGCAGGTGACGATATTGCTTCATTTATATTGATGTGTGCATGGTAAAAAATGAGCTGCAAAATAGCAATAATAAAAAAGTTGCTCAGTGTACAAGTTAATTACATAGCTCAGATTTACTGTGTTTGCTTATGTATGTGTATATGAAGATACAACAGCTTGAGAGGAGGCTATCAAGCTCCAACAGGTGATCATAGCTATTTGGGGTTTAGGCTTCTTTAGATTGTCGGTTAGATAGCTGATCTGTAATGATCACATGTTATCCAGGATGCAGGTGGCAGGAAACAATGAACTAAGGGTTATGTCTGCCTTTATCTGGAGTTTCAGCATGTATCCCCATGTGTTCTGGAGTCTAGGGCCTTCTTTGGAAGACAGGCCTGAAAATCAAAGGGATTTGAGACGCCCAAGATTGGTTTTCTCATAGTCCAGAAATTGTCCCTGCAGACTAGAATGTAGTATTGTGTTGCCATTGCTTGTTAAATGTACATTGGTGCATGGGATCTGTCATTTTGAACGAGGGCAGTGCTGCACTTCATTCTAGTTTCCATCTGGAAGACAGTCTTCAACTTTACAGCCTCTGCTCCCAAGACTTTATCATAAAATGAAAAATAATAACAGCAATAATAATCTGAAAGACCACATGTCACTTCATGGCTAAGGGTTGAGTTTGGGGCTGGATGTTAGCCGGATTATCACTTCAAGATGTGAGCTGCTACCCTGAGGCAGCAGCTCTGTGTTCACAGGTCTACAGCTCAAATCTCTATGTGTGTGTAAATCTAGAGCTCCCACACTGAGAATTGTTCTCTTGCAGCATCGGAGGTTAATGTCTGTGCTAATCTGTGAGCTATCTTAGACTTGGTTGGTCTTTCTGATTGACCTTTCTCTTAGTAGCATTTTGCCTTGTCCTGAGTCTGCTGTAGGTAAAATTAGGGTTAATTCTCTTACTGTATACTTGAAATATTTCAGCTCTCTTGTTCAGCTGAAGTGGCCTAGCACACCCTTCCCAAATAAAAATGAACTAAACCACTTCAGTGCTGCTGCGTTTCCTCTAAGGGGTTGTTTGGGACCTGTCTGGTTGCTGGAGGTGCTTGTGGCATGGGGCAGGGAGCCGGACAGGGGCACTGCTTCCTGGAAGGGGCAGAAACCCAGCTTGGCCTTGTTTACCCTCTGCTGTGTGACCTCAGCTGTTGCTACCACTTACTTGAACCAGCACATGAGTGTCGCTGAGGTCCAGGGCTTGTAAGGACTGGGCACCTCAGCAGTTAGTCCTCTAACTGAGTTCTTGCATGTAGGTAATAGTCCCAGGGAGGTGGGAGTAGACTGCAGCTACAGCCAGGCTTGTGTAACCTTGACCTTGAGGAGCTCACAGCTTTGCCTTGTTGCATGGTTTCAGAGGAGATGGTCACTCAGGAGTGTCCTGTGTAAGACTCTTAACTCTCAAGATTAGCCAAAGTGGTGGGAAGATGAGAATTAATCTTTGTAATGATCCCTGTCTGGAGGGGTGGAGGGGGAAACCCCAAACTTAAATTCTCATGATCTTACATTTGTGGGGTTTTTGTTTTGGTTTGTTTTTTTTAATTATTATTTTTACTTTCTAGTGTTCTGCTAATCCTCCTATTAAACTTTACTGGTTTATCTTTACTCCCAGCCTTTTTCTCACCTTCTTTCAACCCTTTGCATTTGTGCTCCTGGCCAGTTTGAGGAAAACCAGTTGTTTCACTTTGGCTTTACTTCAGGAGTTGTTATTTTATTCTGTATGCCCGATACTGATATTTCTGTCAGCTGTTATCTCTGTCAGTCACCAGAGTAGCTTAAAGCTAAAATGTCCGATAAGCTGGTATGTAATTTTAGTCTTCAGGTAGTTTTTTCTCTCTTCCTTCAATCTTGCTGTACGTATTGGAAGATAACCAAGAGAATCTTGTTTGGTTAGGTTTCTAAATTTTCAATCATTTATCACTGATATGACTTAGGAAACAATGTGCTCATCTCTACTACTTTCCAGCAGTACTGATGTGGCCTAAAATAAGCAGTTGCAGTAAAACATAATCACTGAATGGGCTGCTTCCCTGGATGTGTTTTCCTATCCTTAAATACTGTTTTCCAGAGTTTTTTTCTTCTCCGAGTAAGTGACTTCCACAAAACAAAAAGGTTGACTGTAACATTTGTCTTCCTGTTGCCATCTTTTTGGGCTTTTCTTTTAATGAACTTTACATAAAGCACTAATTGAGTAAAAAACATTTTGGTTCACAAACAGCCAGAGTGACCAGTGCTGCTCATCTCTTGTTTTATTCCAGAATTGAATTTGGCAAGCAGGATGGGTGTCTGTGGGAGGAAAGAAACTGAATTAAATTTGGGGAAATACAGGATGGAGCTTGAAAGGGTGTGTCCTCAAAGATGTCTGCACATGTGTCACACTTGCGAATTGGGTAATTGCATATTTAGTTTCCTGTCTGTATACATGTGTGGGAGCAAATGTAAGGTTTGTCTGCCATAAAGGAGATAGATGCGCTGAAAGCATCATCATTTTCAGGCTGTTTTGAACCTAGTGCACTGGAAGGACTTACACTGTGGTGAGAACCACCATGATAACTGAGAAATTCCAGTTTTGTGTCTGTCTACCAAATCTTAGTAATGATTGTGAACTTAAATATGTTTTGGAACATAGTAGGGTCAATGAAGCTAGAATATGCTGGTGTCTCTTGAGGGCTGTTGTCCTCAGGCCCCGGTTGAGCTTGGCTGACAGCAGCCTTACTCCACTGTGAGTTATAAGTACATCCTTGGTACTGCCTATGTCATCCTTGTGGAAAAATACCCCTCCTAAATACTCTATTTTTCTTGTTGATACTGCCACTTGGATAGCTTGGATAAATCTAGAAGCGTAGGAGCTGAATGGAGGAAGAAAGAGAGGGCACATATGGGTCAACATTTGGTGACAGTGAGGACTTAGAAAGATGATGAGGTTTTCTTGTAAACAGTTTGTCTTGGTAGTTAACGAAGAGAATAAATTTAATGCTGGTTTTCATGCTTCTATTCTGTATCTCTGGCCTCCCACCTGGTGATGCTCATCTTCCATTTGGAGCCCTTATGGTTATAACTATGAAAAATAAGCTATTTCTGATACACCAATAAATATGCTTGCTTGCTAGTTCTAAAAAACAACTCCCTGCAATTATGATTGTGGTGGCTGCACATAATGAATGAGAGTTAGTGGTAAAACGTTTTGCTGTCATAACCAACCTTTCAAACTGTAAAATTTCAAAATAAGCACCACACTTAGTTTCCAGTTTGCATTTCAGATACTTCAAAACATGTAATTCAAGTTAAAACTTATTTCTGCCATGAAAATGGATGATATGGCTATTCGGTGGAATAACATTGGGGTTTCTTTTGTTTGCTGTGTCTACTTGTTGTGCTTAGAAGGCACAGAGGACTGAAGTTAGCCTCTTATTTCTCCGTCTGCCAGGCTTTGAAATTAACTTAGGAGTCAGTATCTTTGAGCTCTAATGAAGGGTTATTGTCGTCAGAAATGCAGATACAGCTAAATGCGTGTTAACTGTTTCTTGCTTTTTATTGCAGAGTTGAATTAGGATGTCCTACCCACAGAACTTGGCCACCTAGGCATGCATTGCCCTTTGTCTTTCCTATCTGAAATGAAAGTTTAGAAATGAGCATTTTTATTCTAAGATATAAGCATCCTTCCCTGCTAGTTATGGAATTAACTTAATTAAACTATAAGCTAACACCCTGATACACTTCTGATGGCTGTGAAATCTTTGAAGAAGTAAAGCACATCCAGAACTGCAGTTGTGCAATAACTGACTTTCTCAAGGGGTTTCCAAGCTTCTGCAGAAGTTTTGGCAAGCTGATATACTTTTAAATTTTATTACTATTTTTAATAGGAATTCTTTAAGGATTGGTATGGGGTATTAGAATGATGTATAGAAAATGTAATTGTTGCTAGCACAGATATGTCTGTTGTTGCCTTCAACATGCTTGCTAGGCTTGGTATGGGCCCTGGAGGGGTTTGGCTTTGGGCTGGATCTCTGTTCAGACTCGGCATACCTATCTAGGACTCTGCAGTTCAACGGCTTAGGCCCTGCTCTTCAAGATTGAAATATACACCGGGAAAACTCCCGTCTTAGAAAGTTGTTTATTTCCGATAGGAAGTAATAGGCTGCAAGAAGGAGTTTAGGGATTGTTTTTGTGTTTTGTTTATTTGTTTGCTTTTTTCTAAGTAACTTGAATTTAAGCTGTTCAAGAAAGACAGAAGAAGTTACTGTGCCCAGAGCCTGCCTCAGGTCTTCCACTGTTACTCTAGGACATGTTCAATTCAGAGCTGTGCCTCTTCAGTCAACCAGAACAAGGATCCTTCTTTAGAAGCAAGCAAGTTGCCTGTGCTTCCTGGTAAAGGAAGAAGGCCTGTGGCTCTTAGATCCTGCCAAAACTGAAGGAAGGGGACTGCAAGAAGTGTCTCTTGGTCCATTCTGGTTCCTCTTTGCTAGTATCTCGCATTTTTCCACTTCTGTGAAAATGTCGGTACTTTGGTAGCAGCCTAGTGGCTCAATTCCACTGGTCTGGTTCTTTTAAGCCTTATAGTCATCATATCAGCATGAATTGATCTCTGTTTTTATACAATCATAGAATAGTTTGGGTTGGAAGGGACATTCAAAGGTCATCTAGTCTAGCCTGCTTGCAATGAACAGGGGCATCTTCAACTAGAACAAGTTGCTAAGAACCACATCCCGCCTGGCCTTGAATGTCTCTAGGGATGGTGCATCCACCACTTCTCTGGGCAACCTGTGCCAATATTTTATCACCCTCATTTTAAAGAATTTTTTCCTCGTATCCAGCCCAGCTGTCCCCCCTTTTAGTTGAAAACCATTACCCCTCTTCCTGTCACAACAGGCTCTGCTAAAAAGTCTGTCACCTGTCTTTCTTGTAGGCCCCTTTTAAGAACTGAAAGGCCTCAATAAGGTCTCCCTGAAGCCTTCTCTTCTCCAGGCTGAACAAGCCCAACTCTCTCAGCCATTACTCATAGGAGAGGTGCTCCATCCTTCTCATAATTTCTGTGGCCCTTCTCTGGACCCTCCTCAACAGGTCATTGTCTTTTCTGTACTGAGAACTCCAGAGCTAAACACAGTACTTCTGGGGGGGTCTCATGAGAGCAGAGTAGAGGAGGAGGATCACCTCCCTCAACCTTCTGGTCGTGCTTCCTTGGTGCAGCCCAAGATACAATTGGCCTTCTGGGCTATGAGCACACACTGCCAGCTCATATCCAACCTGTCATCCCCAAGTCATTCTCCTCAGGGGTACCCTGAATTGTGACTGAGAGTACCAAAAGCTGCCTATATTATTGTCCTTGATCTTGCTGATGCACAATAACACCCTTGTGACAGATCATGACAAGGGATGGAGGGGGAGAGGGATTACCAAAAATAATCAGTCTACATCAACTGTATGCTGTACTCAAACTATTCCTGCACAGGTATGGGTGTGTTGCTCCATGGTTATGCACTGCTTGATATTCTGGGTGGGTTTAGAGTAAATGGATCTATCTGGACTCAAAAAATGTTCCTTCTAGGTAACTGTGCTTTTCAGTGGAGCAAGAGAAAGGAGTTAAGATGAAGCAGCAGGCCTCTGCAGTGAAACAGTCATGCTGGGAATGAAATCCAAGGGGCAGATCTGGGGCAATGCAACCAGTCGTAGGCACACCTGGAGTCGAAGTCCTTTCTATGACAACTTAAACTCCTTTAGGATTTGTCTGTTTCAAATGTGGGAGATCTAAACCTCATTGAGTCAGGTCCTGTGGATTTTGAGAAGGATAGATCCTGTGACTTCTGGAAAATGCAGCTGTTCAGTTAAGTGTGATGCTGCTTGAAGTTTATGATACCATATGGTTTCCTGGCTTGCTCCCAAGAGCTAAAACCTGCTCTTCCAGCGGCTGAAAACTTTAATGTACTCAGTGCTGTAGACTGGGTGTTAGTGGTCTGGACTGCTGGTCCTTAGGCTTAAATTAAGTACTTCTGAAGCAATCTCCTTTTTAAGGTTGAGGCTGCTTTCTTGTTTGCCATCTCCTTAAATTCTTTATAATATGAGGGTAAAAAAATAGAAACTGAGTGAGTTTGCTTGTAATTCTAGTCACACACACACGCACACACACATATGACTTGAATATGTGCATGTATATGTATATGCACATACATAAGTATTTTGAAGGGTAGGTGTGTAGGTTTTCTCTTGCACTGAAGACATGAGTTCTGTATCAAATTTAGCCCCTTTCTGCTGTCCTAATGGTTTTTATTTTGGATAGCACAGGTAGTGTGAGACAGCAAATTGAGGAGAGGAGCAAGTCACTTGTCTGTGTGAGCTTAGCTCTCAGAAGCTTGAATCAGAGCTGAGAGATGATATTTAATCAGCCAAGTAAGGTTTTTTTCCTCACATCTTCCCCCTTTTTTCCCCCTTGGCTTTGTTGGGCTGGGATCCAGTGGTTTGTCTGCTGATCTGTGCACACTGGTCTTCTGCTTTTCCTTTTTTCCTTCCTAAGTCAAAACACTGTCTTGCCTTGGCACATGACTCTTACTTAGGCAGGTCTATAACATGGCTTTAACTTCTTTAGAGAAATAGATTCCTCCAAGTAAACAACCTGTTCTACACTCTGTCGGGACGCTTCCCACAGGTTTAGATTGTGGATTTCAACTTTGTCATCCCTTATAGCATTTCTTCCTGAAAGCATAGACCTGCAACTTCCTTGATTCGGACCATATGGGCTTTATGTTTGTTTGGGAAACTGGTCACAGGAAAGCAGAGATGAAAAGGGGCTCATTAAAACTCTAATATTTAACATGTAAATTACACAGACTGAAGCCAGCCACTTGGCACTGCTTTCCTGCAGCTCTGGAGAATCAGTTGTGCTGGGGCAGTTTCACAGTATCCTTGGGTTTTTTTTGAGTCTCGGAGCTGTATCTAGGAGATCTAGCTCTAGCTAACATTCGTGGTGTCTCCAGTGGAACCAAACCATGACACCTTCTTCTGTTTAAAAGTGGTGTTTTTCATTTTCTTTTTTCTTTTTTTTTTTTCCCTGTAACAGAATTTTCCTTTCTGTTGCTCCTCACAGAAAGTTTACCCTAATCTCTGCTTCTCGAACCAGATGAAAAATAGGGGGAAATCTGACCAGTGGACGGAAGAGCCAGGAGAATGAATATTTCTTACCAGAGAAAGCAGCTGGTGAGGTTTAATAACTGTAGTTTGTAAGGGCAGAGTTTGTCTTGGGCAGCAAGGGACCCTGTATTCAGGTCGAAAGGTTTCTTGAAAAAGAAATCATTAATGCAAATGACGGACTGGTCTGCATTAGGTGGCTATACTGTATGCATCCTCACCATATGGCCCTGAGTGGGAAAGTGAATAATGGGAATCAGATGTATTAATTTTGCTATTGGATTTCTGAGAAGTTAGGAGGTATTTTAATTTCTCAGGACCTTCATACAAGTACAGTAGTATCTGACTTGGAAAACCAGTTGCGTCTTTGGAGAGGAGGTGGCAACAGCAATGCATGAGCACAGCTGCCAATGTTTAGTTTCTTCCACATTATGGGAAGGAATAAAACTGGGATTGAGGTTCCTTAATATGTTGCTGGTGAATTTTGGTACCTGTCATGATCACTATGTGCTACCTACAAACTAAGAATTCATCAGCAGGGAATATTTTCTTCTCTCTCTTAAATATTAAAATGCTTCTTGGTCAGGATTTTTCTGTGCTTAAGATAGCTAGTGTGTTGTTTTGCGCTACTGTGATTATTGGTAAGGAACTGAGGAGTTTTATTAGTTTCCTGGCATGCAGGTTGGAAATTCTTTTTCTGCTCTGATGTTGAATTGAAACAAACGCGGTGTGTGAAAGCCTGTCTGAAAACTTAATGAGACTTTGTTCTGCTTTTGGTCAAACAGCTTTGAGGGCTGTCTTCACTCTCTTGGCAAGGACAGAGGGAGAAATATGGGCCTGTACAGAATCTTAACCCCTTCTGGAAAGCCCAGGCACAGTGCTCAGTGAGGGGCAGAAACTGCTGTTGGTTAACCAATCAGTAGTTGGTCACTTGGCTGAAAGTAAAGTCAGTGCTTTCAGTCAGCCTTCTTGATGAGGCTGTTGATAGTGGCCGACCAGGTGGGTTATGCTCCTTGGGAAGTGTGTGTATGTTTGTCTAACAACTTATCTTAGTTGTTTGGTTTGCCTAATATACAGTTAATCAAAACATTTTTAGGATTGTATTGTTTCTGCTTCTTCCTCTCTCATGCAACAAAGTGCACGGCTGTATTTATTTTCAATGCTTTGTGGTTGAGAACAAAACCTTTCAAGTGAACTATATGATTACTTGCTAATTTGAAGTCTATCACTTCAAAAGTTTCAGATATCAATGGATTTTTTTAGCAGATACCACTAAATTATGTTGTAGGTTTTGTCTTCCAGCAACAATGTGAGCTACAGTGGGTGCTGGAACAGAGGAAAAAAAAGGGCATAGCCATTGAAAAAGCTAGGATTTACCTAACGGACAGTGACTTCAGGAAAAACAGCACTTCTCAAAGATGATGTTATGACTAGCTATTTTTGCAGAGTGGATGGTTATAAGAACATCTAGAATATATAGAGTATTCTAGATGTATTCTTTATTCTGGGGGGGAGACTGGGTCCAGTAGCCCAACAGAATGGAGGCTGCTGCAGCTCCATGACCCTGATTCCAACCAGTGGTGGGGCTAAGGGTGTGTTCCTAGTAGGCACATGTGCATGTACACGCACACCCTGCACGCAAAACCCTGAATATGTACACCACACACATGCCTGGCTGACCACGCAGATCAACACAGGCAGGTACACACATGGCACCAGTGGCCTCATCCTGGTCTCCTCTCTGGCTGAATAAGATGAAGGTCTTCTAGTGTGAAACATTAATACATAATTATATGTATCTGTCCCTCTTGAGATATATATATATTCACACACATACCATTAATTATATATTGTCAATTTATTATATATCATTAATATATATTAATCACTAGAAATTATAGAGTTGCTGCCAATAATTACAATTAATTAATAGCAATTATAATTACATATATAATTAAGTATGCACACACATGTACAATGTGGATCTCTCCAGCAGCTGGACTTAGGCATGCGGACTAGCAGGTAGCTGCCCCTGCATCCCTGTCTCCCATTTCTGGCACATGGACATTTGAGCCCACACCACCATCCAGCTGGTCTAAACCTATGGACATGCACAGCTTGCCAGAACCTCCTGGGTCCTGATAACCAAACCCCCATGATCTTGTTATTAGAGAGAGACAGGTGCATGAGGGGAGTTTCATTGACCCCCAAGCCCTGTGGCCTCACAAGCAGCTGGCTAGGAACCCACTGATCCATCCATAGCCACCTCCTTCAGTGGCATCACTCTTCAAGACAGACAGATGTTGGCTCCCAGGGTGCTTCACCTACTTACCGGCAAGCCTTGGTTAAGATTTGCTAGTGATCACATGCTCACTTGCAGACCCGTATTAGTGCCATTTGCTGGTAGTTGGAGCCCTGCACACACACATGCGCATACACACACCCAGAACAGGGAGTTCCTCTCTCAGGAAAACAGAGTTTAATGAGAAGACAGGACAGATGTGCTGGTTGGGTGCAGGACAGGGCTAGAGAAGTGTCCTGACAAGCCATCTACTGATATATGATTGGCTTTTTTGATTCCTTTATCCTTTCATTTTTCCATGCTTGTTTTCCCTCTCCCTCCCAAAACCCTATAGTAAGACCGATGCAATCCCCAAATGCTGTTCCTTTACATCCCTTAATGTACCCAATACCCACAGGCAGAGCCCAAAAGATGCTCTGCAGAGGTGCTCCTGTTGTCCCTTCTTGATGGGACTGAATCCCAGCAAGAATAAAACTGTCATTGCTGTTTCTTAAATAGTTTTTTTTTTGTAGTACTTCAGAGTTAGATCATGTAGGTGGGAAATGGAGATGGGCACTGAGGCTAAGAAGACTGGCAAAACAGGGCTCACAGCTGGGTTTTTTTCTGGTAGGAAAAACCAGGTAGAACCTGTTTGCAGTTGGTTTTTGGGCTTTTTTTTGGTGGTTTGTGTTTTGGGGGTTTAGATTTTTTTTTTTTTTTTTTGGAGGGGTGAGGGGATAGGGCTTGGGGCTTTTTTTTGTTTGGTTGTTTTGGTTTGTGTTTTCTTTCTTTTAAGAGCACATCAAGTGCTATAAATATCCGTGTTTAAAGTGGATCTGTCATCTCTCATCACAATTGTAGGCATTCAGCTTTTTAATGACTCCAACCCCAGTAACACCAGGCACTTGAGAAAATCTGATGTGTTCAATTAGCAATTGCCTTAGAAAAGCTTGAGTTGTTACTCAGCCACATTTAACAAAGAAGCAAGTAGGAGAAGAAGCGGGTTTGGTTTTGTCTCACAGCTGAACTACTCTTGCCACCAAGCTCCCTTTTCATCACCTTCCTCATTTTATTTCACCAGAGAAGGAAGGGGACCTGTAGAAAACGGCTTCTTTCAATTACATAGCTCTGATTCATTCCAAGGGCAAGTCTCCCTGTGCCTTGACTAAAACAGAAGAATTCTGGATTAGAAGGGGGAAGATAAAAGAAGGATGCTATAGAGAATTCAAGGTGGTGGTTTTCCTTCCCCTGTTTTCTTTGCTTATTACATTTTCTGGCTTATGAAAGCAGGCCTTCAGAATCTGTCTTTCAAAATTCTTTTAGTAGAATTTATAGACAAATTTTCCAAAGTCTTGAAGGAAAAATAAATGTTGTCATATAGTAGTGCTGTGATATCCAACTGAGTCCACTTCCTAAATTGCAATATCTACCAAAAGAATCACCACTGCTTAAATTAAGTGATTGACATAGTAACAGAGGTCTTCTGTGGTCAGGGCAAGACATGATGGGTTATTTTATCAACAGATGTGATGTGGTAAGTGTGTAAGTAAATGTGGCAAGATGTGGGCATGGTGATTTGCCATTGCAAGGTGTTAGAAAACTAAGACTCAGAAGATCATTGATCCAGCTTGATGCAAGCAGCTGTGTTCAGTTTTGAAGTTGGTAATGTCTGCTGCGGCTTTCTTTTCCTAAAGTCATTTCACCAATACTTTTCTCAAGAAGCAGAGACTCCACTTTTGCCCAGGCTCAAAGCTTTTCACTTTGGGCTTATGTTTGATCGTTGTACTTTGTTAAAATCTGGCATTTGCTTAAAGGGGACTGTTCGTACTAAGCGTTGGCTTAGTTCAATCTAATTCAAACCTTCTTCCTTTGTCCATAGCGGTAGTTCTTAGTCCAGGAATTTCTTAAATTATTCTACTACACTTATCTATGATTATGAAAACTGAACAGTTCTTCTAAAGGTTCTTCTACAACTCTCTCTCCCCCACTGGGGGACTGTTACACTTCTTAAGAACTGCAAGAACCTGTTAAACTGAAGTTCCCAAACACCCAAGGAATGGTCTTCTGAGCAGAATGTGATTTAACCTATTGAAGTGGCATGAAAATTTTCAAGTGTCAAGATTATTCCACCTAATAACCTGGGGAAAAGTGAGCAAACAATAAAAGCTTACATGCGAATTGTCTAATTATTTTTCTTTATCTAATTTTATATGCAAATTGACAGCTCAAGTGTGCTTCCCTTCCCTCCCCCCCCCCCTTTTTTTTTCCTTATTTCTGGAAATCAGTATCTTCAGGTATAAGCAGACAATTACTACGTTTGTTCTGTGTGGGTTTATTATCGAGAAGGAGTGAAAATGGTTCATGGGAAGATCATATAAGGGCTCAGGGTGAACTTTTATACAAAAAAAATCATACATCCATAAGGTTGTTTACTAGTGGTAGCAGAATCTGACCAAGGAAGTAAGCCCAGCTCTTCTTCCCCCTCTGTTCCGCTGCCATTGTTAAAATATTAGAAGGTGCCTCATCAAGACTTAATCCTCTTTTCCATTAAAACGATTATTTCTAGTTATGGATGGAAAAGGATACAAACAAGAACACCACATGGAAAAGATTATATTTATGTAATGGGAAAACTTGGATAACCCTTTAATGGGAAGAACGGATGGTGGTGGAAGAAGAGTTAATGGGAAGGAAGGAAGCTGGCATTTGATGAGTATACACATACTCATGTAGCCTGGATTACCTGGTAAAACATGCATCTCCTTTGCACAACATTTGAACTAGAGCTTGAAGTCAAGTAAGGATAACACTGTTGGCAAAAATAAGAGAGGACTGAAGGCTAAACACGTTAGGGCATCCTTAAGCTCATTGAAGGGCGTCTGTTGCCCTCTAGTGCTTCATCCTGCACATATACTTCCAGAAGTACAAGGGGGAACCTATCCCGATATGACTGCAACTGGAGCACTCTGTGGCATCGGGTGACCAAGAGACGAAGGAAATAACTTGTGTGTATTACTCTTCTTCATGTGCTATAGTGGATGTGATTGTGTAAACAGAAAAACAGAAAATGAGCATAAAGACTAAAACGAGGTGTGCCTGCTTGCTGTAAAATATTGCCTGAATGCTGTAATGTGCTTATGTAAATTCGTAGCAGTTAAATGAATGCAAGCTCTTGAACATAATCCTGCTTACAGCAATAGCTGAGTATGTGCTGAAATGCATAGCAAAACCGTGTGGGAAAGTTTACTAAATATATACCTGATTTAATTTGGTTTCTAGCTGACATCAAAAGTCAAGGTAAACTGGACAGCTGTTATTATTTACTGTGACTAGAAAGTGGGTAGTGTTCTGCAGGACAGGTTCAGTTCAAGACACTTGAACTGAAGTTTTTCAGTGTGCAGTTGAGTGATTTCATCTGCATTTTCCTAGGTGTCTGTGGCCTCCCTTCAAAGGGAGGGTGCTTTGTGCAAACAGATTTACAAAAGCTTCTTGCATGGCTGAAATACTGATAAAGGAACTCCGAAATGTCCTCTATGTACAGAAATTGAAGAGATCAGAGCTCCTAAAGTGGATAATGAGACTAGGCCCAGGTCACAGCTGAGAACTGAAAATGTCTGAAGTTTTTTAGGATGCTAGCAGAACTCTCAATGTGCTGTATATCATGCACTTTTCTTCCACTCCCAGACAAGCATTCTTGTCAGAAATCTTGCTTATTCATAATCTTGAAAAATTCCATGTGTGCATGTGTCTATAATAGGATTTTTTTTTTTTTTTTTTTTTTTTTTTTTTGTTAGTTGCCACTTAGGATACTGTGCTGTGCTCACAGGATGTCTTGTTCAGGGAAAAAGCTTTATGTCGTGTTTCTTCTCTATTTCATCCATGCAGTGGTAGCTAGGCTAGTCATGAGTGGACCTGTGGTGCGCACCGCCAACTGAGCAGTATTTATTTGTTGGTATATATTTTGATTCTAAACATTTGGTTATCTGAAAGCAGATCAAATTCTGTGTGTTACATGATCAGAAAAAGACTACCTCTTTGTCTTGTGGTTGAGGCCAGTGGATGGGGATCACTAAGATATGTCCAAAGTGACAGTTTAACACAAGCTGGAGCTTCAAAACCCGACAAATGCATTGAATTCAGATTCTTACTGGGTTATGATCAAACTTCACTTAGAAAAAAAAAGCAAAAATCAGTCCCCTGCTTGCCACTTCTCTCATATGCTTTAAATTATGGTATTGATATATAATGTTCTCCTGAGATATTCTTTCCGTTGAAGAGGAAATCTGAACTGTAGTGCCAAGGCTTACCTATGGGCTAGAGTAGCTATTCAGAGTGTTTAGAATAAGCCTTTTGACTTCTTTAAGATGACAAAGATTCTCGTGCCTTAGAAAATGTGTTCATCAAAGAGATGTGATGGGAGTCTGTGACAGTCAGTCTAGACAGCTCCTGAGCTATTGCTGTTTCGGTGATTGTGCTGATGAGGAAGCAGCAACACTTATAGCAGTGGTATTCAGTAGTGACCTCAAGGACATTTAGCAGTAGCTTCTGAGTGGAGTCTTCGGCAGCTGGGTGCATTTTTACTGACTGTGAAATGACCTTTTGTAAATAGTGGAGAGAATGGTATGTGTGAAGATGGGCTGCCTTTCCTGACCCTGAGGGTTATTCTGTGTCTGAGAGACCACTCAGCAGAGCTTTACCAGTGCTACTAACAGCTCATAAGTTTGGGGGTTTATTATTGAATAAAACAGAACCAAAGTGGTGACACAAGGTATGTTCAGGTCCAGAGTTCAGTGTGAAGGGTTAATTTATAACTTTAGTGCCATGTGCACATAACCCTTTTGCTAAACTGGAAACTAGATTAGAAAAACTGGGAGACTTGCAGATCCCAGCGTGAGCAGAGCATCACATTCAGAAGCTGAAATAGACCTCTCCTCAAGCATAATGGCTATTTTTTCTTGAACACTTCATGCTGTATTGGGAGACCTTTACCTTTTAGCTCCTTCAACAGTTTATCTTCATGGATCAGATGAGTAACTGAATCTGGGCTGCATCCAGTGCAGCTAAGTTTTTGCTTAGTGTTTGCTAAGGCCAGCAGATGAATTGGCTTCTGTAGTGGGCAATCAAGTTGTTAATACAGAAAAGTTTGGATAACAGGCTAGAGAAGATATTAGTGGGTGAAAAAAACCACAATTATTGTTTATTTTTACTGTATTTTTTTTTGGGGGGGGTGTGTGTGTAAAATCCCACCTTGTGAATTTGTACTCTAGAGGCAGTCTTTTGTTGCCTCTCTAAGTGTAGACACTGCATCCTTAACTCTAATTGTAAAATAGTCCTGAAATTACTTGTTATTCATTGACTTCAGGAGATTAGTGTTCATTATGTGTACAAAATAGATACCTATTAAAATATCAAGAAGTAAGTTCTCACATTCTGATGATTCATTTTTCTTGGGGTGGGGACTTTTTTTTATGATATATACTTGATCTACAAGTATCAGATTCATCTTGTCTGATGAGGAAAGTATCTTTTCTTTGATCAAGTATATTATAGCTACTATTTTGGTGTGAATAATTAAAAAAAAACCAAAAGGAAACTCAAAGGGTAGGATCAAGAGACTACAAGGCAAAAGAGTGCTTACACAGTGCAGGATTGCCACAATATTCATTCTGAAAGACAATTGCTAGCTGGCTAGCTTTATTGACACACATGAAACTTCCAACTGATCCTCTTACAACAGTGAAAAGGGAATGATGGCTGCAGGTGATAAACATGCAGGGAATCAAGGCAATGGCAGATCCTGCCTCCAGGTATTCCTAGGTAGCAATCTGCAAAAGGAGGATAACTTCAAGATGAGAGATTCTGTCACATTGACTTCAATGCTCTTTTTAACTTCAAATTATTTTTATGAAAGCTTTTCTATTGAAAAAGCTTATCTTCAAAAAATCTTGAGTTATAGCTAAGTTTTTGACACAGATGGTCTCTTTCTGCATAAAAAATGGGTACTTCACATGTGATTCTTTAGAAATATCTGTTCATACCTAATCCAGTTCTGTTACAGTCTTGCATACACAGTTAAATTAAATGTTACATTTGACTTGCGGCTCAAGTTTCAAGTCTTGTCTGATGCATAATGGCAGTGTATTTTAATAAATCTTTAATGTGTTATCCCAAGACTTCTTAGGGCACCACCTAATATGTTAAACAAAAAGAAAAAAAAAAAGGCATAAATTTTACTTTGCCCCTGCTGGGATGGGATTTTCTTCTAGGTGGGAAAAAACCTAGACGTAAAAGCCAATCCAGGCTTTTTCCAAGGCTTGACTTTCTTGAGTGGCTTTGTTTGTTTGTCCTGCCTTGCCATCTGTACAACTAGTGAGTCAAACAACAAGAAAACCCTTCCAAGTACAACAGAAAACTTTTGGCCAGAAAAATATAAATAGATTCTTGGTTAACAAGAAGAGATACCGAATACTTGGGCCATGCAATGCGTATTTGTGACAACTGGTTCATCACAGTTCAGTAGGGTTGCTCTTATTGATAAAGGTTATTCATGAGCAAACACTGAGAGACTACTTCTGCTTTTACTTGTCCAAGCATAACACGTGGTTCTCTAAATCCCAGCATTTCTGAAATCCTCTTCTTGAAGACAGGCATGAACACCAAAATGCCTTTAGCTTATAGTCAAACATAAAAAGTAGCTCACTCCATTGCAAGAGTAAAGATGACGAACTGCATGTGTGGACACTGGCATATGTTCCTGCTAATGAAAAGTGTCTGACAATTGCTTGTTAGCTCTAGATGCCTTTTTAGGGGGAGGAAGGGATATTTTCCAGGCAGTTCAAGAGAAATAATGTGATATAGGGTTTGCTGACTGCATGCTACCCTTCCCCTTTTAGGTGGCACGTTATTCTTGTCCCGGACACAGTGACAAAGCAAAATATTGCAAGAAGAGAAACAAACCATGTAGTAATGATTACAAAACATGTCTGTTTGCTGTACTTCTCTACCTTGCATGCTGCTTGCATCTGGCAGTGTGGAAGCTTACATAGCTATGAACTTTTGCATGGACTGCATTTGAATTATTGTTCCTTTTCTCAAAGGCACTATCTTTTCTAATAGAGGCTTGCAAAGATTTATTTTTTTTAGACTTTCTGGAGACAAACTGGCTGCTTGCCAGTTCACAGAGGAGCTATAACTATCCATTAAGTCTGTTATTCCCTAAGTGCACATAGAACAAGCTTTGCTTGGGTGGGAAGACAGTGCTGATAGCAGTAACAGTTTATAGGCAGCCATTCTTATGTCAAAATCCAAGAACTGTTTTTAGAATGTATTTCACAGGAAAAGGCAGTCTACATTGAAGCCACTTGCAAGATCTATAGAATTTATTTAGTGACAGAGTATCAGTAATTGTTATGCTCCTTAATGTAGTTGCTCGGTAATGTATTGTATTGAAATAATGAGGCTTTTATTTTAGATAGTACTTTTATGCCAGCCTCAGTATAATGTGAATTGAAAAGTTAGAGTTATGTGAATAAATCAGAGATGCTGCCAAGTAAATACAAGTTAAGTAAATCCTTTGTTGTGATCTCATTATTTCAGTTTTTGCTTTGAAATGCATGGATATAATTGCTTTAGATTAGGATATTTTTGTTAAAACATTAATTGATGGGTTTTTTGGGGCATTTGAACAAATTTAAAGTAAATAAAAGCAGTGTGTGGTTTTCAGAGGCAGTAACAAGTTGTTCAAGACAATATAGTGCCCTTTTTTAAATGAAAAAAGTCAGAAATGCCCTTCATTAGGTACATGCAGAGTACTGAGCTGTCACAAGTATAAGCAATGTTTATAGAAATGTGTACAGAAGTTTTCTCAATGGACAGCTACAATGTCCAACGTACAAGTAGCTGTTTTAGTGTACTGAGTAGAAGCAAAGCATGGGCCAGAGGAGTTATAGGTAGGAGGTAAAGCCAGTGCTTCCACTTAAGTGTGGCACAACGCCTGGCTCTTGTCAAGGTTCATCTTGCGGTTCTCAACAAATAAAACCTTTTATTGGTGTTACCAAGCTAAAATTCCCTATTTCTTTTCCTGTCTTTAACAGCCTGACACATGGTTTCAGTGGAATAATTTTACACCTTTTCTGGAACACATTATAGTCTGGATATAAATTCAGTACTGGACAAGTTACCTTATAGGGGAAAAAGGTGTCTAGTAGGACAGTTTTGGAATTGATGAATGGCGTCACTCTGAGCAATTAGACTAGCTGCACAGCTGTGCTGATATCATGCAGCTAACTGCTTTAAATTGATGGCTGTGCCATTAAAGTGTAATGATAACAACAGAGACCACAGGAGATGGCTAAAGGTTTTTCAGATGATACGATGAGAGAAGACATAAATGTTTATTGCAGTGCTAGTGCCTTGTGCTTTCCAAGGAACACAACAACAATTTCTCTTCTTTCCATCTGATGTTGTTTTTAGTGGTATGTTAAAAAGCATAAATAACTTGTCACTATTTTGTTAGTAAGAATTATGAACGTTTGCCCTGTTTCACCATTTTAAAAGCACTGAAGTATTCAAAATCTAAGTCCAGGCAACTGGCTGAATTGCTTTGCTGTGCAGAGGCTGACACAGGCAAGTAATGTAATGAACAGGTACAGCTGCAGTGCTCACTATTGAGCACTGATTTATGAATTGCCTGATTTATGAAACTGGGCATCTTACATTAGGGAGAAAGAAGACTGGACTGCCATGCACACAGCTGTAGGCTGGAGCAGTTATCAAACTGCAGCTGAAGTGACATGAATGAGACCCAAAAGGGCTGTGGTTCATATGAACACATACTTCAGCAGAGCAAGTCCTGTTTTCAGCAGTTTACAAATTCAGGAAAAGACATACTGTGGGATATTACTTGGATCATAATATACTCCAGAAGTGAAGGGAACCTAGAGAAATGACTGAATGCAGAAATATCAAGGTTGTTGGTAACTTTCTCCCCAGAATCCTCTTGACATGCTAAACAAACTCCTTATCCAGCCTTAGTCAATAACTATGATCATGTCTGAAACATGTTTTGAGGGGGCAGAGAAAATCCCTCTTTGCTACAAGAGATAGAATGTGGCTTGTGCTCAGCACAGAGCTGGACTGTCCTGAGAGTTGTGTAGGTTTTATGAATAAAGATTACCCATGTTTGACTCATGTACAACAATTTCTTCTATAATTTCTTCAAGAAATTGAATGTTCTCTGGGAAAGCCGATTGCCCTCAGTCTTGCTGACAGAAGAAATACTGACAATTTTGGCAGAAAGAAGGGTGAAACTGATTTCCATGGGAAAACCTAAAGAAACAAAAAAGGACTCTAACTTTTCCTCCCTATATATCTTATCAGCCACAGTATAATGTAGAAGTTAAAACTGTCGTAAGTCCAATGCTGTTATGGGACTGTAGAACATTTTGGTGTACCTTACAATTGTTTCAAGACCTTCAGGACCATGCTATAGTAATCGTACTTAGTTTTGACTTGATGTTCATACCTTCTGTGAGCTTCTGAGGGTTAGAAGCCCTGTGAATGGGTGATGTCCTCAGATGGTTAGAGCCATCCCATAAGACTCCTGCTGAGCAGAGCTACCCCATGGAGAGGAAAAAAGCCTTCCCTCAGCACCTGAAAGAAAGGAAGATCTGTCTTTCTTGAGGCATTTTCTTTAATTTGCTTGAGAACCATGTAAACTGTGGCAAATATCGGTGATGTTTGGAAGGGGAGGTGCAGGCTGCCTCTTCTGGTCATGGATAGTATAAGGTAATGCTGCAGGTTGTAGTGGTGAAGGAAATCCTAGACAGAAGTGAACAGCCAGGCAGACTCTCTTCTGTGCTGGTGGTTTGTTTTGTTTTGTTTTTCACTCAGGCTTGTGTGCCTGAAGATGCTGCAATATGCCATCGTGTAAAGTAGCAGTCCAGGAGGGGAGCAGTTGACTGGCTTAATAACAGACCTGTGAGCTCATATGCCTAATAGGAGAAGCTTTTAAAATGTCAAAAGAATTAACCAAAATAGAAACATAAAGGCAAGTTTGGGTGCTGTGAAACCTATCTGATTTGAGAGAGCAGCCTGCTGTTGATGTGGACTCCTGTATGTATTTCATAACTGTTTCAAGATGTGAGACATCAGTTCACAGTTAAGGTACAGAAGTAGGATGGAAGGAGGCTGCACCAAGATGCAGCTTGCTAGCTTTAAACATGATCACAGCACCAGGATCTAACTCACTTGCAGTGGTAGTAGTCACCTTGCAGAGACAGATGTTGTGAGCAATCACTTGACAGCACTGAAGTATCTTCTGATACCTTTTTGGCTTGTGGAGAGAGCTGCTGCTTGGGAGGAGTTGTCTCTGGTCTATGTGTAAGATGTATATAAACATCTATCAGACTGTGGATAATTTCTGTGCTTGGTCTTGCGCTGTACTTTTAGTTGGTTGTAATTTCAAACTCTGTGTTTGCTAAATTTCTTAGTGCACTCATACAGCTTTATGGGTTTTGCTTGGTTTGGGTTTCCTTGGAGTGTTGGCTTGTTTGGTTCCCCGCCCCCCTCAAATCTGCTTCAGTTAGAAACTGGAGTATACCAGTGTATTCATCACAAACTGTAAAGGCAGCTCTGACCTTTGGTAGCAAATAGATTCTAAATTTACTCGTGATGTGACAGCATAGAGTTAAAAAGCTTGGGTGTTTTTTTTTGTTGTTGTGGGGTTCCCCTCCCCTTTGCCATTCTGTAGTGCATTCGAATTTGTTAACCTGAAAAATTCTGCAATAATTTGGATGAGGGACATAAGTGACAGTTCTTGGTACGTTATAGGTATTCATGCCTTGTGAACAATGACAGATTTGACTTCACTGTGCAGTCAGGAGAAGACTGATTTCATGGTTTTTGCATCAGAAGATATACTTCAAAGAAAAAAGGGTATTAGTGCAACACTGACTGTGATACCAATTACAGAAAGTGATGTATTATGCTAAAAAGGATTTCCCTACATTCACTTACAAGAGGTAACTGGGATTCATCTTATTACCTGAAGTCTAGATGTTTCCAATTAATTTATTTTCTGTGGGAACCTTCAACTGTTTCTATCACATACCTGGGTTTTCAAGTATTTTTATCTCCTTCACTGCTCATCATGGTTACATGTGGTGAATCATCACCTTTATGTGCTTAGAATACGTTCTACTCCCGTGGTTACTGATCTGTTCTCGTTTGCTCCTCAGTCATTGCCATAGCACTCAGCCCATGGCTTTGTGTATATGATGATTAGGAAATACTTGGAGCACAATCTGATATATTTTGTTATTGTACATACTTGGCAGAGGCTTGTTAATTACTATCCAAGATGTTTCTTGAAATTATGCAAAGGTTAAACAAAAAAAAAATTGTTGCTGAATACTGTTCTCTGGACTATTTTTTGTGACCATGGTTGACTTTCTTCTGTACTTCTGAACAAGGGAAGGAGAAAGAGGAATTCAGTGGTACGTTGAGTGAATCAGTAAAGGTCATCCTCTTGTTTTGCTTAGGTTTATAGCCATAAGAGACTTTAGAGAACATGACCCTGTCTCAGATCTTCTTGTTGCCTTATAAGTTTTTACTGGTCATTTGGCTTTCTTTTGGCAAAAGTAATGGATATATCCATGGTCCTTTGTACAGCCCTTTGTATTTACAAACTCTGTTAATGAGTTAAATATTTTTGCTATTTTGGTATGGTCTTAAGGTGGTAAAAGATTATTCTCATTTTCAGTGAAATCAAAACAGATCACATGGGAAACCCTTCCAGGGACAGAGCCCAGCCTTTGCAAACCTCCCAAACACTGCAGGTGGTACTAAAACAAAACCTAAGCTAACTTGTAGTGCTAGATAAACTGCTGATAAAATCCAGATGTCAGGCTGAACTATATTTGAGGATATGGCAGTGGAATAAGTGATGGGAGTGATTAGATGGACAACAGGGTGGATTTTTTCTGTTATTAGTGTGCATGTAGTCTATTAGAACTGGCAACATAAAGTTATGAAGTGCATCGCTTAGGAACATCTTTTGGCTGAAGTTTAACAGAATAGGACAAGTAAAATTGTACAATAATTTACTTGAAGGACAAAAGCTCATGTTCTTGGCCTATATGGTGACCCCATGACCAAAACTTTCCATATGTGTAGATATTTCATCTGCCAGGCACAAAGCAGATGTTTGAAAAAGAGAAGTGCACAAGTGGTTCCTGTGTGTGGTTAATTGTTTAAGTTGATTGGGACTAGCTGACTATCTTCATGGTTAATCTTAGGGTGGTAGAGTTAAAAAGCTAGTTGCAGCTCAGTTAATGTCCTGGTTTATATGATGAACTGATGATTTTTTTGGACACAATTATTCCCTGTAAGATTGAGAATTTAAAGATGAGGTGAAAATGTATTATATATATTCATAAATATGTACATTTGCAATATTGAGAGGGATTCTTGCCTGGAAACTTCTGTGCCTGAAGAGAACAAAATTATCTTCAGGATATTTTGGAATAAGAGAAGTCTGTGGCATTGAGATATGTAGATAGAAAACTTTTGAGAAAGAATGCTTATACTATAGGCAGTATAGTGCAAAACAGGAGGTAGAGGCTTGAATCCCAGTTTTAGCTGTGAGCTGTTTAATGAAAAGAAAGGTTCCAGGAGAAGGCCTGTACTTGTGGTCTTACTATGTTTATAGACTAATTTTGTCTGCCTAGGCAGTGTGAAAATGTTTTAAAAACCAAAGCTACTGTAAGTTTACTACTAACTTAGATATTAATGTTCCTCATAACTTCACTGAATCAAGGAATAGCTGAGGTTGGAAGGGACCTTTTGGGAGATCATCTAGTCCAATGCCTCTGCTCAAAGCCAGTCAGTAAGATCAGGCTGATCAGGACATTATCCAACGAGATTTTAAATATGTCCAAGAATGGAGGTTATACAGCCTCTCTGGGAAACCTACTCCAGCACATGACCTTCACCACTGTTTGTTTTATGTTTAATTGGATTTTCCAGTACTTCATTTTGTGCCTGTTGTGTGGATATCTGGACCTCCATGGGCTGCAAGGGAATCTCTCCTCTGGTGCCTGGAACATCTTCTCCCCTCCTGCTGCACTGACCTTGGTGTCTGCAGAGCTGCTGTTCTCACAATAAACATGTTATTCCAGAGGTGCTACCACCACCACTGATGGACTCAACCTTTGCCAGTGGCAGGTCTGTCTTAGAGCTGGCTGGCATTGGCTTTATCGGACATAGGGGGAGTTTCTGGCAGCTTCTCATAGAAGCCACCTCTGTAGCCCTGCTGCTACTCACACCTTACCATACAAACCCTTTACAATTGATAAGATCCTTCTGAGTCTTTTTCAAGCTAATCTGGAGATAACTATTCTCAGCTCTCTCATCTTCCGTTTGTATGTCAGACGCTCAAATCTCTTGATCAACTTTGTGGTCCTTAGATGCATTTTTTACAAGATGTCCATGCTTCTTGCAGTGGGAAGCCCAGACCTGCATCCAGCACTCAAGATTCAGCCCTAAACCAGTGCTGGGCAGAAGGTAAGGACCACCCCCTTCTAAACCTACCAGCGACACTTTTGCTAATGCGGTCCATGATGCTATTAGCTGCCTTTGTCATGAGTGCGCATGGCTGGCACTCATGGTCAACCTGGTGGCCACCAGGACCTTCAGGGCCTTTTCTGCAAAGCTGCTTTCCAGCTGGTTGCTACCCAACCTGTACTGCTACATGCAAGTGTTTTCTACCTACGTGCGGGACTTTGCACTTCCCCTTGCTGAACGTCATGAAGCTCTTGTCAGCCTACTTCATCACCTTACCCCTCATACTTTTGGACTGATGTATTGTCTCTCTAGTATATATCAGGGTGGTTAAAACGCCCATGAGGACCAGTGTGTGTTTAAGAAAAACAAACTTTCTTCCCTGTCTCAAATGACACTGGATCATGATGATGGATTGTGCTGAATGTGGCCATTCATTCAAAATCTAGAAATCAAGTATCTAGGCAATGCAGTAAGTGTACATCTACTTTCTATGTATGGTTATGGATAATCAGAAAACTAAGGTTATCCAGCAGGAACTGGCTTCAGTATTCAGCTACTTCAGTCTGGAATTCCATCAGTCTATTGTGGTAATCTGGTCTTATGGAATATATATTGAGTGTTGTTCAGGCCACAGAAGTTTAAATCTACTTTGATGTCTAGAACAGGAAGCTACATTTTTGTTTGTTTGTTTGTTTCTATTGGTATTGTGGCTGGAAGATGCATGTGCTCATTACAGTGAGCTTAGCACAATGTGGGGTCTTTGAGAGGAATTTAAGCACAATGTCCTAGACCTGAGAGGTGGATACAGTATTCCTTTGTTAGCATAATGCTCCTGTGTTAGGATACTTGTAATATATTCCTGTATTAGGATAATTCATTGTAGAAAGGACATCAGGAGCATATCCAGTCTAACCTTCTGCTCTGTGGGGAGTGAAGCAGGAAATCAAAGATGTAAATAGTGGAATGGGAGAATTCAAAAGTAATTACAAGCAATTTGGGCAAAATACAGGAGTATTCAGATAAAACTTTCCTTCCTTGCTTTGTATGTGAAAGCAGGTGTTTCATCTGTGTATCCAACACAGATAAACACACTCTCCAACACATCTTGGTTACAGGGGAGGTGATAGTGATGGAAAAAGAGGTCTCTAACTCCACAGAAGCTTCCATGAGAGCTTGGAGCTTAAGTCAAAGGTTGGTTTCCTCCTTTGCTATTGGCAACTGGAATATCTTTTTTTGTTGAGAACAATTTATTCCACTCTTTCCACAAAAATATTTTGAATAAGGGAAGACTTAAGGACTGAGAAACACTTTTTCTTAGGCAAATTCATTTGCTAAAAAAAAAAAATAAATAGACAAAGTCTTATTTTCTGACCCACTTTTAAGTAGATATGTATAAAGAAGGTAACTTACATTCTTATTAGTATGTGGCTGCTGCCTCACACTTGCAACTTCTGTGTGTTCAATTTCCTTATGAATTTGCAGCTTGTTTAGTTTCCTGAATGTACTATTTCTTGTCATCTCTTTTTAAGCTACAATGCCCTATATGTGAAACATCTAGGTAAAAATCGGCACCCTGAATGCAGTTACTTGAGGGGAGCTGTGCTCTTGTGCTGTGGTACTTGTGGCAAAATGACAGAATGTGCAACCAGCCTAGTAGGTGAAATGTAACCGTGCCAAATATTTCCTTTAGGAAAGTTTATTTTAACGCTCTTTTAACACATAATTAGGCCATCTCAGCAAGCCATGCACTTTCCTAATGCAATTATGAGCAGGCTGTTTGGTTAAATTGCTAGTGGCTGTCTAGACGTCCTACTGGAATCTCCTGAGTTGGCATTTAATTAAATGGAGGGAATTTCTATGGTTCTAGACTGAAGTATTTGGCTCAAATGTTGTCTTGTTGAAGACGTGGTTTTGGGGCAGAACTTACAGTTCTTATCAGGTTAGCAGAAGATACCTTCTTTTGGGAATTAGATACTGAATAGAAGAGAGGAACTGGAGCTGTAAAGAGTACCACTTTTGTTACCACTTTCAGGGATGATCGTGTTCCTGAAAAGTACAGTTAAGGCTGTACTAACACGGCTTATCAATAAATGAGAACTTCAGAGAAATGTTCACAGTTCTCTGTTGCTGTCCATGATTATCCCTCTGCTTTTGCCTCAGCAGTGTCCACAGTTGTTTAGTTTTTAACCCTTCAATTTTTTAGTGGGGTTTTTTTGGGGGGTTTTTTTGTGTTTTTTTTTTTTTTTTTTAGGGCATAAACCATAATGTTTAATAAAAACAACCTTTTCAAATCTTACAGTGCAGTTCACAATGAGTTATCACCTGTGAACTGTTATCCTCCATCTGCTTGTATCTCTGGGACCTCTTAGCAATTAAGTTAGTATTCATGTTATCTGCTCTGTTTATTTCCCCGCTATTGGCTTGCCATATTTAAAAGGTAGGTCCTTGGAAGCAGGAGTACTGCAGGAGTCCTCACCCTGCAGCTGCAGTATCAAGCTCAGAGGAACCTGATTCAACTTGGGCACTCAAAATTCTACCTGTCAAGTGTAATTACTGAGATTATTTCTGTAAGGGCGGAGTCCCTTGACTAAATGGGAAGTTAACAATGTTGAATATTTTCTTGATTTGTGCCTTAAAAAAGGAAATGTTGGCTGCTACTTTTTTGAGACTAGAAGTGAAATTAAATACTATGTTAAGTATTAGCAGATGCTATAGGGGTGAGCAGAATAGTAAAGGAATCTCTTACGGACAAATGGTGGGATTTAAAACTAAATAAAGCTTTGTGTACATGCCATCATCTTAGTGAAATGGCTGGGTTTGCTGATGAAGTTCTTAATGGACCACTAAGTCAGAAATGGTCTATCTCATAAGTAAAAGAAAAATTATTATTGATGTCTGTCATCCTTTTGAGAAAAAAGATAAAAGCAACTCTGGATAATATGAATGATATCTTCCTGTTTGTTTATTGTAAGAAGAAATAGCAAGTTTGTGGTTTCCTGTTATGATTTTTTTTTTTGTTTGTGCTTTGTTGTTGTTTTTTTTTTTTTTTCTTGAAACAACTACATAAATGTGTTATGGAAGCATGCAAACAGTTCCTTTCATGTCAGTGGGGTTTCTTTCATTAGTGTGACACTGAGCAAGGACTACAGCTTTTTATGTTGATCAAGTTATTTAGTGGTTTGATTCAGATTAATCTTAATCCCGTTCTGCAAAATTCTCTAATCTTTGTAAGGATTGCACATCCCTTATCAGTGATCTCTCTCTTATAGGAAAAGATGTACCCAGACTGAATGACAAATATGACTTCACTTCTGAAGTGTTAATGAGTTCTTAATGACCTTAAAGTGCTTCTGACATGATCTTTAGCTTCTGAAATGTAAAATGAAGTCAATGCTAGGCCTATGATCAGGATATAGATTTGGAGCATCCAGTTTTAGGTTTCAGTACAGTATAGATGAGATCTTAAATCCAACTTTTATTGCTATATATTTTCTAAATTCTCTGTGTTAATTTTCTTGTCTTATCAGGGTGTTTGTGGAGGCAAGAGCCCAAACCACACAATACAAGGAAGACAGCACAAGTAGACCCCATGCTTGAAGGAGTGGTGGGTAGACACTCCCAAGAATGGAAAGGCTGGAAGCTTCTGACTTCAGCAGCAAAAGAAAGGTTCGTTCTCTTCCATCTGAATTTACAAAATCGTTACTGTGTCCTATAGCCAACACAGCAGAACTAACTCTGTTAAGGGAAGCATCAAAGCCAGCTGGGCCTGAGCAAGCATTGGTACCAAGAGGAAGTGGTGGGCATTAGTGGCTGGAGATTTGTTTTTACACGAGATGGAAACACCCAGTTACCAGTCAAACATGTCAGGGGAAGTCTGTATATTCCTCTGGCCCAGCAATCTACAGATCCAGGGTGTTTTAGAGGAGTGCTAAAATTCATCTGGCCTTCAGATTGTTACCATTCATTAATTGCCTGGAGGGCACTAATGACACCAGCAAGTGAGACCTAGAACAAATCAAGAGAGACTATGGAGCTCTGGAGGCAAAGGTGAAGAGTGCGAGAGCTCAGGTTGTGTTGTCCTCGTTCCCACTCATGAAGCGAAAAGGTTCAGTAAGAATGGATGTCTCTCGTGAATTAACAAGTGACTGTGACTAGCGTTGCAGAAGGTGCTTTGGCTTTTGTGACTCTACGTCCCTTTCCAAGGAATGACAGACAGGATCCATCTGACAAAATGGGTTAAAACTATCTTTGTCTACAGACTCAACAACCTGGTGAAAAGGGCTTTAAACTAGATACGAGTGATAGCAGCTTATGCTTAAGAGAAGGAACAGAGGTTAGGGGTGACAAATACATGGAGCAAGGTGATGGGAGAGAGCTGTCATGAAAGGTAGAAGTGGTCATAAGGGGACAACCTCAAGCACTTGCTTGAGTGCAAGCAAAGTGGGAAACAAATGAGGCACAGGAGGCTCTGTATGTGGATGTAGGGCTGTGATAACACTGAAATAACTGAACCATTGTGGAACAGATTGCAGGACTGCATACAGCCTTTTGGGTAAGGATGGTTGGGAAGGGAAGGAGTGGCAATTGCTTTAAATGAAGGAGTGCTCAAAAAACCTTATGTGAGATTCTGATGTGAAGGATGTGTTTGAGCAGTTTGGAACACAGACTTGTATCTAATTGATGCTGGGTACTGGCCCTTCAGAATGAAAACCAGATGAGTTTTTGTCCTTTGCTAATAACTAGATGCTTTAACTGCCAAATGTAATAATGGCAATAAGACTCTTAGACCGTAGCAATAACAGTTGCTTGTGAAAACACAGAATCTGATGTGCCTCCAGTGCCACATTCAGATTCTTAACTCTGTCGTACCTTCCATCTGTATCTTGCTCATGTTGCTCTTTAGAGCTGACTGTCTGCACTGCTGTGAGGAGAACCCATCTATAGGGTTGCAATCAAAGTGCCATCAACAGCAACACCTTTTGTGGTTTATCTAAAATAGAGATGTTCTGATTTCACACTTTCTTGGTTATGTCTCTTGGTGAAGCAGAAAAAACATTAGCCCAGCAGAGTCCTTTTGCCAAGGCAATGTAGGAGTTGAAATGGGATCAGAAGCCTTTTGGTTGCTTCCCCTCTTTTCATTCCTACTGAGCTAGTGTAGGTGAATCTGCTTCGTGAGTTGGTGCTGTTTAAGTACAGCTGGCTCTCAATGAATAGAGGTCGTAGTGCCAAAAAGCTATCCTGCTTCACATTAGTATTTTTTCCCTACACTTTCTGGAAAAAGGAGGAAATTTCCAAGCAAAGGGGATATTCGCAGAATGTTTTGTAGTTTATGCTATACCTTCCTTTCTGGAATATTGTAACAAATGTGTCTAGCAGGTGCAGACATTAAAAGGTAAAAATGAAAAGAAAAGCTCTAGTAACTAGTAAATATGTATTTCAGTTTACTTAACACTTGCTCAAATCTCTGACAGCTGGAATGAGAATGCCTTATTAGGGCAAGGTGTAATTTTCATGTCTGTCTCAGAGCTGAGGTTCGTTGTAGAAATGGGACCTATTATTCAGTCTTACTTCAGTCTCACTTGCTTTTAAAGGACCGCAGCTTGCTACTATAGGAAAAGTAAGGCGCTAGAATATATTCTTCTGGGAAAAACTGGTAACAAGATTCTGATACAGGAGGCTGAAGACTTTTCCAAGGATTTTTTTAAAAAAACTCCGATTTGTTATAGTCCTGCCACCAAAGTTGAGATGGAAAGATCTTTGAATAAGTTCATTTATTTGCATGATCAACTAGACTGGAAAATTAGTCCATTTTAAAAACAGTAATAACATGAGAAAAACATCAACTTTTACTATGCTATATAGTTGCAAGTTTTTCTGCTTTTATAGAGTGTTTTGTATCTTGGTATTCAGAGAGAATGAATCTTCAATAACAAAAAAGCTTTTCTTTTTTTTTTGTTTTGTTTTGTTTTGTTTTATCCTGTTAGCAAAATATGTTAAAAACAAACCAACAATCTGAATTACTTTCTAAATGAAAGGAATTAGCAAGAATGTCACTAGTGAATGAGGGCTTGGAAGTCTAGTTCATTAATAAGAACTTGCCTTGCTAATTAAGTGTATTTTTTTCAAAGTATCCAAACCAGTAATTTTTCTTCTGTGTCTCTAATGTGTCTATAATATTGCTTCTTAAAGAGTAAGAACTGCAGTCTCCTCCTGAAATTTGAAAAGTGGAATGATGGCTTTGTTTGTACGCTTGCACTGGAATCGAAACTGTTGTCTTCATATTTGTGTTACTATTTTGAAAAAGCTGTCAGTGAAGGAACTTCTGTGTTCAACAAAGCAAATGGTCAAGGATATTTAGGGAAGGCTTGCAGCTCATTTTAGGAAACAGGTGTACTCCTTTTTGTCTTGTGTCTTTTTTTTTTTTCTAATTCATGGTTTTCATGGAAATAGTTTTTAACAGTGGAAGACTTGCAAGAAAACTTATTTTAAAAGTTTTCTGAAGCATCTTAGTATGAAAGCAAACCCAGGTTTAGTTTCTCTGTAAGTCACAGGCCTTGTAAGTCTATTTCTTATGAGGTGCAAATATGATTCCACGTCTATCCTAAGAAAGCTCTACCGCAAAAGATGTAAGAAAAGACTGCTAAGAAATAACTTTGAAGTTTCAATAGTCCATTGGTGAAGAAGTAAAAGCACTGTAAAAATGAAGATTGTTTCCTTATAATAATGATAAAGTAATTTAAAAATCAAAGACCAAAATTGTTACCGTATGACTGCCATCCGTAATTTGTCTTAAATGGAACTTTAGCAAACTATGAACAGGTCTTCACTATTTATTGTACACATATTTGGCAATGCTGTAGTTTACATTATATATTGCATATTTACATAACTTCCATTATAGCCACAAATGGAGTCCACCTTTTATTTTAGAGTGCATGAATATTGGTGATAAATGTGTAGCTGATTTTGTATATGTAATTGTAAGCATATGTATTGCTATATGTTAGTTGATAACCCAGACCGCTCAGTAATGTGATCTATTGTTCGGTCTGTTTTCATGATTGCTTTTTTACAGGTGAACTTGTAGGAAACCTGCTCACCCAGACACTCAGGGACTTAGGAATCCAAATAACCACCATTTCATTTTGTCTGTTTGTAATTATGACAATCTGTAAAACCAACAGATTCTTTCTGGGGGTGGTGAAGATTCAAGGCTGAGAAACCGATGCATTTTGCCCTGTGGGTTGTGAAATGGGGCTATTGAAGCACCTCCTCTAAGAAGGGTGACCAGTGCATTTAATTCTTATTCCCAGAAGGAACACAGAGGAAATTCAGGATGCTGCTTTTAAGGAGGCAGACTTCAACAGTAAGCAATTAAGGCAGTAAAAGGCAATGATTACAGTTGATTCAGATTTAATGGCCTTTCTTGTCTTCTGTCTGGGGTGATGAGAGACAAAGAAACCTCATGAAGACAGAATTAAGATGCCTTTCAAGTACCTGCTATTGTGTTCAGTAAAACTGAAATTTCTGATATCCAGGAATACCTAAGGTATATCAACTGAAGTCTGCCTGTGCCTCCAAATTTTGTACTGTCTACAGAGTACCACAAGATGGCAATATTGTTTCTGTGCTTAGTGAGACAGGAGTTGAGGGTGGTTTTTTTTTTTGCTTACTATCAGCCTTGTATTAATGAGAAAGGCTAATGGAGATGACTTACTTCTTGTTAAAGGCTGTCATGTGTAATGCTCATATATCTTATTAGATCAATTAAATTCTAAATAACCCAGAAATTATGTTTGACTGATTTTGATGTTGTAGTCAAATAGATGTTTGGTGATACCATGCTGACTTTGGATTCATTTGGTATCCGTTCTCTAGAAATAACATTGTACCTTTATAATGACATAATACAAGGCATGTCCCCAGTAAAAGAAAACCCAAACAGCTCTGCCCAGTTCAGTCCATCCTTCACAAATGTAACTAGATTTCAGTTTTGAATTAAATATCCCTTTCTTTTATCCTCAGACTTGAACATTTGTCTGGTTATCTGAGTTGGCACTTGATGCTGAGGTGTGACTTCTAAGAATTTCAATGGCTGCAGGGTGTGAGAGTCATAACCTGTGAACTGTTCATAATTTTTTTAATAGTGCAGTTTTTGACTGCATGTTGCAAAATTAACTGTGGTGTCACCTTGCCAAAGTCTAATGCAGAAGTTCCAAGAGTGAATAAAAGAAATAAAATATTACTGGCTATGCAGTTATCTTTGGACACTCTCCAGGCTGAAGACATTTTTTCATTGTATATTAGAAGTCTCGGTGTGAGACCATTTCTCTGGACCCACCACAGGGACCCCATGAGTGCCAAACCCAGAGGGGGAGGAGAATTATTGTCAAATACTCAAGGAAACCCAGCAAGTGTGGTCTCATCACCACATAAATCCCCACTTAAGCCAGTTTTGCTGCACAGTTTCTTTGTCAGGGCCTCTCCTTAAAGTTCCAGTGTCAAAAAATTGAAGTCAGAACAAAAATGTGTGAAAAATCGCCTTGGGCAAGTGGATTTTCAACTCTTAGTGCAAAGGCAGTACATTCTTGCTTAAATGGATGAACGCTTGGTAATTAACTTCATTATTGTCTCATTTAAGAATAGCTGGTTTATTCTGGGTTAGTCAAAGTGTCACGTATCAGCATGCGTGTTGTTCATCAGTAGCTACTGGCACTAGAAGGTCTTACATGAAGAATGTCAGTGTTGCATTTGAAAGTAGAAAGAAGACCAAATTATTGACGAGCTGTTTTGTTTTGTATGAGTTACAAGGATCAGAAGAACCTCCAAACCTCTGCTTGTATCTGCAATGGAAAAACAGCATTCCTCCCCAGGAATCGTCTCTTAAACAAGACGACTGGATGTCTTGCAGTAACCAGAAGGTGTTTAGTGACTTGATCCTGAGTACCAAGCAGTGCACCATATGCCTGCAGGTCCAGGAGACCCATTTTTAAGCTTAGGCTCAGGCCCTCCTTTTCTGAATTATTGTTGTAGGTGTACCTACAGCAAACCTGTCCTCAAACTTGTCTTCAGCCTCGTCTTCTGGAGCAATCTCAGATCTATGTCATAGCTTTGTCTCAGGCCTTGTCTCTTGCTACTCCTGGCTGAACTGCCTGGGTAGACCCTAGACCTTGTTTGATATACCAAAGAATGTAGAGTTTTAAAACTGGCAAATGGACATGAAATGAAAGTTCTTAGCTGTGAATCCGTCTTGCCTTCTAATCCAGTGCAGGACGAAGTTTTTGATAAGGCGGAACACTTAGGCTTGGCAATGTTATGTGCTTCAAAAAAAGCTTCTTCCAGGGAACTTTCTTTCACCTTCCACATAGATAAAGGCTTGCAGGTTTATTCTATTGTCTGCATGCATGAATCTCAGTTGCTTCAGAGTCTCCTGCAGTGTAGCTGATTAGTGACTCCAGTACCACATGGCATCTCATTAATACAGATTCTACTCCTGGTATCATTTCTTTTGTCTATGAAATGCTATTGCCTTGATGCAAGTATCTTAGTTGCTTTGTTACATTTCCAATGCCTTCAATGGTAAAGAAATTGATGCAACCAGGATGACATCAGGTCAATGATATGGTTTAATCTGTAAAACACGTGATTAGGGATTCTATCAACCACATGATTTGTTTCTGTTTTATTTTGCTGTTGGCAACAAGAGGAATACTTTTGTGTTCCTTCCCTACATGTCAAATTGAAAAGAAGCAGCTTCCCCATCCCAATTTCATGCTGGCTTTGGGTAGCTTTGTCTCTTCTCTTAAAGGGCCACCTGTGACCATTCCAAAGTACCAGTTTCATCCACCAGACTGGAGAAGTTCAAATATTTTGTACTCCTTGCACCTTCCCAGATATTCCCTGGAGTCACTCTCTAGAAGGTATAGGATAAATGTTTGCATGCATTCTTTTAAATAAAATAGCTTTCTAACTGATTTGTTTTGTTTTGTTGTTCTGTTTTGTTTTTTTTTTTTTCCCTATTCATAGTATGTGTCTATGTTGTATACTCTGCCCTTAGCAAGTGTGGTTTCCTCAGCATACTCACTCTGAGGTGTTCCATGTGTATTGTGTGTAGAGCTAAATATAGCAATCTTTCAGTCAGTGAGAGCACTACTGTTGAATCTTGGAATGAAAGTATAGATATAGGAAACTGTGTACTTGGTTTGCAGAACTGAGACTATTACAATTCTCTCATCTCTTCTGGATCTCTTTAAGCCTTTCCAATTTATCCTGGAAAATAAGAGAAAAGCTGTTATGATAGCAGTGGCTAGCTTAAAAATTGTGCTTGCAGTCAGGTTTGAGTGGTGCCATTTGTAGAGTCTGCTCCTTTATTTTTATGGTTTTTTTTTTTTTTCAGCCATGCTTTCTTTAGTGCAATGTGAGAGTGACTTTACATAAGCAGGAGAGAGGAATAATAGGTGCTGTACTGAGATGCTTAACAAGTATCCGATGGCTCTTTGTGAAGGTAATTTTGCCTGCCTGAAAATCAAGGCCAGTCTGTTGCAGCAAAGGGAACCTGGTATGGCATGGCCTGAGATATCTGCCAAGTCCCATTGTGGAAAAGCTGAGGAAAGAAAGCACACAGGGAGAAAAGCATTGTTACAGGCTCTGTGCAAAAACTTTTCCAACTGATCTAAAAGTGAAGAAACCAGCAGCAGTAAAAGTGGTAGGATTGCTAATACAGTAGAAACAACAGAAGCACTCAGTGTATTCAAGAAGGAGAGAACAGAGGGATATTCTGTGGTAGCTGGCAATATCCTGGTTTTTCTCTTGAAATGGAAAAAATTAGACAGTAAATGCGTGGGTGCAGACAGCTTGCTGGTGCAACTTGGAAATGGAATATTTTGCCCTAATGTTTAAAAACAAACAAAACCCCCAACACCTTAGTGTGATGGGATACTGCTGTGAGCATAGCTGCATAGCTCCTTCCTTAGACACCTGCTTGTTGGTTTTGGGACAGGAATAGAGTAGCCTTTTGGGCTACAGCAAACTTTACATAATCCTGTCCAGGTCCGTGGAAGTCTCTTGGCATCTTTTACATGCAGCTTGTTTTTACCTTGCGTTTTAGCTGTAACACAAGTTCCTTTATTGGTGAAGTTCCACTTTCAGCTTCTCTTCTCCCAAATACTCTCTCCCTCATCAATCTCAAAGCTTCACTCCTCTGAGGGAACTGAACCATGAAATTCTCATATACAACTTCTGGATTTAGAAAACAGCTTTTGAACCTCCTGAATCTTCCTAAATAGAGCACCCCAGATAATTACCAGACTGTAACCTGTTGTGTTTGAAGCAAAGTGACTGGTAATGACCTTTAACAAGAGTTTGCTAGAACAGTAGTATCTAATGTGAGTTAAAAGAGCTCAATAGAAAGGAGACTGACAGGAATATGAAGTTAAATCTTGGTAAGCTGATGAAACATATTCATTGTAAAGTTCCTCTAACTTCTTGGTTTGGTGCAATACTTGCTTTCTCCTAAAGGAATTTAAATGACAGAAAATTAGCTGCATTTAAATCCAGTTAGAGGTTTAATTCTTACTCATTGTAACTACAACTTTTGGTTAGCCCTCTAATAGCATTGAGGTTATGTGTTTTTCTTTCATACTGCAGTTCCTCCTCATCATATACCTCTTAGAGAAGAATATCAGCAATTGCAGTCACTAGCAAACCTTCATGCAGGACTATGGGTTTTTATTAATTTTCTTATTTATTTATTTTTAATAGAGGAGGGAAAGAGTCTGATCCTGATAATCATCCATCAGCTGGTGAATGCTGAGGATGTGCTAAAAGCCCCTGAATGTGTAAGAAGGGAACTGAAAACAGGGTGTTGCACAACATTCTTTCTGGCTTGCACAGCACCTGGTGGAATGCTGCATCCTACTGTGCTGTGGAGTCAGTCTAAACAGACATCACGAATCAGTGGAAGTCCTGAAGAGCTTCAGTTGCTTTTAGACTCTCAAAAGAGATTAAGGGTGACTCAATACCTGAAACATAAATACATGTACTTGATAAATGGCTTTTCATGGTATAAAAAGGTATGGTAGGATGCAGAAACTGGAAACTGAAGCCATACTACTGCAGACTGAAAAGAGTCTATTTAATAGTGGAAGAAATTAACTTTTGGAAAAAGTGATGAAAGTGTAGTGGTTGTACCACAGACTTGTCCATTCAAGACTGGATGCTCGTCTGAAAGGCAGGATTTTTCTGATTTTTCTAGATTTAGCCTTATATCCCATACCTAGACATTTTATTTGACCAGTCTTTTCTGGCCTTAATGTATGAACACTAATGTATTGAGAAAAGAGTCTGCTCAGTACATCAGCTTCAGTTCTGCTTTTGATTCAGTTAATATTGCTTGTGGTCCCTAAGCACAGGGCTGATGGAGCAAATTGGCTTGCTGTTTCCAAAATTTACAGTACTGGTTGAATTTTGAACTGACATTTGACATTCCTAAAGTGAAATTTGGAAAGGTGTGTTTTTTTTTCTGTAACATAGATTCTATATTTGTTGGCTTCAAACATAACTGGTGGTGAAGTACTGAAGCCTGTGCTTCTTTGTTGTGTTTTTGATGAGGAAAAAGATGACAGTTATTGGGGTTGGGGTCAGGATATCCTATGTTTTTTGAAGGACCTCTAATAAATAAAATTGTAAAAATGCCCTAAAAAGAAAAAGCTTGGGTGGTGAAAGAAATTTTCTAGCAATGCCAATGACTTAAACCAAACTCTCTCTGGAAAAAATCTCCTATGAGGGGTTAGCGTTGGGTTTTTGCAGCTGACAGGATGGTTTCTTTGTCTCCATTGGAGATCTCACCTTCTTTTCCATTTCCCTCCCACTCTTCCAACTCACACACACCTTTTCTTAGTTTTACTGGCATTTATCCAGTAGTCAGTTTGTTTAATACTGCACACAAGCACTTCTTGCAGAAGGTAGCTGAAGGTATGGGTAGTGTTGTGCATTATTGAAGTATCTGTTTTCAGCCTTTCTCTATTCCAACAGACAGCCCTGCTATGCTAATAATAGTTGACAATAGTTGAGAAGTTACATTAAATAAATGGGTATTTATTATGTATAAGTGATGATAATTGTCTTTTGCCTTCCATATTTCTCAGCAAGTAGAAATACATTAGAAAAGTAGAAGCAGTCATCTTGAAACCACTGCATTTTGATACTTTTGGCTGAAAATCTAGAAGTGGTTTAACCTTGAAAAATATTAGAAGTTGAAAGGAGACCTGCTAGAAACCAATACGAACCTTCCAGTCTGGATAGCCGAGATTTGTAATACTAGTGAATTTTTCAGTGATCAATCTTAACTAAATGGAGTCCCTGCATTATCTGTGGGTAAGTGCTTTTCTTCTGAACCATAATTTTAGACTGGACTGAGTTGAAGTTGGCGTCATTCCCTGTGCTCCCCACGATATCAAAATGCACCATATATTTTAACTTTTTAGTACCTTTTGCCAATAAAAACAAAAGTTATAATTAATAGTCTCAGCAGTTTTGCTGCCAAGGGTTCCTGGCCACAGTTCTTGGTTTGTTTTATGCTGCAGATGCATACCTCTGAATCCTGTTAACAATTTTTTTTCCTTTCCAATGGTTAAAGACTACTGCTGTCCAAGGAGCTGGCCCTTTAGAAATAAAAGAAAATAAAGCATGGCTGTTAAAGAGTTAATTTGCTCATGAGAAGGTATTTTTGAGACAAGCTCTTTGAAGGAGCTAAGATTCTTGTTAAGGCTAAAGCACCATATCATGTATCAGTCAATGAACTGCTCTAAATTAATTTTGACGGTAGAGTTATATTGCATATGGAGTGTGTTACAATACTGAAGAATGACTCTACGCAATAAGTGTATGGGTTAGCAGGTTGAGGTCTTATCTCTTTGCTCTCAGGAGCATCATTTAATTAATTGACTTAATAATTTCAACCCTGTAAGACTGGTAAAATCTCTTCCATGGTGATATGATACTTTTTAATTATTCAAGTATATTTATGTTTCTATGTATATGATCTGATTTCTGACTGTAGAGGTAGCTTGTGAAGTGCAACTCTAATACAGAATCTTTAGAAAAAAGTGATTTTTCTTGCCAAAAAACCAGGTCCAGTCTTCTAAAAAGGGATTTTTTTTTTTTTTTTTTTGTTTTCATTTTGTGTTTGTAGAGTTAGACCACACAGTCTGGTTTTATATTATTGACAACTGAAATTAGCTGATGGACTTGCTTCTGCTGAATTTGATGGTAGACAAGTGTTTTCCTACCATGCAGAAATGTTTAATTTTTTCCCCTGCTTTGCCTTCATGGCCGTCTTGCTACAGTAACATAAGCTGGATGTTGGTGTAGCAGGACTCTAGTGTCTTGTTCAGCTCTTTGCTTGTCTTCCAAAGAAGCTTTTGTTCTGCTTATATAATTTTTTTTTTGTAACCGAGTCTCCTGTGGAAGGCTCTGTGTGGGTGGTTCAAACACTGTATCTGATCAGATGCTGTTTACCTAAGGCATCTGATTAATGAGCATATGTCTGAGTGGGATGAATACCCTAATGAATGTCTTGGATAGACACAAATGTAAGGAAAGGATTCAGGGTGTGTTTCTGTAGTGCTTAGTGACTGAGCTAAGTGCAATTTCAAATGGAAACCTCAGAGTTAAAAGATCTTTCTGTAACCTGTTATGTCTCTTCCAATATTGCCATTTCTGTATTTTCTCTACTTTTTCAGAACTGTAATGATATGAAGAGAGCTAATTACATGTCCTAGTACTATTGCAGTACCTGAGGTGTCCCAGTAGACAGCGGCTAAATGTGAAATTTAGCTTTGTCGTCTTGTTTCAACGTGACTGTTCTCCGTTCTGTGTTGCTTTGTTCATACGGTAATATGCTATTTCTATGCAATCTAAATGTTCCTCTTACTCATTTTGTATGTATTATACTCCTCTATACTGTGTCAGCTTTCCCAATAGGAGAATCTGAAATACTTATATAATCCTATTTCTAAAACACTTGTATTTAAAGGGAAGAAATTTTCATAGAAATAAATTTCCCGGATTAGAGTTTGTTAGATGTTCTAAACTGAACTTCTGCTGTCAGGACAAGTATTTAGGTTTTTGCATCTTATTTGAATTTCAGAAGTAACTTTTGCCATATCAAGGGTTCTGTTTTGAATGCTTGGCAAGGTGGCCTGAGTGTCAATGGCTTGTTATTTTCATTGCCATACAGCTGAATAAGAGGGGCAAAGTTGACGCCTTGTTTAGCCACCAAATAGGGAGTGCATTAATAAAAAAATTCCAATTTTCTGATTTGCAATTTCAAGTGGACCAGCCATCCAGCTGTGACAGTTACAGCAACAAGTAATTCCACCTGTTCTGAGAAGTGAAAAATTACCTGTGGAACAGCTGGGCAGCTGCAAGGGCAAAATATAGAAAATATTATTGATCTTGGTCTATGATTTGTAAACCTTGAGGATATTGGTTGCTTGCAGCTTTGGCCATATTTTCTCCAAGCTTGCTCACCCCACTGGGCTGACACCAGTAGAGTTCCAAGAAGTAATGTGATAGATGGACTGAAGCTCTGTCAGTGAGATGGTTGACATCATGTCTTAGCATAATTGTGCTGGCTCGGGTGCAATAGCAATGAAACTGGTAGTGTAAGGCAATGTAGGTAGCCAGCATTGAAACCTATGCTTCAATGTCTTCAAAATTGGCATCTGATCTGAAGGCTGCAGTGTATTTCCAAATGTGGGAACTGGGGTGGTGAATAGAGCTTTATGAAGGTCCATTTTACTATTGCTATCTTTAAGAATATTTCTTCTTTTTTTTTTTTCTTTTTTTTTTTTTTTTTAAATGTAGGAATTAAAGTCAACATTGCTGTGAATGGAGTTGTGCTGGTGCTGCAACATGAATGTAAGCTGTGGGAGGACAGTAGGACATGGGTTACCATCTAGGGTTAAAGAAGCCTTAAAAACATCAACTATAGAAGAAATCTAGATAGAATAATGGAGAGGTTCCTGCTGTCAATTATCTTCTAATGGATCCTACTTCTAGGGGTCTTGCATTGCTGCAGGAAGAGCTTCTGCTAGTAGAATGTCTAAGAGAACAGCCTCCCCTGAGCAAGGCTTTCATGAAGCATTTCTTAGCCTCTGAGGTGGCTATGCAAGATATTTCAGGACTGCTGAACTGCACAACAGACTTCCTGTAGTCTGTGTCAAGAACCAATGAACAGGAAACTACTTATTTTCCATATTACGGTTTGTGTAATAAAAGCAGGCTATTGACATCTTGGCAGCTTTTCATTGCTAGAACATTATTTTGAGCAAATAACCACTAAGAGAAATCTTAAACTTTTTTTTTTTTTGCCTTCCCCTGTTTGGATAATAGGAAAAAAGTAGCAAGAGAGAGCAAACATATTAACTTGCATCGTAAAACACTGAAACCACTTGAAACTACAAGCTTTATGTGTTCCCACAACTTCTTGCTATAATTCTTTCTCAGTTTAGTGGTTTACCTACAAACATATATCCAGTGGGACCGCAAGTCTGTAGGCAGGAGAGCCGGCAACTAGAGTATTCTGCGTAGAGAAATCCCTCTTTGTGTCTGTGTGGAAGAACTGATAAGACATGCTATGCTATGGAAAGTAAAACTGGAAAATTAAAACCTGTCTTTAAACAGAAATATAATCTACTTGATCTCTACTAAAGCTTACTAGAATTCATAAGCACACAGTGAGATCTCTTTGCTCCTGTTCATTGTTGTAGTTTGTCATCCAACAGGAGCTGATGTAGTCCATGCTGAACTCAGCATAACTTCAGTTATCTTTTAAACTCTAGTGGGAGTAAGCATATTAAAAGTCTCTCAAGTATATCTCGCAAGATGCACTTGCTGCAGTGCACGTAGACCTAAACTGTGTTCCTGAATGCTTCAGTCTACAGCAGATACAATGCCAGAAAAGTTTAGAAGCAGGCAGTCACTTAATAACCCACGTGGCAAATATATTATTTTGTGTTGCAAAACTTATAATAAAATTATAGGTTTGGCTGCTTTCTCCCACATAGAATCCCAGATTTTTTTTGCCTTGAAAATGATCTCTGGAGGTCACCTGGTCCTACCTCCTGCCTAGAGCAGAGGGAATTCAGATCACGCTACCAGCATACAATGTAAAATGAAAAGATATTAAACTTTTCCAAGAAAAGAAATGTGTAATCTTGCCTATTGCACCCATAAGTAATTGTTGAGGTTGTTCTGAGTTACCAGCTCTGAGCTGCTTTAACGACACTGTGCTCAATTAGTCGCTTCCTAGCAAGCAGCTTCTGCAGCAGTTTTACAAAGCTGCAACTATTGTTTAAAAACAAACAAGCAAAGAAAACCCCTGAAAAACAGCTTGCTTTGGTTCTTTGAGTCCAGGCTTTCTCTGAGGTGGCATGACATACCGGTACAAGTAGTGCTGTGTAAGTACAGCAGTGTGTGGTAGCACCTAACTGGCACAGCCTTCTTGGATAAAAAAATTATGCCCTTATTGAATCTGAGGAACTCTTTGCAAGCTCTTTCTGAAGCCAGCATATGGAAAAATTTGCAAGTCTTATGTTGGAAAATGTTTTTTCCCTTCTTGGGCATGAGATCTTCTTGTGAGTTCTGAAAGGCATGCATCTGCCACCAACTCTGCTGGTCTGAAAGAGGGGAGACCCTGCCAGTCTATGTAAAGCTGCTTTTTGCAACAGTTAAGTAGCTATGAAGGTGTGGTAAATACTAATAAAAAAAGCTTAAGAAAGACTTCAATCAAAACACTCCACTAAGCATTTTGGAGGCTACACAGAGGGAGCCCAACGCTACGTAAATTTTTCTAACTGTTGGAAGAGAAAAAATTAATTACAGCCCCAGTCACAAGCTGAGATCATTTATTTAAAGGGAAACAGTGCTATGGTGCTTCATAATTTATACGACTGGGTATGCTTTACATAGCTGGACTTGTAATCTGGTCTTCAGTTTTATGTATAATGTTATAATGTTCTTAAAAGGAAACTGTCCTCCAAAGAGGTGAGATTAAAACTCGGTTGTGGGAGGTGGTGGCACTCTTCATGGAAAACAAGCAGTCTGATTTCTTCTGCTCCTGCGCATCCTGGTGGCATTTTGTAAGCTGCTCAGCTCGATGATGTGGGTATTGCGTGTTAGTTCCTGTTTTGGTCTGATAATGTGAAAGGCAGAGCAAAATGTGGTCTGCTGGAAGTGCCATGACTTGTGGAACAGTACAGACAAAACTGAGCTGCTCTTGTTTCTGTGCAATGCTGGCAAATTCTTCCTGTAATGATTGCACTTAAAGAGTGAACCTGCCCTTACCAGTGGGCTAATGATCTTTGCTGGTTTTCTGCTTTCTGAGCACATTGTATCACAGACAAAACATTTGAGAATCAGTTTTTCATGTGGACTCTGATCAACTTATATAGAGCTTAGTATTGGCTGAAAAAATGAATAAGCATAGAAGGAAGCTGGGAAGTCTACAGAGGAAATACACAACTGAAGTGCTGCAGGAAAACGCTGGCTGTCTTGTTGGTGATAGTTAGTTAGCAAGGTCTGTAGGAAATCCATTCTTACATTCTCTATCTAGCTCTTTGATGCTAGGGCATATATATAGAACTACATGATCTGTTCTAGCAGAACTAGCTTGATCCAGCACAAACTGAGACTCCCAAGACCAATTACATCCCCATTACTGTGAATTCTGCTGTTACAGGTATTATGGTGTGAGAAATGTAGCTGAAAAAGTTAGTAGTATGAGTCCAGAATCATCTAGATGACTAAATATCTTGTGCGAACCAATATAGCAAAATGATTTTTTTTTTTTTTTTTTTTTTTTTTTTTAAGAAAATAATGGTGGTTCATGATCAGCTGCATGTTACTCATTCATTACTGTGACCTCAACTGCTGGAGCCACAGAACTGGCAGGGCTCTTTGTGGAAACACCTGGAAGGATACCAAGAACCAGGGCAGGAGTTTTCTGTCCACTATCACAGCTTCCTGTCAACAGTCAGTGAGCTCACAGTTGAGAACAGATGTTTGTGGCTTTGTATAGGGCTGCTGTGTATGACTGTCATAACATTCTTACTGAAAGTGAGAAAGGAAAGAAGGATCCTGCAAAGCTGGATATCACTTAAATGGTAGACCTTATATAAGCATTTAGGGATGTAATGTGAAGTTCCCATGTATTTCAGGCTTGTTTTTAAGTTTCTCATCTCTCATTCTTCAAGGTGAATTTTGAAATAGGAAAGTTGTTCACCATGATAAAATTAAATTTTTATCTGTTGTGTCATTTTGGAGAATATATGAAGAGATTCTAACTTCTCAGCAGCTCTAAGGTATGTTTGTTTTGCTAACAATTTGCTTATGGTGTTTTATGATGGTGTAATGACAGAAATTGGTTGGTCTTATCAGTACAAACCTTTTAGGAATGAGATCGCATTTCATCAGCTGACTTGCATGAAATTGAAATGTTAATTTACTTTTTTTGGAAGAGCACAAGAAGCCAAAATTGCTACTTGAAACGTCTGGAGAGAATACTTACTGTACTTGATAAATCCATTAATCTGTTGGGATAGAGCTCGTTAAGGAGAAAGGAGGAGAAAGCAAAGGCCAACACAAGACCATTTGTTTTCCTCTCTGCACTTCCTCCCTCTTCTCTGTTAAAGAAGTTTGACATTTCAGTGTAGAACTGATTAAATTATTCCTGGAGTTTTCACATCTGCATTGCTGAACAAGTGCTTGTGATTGGAGCAAGGAGACTGAACAAAAAGGCCAACCTAATGCAACTCCATAGTGTTTGTTTCACGCAGTCTGTTACTGGGAGGCAGGAATAAAAGCTATAGGAAGCTCCATATTTACTATCTATATTGTAAAAATTGGATGATGTTCTTGCATAACATAATAGACACTAATGAGAAATTAATAAAGAAGCTGTTTACTGGTTGTTCTCTAGTTTTAAAGCAGTTGCTTTAAAATTGTTATGGGAACTGAGGGGGGAAATTGAAATTCTATTGTTTTGTTAAAGATGGGTTCATATTTTTTATTTTTAAAGTACTTATTACTATTCACTTTCATCATAAATAGTTCATCAAATGGCTTCCTTCTGCAAAATGGAACTGAGATGGGCTGTTAATGGTTGTTGAAAAACACATTTTAATAAAAGAAAAACATTAGGCTAAATAAAAGCAGTAAATTGGAACAAAAAAAACCTCTGAAACCTTGAAGCTACCAACCTTTATATGAAGTGAAGTTTTTCAGCCACCACTCTGTTGCTAGTTGATGGAGTCCATATCTTCCCAAACTAGCTCCCAAGTTACTGGGAGATCATGCTAAAGACCGTGCTGAAGTCAAGATATCCAACATTCACTACTCTCTGCTTGTCCGCAGAGTCGTTTGCTGCTTCCTGGAAGGCAGAAAAATTGATCAGGCATGATTTACCCTTGTTAGATCTATGCCACAACTTTTCTCTGCGTCACTGTAAAGTATGATTGCATCAGTTCAAAAGGTTTGGGATCCTCCTGTCAGCACACATTTATGCCAGCTTCTGGTAGAATTCTGCCAGAGTTGGCAAGACTCTTCTTGGTGGTGCCAGGCAATAGGATGAGAGGCAACGAATGGGCACAAATTAAACCACAGGAGATTCCAACTGACCATGAGGAAGAATTTCTTTCCTGTGAGAGTGGCTGAGCATTGGAATAAATTGCTTTGAGAGGTTGTGGTGTCTCCTTCAATCCTGAGTAATGTGCTCTTGGTGACTCTGCTTGAGCAGGGAGGTTGGACTGGATGGACTAGGTTGAACTGAACTGGTGGACCCTTGCAGCTTCAACCATTTTGTGATACCCTGCTGAAGAACAGCAACAGATGTAGCACTAATTACTGGATTGTCTTTTCTACTAGGAAGAGGTGTCTGACAGAGATGGAAAAGGAGAACTCTGAAGGGCTTTCTGGGTGAAAATGTTAAAGTGGAAAAGTGTAGCTTTGGCATCATGAACAGTTAACAGACACTTTGTGTATAAGCCTGTAAGCAGAGACAAGAAAAACATTACACACAGATGGGGTTTTTCATGATTTGTTTTTTTGTGTGGGTTTTTTTTTTCGTCTGTTTTTAAACTGCTCAGTAGTTACATGGAGTATTTAAATAACTGACCAAACACTTAAAAGCTGCTTTGGTCCTTTGCAATTGCAAGTGTGAAGCAGAAAAAGAATGTGTAAGCCACTTCTGTGTGTTTCTCTGCATAGTATGGCATGAAGGTCAAAGAGGGGATGTTCTGTGTGGTTTTTGGAGAATGTGCCTTGGGAAAATGTCACACACTGTCCTGTCTGGAAAAAGACTATGTGGGGAGCTTCTCAATTGCAGTAGGAGCAGCACAGTCCTGAAGTGTTAGAGTGTGGCTTAGTTTGGTTTGGCTTATAAGGGTGTCTGATGCAACTTGATATTCCATAAAATTTCAGTGGCATATACTGGGTGTATTTATCCCTGCTTTTGGATTCAAAACAGGGTCAGAGAGACTTAACAATTGTAATGTTAAGTTTTAAAGCTGTTATTCTGGATATGGTGCTTGAAGTGTACTGTAGAGAGGTTTTGAGGACTGAGCAAGTCATTGATGGCTAATTACATTTTACTTTAGTTGACTTTAATAGCTGCTGCATACCATGTTTGCATTAAAGTTTGAGAAGGCTTCCAGACAAACTTGCTTCTGCAACACGCTAGGAAAATGTGGGGGATCCAACACTTCAAGGAAGAAAACCAAGCAACTTGTTATTGTAGGCTGTGTCACTGTGGCTTATTAAAGTCGTTGCTCAGAAAGGCAGTCGCTGAACTACACTAGCTGGCCCTATGCAGGCATTTGTCAGACTTATGAATATGTCAAGAAGATGCATTGATTTAGGACAAATAACAAGTTTATAAGCACTTTACTGATCAGCTTAAAATGTTCTAGGTGATTTGGTTTTCTATTTTCTTTTTGTTTGGGGTTTTGTTTGTTTGTTTTTTATTTCTTTAAAGAACAGCCAAAATAACCTGGTCTTGAATATGAGTTTGGAGAACAATTCTGTCCTGAACTGCAACAAGTGATCCAGCCTATCTCTTCAATTTCTAACTTCTGTGAACAAAGGTAAGCTAAGAGTGTGTCATGGAGCAGATGGAATCAACCTACCATGAAGTTACAATGAGTTGAAAATGTGATGTCAGTCTGCTTGTAAATTCATGCCAGCAGGAGCTCTGCATGGTTCGTTGACAAATAAGATAATTTAGCCAAAGCGTATATCATGTTACAGTGTGGGATTTAGGTATTATGCACCAAAAATGGAATTTACAGGGAAGCAAAGCTACAAAACTACTGCTACCAGAGCATATGCTAGGAAAAAGATCTCTGTGAGCATTAAGTGTGCAATGATGTGCTTGTACTCTTCAAGGCTAAGGCAAAAAAGCTGGAGATGTACTTCTTTTGAATGAGGCCAACTGGATCTGTCATGGTGACTGTCACTGCCATTAGAAGAACTACCTGAACCTATGCTTCTGTTCCACTTTAACGCAGGTGACAGCAGCACATACAATCTTCAGCCTCAGTGTGTTGTTCTGGTGTTTCCTTAGCTTAATTAGCAGCAGAGGTTGCAGGTCAATACAAGTGACACAGAGCTATTTTAAGTAGTTACTACAAGACAAGAAGAGCTAGCATAGGATTCTAAGAGTCAGAAGCTATTTGTCTAACCATTGGGAATGGCATACAACTCTGATGTTTTTATTTGCCTTCCTGGGGGAGGTTTCAGGTGGTTTATTTTGCTTTCACATATGTCAGGAATACTTCAGTTACTGTGCTGTTTTGCTCCTGTGACATAAGTGTTCTGTGCTCTTTGAGAAACTACACTTTAGTTTGAGAAAGCATGACTTCTGTTGAGAGTTCTCTTGACTTGCATTGATATCAAATAAGATGGATGACATTCTTAGTCATATGGTTTAGTTTTAGGTAGTCCTGGGAGAAGCAGAGAGTTGGACTTGATGATCCCTTCCAACCTGAGATACTCAATGATTCTGTGATTCTATTGAATTCACCAAGAATATTTAGTTTTGCTGTCACCATTTTTTTTTTTTTGTGTGCTTGCATCTTATGTAGAGATATACAGAACTCTGGTTTCTGGGTCAGAGAAATAGGTAAGTCCTTAAATGCACTATGCTCTATATAGCAATTGTATGTGAAAAAACATTGCCAACCTTCTTGTAACAATTTTTTCCTTGACATATTTTGAAACTCCTTCTGTTTTGGGTGTTTGTCTTTAATTTTTGGTGGGGCGTGGGGGAGGCGTGTGAAACTGAAATTCTGCAAGTGTTAAAAAACAGAAAAATGAATATTTCCTTGTGTGTTCAGCTTTTGCAAGCTTTTGTTTCAAAAAGCTTCTGTAGATCTGACAGATGGGAGCTGCCAAGGAGACAGTCCCTGTGATGGAGATGTGGTTTACCACCCCTATCTATCTTCCGCTTGTGTTCCTGTCACCTTCATTTGATCTGGAAGTTTGTGTTCACTGGGTATTTCCTAGCTTGGAGTTTGGTAAGAATTTTTCCATGTGTTTGTCTCCTGATAAAGCCCTATAACACTTGTCTGTGTTTAATTCTTAGCTTGGTACCGCTTTCATACAGTCAAGCTTCTTTCTTTAATTATGATTGACTCTTACTTGCTGAAGATTGTGTGATGCTGAAAAATCCCCCAGTGAGGGAAAACCCAAGTAACATGGGTGCTGCAGTACAAAAGTGGGGCCTCGCTGTGTCCATTCTGAGATCTGCAGAGCAAACCGAGCTTGATGCCTTCTCAATTCCTGGGGATTTGGGGCTGTCTTACAGGTTGGATGCAGTGTTAGCTAGAGGGTGAGTGTGGATATCAATACTGAGCTGCATCCAGTGTGATGAGTGCTCCCAGAGCACCAGAATGGGATAAAGTCACCTACCTTGTTTTGAAGGGGCTGATCCATTTGGGATCATCAGCGCTAGCTAAGGCTCAATTCCAATGGATTATCCTTGTGTTGCACTCCTTCATGCTCCTATGGCAAGGAAGTCATCATCCTAGCCACCTCAGGTTTAATGGGACCTCAGATACTAAAATAGCTGTACCTTTACATTGTATAAATTAATATGAGCTGGCCTTTGGATATGGGTAGTTGCTCACATACAGTGCTATTAGTCAGCTGATGAGTCTATAGGCACTCGGCTTTGAAGAACACCAGCCGCTTACAGAGAGTTGAGAGGGAATGTCTGATCTGGTCTCTGAACTTCTCTATTTCCATGGTTTTCCCTCAGGATATAGTTGATGCTTGGCTAACTTTTGGTTTCTAGTTTTTTAGTACTTAAATCATGCAGCTAGAGCATTCTGTTGCTTCTTATAGTCTCATGATTGCCAATGAAAGTTTAAGTGTTGTAGGTGCCACACCATACTATACTGTTTTGATCCATCTTAATTTTATTTCAACTTGAGGGTGAAAAAAGCTTTGAAAGTGTAATGCTAGTCATCGCAGTTGTTGAAAGTCTCCCTGCTGGATGGAGTGGAATAGTAAAACAAAAAAAGCCCAAAAGCACAAACTAATCCCGTTGTTCAAAAGACTGGAAATTTTCTGTTGTGATTGCCCAACATGCACAAAATCATAGAATCATAGAATAGTTAGGGTTGGAAAGGAACTTAAGATCATCTAGTTCTAACCCCCCTGCCATGGGGAGGGACACCTCACACTAAACCATGTCACCCAACCTGGCCTTGAACACCGCCAAGGATGGAGCATTCACAGACTCCCTGGGCAACCCATTCCAGTGTCTCACCACCCTCTCAGTAAAGAATTTCTTCCTTATATCCAATCTAAACTTCCCCTGTTTAAGTTTGAACCCATTACCCCTTGTCCTGTCACTACAGTCCCTGATGAATAGCCCCTCCCCAGCATCCTTGTAGGCCCCCCTCAGATACTGGAAGGCTGCTATGAGGTCTCCACGCAGCCTTCTCTTCTCCAGGCTGAAAAGCCCCAACTTTCTGAGCCTATCATCATAGGGGAGGTGCTCCAGTCCCCTGATCATCCTCGTGGCCCTCCTCTGGACTTGTTCCAACAGTTCCATGTCCTTTTTATGTTGAGGACACCAGAACTGCACACAATACTCCAAGTGAGGTCTCACGAGAGCAGAGTAGAGGGGCAGGATCACCTCCTTCGACCTGCTGGTCACGCTCCTCTTGATGCAGCCCAGGATACAGTTGGCTTTCTGGGCTGCGAGTGCACACTGGAGCCGGCTCATGTTCATTTTCTCATCGACCAACACCCCCAAGTCCTTCTCTGCAGGGCTGCTCTGAATCTCTTCTCTGCCCAACCTGTAGCCGTGCCTGGGATTGCTCTGACCCAGGTGTAGGACCTTGCACTTGGCATGGTTAAACTTCATCAGGTTGGCATCAGCCCACCTCACAAGCGTGTCGAGGTCCCTCTGGATGGCATCCCTTCCCTCCGGTGTATCAACCGAACCACACAGCTTGGTGTCATCGGCAAACTTGCTGAGGGCGCACTCAGTGTGCACAGCTCAGTGTAATGATTTTCTTAAAACCTGTTGATAGCTAGGTTTGATCAACAAAGAATGGAGTCAATAGACAGTCATGAGAAACTGAATGGCCCTACTGTATCTGGTTTGAGATTGTAGGTACATCTTCTTATGTCAGGTATGAAGACAAACCATCTCTGCAGAATGCAGCCACTAAGGATTTACTTAACTGGCCACTGGATGCCAGTATTGCTCTGCAGAAACTGGTAATGGAAAGCTTATTTTTGTGACTAATATTGCAATGGCTGCTCCAGTGTCAGAAACATTTTATCACCAGTTTTCTAAACAGGCAGAAAGGGTGGGTAAAGTGCTAGAATGAAACATTACATTTCATTTTACTTTCTTGAGAGGCTGAATACAGAGGGGTTGATTTATATTTGACCTGTATTAAAGTATGTTAGATTTTGAAATCATCCATAGCAGCATACTTTGTAATGAAAAGAATCATCTTTGCAGTTGGCCCTTTTCAGACTGTCATAAATCTGTTCTGTTGATGGTCTTGGCTACTTTGAAATGGCTTGCAGAAGGAAGTTTTCTTTGCTAATTCAGGACTGAAAATCCTGACACTGCCCAAACAAATCTGTAACATCTGTGGCAATTTTAAAAATCCTGTACCTGTGGGCAGAATTCCAAGATGTGTAGGACTTCTGAATTTGAATACAGTGCCTTCTGTTCTTGTGTCTAGGAGTTTGTACTTGAAGACACAGTTTATTCACTGTCCTAATAATGATAAGATATTTGGAAATGAGATTCTTCTAATCTTCTACGGCTAGCAGAGGCTTGAATGAGGGCGCATTGTTTGCTGGGGTTTTGGGGGGGTTTTCTTTTTGTTGTTTAGTTATTTTAAGACTTGCCTTGTTCTGGTGAAGGTTAGGAAATGATGCAGTTGCCAGCTTGGTAACTATTACCACAAAGATTAGTGTGCAGAATACTCCAAGGACCACACCACTGTTCACCTCATGCTATATGTTCATTCAACAAGGAGACACTAGATTTGGCAAATCTAACTGCTATATTGAAATATTTGAGTAGGAAAGTATGTTTTCTCTGTCTCATGTCAGTCCAACATGTCATCTCATGTGCAGGAGCTAGCGTAAAAACTCATTACAGACCAGAAAAGCAGCCTCTGTGTAAGTAATCAATGGGTGAAATGAAAACCACAGTGACTTCATTATTCAGCTTTAGCCTTGCCATGCTTTTGCTTTGTTCCTAGAAAAAGTAACAGCTTTTCCTTTTAAGTATGCCTTAGAGATAGCATTAACCTGGAAGTAGCTGGCTTTAGTGCTGTGGGAGAGGAAAATCACTTCTTCAAAGTTTTATTAGCTGATATGGAGAAATGAACAAAAGAAGTTTCTGTAAGATACTTTGGTTGTAGTGGAAGTGAGAAGCTGTTTAACAGCATGGTCCATTTGTTGTATTTAAAGGAAGGGTTATACAAAGAAGCTTGTGAGGCTCTAGCCCAAATTTAATTAGGGTTACTGTGCTGTTTAGCTGCCAGCCTTTAGATCACAGAATACTGGCAGGGATTCAGAGGCTGAAGTAACTGGATGGCTCATTCTCAGAGACCAGAAAACATTGTTCTGTTCATTAGCCAGATACTCTGACTTCTGTTCCTGGTAGTTTTAATGTGTAGTGCTCATTAAAACGCACTCACTGTGAGGGGTTGTAAGGGCCACCCCCCCTTGGGATGTGTAGCTGACAGGGTTCATGGCCAGTTTAGAGATGATGCAGCTGAGGGCAGCCTCTGCAGTGTGATGCCATTTGGTTCTTGACTGCAGCCCTGGCAGTAGAAGTCCCCAGTTCCCACCAGCTAGGCTATGATGGCTGGCTTCTGCTTGCGGGAAGAGGTTGAGCCTAGAGTTTGCAGGAACCAGGAGTGATGCAGGCAGATTCATATTTGGGGGCAAAGCAGCAGGAGGGCCCTGGAGACAGGGTTTGATGAGCAGCATGTTTTCCATGTGTAGTACAGAGAGCCTGAGAAGCCTGTGGTGTGAACCAGAAGTGGGTTGTAAACTGTGACATGCTCTCACGAAAGCCTGGGATCCTTCATTTCTGGTTCAGAAATAGTCACTTGAGGATTTTGTGAGACCTGTTCTGTTTCAAGGAAGATCAGAAGAGCAAAGTAGGTAGATAAGTTGTTTTGTTTTGTTTTGTTTTCTCATGTTTTGCAAGAAAACTAAAAATCAGGATAAGAAATAAAATGTACAGGGAAAAAAGGAGAGGGAAAGATGGATCTCTGCAGTCCAGGCAAAAGCTGGAACCCAATGCAGAAAACGGGCTCTCTGGATTTAACAATGCTCGGACCTCCTGGAACTTGTGCAAAGGAAGTCCTGAGAGAGGAAGAGGCAAAATACTAGCCTACTTTTTGTCAGCAATGTCCCTGGTATTCAGTAGCATAAGTTCTTTTGTGAAAGCAACATGATGATTTTCTGAAACCATTTAGAACTAAGATTGGTTCCTAACCTGCATGAATTTGGGGCAAGGAAAGTATTCTAACCAATGTGTATGTACAAAAACTTTTAGTATTTTTACTCATTTTCTTTCAAAATAAATTTTATTTTAAAGTTTTAAGTGTTCTTTACTCTGTGTGATTTATTGATTTATTTTTAGAAATACTTTAGGAAGCAGAGCAGTTAAAAATCTATGAAGTACGCAGAATGCACTGGAGAATACAGATGTTCTTTTATTTTTTCTTGCTGTCAATTAAGATGTGGACAAAACTAAGGAAACATGACTGGACAACACACAGTCCTTTAGTTTTTGGTGTATTTTTTTCTTTTTCAAACTATTTCTGTTCAAATAATTCTGTTCGTGTCTGACAATAGAAAAAAACCCAACTTTTCTGAAGAAGTAGTGAAGAGCTAATCCATCCATCTAAAATGCCCCAAAAGCAAAAAACCTTAAAATATGCCCCATGTCCCTACAACTAGTTCATGGAAAATAAAGGCTGACTTTTAAATTTACCAGCATTTCCCCAGAGGCCAAAGGTTTGGAGCAGACATTGCTGTCTGCCTCAGCATTCTTCAGCAGTGCTGAATACCACTTTGGCTAAAAACTTGTTCTGGTATCAATCAAAATTCAGACAGTAATAAATCAAACAATGAAATTTTTTGCTTGGATAATAAAGGGTCATATTTATTCTTTTGAAACTCAGAATGCAGAGATTTCCATGTATAATGCTCTAAGCATCAGAGGGAATGAGAAGTTCTGCAACACTTTGGAAGACTTGAAGACATTTTGTCCACCATCTCCAAGGACTGGAATTCATAGGTATCACTGTTAGGTTTTGTGATACAAAGCTCATCTACACACACAGGGGAGCACAGAGAGACATGGAATGGGGAAACCCAAATAACCACTCCTGAGCCCCAGCTACTCCCAGGCTCATCTCAGGAGCCATCATCCCATCAAAGGCTCATCCCTGTAAGTTTGGAAGAGCACAGGGACCAAAGGCAGGCATGAACTCATATTAAGGACTCAGAAGAAGGTGCCTTTCAGAGGAATGTGACATCCTATCAAGGCCTTTCCTAGGGCTGTCCCAGGAGAATTTTAGCCCCAGTGTCTTGGTGTGGAAGTCATCAAGAAAAGTAAATTTTCCTTCTCTCCAGAGCACTGTTGCTATTGGCCATATACAAATTCCCAAAGGAAGAAGCCAAGGAAAGGCTTTTGGCACATTCTGAAAAACAAATGAGAGGGTTCTGTTATGGGGAGTCTGAATGTGGTAGTTTGATAGAGGGGAGGCTGCTGCAGCTCCAAGCCTCAGTAGTGAGGCTGAGCCTGTATTCCCAACAGATAAATACACACAGACATGCACCCGTATACCACCCATACTTACACATGGGCTGGCTGTACAGATCAGCATGGAGAGACAGACACAGCACACACAAAAGCACCAACAGCACCAGTGTCCTCATCCTGCTCCCTTCTTTGACAGAGCGGGGTGAAGATCTATGAGTGGGAAATATATGCATATGTGTGACACAGCTGGGAACCACGTTTGCAAAACTCAGTCACCTGGTGTGATGGATTACATGAAAAGGAGGGATAAGGAAACACTTGGCATGGGGCAGGGCTCCCAGTGGCGTAGCTGAGAGCAAAGGGTGAAAGTCAGAGGCACTGGGCTGAGAGTGAGTTCAGCTCCGTGCAGGAATGTATGAATGTATGCCTTTTGGCCCCTCTGATCTTCTGGAGGGGGATTTTTGTAAATCTTAGAGAGATGTGGGAGGAAAAGCTGGTGTGTTTTGTTGGGGTCACACTCGTGGTGACTCTCTCTACTCTGCATGTGATGGATGTCCCAGCAGTGGGCCCACACCAACAGCCAGCAAGGCTGCTATAGGAGTGAGGCACAATGGTCACATCCACTGTTCAACCACCTGTAAAAGCTTCAGCAGTGGCCAATAATGAGAAACGGAAACAAATGTGACTGGGCCTTGACATCTGGCAATCTGACCATGGTGTTTGGCCTAAAGAAATGTATGAACGTGGTGCTAGTTTTGTCTGTGGTGGGAAAGAACAAGTTGATTTGGGCCAGGGGCAGAATACTGCTCTTTCCTTTCCTTGCAGCTCCTGTGGGGAATCTGCAGTACCTGTTGGTGGGTTGGTACCCTGCTCTCATGGGTGCAGGGTCCTGAGCTTGCAGAGAACATGTTGCAAAAGCTGCAGTGAGCAGGTGGAACAGCAATGAAGCACACACAGAAAAGCAGGGGAGGGGGAGGAAAATTTCTGCATAGGAAAATAGCCCAATGTATCTTGGATGCTGACTGGCAATGTGAAAATGACACCAATTCTGGCTTTGAAATTGCTAGAAATACACATCTCATGATGCTCAGAGAAGGCCATTCAGTGACCTCTGGTGACGCAAAGAAAATCTGAAGAAAGGAAACAGGTTTTTTTTCATTAAATTTCCCTTTTCCATGTTTCTATAGACTACAGTATGCAACTATTGTTTATTGGCCATCTGTAGTAATTAAAAGCTCAACCAGCACAGCTTTCAATCCTGTTGTTCATCCTTTCCTAGCACAGATGGTCAAGAGTTTGTTTCACCTGCACTCTAAAATAAAACAGGCTTTTCGTGGAGTTAGTTTAAATTTTCACTGCAGTCAGCTGGTTTTCCTTTAGAGGTTTGAGTAGTTCTTCTTTCATTTAGTTTAAAGCACTGTCCTTTGCAGAAACTACAGCTAACTTGTACTGCATTTCAGTAGAAACACTTAGTTTTGTTTATGCTTAAATGGTAAATATTTTGTTCTTTCAAGCTTAAGGAAATTAAGTGTAATGTGTATTTGGGAGAAAACTGTTTTAAACAAACCAGGTAAGCAGGTTTGTTGATGAAATCCCTTTATGATTAATTCCCTGATAACATGAACCTATTAAACATATGTGCTAGAGAACTTGGGTGTGTTTATACAATGGGCTGCACTTTTCTTTCTCAGAAGTACAGTTTTAGCCCCTGTGTTGATCACTTCAGAGTCAAGTGGCAAGAGGTACACCACGATAACAATTCTACTGGGATGGAATTTAAAACCCTATCAAAAGTTAAATAAAACAATCCAGTGCATTTTCACACTGCTTTAAAGTGATGGTTGACCTTACAGGAGAAAGAGTTAAAACATTCTAAGCCTTTACAACCCCTCAGCATCTCTTCTTTGGAAGGCAGAAATTCAGTATGAAGCTATGGTTGTCTTTACTTTTTCTGTCTTCTGCATCCCTTGACTCCTATTTCTCAGATACATGAGTTGGTTTTTTAGGAACAATAGACAATGGGCTGTCTTTTTTCTTTCCTTACATCAATTTAATTGCATATGTTTTCCAGACAGGACCACTGCTAATTCACCAAGGCACATGTGCATGTTGCAAAAGCTCTTGTAAAAGAATGATTGAGATTTCACATTTCTGCAGAAGGCAACCACAGTAAAATCCCAGCAACTGGTCCATGTTTGCTCTGCTGTTCTGAAACTATAAATGTTTTATGGAAACACTGGGATTTATGTGTACATTCATACTTTAAAGAGAAGAATAGGTCTTAATCCACTGGGGACTTGGCTTACTAGAGATGGGAATCCTCTGGCCTTTCCGCTCCTGCTGTGTATAGCTTTCTGCAATATGGGATGACATTCACACCAGAGCTCCATTTTGCTCCAAGGCAGATGGGCAACTGATGGCTGATTGCTCTGTCGCTAAGTAGACTGCTTAAAAATACCAAATAGTAATGTAGTTACTGCAGTGTGTGTCTGATTAAAAAAATGTCCATTTTGCATTCTTTATCCCAAAACCACGTTTAGTAATGTCAAAAGAAGCAATGAAGTGATTTTCCTTAAATAGAAAAAAAACCAAGAAAACCTACTAATGTTGAGAGGTTAGCATTCAAATTTTGATACATAAACACTATTACCAGTCACCTCATTCCTGAAAGATTGACCTAGCTTTATATGGCAGAGGATCTACTGGTGTAAGAGTGAAATCCATGCCATCACTTAAGTGGCCTAATCAGATGTGCCTTCTGGCTTGGAAATACTGCAGTGGTTTGGTTTTGGAGGAGACTAATTTTTTTCCTTTTTCTTTTTTTCTTTTCTTCTTCTCTTTGCTGAAGAGCTCTTGGAATAACTATTAAATAAAGGCAAACAGCTGACAGTCCTATTCTTCCATTAAAGCATGGAAAAATGTAGCCATCTGCCCTTCTGCAAATTGTAAGAGAAGGGGAAAGCTATGCTAAATATCTGAGGAATGATGAAGTAAGGCAAGCTGTGCACTCTGATTTTCTGTGTCAGCTACATAAGTCATCCATCACTGTTACAATTTGCAGCTGGGGATATTTCCAGGTTCTGACATGAATTGTAATGGGAGATGGAAACATCCTGGTGAGCTGTCTGGCTCATGTAGTTATGAGGCTTCTGCTGTTACTTTATGTTGTAAATGCTTCTCTGTTGCTGTTAAGGAAACTAATATAGTTTTAAACAAAAGCTTGAGCGACTTCTGACTCTTGGAATGATCTAGACTGGCAGTGCTGGGGAATGGTTGGTTGAAGGTCTTTTCCAACCTGGTTGATTCCATAACTCCATGATGACCTGCAGTTCCAATTTTAGTTAGGTTTAGTTTTGGTTTTTGAAAGTTCTTGGGAGTGGAATGTACCTTTTTTATGTTTTCCTAACCATTTTCTTCAGCCCACACAGAGAGGAGAGCCTGTAAGCAGAACCTGAATTTGAGAAGAAAGGGATGACGCATTATTGCCCTTCCCCACTAAAATGGTCACCAGTGGTTCAAATATTCCAGCATTTACATTTCTTCCCTGCTCTTCCCTTCCGTTTTGCCTGTACTCACTGCTTGTTGGTTTTGTTTTGTTTTGTTTTGTTTTTTTTTCCTGCCTCCTTTTCTTACCCAAATCCTTCTTTTCTTAGTCCCTTGCCCTGCCTGGACATTTAACTTTCAGTTTTGAATTCCAGCCTCTCCTGTTTTTAGCAGTCCTTATGTCCTGGCAGTTCTCAATACCATCAGCCTTCCAAACACTGTCAGAAGAAGATTCCAGGTATTGTTAGCTCTGTGATCTAGGAAGTGGTGTTGGTGTCAGAGAGGTAAGCCCCATCTCTCCCGGGAAAACTAGGATGACTGACATGTGGTATTGTCTTTCCAAGCCACTAGCATGCAGCAGCTTCACTGCAATGCAATAGCAGTGTTTAGAATATATGATGTATGGTTTAGTAAAGAGAGATAGCCTGAATGGAAAGAGTACTTGGAAATCTTTCAAGCCAAGTTTTGAATTTCAGGTTTTTCATAAAGTTCATAAATTTCTTCCCTAAAATTCAGACACTGAACTTTTTAGTTACAGTTTGCATAGTACATATTTAGTTTTGGTAGCTGTGTTTTACTGAGAAATCTGCTGTGCTGCTTTTTTTAGGAAACCTTTTGATCCTTATGCTCCTATAAATATTTGCTGTCTATACCAGATATCTCTGCTGGGTTTTCTCATGACTTTCAAAGGATTCTGAGTAGACATCAGTGCAGTTACTTCATGATCTATAGGAGAAGTTATTAGTGCTGTTTCCAGCATAAAAGAGTCCTACTTTAACTGTAGGACTCACATACCTTTAACAATCCTGGGTTTTTTTCTTAACCTTTTGAATACTAGATAGTTGATGTAGCTTTGGTCAATTTTAATATAGGAAGTATTTCTTGGGATAGCCTCACTGTATTAACTAGAGGAAAAAGAATTTTCTTTCTGTCTTGAACATGAAGTACTTGCTGTATTAAATAACCAGTATGTATACAGAGTGGCTTTTTATCTTTCAACCAAGCCTCCTGTTCATTGTTATCTTTTAACCAAGACTCCTGTTCAGTCTAGTACTTGCATTACCAAGAGTATCCACTTTCCCTTTTCCCAAGCCTTGCAGCTTAATCACAGAGCAAACTGTTTTCCAAGAGTATAAGTGCCTGAATGCGTTGTAGCTACTAGTGATAAATTATCTTTCCCATAAAGATATAGAAGGAAGGAGGTCAGCATAATTACTTGTGTCCCATGGTTAGTATCCTCAGAGTGGGCTAAGCTGAAGGAAGGTCATGAGGACTTAGAAGGCTCACAGAAGGTCAGGTGGCAAACTTGACTATGGTCCATGTTTTCTCTTTGCATGACACCACTTTCCCTTGACCAGGAAGGCCAAGTTCATTATAGACGTTTGATTTTTCTATCTGTTCTGTCAGTGTAAGAACAATGTTCCTTTTTTAGAAAGCTTTAAGTTTTATTTTTCTTGGCTTAGATTTGAGGTTAGGTTTACAAAAACAATAAGCTGCTCAGTTTTTATGATAGCTATAAATATAGAATTGACTATTCATAAATCTAAATAAGGCTGTAAAATACAACCTGATTGTAAAATAAAGAATGGAAGGGATTTTTTAGTTTAAGCATATGGTCTTCATTTCATGTGCGCTTACATCCCCTACTCCACACAAAAAAAGCTTAGCTGACCCATTGTAAATGATTCAGGTTAATTCCACCCTTTTGCATTAGATACCCTCAGTGTGACACACTGTAAAAATCTACCTACTTAGCAGTTACTGGGAAGAAGTATGCTCATGAGAAAGGCCCCAGTTTTGATTTAATCACTCTTGACAGAAGTCATTATCAATACTTTTTAAAGTTTGCTGATAGTTAATGCAAGCCAGCAGGTTAAGATGCCTACATCCTGATGCAGCTGCAATATGGGAGGTTAGAGGACTCCTCACTATTCTGTGGTGGGACCTCATTGTCTGACTGAGGGTAGGGGCTATGTCACCAATACCAAACATTCTTGTGTTCACTTTTAAGGTTTTGAATATTAAGGCTGGTACTGGTGACAGATCTATATCCCCCTTCACTGTACAGTAGATTACTGGGCATATAATTCATTGATAAAGAAGTCTAAAATTACTGTTTTATACTTCTCCTGTGATCCTGAGACAGGGGTTCTTTTGCCTTCTAATACACCCAGAACACAGTTTTCTCTAGCAAAAATGTGGAATAATGGTCTTTATTTCCTTCAATAGAATTTGGCATGTGACATCATATGTGTACTGACTTGTAAGCTCTCAAATGCAAGATTTAATGCATTGCAATGTGTTTTAATGATTTTAGAGTACATCATGTTATGGAGGTTGGTAGCCAGTCTGGACTTAAAGTTGCAAATTGCTGTTATTAATTGTAAAGTTTCATTTCATTGTTCTGTGCTCCTGCTCTGAAACACTAGTATGCTTTTAAAAATAGTCTAAACTTGCTTGATGCACTGCACCCTAATTATTTCAGTAGCTGCATAAAGCAGCTTCACAACCAGGGTGAGAAGTCTTTCAAGTCTGCAGCAGGTCTTAGTAAATCTGGGTACCTACAAAAGAAAAATGAGATCGTGAGCTGCATACTTAGTTGTTTCTGTGTTTTGAGAAGATATTGCGTCAACAGTGTAAAGATCAGATCAATCAAGTTTCCCTCTGTCTTCTTTTTACTGTTTATTGTTTCATTCCTGTTAAAGGTCTGTGATTCTGTGACAACCCATCCCTGGTAGAAGGCCACTGTAGTGAGCCTGCGCTTCTTGGCAGATTGACTGTGTGGAATTCCCAGCTTAACACGGAGGGATATACACAACAAAAGTCTTACTCAAAAGCAGAGACAGCTTTTGTTACAACCCTTAAAAACATCTAATCCCAAAAGAAGATAGAGGGTGGACTGGCTGCAAACTTCTCTAAGTATGAGACAGTGGGGATGCTCACTCTCTATAGAGAGGCCTGAATTATGCTTCCTTCTGGCTACATTCTCTGTACCCAACACTGAGCTTTCAGGTCCAGTTATCCTCTCACTTGCAGTCACCCTGATTCTGAGATTTTTTGATTTTCTGACGTATGATGGTAAAGTCACAAGAAGACATGTGAAGTTTGATCTGTGACCCAGTGGTCTGAGCTTTCTTTTTGCAAATATGGGTGCGTTCCCTATATTGTGTTCCCTATTTTGTGGGAAATGAGCTCAAGTCCTCTATCTGCTGGTGTGTGCCATATGCCCCACATCATTTTTGTAAGAGATGTCTGTCTCTGGGACCACATGGCAAGGAAAGAGAGTTAACCTGTTGCTTCACTTAGCATGTGCTTTTTGCTGTGAATTTCTTTCCAAGGCACGTGAGGCGTGACTGTTTTTCTGCTCTGGGATTCAGTTGGTTCAAAGGCATGATGATACTCACTGTAGCTAATGCTGAGTCCCTCATCTTTCTCTATTTTATATCTTAGAACCAACAATACTGGTCGGTTCTGCATACTTTCTTCATATCCATAAAACATATTTTTCTCTTTCACAGAAATATGTATTATTCTTCCAGGAGATATTCTGCTGGAATATTCCCAATCATGCCATGACAGACTAAAGCAAACATCACTCAGCTGGAAACTCACTAAACTTGGGCAGTTTGTTTTTTGTCTGGAAAGCGCCTGTTACTTGATGTCCATCTCACATAAAAGTAATTTTACTAACCATTAATTTACTGCTGCTATAAAACATTTAAACTTACTCCCTTTTACATAGATGTGTAGCACCAGCCTTTGGTTACAGGTTGACGCTAGGTAATACCTACAGTAATTATAAATTGTTTCTAAACCCTGGAATTTATTGTTTTACCTTTCCCTGCAAAGTTACCTCCTACTCTGCAGTGCCCATCCATACATTCATACATGCATTTGGGGAGCTCAGCTGCAGGATCTGCAGAATCTAAGTTCTGTTTTATATGCATATATACACACACACATAGAATAATGAATATTTTGGTGAGGAAATGCTTAATAGTTAAAAATGTTTAAGTTATGTAGCTTTCTGTTTCCTACAAGTGTGTATCATTCCCGCCAGAATGGACAAAATATGAAAGTTCTTCTATAGGCAAGTAAATTTGGAGTTTATAGTTACTGAAATAATTTAAACAGAAACACTGATGTATGGTAGTGAAAAAGGATGCCACGAATTTGCAATGATCTAATAAGGTTGTGCTGTTGGACTCAAATGTCCTAAGATGAAGATGGTGAGAATCCTCAACCCATCTCCAAAACTGAATCTAATCAGTACTGCTTAAACAATTTGGCAGTCAACTCCTGCTTTCAGGTTACTTTCCAGCCTTCTGGCAGCTGTGTCTTCTCTTCATCCAAACCCATGAAAAAGACCTGTAATTCACTGGCAAGCTTGTTAAATTATTTACATGTGTAACTTGGGGTACTTGAAAGGCAATGTTATAGGCATGCTGTTAGCCTAGGTGATAACATAATCCATCATGCTCAGTGTTTCCCAAAGTAAAATTTTTCTCAGTTTTCTGTAGTTTTTTGTAGTTCTGCAGTTTTTTGCTAAGCTTTAACAGTTTGCAATTTTCCATTTTAGTAATCTGTTTCAAGTGGACCTGGAGGAGGGGAAATGAGCTGAAACTTATTTGCTGAAGACTAAACAATGTCAAAGAACAAAGGAGATGATATCTTCCCCTTAAAGTTTAGCAGCTTTGTACTTTGAAGAAATGATATTTAATAGGAGGCTACCTTTGTATTAAGTATCCTTCGGCTCATCTAGGGAGGATAAAAAATCCCAACTTGTTTAAGATCTAAGACCTTTAAATATACTATGAACATTGCAACTGAATCAAGAGCAGACATTTGCGAAAGTTAAGTGATAATATTTCGTATGTCCACAACATAGTTTACCAGACTTAGAATTACTATACTGTATGAAATACAATGAGAATATGAGCACTGATTGTTAACTGGTGCTTACAGCATTGATATGGTTGTACCTTGTCTTTTTCCTTGGACAGTGGGGATAATTCCACTGCAGGCTATGGATACAAATCAGTTTTCATGAGCCACCTGTGCTCTAGTAATAGTATTCTACCCTGTATGAAAAATAAACAGATAATCATATCCTTCAGTAAATACAGCCCAAGACAGTGCATTGAACAGCAAGAAAAAAGCCGTATGTTGAGTAACTATTCTGTAAAGGAATACTGGTCACCCATGGCTGGCCTGGTGAGCATCCTATGGAAAACACAGTCAGTGGATGTAATGCATTACAGTACCATATATGAATATATGTATGTATATATAGATATAAAAATATGTAAGAAAACATAGGAAAACCCAGATTAAGATAGATTTTACAACCACATTGCAAAATTTTAAAATGCTGTTTATAGATGCCCATAGATGCACATACTGCAGAAACACGGGCACATACCTTTTCAAAGAGAAAAATTCCAAAGGTAAAATAGATTTTTTTTATATATATAGTGATTTAAATGCTCTTTAAATTTGTCTCTAAAATTGCTAACTGGGTTAAACCTGGAAAAAAATTCAACTACAGGTTTATTTTCTTCTGGGAATAAAACATGAACAAACTGTAACTGCTAGTAGAGTCTGAATTTCAATCACTTGCCAAATGATCCTAGAACAGATACTTCTAATAATGATGAAGTGAGTGCTCCATTAATTAGAATACACTTGTGCTCTCACTAGACAAACAGTGTTTAAAATGTTCCCACTGCTTCACATTGTCATGTGTGCATGCTGCCCATTAACATGTTCATTAACAATCTATTATAGGCAGGGTTCTGCTTTAGCTATAAGAGATCTGAGCTGCTATTCCTGGAATTTTTCTGCTGCTCAAGGTTTATTCTAAACCTAAATTTAGCATTTCTTTTTTGTGAAAATTCACTTTAGTGCAACATCCAAACTGATAACAGTAACCAAGAATGTGTCTGATTTTAGAGCTGGAGTTTTGACAATATTTGTGCTGGAAGCAAGCTTCTGTTACTCTGGCTTATGCATTACTGAACTTTGTTTTTCTTTTGCGGCTGGAACATAAAGTTCATGAATTGGTAATGTTTGGGAACACCTGAGTCTTTTCAGTTTTTGAGAGAGAAACATTTTTAGATCAAAAAGGTTTCTTTAATTCCACTGCTAATAACTCATCTAGAAATTTTAGTTTTATCTTGTAGTTTCAGGTTAAATTAATAAACATTTGTTGATGTTATTTTGATCTTTTGGGGGAGTTATTTTTAGCAAGTAAAAGAAATTTTTATTATAATCTTAAATGCAAGAATGCTCATTCTTTTAATGAACATGTATTTTCTTTAGTGTTATGAGTGTCATGTTTCAGTAGTATAGTGGTTAACATTTGCTTTCTAGTCCCAGCATTTGCACTAAGTTAATAGATCATGGCAGTCATTTTTGGCTAATAAACTCAATTAAAATAATGTAATTTAAAAAAAATTGCTTACTGAATCATAAATATTCATAGTGATATTTGGAAAAGTGAAAATTTTGGAAAGATGAGATCTAAATGAATTTTTAAACTGAAACTATTAAACATTTGATTCCCTGGAAGTTCTCAAATGATCTTCTTTCAATTTTCCCGCAGTAATAACATGGTTTTATACAATGAAAGAAACTGCTCGGGTTGGGGCCAGAGGGATGGTACCCTGGTGAAAGCATACAAAAAATTCAGTTTCTGTTGTTTGGAGTGAGTGAATCAGTAAAATATCTTAGTGCATACTATGCGATTTGGTATCATGTGAGGGCTGTACTTTCACATTTAAAAAGGAACAGAAATGTTTCCTAGTATTCTCTTCTGAGAAGTAGTAAAATTGGTGGCTGGATTTTCAGATTTCAGGTTTGTCAGATTGGTTGAAGCCAAGAGAAAGTTGATGGTCACTTCTGGTGGGTCTGTCCAGGGTGAAGTTGGAGGGATTAGCAGCATGCAACAGTAATTGCTGAGGGAAGAAACATATCCAAGATGGGGTTTTATTGTATTTCTACAGTACTGTTAATGGCAATTTGCATTTCACGACATAGATCTAAAAAGTACGGCATGGTCCCAATACTGAAAGGACAGCTACTGGCTTCTGGCAGGGCTTACTGACTTCAGTTATGCTCCACACAGCCCCTCATCCATGTAGATTGACCAGCTCGTAGAAGGGGATTTAAAGTACATGTTTCTCACTTGTTTGTCTTCTGAAAACCCATAAAAAGGAGAAAGTTATTCAGAGGTACTCAAATACTGGCAAGATCATAATTTTCTTTATTGTGTGTTCTGCAGTTCCCCACACATGTCAAAGATGGGCACAAGAATCAGAGCAATGGTTCAGCAGGTTGTCAACAAATGGCTTTTGGTGCTTGTCTTAAATGATGCTGACCTCAGTATATTAAAAAAGAAATCAGCCCTGCTGCTTCCTTCCAATAAAAGGAAGAACACAGGGGGCATGCACATTCTGTGCAGTTCTTCTGCTAATTAGAGGTTTGAAGGAACTGTACTTGAAAAGCTTCCCACTGAGCTTACTGAATTTTATGTAGCAGCCTTATTATCTAGTATTAGTGTTAAATGTCCATTTTCTCTCATGCCCCCATGCTGGTAGATGAAGACTTACTGTTTGGGCTTCTTATGTTGGCATGATTGCACAGAGTGCTAGGGTAAGACAAAAATCCTTTTTAAATGAGCTCAGAGCAAGAAAAATCTATTCCAGTTCACAAGTGCTTGGGACTATTTTGGAATGTGTTGTTGTGGCTTCAGCAATAGTTAAGTAAAACTACCATGGAAAATTTTAGCTGCCTGTGAGAATCTTGACCAAGCAAAACCTATGATGTGTTTTCTCCCATCTTCCCTGCTGTTTTGGGGAAAGGAAGAAGGAGGTATGGGGTGGAATTAAGACAGCAGTCTCCAAGATATACTTCTGATAGGGTTACAGCTTAAGGATACTTGAGAATTTCTTTGCTTTGATAAATAAACCTATTGCTTTGTCTGCAAGTTTTCACATGCTTTACTTTCTCCATATATTTACATAGATTTTGATGTTTATACGTATGGTTGCTTGAAATATTTGTTATGAAGCAGATAGCCTTCTTGAATTGTGATTTACTAACGGGATTGTATGACCAGAATATTTAGTGTGAGATAATGTAAATAGTGCAAGACATGTATAGCAATGCAGTAGAAAGTCTGAAAAAGCTGATACGTGCTTTTGTTTACTTCCTCTGGATTCTCGTGGAATTTTTGGCATAAGTGTTTTGGTGTAACAGAAGCTACAAACTAGATTTGATAAATATGCTGCAGAAAGTAACACTGCTGTGTTACTGCATTGTTAGTATATTTGTTATATAAAAGGTCAATATTTAGACACTGCCTTTAAGGGAGAACCTGAGGAAAAGACAACTCAGAACAGTGCTTGTTCTGAGCAATTGTTTTTCTTTTGCTCGTACTTGCAATAGAGAAGAGGGTTTTTTCACTACAGGAAATTCAAGAGCATTTTGCACTGTTGAGCACCTACGTTGTGGTTTAAACTCAGTCAGTCGCGCAGTCTCTCTCTCTCACTCCCCCCCTTCCTCCCCCCAGCTCCTGGAGGGATGGGGAGGAGAATCAAAAGAATGTAACTCCCACAGTGTCCTGGGTTCAGCAGCAGCAGTCATTTTTTCTCCTTCTTAGTAGCTGGTGCAGTGCTGTGGTTTTGACTTCTGGCCTGGGGATAATACTGATAAAGCCGATGTTTTCAGTTGCTGGTCAGAATGTTTACCCTGACCAAGGACTTTGTGAGTCTCATGCTCTGCCAGGGAGGAGGGGAAGCTGGGAGGAAGCAGGGACAGGACACCTGACCCAAACTAGCCAAAGAGGTATTCCATACCATAGGACATCATGCCCAAGATATAGAACTGAGTGTTCCCAGAAGGGTTGGATCACTGCTGGGTGGGAAGCGAGTTATCGGTCAGCAGCTGGTGAGGTGTTGTATTCTCTTCCCTTGTTATTTCCTTTATCATTATTATTATTGGTGGTAGCAGTAGTGATTTGTGTTATACCTTAGTTACTGGACTGTTCTTATCTCAACCCATGGGAGTTGCATTCTTTCGATTCTCCTCCCCATCCCTCCAGGAGCAGGGGGAAGAAAGGGTGGGGGGGAAGTGGACTGCGTGGTTCTAATTTACGGCCTGGGCTTAAACCACGACACAGAGGTTGAGATAAGAACAGCCCAGAAACTAAGGTGTAACACAAAACCACTACTGCTACCACCAATAATAATAATGATAAGCGAAATAACAAGGGAAGAGAGTACAGCCGCTCACCACCTGCTGACACATACCCAGCCTGACCCGAGCAGTGATTTCTGCCCTTCTGGGTAACTGCCCCCAGTTTATATACTGGGCATGACGTGCTGTGGTATGGAATACCTCTTTGGCTAGTTTGGGTCAGGTGTCCTGTCCCTGCTTCCTCCCGGCTTCCCCTCCTCCCTGGCAGAGCATGAGACTCACAAAGTCCTTGGTCAGGGTAAACATTCTGAGCAGCAACTAAAAACATCAGTGTTATCAGCCCTGTTCCCAGGCCAAAAGTCAAAAATACAGCACTGCACCAGCCACTAAGAAGGAATAAAAATGACTGCTACTGCTGGACAACCTACTACTTCTATTTTCAAAGGTGATCACAGATTTTTGATTTACACCTAGGAGCTGCCAGCCTGGTTTGCTTGGGTACCACTGGCCATGAAAGCCCATGAGAAGAACACAGGTTTTCATCCTGGCCTCATTTATTCTCTTAGCAGACCCTATGATGTAACCTGGCATTTTAATTGATTTAGGGTGTGAGTATGATGCTGCACTTCCTCACACCCTGGGTCAATTCATATCTGTTTAATTGCTCACTTCCTGACAGCCTGTGTCAGCCAGGTCATTGTCAGCCCCCATCAGCAGGTGGGTTATGACTGCCTATGTTGCTCGTAAAGCCAATGCTTCATGTAGGTAATTCAGAGCCATCTCCTGCCCATGTTTCACATGCGTTTTCAGTTACCTCTGCTGCTGAGTGCATTTTGATGGGAATTTTTCAGGCCTATTGGGCTTGAAAAAAAATTTAATTTCACTTCTAATCACAAGGAAAATTTCAATCCATTTTGAGAAGGGCATCCACTTCTGAAATATTTCTTTTGTATGTCCCACGCAATGCCTATATTGACATAAATTGGCAGAGTGTGCCCTATTTTTCTGTTGCTGTTTGCACTTGGCCTCTAAGTAAAGCAGTTGGGGCTGTTCTTGACAATTTTCACCATCCCTATCTTTCTTCAAAGGCATTTCTTTAATTTCTCCACTTGTGATTATTTTAGCCTCTTCACCTTTTCTTTTCCTCTCTGATACTAGTCATTTCAGCTAGACCTGGACTGAATGGAGTCCAATTTTACCCATTCAGCCCAGGAAATTTCTAGTTCAGATGACAATGTGGCTCTTGAGATTGTTTTGGAATGGGATTTCTTTTCAGAAGTTGTTCAGTGTTACTGCAGGATAAATGTACCTATTGTTAAGAATTAGAACAAGAAGATTTCTTTGTGAATAATCGTATGCTTGGAAAATGTTTGTCTCTGTATGTTTGCAATATGCTCTTTTAATTCCCTTCAGTCTCTAAAACCTCTGAGAGCTGAATACTGAGCATAATGGGGGGATATATGCACTGCCCTAAAAGATATTTCTATGTTCAAAAGTTTCATTGTAAGCTTTTGGTGCATATGTAAACATGCAATGAATTTAAGTGCACACTATTTTATAAAATATGCCAGAATCTGGGAAATAAATTTGGTTTTGGTGATGCAGTTATGAGGCCTGAAAGGAACCAAATATGGTCCTTTGGTCTTGAGACAAGTTTGCACTGCTGATGTTTGAGAAGAGCACATTCCCTAGATAACTCTATTGATAAGATTCATGTTAGTCCCTTAACTTAGTCAGTTACCTCTCAAAGCTAAACCAGTTAGTTATATCATCAAAGTATCATTTAGTTTTCTTCATAAAGTCTTTTCCATCATCTGTAAAAGCCAACTTGCATCTTACAACTGAGGTATTGAAATGACCTGCGTTTTGCATTTTCTTTCAAATGAAATTTCTGTCCAATATGAACTTTCAGTTTCCTTTTAACAGTGGAAACACCTACACCTCATAAAGGTTAACACTTGTCGGTCTGTAAATGAAATCAAGCTCCATTATTATATTATCTATACCTGTGAAAGGGGAAATAATTCACTGTGATTTTTTCTCCTGTATATTACCATTACAGTGAATATAGTCCATAAATAGTCTCCATATGGCATCAGGGTATTTTCACCAATGTCCTGCAATCTGCAAGTCATTTTTCCAGGTGATGTTTGTTTTAAAATTACATGTAATTTTCAGTATTACACCCATGGTATAGGAACTTCTTTAAATTAACAGTTTAAAAGTAAATGGACCATAACCACTTTTACAGTTCCTTTTTCTAGGGGCATGTGCGTTCCCACTTGGACACTAAATAATAGTTTCTCAGACTGACAAAGGCTTTGACATTGTAATATATATATAAAGTTACAGAGTTACAATAGGAAATTTTAGGATACTAACCCAAAACAGTAGCCTGAAAGTTAAGGAAGAAATGAGCCATGTAGACACAGTGAGGTTTTTCCTCAGCTGTGACTATTATGAGTTCCTTAAGACAGAGATCTCTTAGGTTCAAAATGAAAACAGTGGTTCCTAATCTCCTTCACTATTGAATTTTGGACTCAAGGAAACCCAACCTTCATATTTCCCTTTTTTCCTTGTTGAGGCTTTTAAAAGAACTGCTATTTTCTGATGGTTGCCTGAAGTAAAGTGATTTTTTTTAATCACATTTAAAAGTCATACAATGCTTTTCAATGTGAAAAGCTTGGTCCCTTAGCTTGAAGCTTTCCAAACTTGCCCCTAATCTGCTGTAATTTAAGACCTTCATAATGGTAATTTTAAGAGGCTGTTCCGTTCATCCTGCTTGAATTTGAAATCACTTAGGATAATATCCTGAGAGTGTTTTCAGAAAGTTTCATGTCTTAAGATGAAGGCTAATCTGTATATAAAAGTTGATGCATGCTGCCGTTTGCTCCCTTATCTTCCTTCTGCCTCCTCTCCCTCGCAGTGGCCTCTCCGGTGCTCCTGGCAAACTGGAGACAAGTAACATAAGATGCTAGGTTTCTAAAGCATGCTTGATTTTTCTTTATTCTGAGGTGAATTGCTTCACATACAGGATGTTTGCTTGTATAAATAAGTCTGCAAGAACATTTAGAGAAAGGAAAAAAAATCAGTTAAACTAATAAGGTGAAGTTGGCCAGAGCAATAGCTCTGAAGGCAAACAGTAGAAAAGGATTGTCTTTTCCAGGTTATCCTAAATGCTGAATGAGAGCTGTACTGTTGCTTCTAAGTCTCTGACATCTTTCAAATTGTAGTGATAAGTTTAAATCCCTGCTGGTATCCTTTTGGGGAAAAGCTGTCAATGAAATGTGTGCTACCAATCCAAAATAATAGTATATTTTGAACCTGGGAGCCGAGTTAAATTAACATCACGGCTAAAAGACAAATATAATAATCTTTTCTGTTCATTTTTTTCTCAGTTGAGGCATTTGCTGCTTAATTACATTTGACTTGTATGCATAAATAACTCTGCAAGGTTAATACATTCTTTTCTAGTAAGTATCTGGACACTTTCCCACTCAAAACTACTCTGTTCTCATAAAGCCCCTTTCCTCTCCCCTCTCCCTCCCCTCTGCCATCCAAAATGCCCTAGGATATTGTTCAGAGAGCAAAGGCATCTGTTTATCCACAGACATTGAGATTAGGCAATAGCTTCCAGATTTGAAGCCTTGCAATGTTGGCTTTCAGCTGATAAATACAAAACTTCCAGTTTGGTATTTCAGTCCAGATTCAGAAGACATGTAGCCTTGCTACAGTTTTATTGCAAATTTTAACAGTAGTGATGGAGGAGTACTAATTCTAAAGACAACCAACATTTGCCATGCAATTATAAGAATTGCTCGGAAGGACCAACAATATCTATTAGACCACTTTCCCTGCTCAGAGCAGCACCGACAAGGCTAGTCAGGGTCACGCCTGGTTGGGATTTGATTATCTCCAAGGACGGAGACTCCTGCAACACCGCGATCTCCTATGAGCAAGCGCATCAGGCTTATAGGGAGGTTTTGGTGCGTGCGGGGAGAGCAGCAGGGTTGGCAGAAGGGGCAGCCCTTGTGAGGAGAGACTGGCCCCAGCCGCCTGCAGCGGCCCCACCGCGGGGCACCACTGAGCAGTTCAGTCACGGGTGGGCGCCTCGGAGAAAGCCGGGGTAAGGAAGGGCAAACGGTGCCCGGCAGCCAGGGCTGAGGGGAACCGGGTGAGAAACAGCCCTGCGAGCCCCGAGGGCAGAGCGGGAGAAGGGCAGGTGGGGCTTCGGGCGCCCCGCAGAGATGCTCCTGCGGCACCTGGAGGTATTTCCACTCCCCACCATATGTTGCTATCTATATTTGGTGGAATACAGCAAAGTGATTAACTTTTTATTCCTGTCTGTTTAAGGGCTAGGTTCTCCTTAGACAACCCCCACAGATCCTTATTTTCTCTCTTTGGTGGGTATCTTGTCTAGAAAACTATCTGACCTAAATGTAGCAGCTAAGGAGTAAAATATGCCACTTGAATACCTATGGACAGTAATTCCCAATCTTACTTTGTAGCATGCATTCCCATGCAGAAATGCAGAGGTACCAACTTCAGTGATATTTGTGCTCTGTGATGACTGATCAGGCAAATTACACCTTTTTTTCACGCTTTCTAAATTATGGCTATTTACATTTATATCCTGCTGTCTAATTTTTTGCCTTTTCTGAGAAATTAGTTGAAAGCTGAAAACAATGGTAACAGGTAACCCATGGAGGAGAAAGGTTTTTCTGTTTAAAAACAGACAACATGAATGCTAATTTTGACCCTAAAGTATGTTTCTGGCAAAGCAGATTAGCTCAAATGCTGTTTTGTGTTTCTGTAGTAGGAGTACTTAGATATCTTAATCCCATCCTTCATACTGTCAAACAATATCTGGAGGAAGCCTAATAAACAAGGAAATACCTCAAACTTTTTTTTTTTTGTATAACTGTGTTAATTTTGGGCCAACTCTGGAGCAGGTTCTATTGTGAAGAAATCATCAGTATAAATAGTGATTTTTAAAATTATTTTTTAATATGTGCTCTATCTGTATCCTTCCCCTGTCACCTCTAACTATCGGAGGTTTATAGAAAAAAGATGGCTGACAACTGCTGAAGTTCTGAGAGGAAAATCACCAGTTTCACAGGGCTGTATTTCCATGATTTAAGTTGGCACGTTGCACTTAAATCTTCGTAACAGCTATCTTTCCCTCACCACTCCATCTTGTAAACTCTGAGCAACTGAAAGTCCCATGCAATCTGAGCTGAGGCTGCCCAGCTGTGCAGTAGTGGTTATGTGGGTGATGTGGGATCAGCTCTCTGCCTCCAGCTGGTCGTTGTATGAAGCTGCAGTCAGGAGAAGCACGTCCCGGATGGCTCCTGAGCAATGTACCATCTCATCTGCTTCGAGGCTTGCAGATGTAGTAGGCTGGTGGACCGAATAGCTGCATCCAGCCTGTGTCTTTCAGGAGCTGAAGAGAATGTATGCACCATGATTTTTGTGATGAAATAGAGCTGGTAAAGAATCATTAGTTACATTTTTACACTCTCAGTTACTGTGATAAAATAGTTTTAGGAACCTTTCAAGCGTGCTCTTGTGTGTGGGTTTTAGTTTCTTCTTCTGGTTTTGGGTATTTGCATACAGCACAAGGAATACTATATGGTTTTTCCCATGTGTGGTTGGGCTCCTAGTCACCTCAGTTCTGGCATGATACAAATGTAACTGAACAAACAAACCCCTCCTACCTTGAGATTGGTTTAGTATAGTTTCTTCAGGGCCAGTGCAGTGGTGCACAGTGCACTGTGCATCAGTGCAGGATTTATGACAGAGAATTCCATTTAAAACACCACAATACCCTGCTTTATGAGCTGTGCTTGCTACCACCTGCTCCCCACCTGCACAGACTCAGTGAACTTGGATGCAGCTGATAGAAAAAGCTTAATCTCAAAAATGTAAGTCTGCATACAGTACTGAATGTAATAAGAACCTTCAAAACAAGATGTGTGTTCAACCTCCTTTGTTTGGGGTGAAGTGGATGTGTGAAGCCCTTGGCATAGGGTTTGGTATTTTTACCTGTCATGTCTCACACAACTTGATAGCCTCACTCACACAGTAAGGTAGGTGTAATCTAGTAGCAGAGATTGACTTCACATGCGCTCATACCCCTCACTGGAAGTCTGAGAAAAACTCCATCCCACTTGTGAGCTAAAATTGCATACCCTGCATTGTTTGTTGCTCAAAGCAAGGAAACTTTGCAGTCCTCCAGTTGTTTCAGGTCCAAGTCCAATCCAGCTGCTACAGTCAAAAATAGCAGCATCTGTGTAAAGAAAACGTTAATGTGCTTTATAGTGCAAGTCAAGAAAGATTAAATGAGAAGTTCCTTGCTACAATTGTGTCACATTTTTCTGTTACTGAAGGATATATTCTTTATTTTCCCCTAGGAAACCTCTCTGTAGATTGCTTTTTCTCATTTTCTATTTTGTGCTCTTGGTTGCATGACAGCTGCAATTTGATGCTTGTCTCACTATCACTATTTTTTGTTAATAGTTATGTTTATTCAATGTAATAGTGTGTGGTTGCAAACAATACCTCCTAGTACCTTTTCTCTATCTTGTGAAATCTAGTGACCTGCATGTGTAAGCTGTTCTGCTTTCAGTTCAGATGTCTCACTCCCCATGTTGTGGGGACAAAGAACTGATCCCGCTGATCTGACAGCAACCAGTATTTATAACTACATAACCTGGCTTTGTGGCTCTGCTGAATCCTTTGTGTCAGGGAGGCTGATACAAAGGATTGTTTTGCCCTTTCCTTCACTGCATTTACAACATTGATGCTTTTGTCTGTGCTTTCAGTTTCTTGCCTCTTTCCTCCTGTCAGTTAATTTTGGTCCTGTGGTCCCATAGTTCAGACTTGAGTATTGTCCTTCTCTGTAGCCCTACATCCAATGTCAGAACCCCTTCCAGTTTTCTTTCAACTCCTAACCGTGAATGTTACATATGAAAAATGGATTAAGTCTCAGCCTTTTTAGAATAAATAAAGGCATGTTTCTTTTTTATTAAAATAACAAAAAAACAAAAAACAAAAAACAAAAACCACCCAACAAAAAACCCCAACCAAAAAAAAGGGGGAATGTGGGATAGGGGCAGAAACCCCACCTGTTCTCAGACCGGACTACTTCTTTCTGTTGCTGTTCCCATTATTTCCATTGCTCACCCACTGCAAAGATACTGATGGATTTACTTTTTTTCTTCTCCCCCCTTTTCCTGTGCAGGATGCCAAGCACACTGGAAGGAAGGAGAGGGAGAAATAGTGATAGCATTAACTAGGATCCAAACAGGGTAAATGCTTTACAGAAGTGATAAAAAAAATAATTTCAAAGACAGTTATGTACACAGAGATCTGAGTTAACAGAACATCTTATCATGTCTCAAACTTATAGTAAGTTATGCTAAAGTCACAGCAATTGTTTGTATGCATAAAGCTTGGATAAAGTTCACTTGCTAAATTAAGGATCCAAGTTCTCTTCCCTATTGAAGTAAAACAATACTCTCTGTAAAGGATAAAATAAAACAACCCAAAAAGGAAACTTAGTAGGAACAATGAGTACTTTATATCTCACTCCCCCTCCCCTTCTGTCTTCCCTTAAATTTGGCAGGATCCTTCAGGAATGGAAAGTATACCTTAACATTAAACAGCATACATGAAGGGTTTTCTCAGAATTTCTGCTGTTAGTAATCTTAGAGCCAAACTTTGAAAGGGTCTTAAACTCATGCATGCATACAATTTCATGTTCACCCTCCTGATGTTTATGTTTAAGTGTCTCAATGAGCCCATAGTGCAGACAAGGTGCTGCTAAGAGAAACAAACCAAACAAAACCAAACACAACAAACAGTTTTGCATATAAATAAGTTAGGTAACTGTGCAGTTGCAAAGATTATTCTTTCTTATTTTTTATTCAAGAGCTGTGTGGACACAATCCTGAACAATGTACTCTAGGTAACCTTGCATGAGCAGGGAGTTTGGACTAGATGACCCCCAGTGGTCCCTTCCAACCTCAACTATTCTGTGTACATATACCTTTGCTCATGTGAAACTGAGGAACTTAAAAAATGTGGCCTTGAAGGATATTTTTAATGTAGCTATTCAACTTGGATCCAGTTTTGTATGCATAATTATGTACGTACATGGCCTGATGGTTATCTGACACAGGTTTTGTTGCCAAGGGATGCATTCCATTATTTGTAACACACACTAGTGTAAGTCCGCTATGCCTAATCTTGGATTTACGTTCTGCAGTGCTTGAGAACCCTTGTCATGGAGGAGGAGACTGCTGTGTTAGGCTCTGCAGAGATGGAGGACAAGTAGATGTTTCCTGCTCCTAAGAGCAACCCTCCACGACCTATTTAGAAGCCTGATAGGGTTATTTTTTAGCTTTGTTGCACCTTAAACTTGGGAGTTTTTTTCTCAAACATCAGCTAAGCATATTGCTTACATTGTACATTGTTGAAAACGCAGTGTTTAAGAGGTTTTTCATATTGTAAACCCAAGCCTTGTTCTTAGTAATAGAAGGCTTTCATAACATTTTGGTCTGCCTCATCAAGAAAACTTCTGGAAAAATTCAATGTACGTAAAATGGTTAAGGGCTGTTGCTGCTGTTGTAACTATTGCTGTTAGTATGTGTGAGAATGTTGAACGAAGCACAGAATGAGTTTGTTTTTGTGTTGCAATTGGATTGTTAAAGCTTAAACTTGATGTGTTCATGAAGCTTAAAACTATCGTAGTTGAGCATATGGATAGCCAGAAGGTATCAGTGCTCATATTTACAGTAAAAATGAAGAGTGAAGAGGCACTAATGAATCTGTGGAGTACTTGAGTTAAGGAGAGAAGGAAGGTGTATACAGGGACAGTAACACCACTCTAAAGCGGTGAGCTTGGTGACTTCACAGCCTCTTCGGGCAATCTGTTCCACTCCTTCACTGTTGCCATATGCATTTCACAGTTCTCTTGTTTCTGTTTATGCTCATTGCTTCTCATCCTCCCAACATGCACCACTGAAGAGCCAGACTTCATCTTCTTGATGACCTCCTTGTACATATTGCAAAAATGATACTAGGTCCCTCTAAAGCCTCTGTTCGGGCTGAAAAAACCCTGGTCCCTCAGGCCTTCTTGCAGGACAATGTTCCAGTTCCCCAAACAGTGAACTCGCTTCAGCTTGTTGATGTCAGTCCTGGATCAGAGACCCAAAATCAGACACAGCTGATGATTGAAAATGAAATCATAGAGGTGCCAAGTAGAGGGAGAGAATCCCTCTCTCTTATGTCCTGGCTGTGACCCCGTTAATACAGCCCAGGATGCTGCTGTCCATCCCTGCAGCCAGGGCACGCTGCTGGCTCATTCCCAGGTTGTGCCTACCCAGGCGTCTGGGTCTCTTCCCGCATTGCTGCTCTCAGTCAGGCGGGGGCCAGTCTGTGTCTTTGCACCAGCGCTTCCCACTCAGGGCCAGAACCTGATATCTGTCCTTATTTTAGAAACCAATAAAGTTTGAGTAGTGTCAGTGCAATTTGCATGCAATTGCTGTATCATTCCTGTAACTTTTGCTTATCAAATCATCATGATTATATGTGTATTAAAATGTTATATAAGAAACTACAGAGATTTTATAATGTCATCCTATCTATGTTGTGCTACTTAACTAATATTGATCAACCCTTAAAATTCATATTAAAAAAAAAAAAAAAGAAAAGAAAAGAAAAGCTAAAAAACCTAAGCAGGAGGCAGGAAAGTGTGATAGTGAGATGATATTGAAATACAGATCCAGAGTTGCAGCTGACCATACTCAAGGTCCAGACAAGTGCAAATGATGCATGTGGAAATGCAAAAGCAGGTGGGGTTGCATTCTTGACACAGGTTTCCTTTCTGCTCATGAATTTTCAGTTGTTTGATTAAAGAGGATGCTTCTTGAACACCCGTGTAGCAATATGCATCAGTCTATTACTGTAGTCTAAAGGGCGTCAGGCCACAGAAAAGTAATGAGCAGAGACAGTGAAGTTCCGTAGAACCTGCTATAGACATGAATCTAGTGTTATCTCTTTCAAAACCTCTTACAGGACTTTTGTTGTTGTTTCTTTCTTTCTTTAATCAGTCTCCAGATCCTCTTAAACAGGAACAAAAAGAGGAAGAGGAAGTACATGGTATCTGCTTTCTACAAAGCAGACTGTATTTATTTGTTTAAGTGAGACAGAATATCAATGTCTTCAGTGTTTCTTAAAAGCAGATTTAAGCAAATCAGCCAGGCAACCAGCCAGGCAGAGTGTGCATTTTTAGGCACTGACTCAAAGACAGTGTCAAGACGTATTAAGCTGAGTGCCTAGAAACAATATATATGAGATTTTAAAAAAGAATACTAAAAGATCATCTTGCCATGGTTGCGGCTGATTATTTGATACAGGATGAAGAGAAATTGCATTGTAAGCCATAAAATGGTGATAAAAATGCTTTGAAATACTAAGCTAATACAGTAACTAGGGTTGGATGCCATCTGATGCTACTTCTCAGACACTTCAGTCATGTGCTGCCTGAATCTAGTCTATAAAGAAGCAGATTCAAACCACCACCTTCTCAGAAAAAGTGTAATTTCTTAATTATTGTGCTGAAAACTTGATTAAATGATTGTTTATCTCAGTAGGAGATTGCTTTATATTACCAGGATGGAAAAAACTATGTTGATTTTCACCTTTGTTTTAATATGTGTGTACAGTAAGACAAATGAAGCATATCACCCACAAAATATCATTTATATGATAATTGATTTTGTTCTCAACCTTGACTGCTGAGATGGAAGCAGTGTTTTCCTCAGCTTTGAGAAAAGCAACATTCATACGTAAAGTTTAATGGTTTTCATGGAAAGATGAAACAAGTTTCTTTTTCCTTTTTACTCAGCACGTTGCCACTAATAACATAGTACTTATACCGGTTGAATAATATATCTTTTACCTAATGTATTTTTCAAAGCTTACTAGCATTCACAGAGGGAGGTTAGTCTCGGTAGATGGTGCTGTTGCGTCTTAAACGACTTCTGGGGCGAGACGCAAACGCTGCCCTAGGCAGTAGAGGCACAAAGAAGGTTCTGCCTCTGGAGTGATTAGAGATAGCCTTAAATAAGTTGGGGTTTGTTGTTGTTGGTTTTTTAAATTAAGAATGGGCAGGAATGATTTGTTGAGGTCGTATGTAGCTGTAAAAACTCTACCACAAGAAAAAAAGCTACAAAGGGGGTCATATAGTTTAAGGGTGAAATGGACTCTCTGTGAGATGAATAACTGCGTTACTAAGTTAGTGTGGGAGTAAATATTTAGGTGTCTACTGAATTATTTGTGCTTATGGCCTTTATTGCCAGTAAAAAGATACAACCATGCCTTATCTGTATTGCATTGTACTTTCCCTCAGTCTATTTGAATGACAACTCTTGCACAGGTTACCTAAAAAAGGAAGTTGCACAGAAGGGTTCTGCTAGTAAGTGCATAAAAACAGTACCGTGCTGTGCTGGAGTTGCCTATTGTTCCTTCAGTACCTGATATGCAGAAATCAAACCAGCATATCTTCTTTCAGGCCTGAAAAAATGTGTGTCTGCAAACATTAGACTCATTTCTCCCTCTCAGCTCTTATTAGAAGCCTTTCCCCACTGGGATCTCTGGATTTTAATAGTGCAATAGGCTAGTGGGACAGTCCAAGAGCAGCTCTGGTCACTTCTGTTATGTTCCCCAAAGCTATTTTTGGCTTGTGCACAGCAGATAGCAATTCCTGGATCCCAGTTCTGCTGAGCCAGCTGAGCCCTTACAGTCTGTTTACACTTGAGAGCTGTGCTGCTGAGAGACTGAGGACAGTAAGAAATATAGGCTCTCTCAGGATAGTGGGAGGTAAGGCAGCCCTGAGACAGTGGAAAACTAGGGCAGCATTTACTCACAGTCCAGGTCTGGGCCAGTCTTAGCCACGTAAGTAGCCTACATGAAGGATAAACTGAAGGGATTTGATCTGTTTAATGAGCAGCAGCATCTCTTTTAAACAAATAGATGTAATGAAGGTAGCAGACTGATGCCCCACAGCATGCTTCCAGATGGCAGCATGATCTTTAGGCCAGGGTTTCCTTATGTTTTTTTTTTCTGTAGGCAATCCCTGGAGCAAAAGAAGCCAAGTTATTGTGGTGACCTAATGGAGGACGGATGGAGATTACAAACACAATGCATCCCTTTTGTCAAGTCCCTCCTGTCCATCTTTCACATCCTGATGAGCTGATAAAGTCGAGCTGAGCTGAGTTGCCTTAGATACTTGGTTTACTCCTCAAAGACATAAAATAGTTGGTTTTATGTCACATCTGTCTGACTACCACCCCCTGTCATTAAATCCTCTCTTTGCTATATGCTGTTAAGCACACTCAATCTCTTTAAACATTTTTCTTAAGGCCAGAGAGGATGGTTTCAGAGAGATGGATTCAGACAGAGAAAACACTGAAAACTGTAGACTTAGCTGGTACCCTCAAACTATAAACAGAACTTGTTGTTGTGATGCATAAGAATTTGCACTGGAGGAGTGATGACATGAGATGTTGTTTTTCTCTTATTACATATTTAACATATCCTGTAATTCTTATGACTCTTATAAAACCACAAACAAATGTATAGCTTGTGGCAGGAGAAGTATGTGGACATACAGACATGATATGAACCTGAACACTTTATTTCTTAAGTAGCTTACATTTTTATGGAGAAAAGCTGCTTTACAACCCATTTAGATGAAGATTAACTTGTTTAATGTTTAGCTTCATTCCCAGTACAGCAGTGAGTGAGCTCTATTTACTCTGAGAGGAATGCAAGAGCTCTTGTAAGTGTTTTGACTGAATTTGAATATTGCTAATGATAAGGGACAGAGACTCTTGAAAATGAGTCCAAACAACCAGCTGTTTACATAATACTTGAATCACTTGGTTGGACTACTATCTCCTTATCTACACATGCATAAGACTATTCAAGCCTTCTCAAAGGTCTTAGGAGCCTGGATTCCAGCCTCTAAGCTCTATAAAAGACTGAAAACACTTAATTGGCAGCTGAAATGAGACTAACCACAAACATTGCAGGATTTATAAATAGATGATTGAATCTAAGTCTGGGTGTAGCACATCTCAAAGCCTCAAAGAAGACTCCGGTCTGTATTACATTCACAAGTTTTATAGGAAGCCTGGTGACATAAAGCATCTTGCAAGTAAACCAAGTTTGTGGAGTCTTACATCCATTGCTAAAGCTGGCAACTCTCATATTGATTTCTGTAAGACTCAATGCATCTCGCAAGTATCTATGACTGATCACCTCAGTTAGGTAATGAGACTGTTCTGACCTTAGGCAATTATTCTCTGTGCCTAAGAGAGGCTTTCTAGAGGGGTGCTCTGCTCCTTGGGCTCTTGCATGATGTTTCAGCTCATGCCTATGCTTGTGATTGCTCTGCTTGCACCCCTTAGCTACAGATACTGAAGTTGAATAGGACAGATGACATTTCTTGAACTAGAGTAATTTTCATTTTATTTGCTGAATGGGGGATGCACTTCTTCCTCCATTTAAATTTTTGCAATTTTGGAGTATTTCTGCAGGATTTTCTGATAGAAACAGATAAGCATCATGCTGGGACCTACTCTTAAGGACCAACCCCATCAAATGTCAGTTGAAGGCAATCTCATCTATAGCTGTTACTCTGCCTAAAGTTTGTGACCTCCAAGAAGAAATAAGGAAGAAGCAAATGTCTGCCTGCAGGAGGTTATGCCATTATTAGGAGCTACCAGCTCCTAAGAATAGGTTTCTACTATCAAATACTTTGCTCCATGAGGAGCAGTGGCAGTCTGAGCTCCACTCTGAGACTTCATGAAGGATGCTTCTGTCTAATAACCCAGCCCACGTGAGCTATTTCTGGAAAGTCACAACCATCCCATGACAGTTCTTGTTTCTTGCATAAGGAAAAACCCAGACTGGAATACTTTACAAATTTCTGCTGAGTCAGTTGATAACCTAGGTAGCTTTTCCTTGGGATGTCATGTTTCTTTGTCAGTTGTGTTCAACATCTGTTGCGCTGTTGTTACTCTGGTGGCTTGATGAGAAGGCAAATGTCAGTATTCCCTTTGTGGGTGTCCTCTGTGAACACTGAAAACAGCACTACAACGAGCAACTGGACCTGTCCTTTCAGTTAGCTAGCAAGATTTGTTAAATGCCTAAGGAATTGTCATAGAAGGCAAGCATCAGCCCTGAGGTATTTAAAGCTAAATTTACTTCTAAACCATTTAATTGAATTTGGTACCCGGTCCTCTTTTTATTTCTTTTTGCTCAGGAATGTTAGAAAACACATGTATTTGGTGTCCCACACTGACAAATGGAGCTTCATAAATGGTTGAAGGCAACCATTTTTTGTGCTTCTACAATGCATTTGTACAAAGATGAACAGTGTCATCTATTTCAGTGAAAGGCCATGGATTTTTTTGTCTATCTTTCCTGCGTGGAACACTTTTTTATCCTTGTATTGGTGCTCCTCTTATGTCTCAGATCTGCAATTTGGTACTTGCAACTTCTCCTTTCTGCCTGTTTCCACAGAGAAGAGATGAATAAAAAGAGAGAAAAGAGAGGAAAAGGTATGGGTGTACCCAAGAGGTGACTGTAATTGTACAGGCTGAGAAACCTTCAGAAGTGTCTGAGACGCACATATTTATGCAGTACCCTCATGAATCACTGATGTTTATAAACCTAAATAACTGTTTGCTTCCTCTTTATCATGTTAATTTTCCAAGGCTAATCTGATGTGCTGTCCATTTGTAAAAGGAGCAGCTGGGTCACTATTTTATTTTGATAGCCAGTTTTCCAAAAAATGTCATTTGAACTAAAAAAAAGCCCAAAGCATCAAACTATAAAAAGGGGGAGGGAAGATGAAGCTGGGTATGTCTTTCAAGCAAGTTGAATCTGTTTCGGCGGTGGAGAAACTAATCATTTAACTTCTGTGTTCCTTTTGTGCTACTACAATGAGGCAGCTGTCGAGTCTGCTTGGCCCTGCCATCCCTATGGCGTAGTCTGGAAAGCTCAGGTGTGATCTCCTCAGTCCCCAGTAGGTTATTCATTCTGGTGTCTGATACATGGCAGGCTCCTGGGCAGGCAAGATGATTTAAATCCTGAACCAGAGGGAAGGTATAATGCAGGCCATATGTGAGGGCTGTGAGTGTAGAAGTGGGTGGGTGAGGGACCACGATAAAAGTGGAGAAATAAGCACTGAGTCAGCAGCAGAGATGATTGAAATTTATCCAAACATATTGCCTAAGATTCTGGTAGTGCCTCCAGTATTACTAATGATGAGGTTGGGAGGTTTGGAGTTCTACTGATTGGCAGCTGCAGCCTCGGAAAGGGTCATGGGAAAACTTTCTCATCTGTCAGGATCTCATTACTTGCAGTGGAGTCTGACAGCTCTAAGGTTATGTGTGTATAAATCAGGCAGGAAGAAGGGGAAGCAGACCCTAATTTTATTTTGCAGTGGCACAGGGGGAGAATTGTCACCCCGGAGTCTGAGCAGCACAGCCGCTGCAACGTGCTGAGCAAGCATATACCGTTCCTGAGCTCCTTCTGTTCCGGCTCCTGCTCCCTGCTGTTGGCTCTGGAGCGTTCCTCCTCAGAGCTGCACTCCTCCTCCTTTTTCTGATTCCTGAGAGGGGCCAAGGCAGACAGCAGGGCTTACCTGTTCCCCTTCTGAGCTGCATGGAGTTGAGACCTTGGCCGCATTAATTTCTTACATTGTCATGTCATTGCTTCCTCTCCCAGACCCAGGAAAGGCTTGGGGGGAGAAATCAAGCTGGCCTCTGAAGTGGGAATATCAATGCGAGGACTAGATAACTTTTTTAGGAACAAAATGAATCCAGAAAGCTATTCCACACAGTGCTGTGAGTTGGAGCTGCTGTTACCAGCATCTCATGACGAGCTCTCCTGCCAACGTCTTCACTTGGGTGTCAGCTGGGTCTGAAAGCAGACTCAGTTTGGTTTATATTTGTTTAATCAGACCTGGAAGAAATAATTGATATATGTATCAACTTCTAAATGTTTTTTTCCTCATTCCCAGCTTGAGTGCTGTGGATTCAGGTTCCTTGTTTATATTCAGATGCTGTAGTGAGTTGTAACTTGTGTAGACTTTCTTAGATGGCTGATTCAGTTTACTTGTCTGACAATATATAAATGCTTCTTCTAGGTCTTTAACCTGGGTTTCAAATCATCAGTTTCTGGCTACATGGACAGGATACATAATACTTTCTCAGAAATTAGGCAGGATCTGAGATTCTTTTTTAAGGGAGGAAAGTAATGTAGGGAAGAAGAAGAAGTGGCAGAGGAAAACTATTTTGGTATGTACTATTGTCAAGCTGTGAATAGCTTCTCCAAAGAGGTACTGAACCTCCATTTATTTAGAACATTTTAAATGAAGCACTGCAGAAGATGGTGAGAGAGGAGAAATAGACCTGAATTCTGAACCTTTCTGTGATGTGAGCTTGTTGATTCCCCCTGCAGGATGGCCTAAGGTGAGGCACAGAGCAGTGTGCCAGTTCGCTTGAAATCATAGATCCATTTAGGAAGTTTCAGGTTGCACTCTGTGGAGAGGGCACATGACCCCATGACTCTCCCATGTGGGTAAATTAAAACAAAAGGTAGAAAAACTAGCTGCTATCTTCAGCAATGATGCTGTAAAACATAACCTCTAGCATATGTTGGATAGACCTCTTAAGAAGAAAACAGCTCCTCTCATCTACCTCAGAAGCACTGCAGGAGCAGAAAGTAATCTGATTTTGCATAAATTCAGCCAGGAAGGGAGAGCTTTCACTGTTAGGTACTCTTCCTCACTCTCCCCTTATCTCCCTCCCTTTCCCTTTCTCCTCCTCCGTCCTGATCTCCCTCTTAGTGGTAATTAATTTGGGTATATCATTCGTTACAATGGTGTTCTGTGTTTTCATGCTTATAAGCCAAAATCGCCTAATACTTGTCTTCGACAGCCCTGGGGTTCCTAAAGTGCCAGATAAAATATGGAGTTTAGTAGCTTCTCTCCTTTTCCTTTTTTAATGTACAAAGAGAGATTTTGCATCTGTGTACAACCTGTGTATCCCCATCCCATTGCTTCCATTGACAACTACTATCTCCGCAAGTCATTAGGGACATAGCAAAGGGAGCTGAGATCAACAGACCATTACCTGCTCCTCACCCTTTCCTCTTCTCTGACATTTCTGTGTTTGCAGTGACTTTCCATCCAAATGAGAAGCCATGGGTCCATTCAGCATAACCTCCCTTTTTAGCCTTTGGAAAAGAGGCTGACAAGATTTAATTACAAACAGGAGGGAGAGGCACTAGGGGAAGGAATGGTGAAGAGGTCTAGGCAGGAGAAGGGCAGCAGGGGTGGCAGAACCTCTGTATTGAGTTGGGCTAGGGCTGGGACAGTGACTCTTCAGGTCCTGACATAAGGCTGTTTTGGGCTAGTTCCACCAAGCAGGTACCATACTCTTTAATGCCCATGCTAAGGGCAGTTGTGTGAGGATCACATGCAATGTGAATGCATTGCTTTTGTAGGAGAAACAGCCAAATGCTCAGCTCTTCCCAGTCGTCAGTATAGCTTTGACTCCTTCCACCCCATTATCCAAATTTCTTCTATACACCTTGCTGCTGTATTGTGATTGGGCTTTCTCAGCACTCTGCTTGGCTGGTTGTTACTTTCTTTTCCCAGCACCTGACAGTGTCCATGTTCTCCTCTCATTGTTTCTACCGCCCAGCATCCTGCTGCCTGAAGTCATGCACATATCTCACCTTCCCGCTTTCGCTCCTATTTTCTCTTGTAGCTACGGTCAAAGACCCAGATCTGTTCATACCCTTCTTTCTTCTCTGTTGTGGGGGCATTTTCAACCTTTTTCTCAGGTTCTTGGGCTAAGCAGTCTAGAGCACTGCTGTAGAGGACCTGGATGACTGCAGAAAATGTCATTTACATCAGCTTATTCTCACTGGGGAAACCTGCAAGTTGTAAAATATATGTAATAAAATAAATACAACTTTACTGTTGCCTGAGGCCTAAGGTGAAAATGAATCCCTCGCATTGCATTTCCCCCCTTTGCCCAAATACCAGAGGGCAGAGAAACCTAAAAAAGGATGAGTGTTCCGTTTCCACCTCAGGAGGTGAGGGGAAGACAAGGGGGCAAGCCTAAAATATATTGGATTTGCATGAATTAGTAAGTTTAAGAGGGGTTTCTGCTAAAAGGGGAGCAGAGAAAGGCTGTAGCAATATGCAGAGTCCAGGCCAATTAACCCTCAATGTGCCTGAGATGAGCACATCCCATGACGTGCAGGAGTTCCTTCCTTGGAGTGCAAACATTAAAGTGGACAGAGAAGAGAAAGGGACTGGAGATGTTTTTCTGCAAGTGTTCTGCAAGCTCTGGCACAGAAAAGGCTTCTTACGAGTTTCCTGGGAGCTGAGAAACAAAAGCAGCTGCTGAAGAATCACTTTTAAGGGAGGTTCCTGATGGAATGTACTTAGCTCTCCCTGTTATCCACACTTTTTAAAGGGCTGAAATAACAAACTGAGCAGAGTGGCAGAAAAGTTATCTCAGCTGTTAGAAACAGGGGTGGATTGATGTATGACTGGCAGAAGGAGGAACAGATCATTGCAGGTAGCAGGACTCACTATAAGAAAATATCATGGCTACTGATCCTCTGAGCTGACACTGGGCCTTGCTACTAATCCAGGATGGCAACGGGGTGTCTTTAGCATTTCTCTTCAGCAGAAAAAGAAATAAGTTGTCATTACAGTTATACGCCAGGCAGGAAGGCCAAGACACTATTCTTTTAAAAACTCCTTTGAGTGTAAGTTGTATCCTTGTTGCTGCCAGTTGTATTCTGTCAGGAGGGTCGCACACACATGTAACTTTGCAAGAGTGTCCAAAGATTTCACATGTCAGAACCCTCTGGCTGCGCAAGTGAAAGGGAGACCCTTGTGCTGCACGTTAAGTCCATAATGAGAGACGTGTGTGTGCAAAGTGGGGGGCGTATTTGAGGAAATTACAAAATATTTCTTGAGTTAAGTATGTTTATGAAACATTTCAGTCAGGACCAGTTACACACCAGTGATTCCCAACCACATTCAACCTTTCTCATAGCACTGCATGCTGCTTTCTTCTGTCTTCCATCTTGACAGAAACTCCAGAGTACGGTTGCTGCCCTGCCTTCCTCCACTGCTGTCAGTTTGAGAAAGTGCCAGTGGAAAGACTTAGATAACCAGCCAAGCAAAGCATATTAGTTTGGTCTCTCATCTCTAATGCTGGCTTTCGAGCCAGAGAGGTTGTTTTAATTGGGACCCACTATTTGAGATAAAATGATTTTTTTTTTTTTTCCTGGAAAGAAACTGTGTTAAATTTGAGATTAACACTAAGATTGATTAAATTTAATCTGGACCCAATTTTAACTTTCTATCACTCAACGATGACTTCCATAACAGTGAAGAAAAAAATTAAAGCAGCCAGAGCATGGGATACGTCAATCTCAGCTATTCATTCTTAGGATATTACAGGAGGCCAATGTGTTTGGACAGTGAAAGGAGAGAAACAGCCTGATTTTAGAACTGCTAAGTATCCCAGAGAATTCCTAGTACACTTAAATTTTGGATGCTAAACTCCCTGAACATCAGACCCCTAGACTACAGAGTATGTCTACATTACTTGCAGTATCAAATGAAAAAATCTAGAGTTCCTATTCTCTTGCTGGTGTTTCTTCTCCTATTACTTCATTGTAAATGATTAAAACCTGCTGGCAATATCCCCTCTCCCCTCTTTTTTATTAATTCATGATGAATTCTGTTTTCTGGCTGACATCAGTACCCTGTCATGGTTCAAAACTTTTCCAGTGCTTGGTTGGCTTGTTGCTTGCTTGCTGAAAAAAAGTGTTTATATCAGGATATTTGGAAAGCAACAAAATGTGATGTTATGGGGTGGGGGGAATTGTTTTGTTTCTACAGAACTTGAACTTTGAGATATTTACATTGTCTAATATGTGACTCTCTTTAGGAAAACAGTGCAGATTGTTCTGGTGTGGTTTTTCCATTCGTTCTTTTGTTAAAGCTTTGACAGTGTAGCAATATCAGTAGGACGTAGCATTCTGTGCACACGCTGGGGTCAGATATCTAGCAAACTTGCCAGAGGGTAAGATATCTTTGAGAAAGCTCTCAGATATTCCCATGTTCCATTTTTGCTTCCCCACTTGAGTTTCATGCACATCTCACAGTCACCTGCTGCTGTATGCAACTTCTCTCTGATTATCAGGTTTGACCTTGAAGGTGCTTTCTGTTAAAGTCTCGGTATCTGAAGTAGTCTTTCACATGTGTCAGAGTTTGAATCCACATCCATCCTAGATAAGGAGTGAGCTTTCATGCCTGTGAGAATTCAAGCCCTTTGTTAAAAATCTTTCTACTGCAACAAGGATGACCTCTATTTTAGAATCATAGAATAGTCAGGGTTGGAAAGGACCTTAAGATCATCTAGTTCCAACCACCCTGCCATGGGCAGGAACACTTCACACTAAACCATGTCACCCAAGGCCTCATCCAACCTGGCCTTGAACACTGCCAAGGATGGAGCATTCACAACCTCCCTGGGCAACCCATTCCAGTGCCTCACCACCCTCACAGTAAAGAATTTCTTCCTTAGATCCAATCTAAACTTCCCCTGTTTAAGTTTGAACCCGTTACCCCTTGTCCTGTCACTACAGTCCCTAATGAATAGTCCATCCCCAGCATCCTTGTAGGCCCCCTTCAGATACTGGAAGGCTGCTATGAGGTATCCGCGCAGCCTTCTCTTCTCCAGGCTGAACAGACCCAACTTTCTCAGCCTATCTTCATACAGGACGTGCTCCACTCCTCTGATCATCCTCACGGCGGCTCTCCTCTGCACTTGTTCCAACAACACACAATGAAGACATTAAAAAACTAAGAATTTAGCTACCTACAGAACCAGAGACCATTCTGAATCTCATATTTCCCTGCTATTGCATGTTTGTTTAAAGACATCAAACGTCAAACTGGTAATGGTTTTGCATGCAGAGCAAGGGAATATGGCTATTGTCAGAGACAGGTGCGAAGTTTTTAGACATGAAAGGATGATTTTCACTTACATACTGCTCCCAGTGCCAAAAAGGAGGCTATTCTCTACCAAAAAAAAAAAAAAGAAATTAAGAAACTGCTGATTGGAGGTTCCATCTGTTAAAAGATGTTCCCTCTACATTGGTGTTTGCTTATGCTATAAAAGGACTGCATGTATCATGAACTTAACTAATTGTGTGCAGTCTGAGAAAATTTCCAAAGAAAAGCCAACAAAAACTGTGGTTATGATGATCCATGACTTACTGCATTGATTTACATTTTGGTCTGTTGCACACAGGGCCTAACAAGAGATTGCTTGGAGAAATGAAGTTCTGAATAATCCATTAATAAATTAGGGTCTTTTGTTTCATATGTCACATAAGAGTTTGGTTCCTAAAATGAAAAACATAGGATAATGGGAAGTCCTGCCTAGTTCGTAACACCATTCTCCTTTCTGAGTACATTCTCAAAATGCTTGAGCATCCTAAGTCACTATGGATTTGATGTTGTTTGGCACCTAACGAAAAGCAACTTTCTCACTGGATAGCCAGCTTAATTTAGAATGCATTACCTACAGTCAAATTATCTACCACATGCTGAGAGGGTAGTGGGCTGTATGGGCAACCAGAAAATCTGGACATTCTGGTTTTTCAAAATTCTCTTTCTGAGATGTTCTTATAAGCAGCTACTTTCCTCTTTGGGTTTTCAAACTGAGGGTCTAATGTACTTCATTGAATAGCTATCTTTCTTTTTCTTTCTTTGCTTAACAGAATGCTATCCCTCTTTTACTGTGTCCAGCTGGCACATCCTCAGCATGCTGATTTCATTTAAAAAATCCCTACCCATTGTAGAAGCCAGATGTAGCTGAATAGCAGTGTTTTGCTCATCATATCACTCTGCCGGCTGAACTGTTCAAAGGGCCATTCCTGAAAACAGTGAGTACTTTTGGAGCAGTGAGAGAAGACATGAAGTGCTACATCTGTGATGTACCTGAGAGTGGGACAGCTTTGACAGGGCATCTGTCATCCCATGGCTCTAGCATTTGAGCTGGTTCTTCAAGCATACTATTATGGAGGTTCACTTAAGCTAAATAAGAATAGTTGGAAAGAAAGCAACTGGTAAGTATAAAGATAAACCTATCTCAGGTAAGACTTCCACAGGAGAAACTTTGTGTATAAAACAAGCCATTCATTATCTTCCATTCAGAAAGAGCCTGTCACCTAAACAGTATATGGAAAATAATGGCTACAGCTGAGAGCACAGGACAGATCAGGCAAAGGCTTGAATGGTGTTCTTGGCTTTTCTGAGCTGCTTTGAATAAGTCACCTCCTTAATTTCAATACCTTCTCTGCATTTTAATCATATGTGTTGTTTAACCTCAGCTGTCAACTAAGACCCACACAGCCACTGACGTCCTGGTGGGAGGGGGGAGAGAATCTGAAGGGTAAAAGTGAGAAAACTCACGGGTTGAGATAAACAGTTTAATAGGTGAAGCAAAACAAGAAATTCATTCACCACTTCCCATTGACAGTCAGGTATTCAGCCATCCCCAGGGAAGCAGAGCTCCATCACACGTGAAGAAAACAAACACCATCACTTAAAATGTCTCTTCTTCCTTCTTCTTCCCCCAGCTTTTATTGCTGAGCAAGATGCCATATGGTGTGGGGTAGCAATAACTAAAACATCCCTGTGTTATCAACACTGTTTCCTGCACAAATCCAAAACCTAGCCGCATTCTAGCTACTATGAAGAAAATTAACTCTACATGAGCCAAAACCAGCACAGTAAGCATCCAAAATTGCTGCTTGTCTTGGTTAAACATACTCTGTATGTTTTGAAGGAGGTCATGTCTCTTTCTTCCCTTTCTAAACAGTCTCATGCCTTTGAACTTTCCTCATAGGTCCTATTTTCTAACTGTTCAGTCATCCTCATTGCCCTTCTCTGGACTCTTCCAAACAATCCATAACAAACCAGTAACTGCAGGGGGCTATAAATGAGCATGTTACTCCAGCTCAGGTTTTCTCCTTCTGAAGATGGAAGAGCACTTTCTTAGGGTGAAGAAGTACACTGACTAGGAAAAAAAGAAAGGCTGTGTGAAGATACTGTAAGACCTGGCTATTTTCAATTATCTCCTACGAAAGTCTTGGTCACCAGATGCTAATGTTAAATCACCAGTTGTAAGCATTGCTGTCATCTCACTCAAGCCTTATTTGTGTAGCTACAAGCACCCTTCATAAGCTTCCTTTTGCCTTGCTGTCATCTTAATGTGATGTTCTATACATTACATTACTTTTTTTGGAAACGCATGCAAAGACTAGATTCATAAAACTGTTTTGGCTATATTAGGATCCAATGAGATTGCATTACCTTGTCTTGTACAGAAATAGTCCAGACATTGACTAGTTCATCTTGTAGTAGCCTCCCGCGTCACAGGAGGGTCCTGGAACTGTAAGGGAACAGACACCAGTGGAAACGCCAAGCAACAGCAGTGCCCATAGCAGTACATGGCTGCTTAAGATGCGCCATGTGTACTGTTCCCCTCAGCACTATAAGTATCACCATTCATTCTAGAAGTTATTGCTGACTCTCTTTTACCAGATAGTCCTATCTCTTGGGCCTCTGTATCCTATTAAGCAGGTCAGACATTACAGTCATTGGTGTTTGCTTGAGTTTCATCTTTGAGATGTTAAATACAGTTTTGCCCCCACCAAAAAAAGAAATATTGATCTGAAATTTTCTGTCTTGGTGCTTTGTGCCGCATTGTTTCAGTGCTAGCCAAAACTTTAATCATATCTAAAAATAGAACTCCTGAAGAATAGACTTTGTAGTATATTAAAATTACAGTGAGGTTTGTTTTGTGTTTGTTTGTTTTGTTCTATTTCCAGGTGTGATCTGCTATCTCTGGAAAAACATATGTGGCTTGAGCCTTGAGAAAATTGTCTACTTGATCTTGGTGGAGGCTGGAGCTGTTCTGTGCTGCCTTTTTGGATTGGGTGAATCTGGGCAGCCACCTTTTCCTCTGCTCTTAGTGAGCATCTGAAGCAGCACTGCCTCAAATGCTGCCAGTGAGGAGAGTCGGGGACAGGAAAGAAGTTCCTGGTGCTGGAAAAGGGAGCAGGACCAGCCCGGTGTGGTGGGTTGACCTTGGCTGGACACCAGATGCCCACCAAAGCTGCTCTATCACTCCCTTTCTCAGCTGGACACAGGAGACAAAATATAACTAAAGGCTTGTGGATTGAGATAAGGACAGGGATAGTCACCAGTTACCATCATGGGCAAGGCTTGACCTGTGGAAATAAGTCTAATTTATTACCAATAAAATCAGTCTAGGATAATGAGAAATAAAACCAAATCTTAAAACACCTCCACATCACCACCCTTCTTCCTGGGATTAACTTTACCTGTGATTTTCTCCACCTCCTCCCCTCCATCAGTGCAGGGGGATGAGGAATGGGGTTGTGATCAGCTCATCACAGGTTGTCTCTGCCGCTCCTTCATCCTCAGGGGAGGACTCCTCACACTCTTCCCCAGCTCCAGCGTGGGGTCCCTCCCACAGGAGACAGTCCTCCACCAACTTCTCCAACATGAGTCCTTCCCACGGCCTGCAGTTCCTCATGAACTGCTCCAGCGTGGGTCCCTTCCACGGGTGCATCCTTTAGGAACAGACTGCTTCACCGTGGGTCCCCCACAGGGTCACAACTCCAGCAGCAAACCTGTACCAGCCGGGGCTCCTCTCTCCATGGGGCCACAGGTCCTGACAGGAGCCTGCTGCAGCACGGGATTCCCACGGGGTCACAGCTTCCTTCAGGCATCTCCCAGCTCTGGAATAAGGTCCTCCACAGGCTGCAGGTGGAGATCTGCTCCACCATGGACCTCCATGGGCTGTAGGGGCACAGCTGCCCTACCATGATCTGTGCCACAGGCTGCAGGGGAATCTCTGCTCCAGTGCCTGGAGTACAGCCTCCCTTCCTTCTGCACTGACCTTAGTGTCTGCAGAGCTGTTGCTCTCACAATATTCTCACTCCTCTCTAAAGCTGCTGTCCCTGTTGTGTAGGTGGGTTTCTGCCTCCCCCTTCTTAAACATGTTGCCTCAGAGTCACTACCATGGTCTCTGATGAGGTCAGCCTTGACCAGCAGTAGGTCTGTCTTGGAGCCAGCTGGCACTGGCTCTGTTAGGCATGGGAGAAGCTTCTGGCAGCTTGTCACAGAAGCCACCTCTGTAACTGCCTACTACCAAAACCTTGTCATGCAAACCCAATACGCTCAGGAAGGAGATGGGGAGCTAGACCTGTGAAGGGGTTCCAGTAGAAGCATGGGCTACACCTGATCTGTAGGGGCAGGATGGAAGCTGGTAAAGAAAAGGATAGGGGTTGGAGGGCAGGGAGTTCTGATGGAGAGGAAACTGAAAAGGGTTTTATGGCTTCAGGAGGAATGTAGCATTAGAAAGTAGAGCAGTGAGGTGCTCTTTTTTTGCACTCCTCCCTCCTTTCTCCATTTTCTTGAATTCATCACCTGAAAACTGAATTCAGCATCATCAGGTGTGAAGTCTGAGTAAGTGGCATCCCTGCCTTTCACTGAGCTGCGTGGGCAGGTGCCTTTAATTAAGTCTGTATCCTAGTGCATTAAGGGACAAATCAGGTTTATATATGAAGATTCCAGTAAGTGTGAGCTTATTTATAAACAACAACAAAACTTTTCATTGTTTGGCTTTAGCAGCTTTAGAATTTATAAGGAATTGTAGCTCAGAGTGTACTACGTCTGGTAGAAAAATAGCTATTTTCATGCTGTGAGTACTTAGTGTTTCACTTGGGGTACTTTATAAATCTATTGTTTTAGAAAGATATTTTAGTCTTCAGTTCTTACCAAGATGAAGTCCAGAATTTCACGGTGTAAATAGGCATCACTAACTCAAGGTTTGCATTTTTAAGTTTAGTTTTACCACAAAGTCCCTTCTTTGGGAAATCTAGATTCTTGTTTATATATATAATATATAGCCTCTGTTCCTTAAAAATAAACCTTAACCTGTTACGATCATGAGATAAACCCTAATATTTGAATTGCCTGACTTGGAAAATGACTGGTAGCACAATTTACACTTGAGTACATAGGAATGAAGCCGCATCGTTTGGAATAATGAAGTTAAATGATAGCCCAACTGAAAATTTGTCATCCGTTATTTTGACAGATTATCTATGTTGGGAAAATGATTAGTGAATGGAGGGAAAGGAAGGTGGCAAAAATGAAACTGAGTAATTTATCCTTGTGTTCTTGGTTTTCCTATCTTTTACGTAAGTGTTGTACATATTCACGTACCAGTGAGATGGAGAAACTTCCTTCAGCAACTACTACTGCAGTTCACTATGTCCACAGCTAGAGAGGAGCAATACTGGGAGCACCAGTTATGCTGCCTCAGGGGAGAGGGAATCAGACTTTGGAGAGAGCAGGGCAAGAGAACATCAGCACGTACCTACCCTATAAGAAAATCGATGCGTTTTTGAGCACAAAGCCTCTTGTAACTCTGAATATTGAGGACACCAAATACAGTGGGAAGCTAGCTGCATTTGATGCAGCAATCAAAGGGTCAAATTCTTTCCCTTGCTGCTCTGTGGCAGTCTGCTGGGCTCCGCCAGTGAAACTGAAGAGGAGGATTTGGCTTGCAGCCTGGTTTTAATCTGCACGTATGGTATCAATTTTGGAAGCATTTTCTGGTTGTCCTCACAGTTATAAAAGGGTAGAAAAATATATTTATTCTCTTCCCTAGTTAAAAACCAGACTTTTGTTAACTCATTTGTGTTAATTCTTGACCTAAAAAGTGCAATACTTCATCTTCAGTTTTGTCATAGCACTGGCCTTTGTATTAATAAGTACCTCTGCTGTCTATCAAAAGTAAAGGCTGCTCTGGAGAAATCAGCTTGCCACAGTGGATCCCAGCTCTCTCCTGCACACATAGCTGGTGCTGAGTCCACTGGGACACTAACCAGTGGATCCACTTTCTGACCCTAGGCATTGGTGTCTCCTGCCCATCAGCCTTCTTCTTCCAATTTCTTAGCATGTTCACCCAGTTGCTTGCTTGGAGTTGAGGAGCATCATGGAGCACGGGATGTTGGCAGTAGTTGTGTACACTTCCAACCGGCTGCTGAAGAGGGAGTATTTCCTCATGCTCACCCATATTTTCAGCTTCTGTAATAAGTGCTGCAGCCATCAGCCATCGACAAGAGTCTGGCCTCATTAACAAGCTCTGACCCTCTGAGAGCTCTATCTCAAGCACTGTCATACCTTTCCTAGTTGCTGGTTTACTATAAGGTTTTCTTGAGGTGGTCTCAGGACACATTCCTTGCTTTTTGTCCCTTCTGCAATGTTTTATGTCACCCCTTTCTTTGAAGTAGATGCTGCTTCCCTCTTGCTTCTGAGAAAGACCAGCAGCTCCTGCCTCTCCCCAGAGCACAAGACTGCAAGAAGTTGCCTGTAGCAAGGATCTCTGCTTTCCTGTGTAATTGCAGATACCATTCATATTTTCTTCAGAATCTGGGGAAACTTATGCATGACAGGTAATTCAGCCCTTAAAAAAAAAAACAAAAAAGGGATTTTTATCTTTTTTCCCCCCACTTTCTCGTATATTTTCTAGCTTTTCATCCCTCCCAATTGCTTCTCTCTTTCTCTGTCTTTCCACCCTCTTTTTGCACTCCTCTCCTGTATTTTTAACTCTTTCATCTACCTTGACACTCACTCAGAACCCAAGATCAAAATTCCCATGTGGCTGTACAGACGTATTACTTCTTGACTCTTAAAAATATTTTTTAGCATAAAATACTTCAATAAATAGCATCAGATAACCATTTAAGAAGCAACTGAAAAACCGTGGCAGGCTGCGTGCTATAAACTTAGCTTTAGTTATACTACTAGGAAATACTGGAAAACTAGAAGGTGAGAAAATGAAGTAGGGAGATGAACTAAAGTTGTTGGGTGCAGGGGCAAAAGTGCAGCCCTATCATACACCAGCCAGTAGATAACACTTGCCACCTTGAATTTCTGCTGACAGCTGTCCACATGTGCCAATACTATTATTGAAGGTTAACAAACCATTGGAAGTCCTCATTATTTCCAGCAAACTGGCACCGCAATTGCTTCTAGCAATTTCCTGGGACACCTTTATGCTGTAACAGCAGTAATTCATAATCAAAATAGGAAGAAAACCAGGAAGTTCCTCATGCTTTCTAGATCACACTGCTGCTCTGGTACTGTATATGGAATACGTGTTATCTGTGTTGTGCGGGTTTAGACTTCTGTCTTGTGAAAGACAGATCAATAACTGCTGAATTAACCAAAATTAACCTCCTAACATAGCTATCATGAAAACAAGCTTCAACACCTGCAGACCAGTATGGCCGTGTCTGTATTTCAAGATCTGAGAATGCCTTAAACAGGTTCTTTTTTTAATAAGATGAAAGGTTTTGGCTACCAAAACCCACCAGCTGATTATTACCGTCATGGTCTTATCTTAATGTGGTTGTTTTGAATGCTGAAGATGAGAGAGATCCTATTTTGGAAATACATTCCCAATATTCCAAGTGATTATGAAACCAACCCAGATTTTTTACTTCATACGTCCAACATTAGCTTTTTTAATGATAAGTCAGTCATGCAATTGAAAGAATACAGGTTTCTGTGTCAATCAAATTTGTTCTGGTTCTCTAAGACCAATCACTATGACAGTTCCAGTTCACTTAAGTCTTTTCCTTTGTGCAGCAGTTTGGTCATGGCTGTAAGTATGGAGCTGTTTTCATGTTTAATTTTGGATAGTGGTAGCAACAGCGGGAAATCATAGCTAATCAGGTCACTGAATGCAATCATGCCAGATGCCTTGTGTGTCTGGGGTTTATCATGCACCGTGAGACAAGCTCTGGCCATTGTGTGCATCACAAATTTAGATCTGCATGACACAATTGACAATAATTTCTTCGTAGCACTGGGATAGGTTTATGACATGTCCAGAACCTCAAGCTGTATTGTACTATACAACACTGTCAATTTTAAAACACTGATTTGCTAAATCTCTGCATAGCTTGCATCCCTAGTAGGTTAAACAAGGCTATTGAAAAGTTTTCTTGGGGTTTCAGCATTTTTATGAAGGGAAGTTATGGCAACATATTTAAAATCTTGTCCTGCAAAAAACCTGAGTTCCAAGGCCAATTAAAATGTAAAGAAATGCATACAAAATAAACTTAGGTTAATGCCTTCACACATTCAGGACTAGATTCATCAGCCAAAAATTATTTGAATGGATTTGTCCAATGAACATGACATTTCTGTACACAGTATGCTTTGACTTTTTGCACCCTTGAATAGATTACAAGAAAGCCCACAAATGTGCTAAACAAACACTGCTGTTTGGTTGTACCAAGTTTTTGTTCCAGCAGCGGAATTCGTTAAAACAGCATGTTCTGTGTATTGCCAGCAGGTCATCAGTGCTTGTTTGAGTCAGGCTCTTGCCCTTTATTTTCTCTTGCCAAGTCTGCTCGATTGTCTCATTTGGGGGACTGTTAAAACATCTGGTATTACTAATGCATATATCTTCACAGAGTGCTCACTGGTCTTTGGTAATTATAATTAGTTTATTTGATAGGGAGTCAGTTGCTTAATTGCAAATAGCTGCTGAACAGTATGGAATAGAAAGATTTTTCCTTTACTTAAAGAAAATTTAAATGCATTTGGAAACCTCTTGTTTATTTGAGCTAAGATTTTTATTTCGATGGGATGGTTGGGAGGGTCATCTCAAGCAGCTAGTCAACTGTGTGTGTCCCCAGTGAATTACATAGACTTGTAATTCTCTAGTTTGATGTTCTAGTTGCTTTTATAGATGTAACTGAGGTTAAATTCTTCTGCAGCATTACCCCACCAACATCTCCAGTAAAATGTCCCACCACACTCTACTTAAGTTGGAAAATGGTAACCAATCCACGGAAGTCCAGCTCAGCATTTCCCTAACCTCTATGCTGAAGCACTGTATTTGACCCCTGTTTTGGTTTTGGTACTGACCATAAGCACTTTGAGACCACACAGGTCTAAGTATCAGGCCAACTCGTATGTGAAGGTCACTATGTAGGATGAGGGAATTATACATTTTTTGCCTGCCTCTCTCATTTTGTAGATGTTCTCAGAACAGACCTAACCCATGAGAGTCTACAAATGCAACAGTGGTTGCTGTTCTCTCTGAGCTGAGCAGGAAAGAGGGGGAGATAGTGACTACAATGGTTCTCCTCTCAGCAAGTGGAAACCTGATTCAACTCTTCTTGGCCTGAGAGGGGCTGAAACCTGCATTTCCCAAGTAATCTGCCAATTGTTTCAGTGGTGAGGCATGCTGCAGAGTGACATTTGTGACATCTTCAATCAACACCAAAGGACACCAAACAATGTGAACTGCAGTGTGAGAGCTAGGCATGGCTGTCTGTGAATGACATGGACATTCATCTGGATAAAGGGAGTCATGCTTTCAACTTCCTACTCCAGTGCCACTTACTATTTTATTGAGTGTGCCACCTCTGCCGTTCTGCCCCTGCTATACAGCTCCGTCAGGAGAGACCTGTGATCAGTTCTTGGAAAGGGGCAGCCATCTGCTTGTAATGCCAAGCTATCTGAGCAGCAGAGCTACAATAAATAACTTTACTTAAATGATCAACGGAGTGAGAAGAAGAAAACACAGAGAATTTTTGATGAATAAGTGAAGTAGGAGGTGCTTTCCTCTTTTGCTTTTCATCAATGCCATTCTCATAATTTCAATAGACTTAAGGCAGGATTATTTCTTTCACTGATTAAAAAACCCCTACACATATACAAGTTTTGTGTACAAATTTTGTCACGGTTATTGAAATTTATGAGAGCATATATATCTGTAATATGATCTGATAGCCAGTTTGCAGTGTACTTGGTATGTGACATGTGTGTTTAGATTTCACCTAAGAAGAAAGAGCTGCTCAAAGGAAAAAATTATTCATGAGAAAAAATAGTAACTGTTTTTGAAACATACATTAGATTTTTCTGATCTCTCTCTGCTTGGATGAAAACTTCTTCAAGCTGGAAAGAGTGATCCAGCAGTTGGCTTACCTCAGACTGGGGATTTTTGTGTTTCCCAGTTGTGAATATTTTGCAGTTGATTAGAGTCAGAGAGGAGGCTACAAGAACCTCACCAACAGATAGGTCTTTTAGCTGTTCTTCTCTTTCCTGGTCACAGGGAAAGGTGATCCTTTCAACATGGTAATGAAAAAGAGGCCAACATCATGCAAAGGAATTTTGCACATGAACAGTGAGTATATGCAAGAGCTCAATGGTGAAACGCCAAGATCTATATCAATGTGCTAACTCCACTGTTATTATGATAAGCAGGCTTTTACAGCATCAAGATCCACAGCATTGTAAACACACACCAGGCTCCCCTGAACGAAAGTGTGGTATTGATTTTGGTGTACTCTGCTGCACTGTTAAGGACCTTAACAACATGCTGTTACTTCACACAGCATGACAAAAACTTACTAAAAGAATCTATTTTTCCTCAGTAACAGTCTCTGATGAGAATTTTTCTTAATGCTTCTTTTGATCTCCAGAGCTCCTGCTCCAACGTAGTGTCCAGCTAAAAATAAAATCTTATTGTCTCATAGGAAAGTGTTTCTCTTCTAGAAAAATTTTAAACACTTTGTCTCATCATTAAAAAAGACTTTGTCTCTGGCTGTACTGAGATAAGATTTCTTAGTAACACCTACTGGCCTCTGGAACACTGGGTCAACCAAGTCTGGGGTTTTGAAAAATGAAAGTAAGGTACCACAGGAATAGAGTGGCTCAATATTTCTTTTCTCCATCCTGCCCATTTGAGCTGGCAACAAAAGGAATCTAAAGTCTGCCTGCACTGCATGATGCAAAGATGAAGTTGAACACTCTGGGTCTGTTCTGAGCTTGCTATAAAGTTGTAAAGCGTCCACCATCCCTCTCTCCAGGGGAACCTCTCTGCGCAGCTCCTATGTGCATCAAAGAACAGATCTGTGTATTGGCTCTTGACATCATCCGCCGGTAGTATTGCCTGAGATTATTTTACTATGGAGATTATTAGCAGTAAAATGAGTTTGGGAGTTTAGCACTGGGAGAGAATGCATGACGTGAAACTGCAACAAGTACCTGAGAACGAACCTATACAATTTAGAGTATCTAGTTTTTTCAGGCATTTGTTATAGCACAATGAATGCAATTCAGTTCAATGTGATTTCAAAAGCAGATAAGCAAGTATGTGCATTACAGGAATCACTCAAAGAATATATGAGTTTTGAGACCATTCACTTCAACAGTGCTCCAGGAGTGCATAAATTATCACTCAGTAATATAAAGTTTGGAATTTCTTAAAGACAATTTTTTTCTTTTCATGGAAAAGAAACACTTACAATTAGAAGACTCAGATCTACTTACTACTGAGATCATGCTGTGTCCTGAGACATGCAACAGAATCATAGAATCAGATTGATTTGGGTTGGAAGGGACCTTAAAGATCATCTAGTCCAACCCCCCTGCAGTAAGCAGGTACATGTTCAACTAGATCAGGTTTCTTGGAACCCCATCCAACCTGACCTTGGATGTTTCCAGGGCGATACAAGTTGTGATGCAGTTCTGCAGCACTTCTTCACTCTCCTGTGCCTTCTGAACAGAGAAGCCCATGAGAAGAGTCAGGCATAGTCTGCAGCTTTCACACTTAAATTTCATAATAATTATAGTAGCATTACTTTGAAGGAAGATTATTACTTCTGCCTTCCCTTTTCAATATACTTTTGTTATTTACTCCCTGCCCAGCACCACTTTCCAAATAAATATTTTCCCTTTCTATTCATCAATCATTATGTAAAATATTGTTCTTCCATCCCTGAAGACCCGTGCACCAATGTTAATCATATACAGACTATTTCACACAGCCATATTGTAAAGTAACTGAGCAGTATGCATGTCAGGAAGTGACAGACAGTACAAGCATTCAGTTAGTTGCTTATACAAGGTTATTGCATTAACCTAGACATGACTAACGGTACTAGTTACCTCATTAAAGGTAATTGAAGGAGAATCTGGTGTTCCAGTGCTAAAGATCTACAAAACCACAATTTTAATAAAAGCGATTGCAACTGCAAATAACTTTGAAATGAAAAAATGAAGTAATGAAAGGTTATCTGTATGCAGAATTATTTGGTTAAGTTTCTTTACTGGCTAAGTTATACATCCTGCAGGTCTTTGAAGTGAAATTAAGGGAACAACTTCACAATGAAATTAAGGGAGCAACTTCACAAAAGTTTTAGGAGTGCAGTAACTACATTTGAGTGCTGGGTTCAAGATGTGCTTAGACCTCCAGAAGAAACCATCCATACTGACCTGTCAGAATGCCAAATGTGGGACCTGTGGCCAACTGAGCCAAGAAGAGTCGCGTGCTCTGCTCTGCTGGCATTCGTACAGACCTCCTGTGTAGCACTCGTGCTGTGCAGAGTGAAATCTGCCATGACAAAAACTCCATCAGTCTGCTAAGACTTGTGTTCCTCATCTGTTCTCACTGATGAGGCGTAAATATCCTCCAAGCTAGTTGCACAGTACAGTACTATAGTTATGGTGGTCAGGTTTCTGTTAAGGGTACCATGTAAAAGAGCCGAGAAATGTGAAACAGATGAAAAAGTTGTAAAACAAGGATGGGATATAATGGCTGATCTCATGATAACTCCAGAAATTGTCAGTGCCATAAAGTGATGTGTTAGTCTATGGCTTTAGGAGAAAGCATAAATGTAAACCAGGTTTTCTATTTTTATCTATTCAGCTAATGAGAATTTGACCAGGGTGGAGGCATTTCATCCTATAGCAACCTGCTATTTTCACTCATTTTGGAAAACAATTGAGACTTGTTTATATTGTGCAAAGGCTTTTCTAACCTAACATGCACATCTAATTTAGCAACTTGCTGGATTGTTGTGTCCCTTATGGCAATGTAGTCCCTGATACCTACCGAAGCAGGTCACTGCTTTTCTTGACTTGATCTGAGTTTCCTTCTTCGGCTACACGCTGTTCCCTCTGTCCTTGGGTCAACATTTTCTGTGCAGCATTCCCTCCAATGGGCTGGATGATAGTGCAATTTTGTACTGTAGTTCATCTGAGATCAGCAAACGTCTCCCTCCTTCCAAGGATAGGGACAATGGCTGCTTTAACTAAGAGGGTGATAGGAACTGAGAGTGGCTTCAGCCTCCTGTTTTCCTCTATGTATGCCACAGGGCAGAAAAATGACTCTAAATCTTCCGAAGTTTTACAGGGGAACTGTAGTTTTCAAATATTTCCCTGTGTATACAAGAAGGGAATGTGCAGCTAAAATGTGTGATGGTAAATCCTTTTGTTCACCATGTTAATGCTATTTATTCCTAGCACTGTAATTTTCCCTTTCTCATTTTACCTTCTTCCTATTCCTCCTCCTGCCAGCTGTGAACCACACAGGCCACCAGCTTCAGAAGTTTGACTTTGTCACATTATCAAGTGTGTGCCATAGCGGAAAACACTGCTTCTCCCAAAATATCGTTGCCTCAGTTCCTGTGGTATAGCCTCAGTAGGTCAAATGATCCATTTAGGGTATTTGGGTGCTACTTTCAGTTTTGAATGAGCCAAGACCAGTTATCACAAAATACACTACAAGAGATTTTATTTGCTTAAAAGTGGCACAATAATATCCATACCAACAAGAGGGGTTGCCATGACGGGCATCTTAAAATGGATGTACCACTAATCAAAAGATAATTAAAATGATTAGCAAAATATGATTTTGAAAGTGTATCACTTTCAGTAGTGGTTTGTCCCAGCTCTCTGTTTTCTTGTACCATAAGGCATAACAAGAAATAAATATCCTAAAACACAGGCACATCTGCAGCCTCAAAAAAAGCAACTAATGTGAAAGAACAGTAACTCCAGCTTGGGGGGTGGGGGTGGGAGGGGTAGGGGGTGTTGTTTAAAGCCCTACATAAATCAAGAGGAGGCCCAAAAAGGGAAGACTGTTTGGTTTCAGAGACTGGTCTTGATTTTCTGCTTAGGATAATCAAGATCAGGAATCCATCTCTAATTAAAGGCAAACAGAAAATATTCAGGATTTTCACATACATTCTTTTCATACTCATAGTTTAACGTGTTATGTACACAGTATTCTTTTCCTTTAATTCAACTTTCTCAAATTATGTGTAGACAGCTTCAGCTGCAGGGAAAGGTGGGAGTATTTAGTATATCTAGGATTTAACTGTTTCACTTCTACTACAGAAGGACCTGTTTCTTTATCAGAGGTATTCATAGAAATGTGGTTTCTATTTTCAACAGAAAGCCTCAGTGATTCTGTGTGATTCTGTTGTGTGAGAGGTTTTCTTATGGGTTTTTGTTTGTTGTTTTTTTCGGGGGGGGGGGGGGTGTGAAGGTGTTTTTTGTGTGTTTGATTTGTTTTTATTTGTTTTTCAAATGAGTATATCCTAGTGAAGAGGTTGGTCTGGCTTCTTTGAGGAAAGACTTGCTTTTAGTTTAATAAACATAGTGATTTTTCCTTGCCTGCTTCTGTTGTAGCTCTCGTTTCTTTTTGCAATGTTTTTCCATGGAAATGTCATTCAAGCCAACAAAATTTAAGCAGGATGTGGGTTTTGTCACTTTGATGGTGATGTAGTTTCCTAGATGTAAGATTTTCATTAAGAAATTAATATTGGCAGATTTGGTATTACAGTAAACCGAACAAGCTCGAGTATGCGGTAGGACGGCATCATTTTGCATAGTGATGTTCAAGTTCCCCTCTCTCCCTGCACAGTGAAGTCTGGGGTTAATTTACATAAATTCTTAGATTTCTAACAGCAGCACCCTGTAAGCTGAACTATTCCTCATGCTTTTGGCTCCCTTTCTGAGACATATTGCTGACACTTCCATCACTGACTCAGTATAGCCCAATGAATCAATGTCTGATGTCTAGTTTTTAATAGATGGAAAAGTTTCTGATGATATGTGGTTACATTTATTTATGTGGCAATAAGATAGATGAAGATTAAAGTTTGGCTGAGATAATTCTACCCTGAGATCCTCTTCACCTAATGCTTGGAGAACACTTACTCACACAACTTGACTTTGTCCAATAAATATGCTCTCCACAGTTAAAGAAGCTCTGTGTGTTGAACCGGGTGCCAAGGGCCAGCGCAAACTTCTGTTAGGCCAGTTTTCTAGAGTGGTTTAAATTGTAAGCTCTTAGGAGAGACAATACTGAAGTAATTTCCAATCATGCAAAAGATGCAGTATCTCAGGGGGATGATGCAGCTTTCTCAAGGGGAAAAAAAGCATTAAGAGCCAATTTCCTTGAATAAAAGAGTGAATACCCTTCTTCACCGTGTAAGAATAGTAATAGCTGTGTAAGGAATACTGGAACATTTTTTAATAATGACTGTTTATTTCTGTGGGCTGTTGGTCCAGCAGTTACAGGTTTCCTGTAAATAATTTTTATTAATGTGGGTATTTTAGGCGTATGTATTTTTAACAAGTTTATTTAAAATAATAAATGCACACATGCACCACTCACTTGGTTAGTCACCGGTGCATCCTTGGTTCTGCCTTCTTCCTTCTCTTCTGTTCATCTGGGGTCCACCATTTACTCATAAAAAAAGTGAACACCAAGAGAAGGCTGAAAATGGAGAGCAGGCAGCTAGGTCCAAAATGATTCATAAGGACATCACTGCAGCGGGAAGCTTCACCAAAATGCAAATAAGCTGCTTATTCTGCACTTGGTGCTGTCGAATTGCATCCCCTCCACAAGACCACGTATCTTCTGCTTTCTGACTACTCTCAGCCCTTTAGCTGTTGCAGTGCACACCTGTTCTTACTTGGTTTGCTAAATTAGAGTGACTCACAGTGGTCTGCTTCCCCCACACCACTGGTGGCCAGTGGGTCTTCCCTATAGCCATGATCTCACTGCAATTCCTCCTTTCATTTTGCTGCACCATAGTCTGCTGTCATCTGGGCAGGATGGACTGCCTGCAGGCTTTGGTTGTAGGCACCAACTCATCAGCAGGGATGGGTTCAGCTGAAGTTCAATGCTGTTCCTGCTCTGTTGTCTGCCTAACTCCACCGTAGGGACGGTTTACCTCTTTGTAAAGCAGGTTCTGCACTGCCACAGGTCACAGAAGAGCAACATTTTAGTGGCACGAGAATGACCCCATGAGTACCTCAGCCTGCATAGGTGGTGGATACCAGCAAGTGTGCTTGCAGGCCAAAAACCTCACAAGTGTTCCAGCTGATGGAGTTGAGTAAATGTGACAATAGCTTTAGGTAGAATAAGTTCTAATTCTATTTGGCTTTTAGAGGTGCAAACTAAAGCTAGTTTTTTTACTACAGTACTCATCAATAAGAAATTGAATTGGCAAATGGGTAGAATTGAGTTTCCTAAGGATTTTTACTTCTTAAAACTGACTCTAAGCATGTTTCTGATTTACATATTTGGGGAAAAAAAAAAAGCCTTCTAAAAATTAGCATGTTACCTTTTTTATTATAAGGAATCTTATTATTATCTCATTTTTTACAGATTATCCATAGTGTAAAAGTTTAAGCCAGAAGTATGTGAAATCTTTTTTTTTTTCTCTAAAATTGTCAGTGGCCAAACACTAATTTTAAAGTAGCTGGTTCGTATTTTGGTAAAGATTGCTGCAGCTTTTCTCTTCCAGCTGAAGATTATTTTTACTTTTCCCTTTTTCTGTTTTGAACGACTGTAGAAAATTGTGATCAGTTCAATTTTTTCTGTTTATGTATTACAAGAAATATTATCTTAATTATTCAAAGAATAGTTAAAAAAAACAGGCCTTGTTTTTTATAGTATCACTTTTTTCAGATATTCTGTCTTCTCTCCTTTCCTCTTCTTTCCTCTCCTCTCCTTTCTGTAGTTTTTGACTCTGAGTTTTCTGAGCTTCTTAGGATCATTTTCTCCATGCTTGTTCCTACCTGCCAAACAACTGTCAATAGTTCCCTAGAAACATTGTGGTCCCAGTGCCTTTTTTGTGCTAACTGCTGGGTTTGGGAATTTCAGCTTCAAGCATGCTAATCTGAAGTTACTTAGTATAAGTAGACAAACTTTTGTTTCCAGTCTCGAGTTTCCTTCTATTGCATGCTGCTTGATGCAGCCAATTTGTTTAACCTAACTGAGATCACTATTTGATCCTGAATAGCTGAACCCCTTGTGAAATCTAAGACTGCTGAGTATTTCCAAATATGAAAGAGGTAGTTACGTATGAATTTTACTCTTGAGGGCATGGAAACTGGGTTTTTTTTTCAGTATGAACACATGGAGGGATAAGTGGTGTCCTGTACAAAGGAACCCCACTGCATGACCTGCGCTTTTACTTAAGTCCAAGAAGGAAAGGAAAGTTTGTGGAATTTACACACCCTGTGGTGTTGAAGTCTGTTGATAAAGTAAAGAAGAAATAAAAGTGAAGTGCATGCAATTTTGAGTCATCTTCTAACTGACTATAAATCTACAGCAGTCTATTTATCACTTCCAGCAAGGATACAGGGATTCAAACGGGCAAGAGAATGCAGCTGCCTGTTCCTGTACGCAGGGCCTATAGGCAGGTCAAAACTGAACATAAACCAACAATACCGAGCTGCTGCAGGAAAGACAAAGCCCACAGTCCGAACGAGAAATGGAGCAGTGGCTGCGTGTGAAATAGCCCCCAGCACTGTACGGGATGGGCAGATTCTGGCAAGGTTTTAACTTGGATATTGTGCGTAGGTCTGGGTGCTGCGCTTAGAGATGCTTACAGATTAAGGATAAACAAAATCCAAGACCACTTGCAAGGGCGATCAAGGCTCTCAACAGCATTTCTTTCATGGAAGGACAAAATGTGGTGGAGTTGTTTTCCACTCAGAGACAGAAAGACTGAGGGAGGTTATGGTACCTGTGCTCACTTCATGTCTGCGGTGAGTGGAGAAAAATCTGGTGAGGGGCAGCAAGGAAGATTCAAGACTGATATTAGGAAAAAGTTTCTCACAACAAGCATATGGAAGTACTGGAGAAGCTGTCTTCCTCACTGAAAGTCTTTGCAAGTGGATTAGATAAGCATGGGCCAGGAACAGTTTATGTAATCCCTGCCTTTCCCAGGTGACCTTCTGAGACTCTGCCTTGACATTTCTGCTGGAAGACAACTTAAGTTTCTCCTTTCCTGTACCTGAATAATACTGCGTGGGGGTTTGTTTTTTTCCCAGACCTTGCAGGGACATAGCCTAAGAGCAATGGTATCTACTTAAGCACCCAGTACTACTGTAATTTGTTAACTGCGCCAGGTTGGTTTTTTGTGAGAGCTTCTAAATTTTACAAGAATCTTATAAATGTCTTAGCTAAAGGCGTACAATTACCAAAGTTTAGCAGCATCTTCAGAAAGGCTTGGGAAAGAAACAGTCATCCTGAATAAGAAGAAACGTTTCTCTAGCTATTGGTGTAACTTTTCAGGGCATGCCAATCATGAGATATCTTATGAGGCCGGTCATTTCTGCTCCACCCACTCATCTGAAATAATGAAGTGCTCAGAGAGAGCTCTCGATTGTTAAGCCTAATTTCTTTACATTGCCTTGCACTTTTCTAACTGCTTGAATTCAGACTTGTTCTGTTAAGGTTTTTTTTTTTCAAGGCAAAAAGAACTCACATACTTCAAATTAATAATGATGCAATAATGAAGCTGACTTGCAGTGTTCCAACAGTCATGGGGTGTGAGCGTGAAGGGTTAGGAGTCCTGGGGTATTAGGGGCACATTTTTACTGAACTGCAGGGGCCTCACAGTAGGCTGATAACTCAAGGGGCCAGGTCAGTGGTGAGATATCTTCTTTAAGTGTTAGCCAGAATTTGTTGGCAGGCAGCAGGGAAGTGGATAGAGAATTCGAAGGTCAGATGTTGTTCCAAGTTTGTCACAAGTATGCATTAGGGAACACGGATGTGGGGGTGGACAAGGCTGAGACACCAGATTTAAGCAGGAGACTGGTGCCTGACACCACCATGCAATGCAGACAGGAGTGTGGATAAAAGAACACAAAACTACAATGCTGCAATGCTGTTTTTCTTCAGACTTCTGAAATAACGAAATAACTCTAGGGCTGCCCACAGTATATCAACATTAACCCAGCTCTATCCAGTACAGAAAACACGATTGCATACTTCAATAGTTTTGAGGCATGTCTGCTGAATGTCATATAAATTCCTGATGGTGCAAGTTGCAAACAGGACAGATTTTAACTGCTTACGAAGAATGACATAAATTCTCTAAATGCTCTACAAAATCAGACCAGCTGTCTTGCCCAGTGCACTTTCTCTTCAGCAGCACAGATAACTCTAGTTGCTATTTAGTGAGACTGAGCAAGCTTAGTAATTCGCTTTGGTCCACTCCCATTCCATTGCAACAGATCCACCGCTGTTGGATTGGGGATGTTACAGAGCGTATTCCCTCCTGTTCCCTTTCTGAGTATGGACCTGCTGCCCACAGATTTGTGTCACCCTTTCTGAATCCAGTGGTGCTAGCTGTCTTCAGGATCTCCTGTGCCCGAAAGTTCCACAAAACTGACATGAAGTACAGCGTGAGTTTTCATGAGAGGGATTCCTGAGCCTGCCTTTGATTTGCTTTCTAGAAAGTCTTGGTTCCAGCAACTTGGTCACTTCAAACTAATAACTCTGAAGCATGTGAAGCTAGCAGTGGAGTTTTCCTTCTGCCCTCCATTTGAGCATGTCAAGTACTTTGGGGAATTTTTTAAAGGTATTATTTTAAAGTTTTGAAAGTTGGGGGGCTTAAGTATTCAGAGGAGCACACGTACCTTTAAACAGGTAGAGAAAAAATCTGAAAGGACTAAGTGTTTTTGTTTTTGTCATACACATACAGACTTACCTATGCATATACACAAGAGTAAAAATTTGATGTGCTGCACCTTGGAAAGCAAACTCCTCCTTTCAGCTGCCTTTGGCTGGAAAGAGCACAGTTAGTGAAACAGAGCACTGCTGGGTTGAAAATGATGCCAATAACAGATGACAGCAGCACTGCCATGGTGTAAATGCTTTGTAGCTTGACTCATGCCTTGCCTCTTCAGACATGCTCGGTACAGCTCCCTTCTCCCTCACCTACTTATCACAGCCTTCCTAAAATGCCTTTCCCTCAGCAGGGAAGGATCTTATGTTGAAGGTAAATATATAGCTCCACCTATTTCCCTTTTTGTTTTACTTAAGGTTTTAGGGTTTCAATATTGTTTCAGCATAATATATAATGTATTGCAGAAACAGCTATTCATCCAACACTTCTTTAAAGTTAAAATGTTCAGAATCAAACTTAATGTTTTTTTTTGCCCACTTTCCTACTGCACTAGTCCACTTAGGATGCGGGAAGTTATAGTTGTTGCCATATTGAATTATGTTAATAGATCATTTCAGCGAATTCCTTCTGTCTGCTTCTAAAATTCTTCAAACTTATCAGGAGTGGTAGAGAAAAGCAGGAAGTGTGAGATACCATTTGCGTTGTTTATTTATAGGCTCACTTTTTTGTTTTAATTTTTATTTTCATTTTTATTTGCTGTCTCCTAGCTTCTTGCTGAAATAGCAGAAACATCTGTCTCCCTTCCTTCATTGAGCAGAATCATTTATGAATCCCAGATTTACCAACAGTATCAGTTACAGCCAGCAAACCTCACTCTTGGTCTTATTAATTACTTTCCATCTGCTTTTCCCTCAGGCATCTTGGTTAGCAGAAAAATGCTGACAATCAACAGTAATGGCTTCTTGAGTTAGTTATTTATTAAGTCAAGCCTTTTCCAGATACAGTTTCAATAAATACATTGTGGGATTGGTTTTCCTTTTTTTTTTTTTTTAGGAAGAGTCATCATTGAATTGGACCTGGTTGAAAAACAAAAATACAAAAAATCCAGAAGCTGTGGTCAGTGTGGGAGTCGGGGGGTTTATTATTATTTTTTTTTTATTCTATTTTATTTTGCACTGATTGATGGTCTGAGCATCTGCTTTGAACTTTTAAGCTGAAAGAAGTGCCACTTGGATTCTGTAGTTGTTTCCTCAACTCGTGGAAAATGTCAAGCTCCAGAAGCAATTGCTGTGGGCAGAAGGGGATGGTCCTACTGGGCTTTGGGGGTTTTGCTCTTGTCTCTTTTTTTTTTTGTTTAAGTGAACATTTATATTCTTCTTTTCCCATGACTTTTCCCTCTTTTGGCTAGGTTGCTCCCTTGGTCTCCTACTGGGAAAGCAGCATTGAACTTGCAGTGCTGAAAAGATGATTAATGGTAGGCAAAACTGTATACAACGTGCAGTTTATTTGGGGGGGACAAGCGTGCAGTGAAATACTGCATTGGAGAATTCTAGGCAAATGGTGTGTGAAATTGTTGACAAATTGCCCTCATTAAGCTAACTAAATGAATACTTCCATGAGAACATTGGCTTGATATCACCATGTATAATATAACTTCTACTTGAAATTGTGTGTGCTGCTATTCTTATCTTTAAAACCCTTGCAACAGCTTTAACATCCTGATAAAGCCAACCATTGTAGCTGTCTTCACTGTTTAGTCCATGAGATGTGAATGGAAATTGCTGAGGGTGACTTCCATGAGTGCTTCTGAATTATTCATTAATTTATTCATTATAATGAACCATTCTGAGCCTGGTCACTGCAGTTCATAAATGCCAAGAAATGGATTTAGAAATGCGCTTAGTTCCTCAGAATCTGACTTGTTCCCTGCTAATGAAAGGGGCAGTAAAAAGACAACAGTCACAAAAGCCTCTGTTTTAGCAAATGCAGCCTTCGATGCTGCTCAACTTTGTTGATCTAGGAAACTTCCAGGGGAAAAAAATGTCTTAAAGGTAGCAGTGTTGCTCCAGCACATTCACTGGCATTCAAATAAAGTCAGTGTGCACTACACACTTGCCCTACCAAGCTGAATTCAGAGCATCAGCCTAAATATGCCCCACTGGGCAAATAATGAAGAGTAAAGCCACCACAGGGAGAAATGCATAGACTACTGAGACTTTCAAAGATGAATGTCAGGCCATGGCCCAGCGTTCAGGTTTGTACCACACACAGTGTATGTTTGTTACTAGGTTTTACTGTAGTAAGAGGGAAAGTATCCATGCAAAACGCTGACAGTGTGAACTCTTTACCTTTCATTAAGCAGTTGCTTTAGCTGCTGCAAAGGGGTAGGAGATGACGGTCAACCCATACGGAAAGATGATCCTTACAATGAAATGCAGAAAAGTCCCTGTCCTAAATTAAATGTATACCATGCAGAGAATGACGTGTAGAGATACAAGGCTGTCTTTGTGTTGAGGACTGCTGGTGATTTTGAACAGGAATCATAGTATACAAAGAAAAATGTGACATGAATATATTGTCAAACATTGATGCACTTAGGATAAAACCAGATGTGGCTGGTCTTTAGAGCCTTGAGAGTAAGAAGAGCCTGGCTGGAAAAAGCTGTCATAGTGGAAGAAGATGAAAAGCACACCATATAAACAAGAGAATAGGAGGCTGGTTTACTCTCATCTTCTCTTACCACATCATAGTGTGAATTCTCAACTCATACTCTTGCTTGGGAAACTCTCTTTTTTTTTCATTACAGCTAGGTAAGCATGGGTACAGGAACACTTGGGAACTTCAGAACACTTTTCATTCGTAACTTAACATTTTAGTGTGGGAAAGATTGGGAATAATTGAATTTTATGGATATCCACTGTTATGAGCTGCACTAAAGACCTGCATAAGCAGCTGCAGACAGGGAAGAGTCTGTGTGGTGCTCTGTAGCTGGCCTCAGGCAAAGCTTGGTGTACCTTTAGGATACCTTTGTGGGCCATTAAGCTCCCCTGTCTGACTTTAAACTAAAGTACCTTGAGGAGAGTACCTGTGATCTCTTTTTGACAGTAACAGGGATGTATGAGTACACCTATGGTAGGTGACTGTCACAAGCAGTTGTTAAACATCTGTCTATATTTTAGTTCAGATAAATAAAACAAAGCCCCATAGATCTGTGAAGCTGCTGTAAGGCAGGTTATTTGGTTTCTTTTCTTACTTGAGGATGAGTGTGAACACATCTTCCCCACTACCACAAATTATGCAGTTTGGTTTCCCACATTTAGGAAAATCTCAGATGATCTCCATCACCTTGGTAAACAGTTTCCCTTAATATAGTGTTTTCTCTGCTGTAAAAATCTAAATATTCTATGGCTGTGATGAGTTAAGGCTAAAGCTCAGGTGGCAGTTGCCTCTGAGATTTGAATTTGACTTCTGTTTACTAGGCAAGAACTTGAACCATATATTCTTAGAGTGTGTAGTTTGTGCCTGCACTGATCACCCTGTTGTCCGGAATAGTCTGGAGTGACCTCTCTACTGATCAGTAGTGTCATTGGCTATAGAGTACATTGGCACTGAAGTGGGGTTTTGAGTCCTTTAAAGAAGCAGCATATGTATTGTATTGGTAACTCTGAACATCCTCGTACTTCATAAATGGAGTGCATAAACTTTGTATCCCACTTTTTGTGATATAGGATTTAGAGCTGGTCACATAAAGGAATTTTTCTAAGGCTGGTAAATCCAAGCTTCCTCTCTTTTAACAATCATATTAGAAAAAAAAGTGACTTAAAAGAACTGTTGATATGTCCTCCATAGCAAATCAGCTAGTGATTGCAGCCTAATGCAATATGTGAGAAATATTACAATTAGCAAGTTACAAAATCAAGGAGTGATAATGATTACATCAACCCACTGTGTTTAATCTGGGAGTTAAGTCTTGTTGGGAAAGAGACCAGAAGGAAGAAAGAAGAATTGCAAAGAACATCATTGTTTCTTCTAAAAATGGCTTTACACTAAGACTCATATTCGTCCAACAAAGGGCTGTGGGAATTTAATATCCCACTGTCCTTCAGCTATTTGTAATGTCTGTCCATTGCCCATGAACCTTGTGTGAAGCAGCAGGTTTTTCCTCAGACCCTGTCATTCCAGTGTGCCAACATAAACCTGCATTTATTGATGGTTTAAATGAATATCTGGCACCTTGACCAGACATGGCTGAGGAGTAGCGCTCAGGTTTTAAGCTGTTTTGGTGGCAAAGTACTGACTTCTGACACAGGAGGACACACAACCTAGAAAAGTAAAATCAAGTACCCACAGAGCAAAATCTACCAGAAGAAATCTGTTACAGGCTTTTAAACTTTTCATGGACATTTCTACAGTGGTTGAAAGATGCTAGCTTTGGAAGCAGACAGTCTTAATTTATTAATTTTTATATTCTTTTAAGCAGTATTTTATTAGATTTTAACATACAAAGAGAAGGCAATGAGGTGGAAAAAAACATCTAAAGAGAAAATATCCAAGAGCCTTAGTGACAGACAATATTCCAATCTGGGATCTGAAGTTTTGTGTTACCCGTTCCTGTACTGATTGCTATCACCATCTGCTTGATCTATTTGATCTTGTGTCCTAGGGAAAGGAATGACCTAGGTACTCGATCCCAGCTCCTGTAATCTGCCAGTTGATATGAAGGCCACTATTTCTTTCCATCAGATCCTGAAAACAGGATCTACCCTTGCTTGTTGCATTTGGGGGTTGGAACTAGATGATCTTAAGGTCCTTTCCAACCCTAACTATTTTATGATTCTATGATTGATTCTATGATTCTATGACTCTATGATTCTTTGCACTGTCATCAGGTGTCTCTTGAAGCCAAGTCTTGCGTTAGTGAAACAGGCAGACTCTTCCTGGAGCCATCAGTAAGGAGTACATTGTGTGGTGAAGGGCAGAGCTTCACAAAACACAAATATCAATGCAAATCAAATTGAAAAATTAATGCTTCAGCTGTTGGCTCACTTTGTAACAAGATCCCTAGAATATTGCTCTTAACTATGAAGGACATGTGCAAGTGATTTAATATGTATGAGCAAAACCATTTAGAATAATAGATCTGAATGTTAGGAATTAAGCAATGACACTTGGTTTCCCAGAAGCAATTGATTGATTTAATTAAGCCAGAAATTAGACTGTTAGATAATGGCTCTTATAATTTCTGGAAATATCAATGCATGCTAATTGTGCTGGCTTTACATAAGGACACTGTCCTTATGGCAAATTTCCAAATTAGTCATGGGCAAAGAACAAGGCAAGCTGTCTGTGGGGGGATGAAAAGTGGAGGAGGCAAGGGGCCTTTTCCCTGGATTTGATGCAGTACATGCTAGAATCACTCTGCTGGAACATTTGTCAAAGGCAGAGAAAACTTGCTCTGTTACTAAGTGAAAAGCCTCCTAGCAGAGGACAAGACTGTCCTATTGTGCAAGGGTAAGTATACTGCTCTTCATGGGCTGATGCTCAAACTGTTCCTTTGCTCTGGGACAGCTGCCATCCTCTGTGGATTCATGCCTGGTGTTCACACCTTAGCTTTGTTTCAACAGGCAAATGGTGATGTTTACATAGACATACACTTTTCCTGCACTGTAGTGTAGTAGTCCAGCTTACGGTACTGAAATTGCTTCTTGTGCATGCTTCTTCATGCAAGAACCCGTTTTTCTCAGAGTACCACACTTCTGTTTACAAACCAAGTTCTGGTTCTTGGTTAAGAGTGCAGGACATGGTGATAGAGTGGTATTAGCATTACTAACAATAGAGGTACCATTTGTTGGCTTTGCTTCTGGGAGAAGGCATACAGCTTGCTCTCTGGCTGCCTTAGAGGAACCATAGTTCAGCTCCATCTGTGAGTTGGGTGACCCACAGACTGGGGAAGATGACTTTGCCGGGACTGTGAGGACTTCCAAGGGCATCAAAAAGATGCTTTTTCCCCCAGTGAGCCTTGTGAAGAGCTATCCATGAATTCTCCACACAAAACTGGAAAAAGTCAAAACAGGATCTGAAAGAAGTCCAGGTTGGCTGTGCAGGGAGGGAGTGACACCACCAAATTAAAATAAAGGCATTTTATCTGCAGGCTGGACCACTCAGGTGTGGTGTCTCAGAAAGCTCTGAAATACGACAAAACTTTCTGATAGAAACTGGTTGAAACTTCACTTTATGGGGCTGAAGTGTGCTGCCTCTCTTTATGAAAGGAAGAAAGAACTGGGAGAGAACCCACCAGTGATGAACAATTCCAGAGCCACAGGCTGTGAATTTTCTTAGGATGTTTTGCATTAACATCCGTCTGAGGCAGAAGAATAAAACCGACGGCTGCAGTGGTAAAAGACCAGGAGAAAGTTGATTAAAGGAAACACTGCTGAAGACCAAATATGGAGGGAAGTTAGTGGAGATTAATGCTGAGGAGAAAAAATCTGTGGAAACGTGAGGTTACTACCTTGGAAGGGAAGACACTAGAGGAAGGAAGTAGAAAGGGAAGACTAGAAGAGTGGAAGAGAGCTTTGTTGAGTGAGGCATATGGGGTAAATGGGGCGAGAGAAGCTGAGACTACAGCTAGCCAGGTGTGAAGAACAGATGTGAAATGACACGTCAGTGATGTGTGTATGGTGTGGCACTCTATGGGTAGTGGACCAAGGTCAAAGCAGGAGGAACAGTGCTTGTAGAGATGAAATGGTCAGAAGCAGCTTGTCTAATGCAGCGTCCTTTGACCAGTACCCCATGATCCTAAGTCACCTGTTGCTTCTTGGAAGACAACATGCTGACAAAATGCTTATCTTGCCCCAGCATTGATCCCTGCAGGCTGTTTCTAGACAGGGGTTTCCAGAGTTTGGCCACATTGCTGCTTGGGGAGTGCCCACAGTGTGTCTAGTGCACACAGCCTGGCTGGAAATCTCTTTGTTCTGTTTCTCACAGAAAGGAAACCTGGCCACACCACCTGCATACTGCACAGTGCTGCAGCCAGGATCCTGAGAAGAAGGACAGCGTAGACACAACCATGGTGCTTGGAAAATCTTCCATTGCCATTAGTGCTTCTTTTAGCCCAGCTAACAGCAGTCTACTTAGTAGAGCTTAGGCTTCCAACTGTAGATGTCAATGAGATGAGGCAATGTATCTTCTTATGTTCATTCTTTGCTTAGTTCCTGGAGGGGAACCGAACAAAAAATGCCTACATTAAACTTGCAAGGTCAGACATAAGCTATGAAATGCCAGGATTATTTCTGCCTCTGCAGTCCTACTATGCCTCTGTTGTGCTCATGCATTATAATGCCATAATTTACATAATGGCAAACCACTTCTGGGAATGAAGTGGCTTTGCGGTGTTGGCTACAACCCCAGCTGTGTCTGTTGTGGAAGGTGCATTGTGGACATGACAGGGGAATTCAGGATGGTGGTTGTGGTGTTGCTCACTGTTTTCCTTCCTGTGTTTTGTAACACTTGAGACTTAGGAGCTTAACCTTGTAAACTTACTGTTCTTTTCAACAGATTTTACGTGCAATGTAAAACATGCTTCAATGCAGCCTGAACTTTATTTATTGCTTTTGTTGTTGGAAGAAAATAAAAATCAGGTCTAAGTGAGGATTTTTTCTTGTAAAACTGAAAAAAACCCCCAATAATCAGCAAAAATGTTAAAATCTCAGGTTAGTTAAAATCTTTTAAAGATTTGAACTAGCTGAACTTCTGACTGAAGTTTAAACTAAAACTGTATCTTTATTTGATAGAACTGCCTGTATTTTATCTGTTCTGTGACCCAACAGCACCTATCCTAAGACAAACTCAGTAAAGTCCAGCGTGTCCTAGAACTTGAGCACCACCTGGATTAAATGCATTTTAATCAGACCCACTGAAGTCACTGTGGGACCAGAGCCTTTGCTTGGCTGGAGCAGCCTGACCTCATGCAAGGGGATGCAATGAAAGTTCTCAGCCAGCAGAGCAGACTCTACTAAAAGCTACCCCTGAAAATACAATCTGAGCTACCCTTAGATCTTTCAGGTTTTTAGAAATGTAGATCAAGTCACTCAGAATTATACTATGGCTGCTAATGATGAAATGGCACAGGTCATATTGCAATAAGGCCATAAATTTTATCTATAATGATGAAGATAATCTAGATTGTTTGGTTTTGTTTTTTTTTTCCTTTAAAAGGTAGATGGTATTAATGGATCATGTTGTAGTTAATAAAACAATATGCTTTTGATAATCACTGTAAGTTGCCAGCAACATATTAATCAAATTTCTTTTGGATTCTTTTTCACTTTAGAATGCCCAAAAGCAGTCAACACAGATATTATCGTGGAGCATTCACAAAATATATGCAGCATATGAACATGGTGATGTAAAACTAGTATTAATTAGAAAAATATTACTTGGCTGCTGCTGTCTTTAAAAGGATACTATTTTTTTTTTTCCCAGCATTTTATATAAATGCAAAGTGTGAAAACTAATGCTTAAAATGTCTCAAGTATGAAAAATTAAAGCTTCCTACACCAAATCGGAACTAGTCTTAGTTTTGTTGCTGGAATTTGAGGGCCTGGGAGACAAATAGCTTTTAAACTGAAGTTTGATATAAAGCTAGTTGGAAGTAGCTGGAGATTTTGGTTTTTGCTTATTGTTATTTCAAAGAGGAAAGCTTAGACTAAAATGGAAGAAAAATATCCACCAAAACCAACTCTGGCAAAAATTCCAGAGCCAAAATATTTAATCTTGGCATTGCTGTGATGGTGCCTTATGGAAATAGTTCAACTGCTTTCAAATTTTTTATTACATTTTCTTTATCCAGAACCCTTTGTTTGGCTACTTCTTCCAAAATTGCTGTGGTTTTATTCATGGAATAAAAAAATGGTGCATCATGAGACATTTAATGCGCCGCAGAGGGGGCCCATAATAAATAGAGATGTCATACAAACACTCCTAGGAACGACTGTAGCAACACATCCAGATAGAAACATTTGGCCCATAGTTTTCTTTTCCTTCCCTCAGCCTCAATTATTTCAAGTTCCTCTTGCTGAGACTAGATACAAGTCTAAGAAAAATGTGTTGATATCTCCTCATGAAGAAGGAAAATGGCAATATAGGAAGGAACATCTCATATAACAGTGAATCTTTCCCAGTCTTACAAAACTAGTAGTTGACAGTACTCCATCTCCTCCCCTGTTAGGTTGGCTCATATTGCTTATACTGCAAGGCAGCAAATGCCGAAGTTATCCTTGTCCTTACAGAAAGCACTTGATCTTCTTTGTATCATTGACAAAATGTCAGAACTGATGTGCTTTCAGTTTCTTTGCACCATTTTGAGGGCTAGGGTATCTTAACGGGTTATTGTAAACAGTTTCACAAAGGAATTACATCATGTGGTTCAGGCAGATTAATTCAGTCACAGCCAAGCGACTTCTGCCAGTCCTTTGTATTTGTATGTAAATAAATCTGTAGTTCAAGTACTGACCAACTGGAAGACACAGACAAAAAAGAAAAAGACTACTGCATAACTTTGCCAAGAATGAGCAAAATATCTCTGGAACTGTTAAGACAAAATATCTTCTTAAGTCTCATCCACAGGCACCATGATGGTAGTAAGTCCCAAACCATATGGCTGGGGATAATAGCCCTCCCAGACTCCCACAGTGAATCCCACAATGAACTAAGCATTTGGTAAATACTGAAGTGCTATAAAATGACTCAGCCGTAGCAGAAACTTGTAGGTCCTCTTTTGAACTAACATTTCCCAACTTCTCTTTAGGCATATGAAGCTCCAGGACTGGCTGTCTTAAATGCCTTGCGCAGAACCCTTACCAACTGTCAGTAGCATATCTGTGATGAATGCATTTCTGCGAAGAGTTTTGTGTCTTTGTACCAAAATGAGTTTGGCACTTCGCTGTTTCTCCATATGCCCTTCATGTCATTCTCCTCTAGTAAGAGTGTAATGGGATGTGCAGCAGAAATATTCAGTCCTTCATCTGAAAGATGAATTCAGATCTCCTAAACGAGGTGTTCTTTCCCCTCCAGGCTTTTTTGTTTTTCTGGGATTTTTTAGGAGAGGGGTGGGGTTTTTCTTTCCTTTTTGTTCTGGTCATGTCAGAATATTCCTGGGATTTACGCCATAACCTTGACAGAGTGGTAACTTATTTGTCCAGTGTCTTTGTTCTTCACAGGGCTCCCTTGACAGCTGAACTTCCTGTCTCACAACACACCAGCCTATGCTATTCTTATGAGCAAATACTCCTTGGCAAAGGGAGTCATTCGAGTTGTGGTGCATCATATTTTGAGTTTGCAGGGAAACTGCTGTATTTCTTCTCATGGAGGCTCTGTTCCTTCTGAATCCCCTAAAATTATTTACATACAGCTAAGCACATGGGTCTATGTGAGATGATGTTTCCAGTCAGTCTGAGGTATTTCTCTCTGATGTGCAAGAAAAGTTGCTGCAATAAACATGCAATGCTCTGTGAGTAAGAAGTCAGCCCGCTGGCCTTCCTGACCCTCTGACTCAAAGAGGAAAACTTCCAGGTGGTTGACTGCCATGGGATGCACAGCACACAACGTGGCAGAAGGACCTGAGAGGATGCCGAGGGAGTCGTTTGCAGTGGCTACTCCCATTACTGTAGTTCAGGCTAAGATTAAGAGCAGCTGGGCTGCACATGGAGCAGGGACACATGTTGGTTTCAGCCTGCGTGTGCTCTCCTACAGCTGGGGACTAGCACTGTACCACAGTGCTGGTGGGGAGAAGGACAGCATGGCTGGCCATGCTAAAAGAGATGTCCATCCCCAGGTTAGGTAGGCCATAGAGAGTCCTAGGGTTATTCTTTAGGATCCTGTTCTCCACAGGTTAGTTCCTAGCAAGTGTCTGGGGTGAGCTTTACAAACCCTGTAAGCCACATGGCAGGAAAAAAAGTGCTTGGTTGTATGTCTTTGTTAGCAGTCTGTTGCTCCCTTTGTGTGGCAAACGTTAACCTTGCACTGTAACCTTTTACTGTTTTACCAAAGTAAGATTCCTTCTTCCCCATCCCCTGAACAGGTAATTCTCAAAGAGAAAACTGAGGATGTTAAAAGCAGACACTTGTCTCAAAGCCTGCCTGCCTTGGAACAGTAGAAAGATTGTTTAATATCAGTGGTTAGAAATTAACCTTTGATTACAGAAAATGATAATTTTAGACTAATTCACATTTTCCTTCAAAAAACCTAGGGTGGTCAATTGATGATTCTGACCCCAGAAGGCAATCAGACCTTCACTGGTTTCTGAGAACTAAAGAGCGTGTGTCATCTTGAATCAGGACCAAAACTTTTCCACAAGGACAAGCGTTAATGACCAGTAACTGATGGGATTAGAGCCTGATTAACATTGTCCAATTACTTGTCAGTTAGCTGTGCTGCTGGCACTGATTTCAGCTTCAGGTAATTAGCCCAGTTCTTAATTAAAATGCATACTTTTTTTTTTGTTTGTTTTTGAGTTCACCTCCCATACCCAAAACCTCAGGTTTTGGAAACTTTCCTTGTAGTGCTGTCAGTGCTGATGTTTTTGCCTCTGCAGTTTCATATGCCATTTGCGTATGTTGACAAAGATGTAATTTGCTCAGAATTATCTGTACATGCAGTAATTGTCTTGTGTGTGTTCTGATATATTCAGGAAGACAGGCTTTTTCATACATAAGATCATTGTATGGTGCAGGGGAAACTGCTCAACTCCTGGTTTAAATCAAATCAGGATTAAAGCAGTTTTGTCTTTTTAATAAGGACATGTAATGACCTGGCAATCAGTGAGCTGTGTGCTGAGGAGCAATATCAGCAAGACAACACAACAGTAGATGCTTGCAAATTGTTAGTAAACAGCTATAAACTTTTGAAGAGCCTTCTATAACTAATCCTGAAGAGTCCGGGTCTCACATTAGCACACCGTGGACATGCCACTCCCCAGCCTGTGTGGGTTACAAGCACATATCCCTTTTCTAGGGGTGCGGGTCTACCTATTCAGACACACCTCCATATTTCAGGTGTAGTTACGTGTACTTGTGATGCTCCCTGTACTAGTGTATGTGCCACAAGTACCCCCCTGCACCTGGGGTGTGGATCCTGTTTGTCGAATTCCAACCTGCTGCCATACACAGAGCCAGTACGATCTGGGGAGTGAAGGCGAGCAGCTTGGGAATGAGCTCTGAGGCCTTGGTGGTTTGACAGGCCCTGGGGGGATGACCTGCGGCATTGAAGGCCAGAGGATGTGGGGGTTGTGAGAGGGTCTGCAACATTGTGATTGGACTATTTACCTGGACAGTTTTACAGGGGCCAGTGAGATTGAATGTTGTATGTATGTGCAGGTTGGGAAAGTACCGAACAAGGGGATAAAAAGGGATTGGTGGTAATAAACGAGGATTTGAGTCTCCTCATCAACTTGAGTCAGTGTCGTGAAATGCCACAGTACGATCAGGCCGAGGCCACAGCAAGATGCCAGCAGGAGGACTGTTGGTGGTGTCAAACCAGGCCGGCCTGCTGTTCGGCGCCTGCCTCAGGGTGTCTCATCACCTATAGCAAGCATTCATCCTTCTTTTTTACTTTTCAATCTGACTCTATTCCAAAAAACCTTTGGTAAATCCTGATAACCATTTAATCTGAGTCTTAGTTGTCTTGAGCAAACTTCATAGTTATTTTTGTTGGTTTAGTGTAAGCCCTTTTGGGGCAAGCATCCTCTCAGGACAGGCATTTTCGGTATTAACCTGCTCACTGGACAGCTTTCTGCCAACTTCTGTGAGCTGCACAGGGCTGGAGGGGGCCGCGAGGGTGCCACCAGGGCAGACTGCCCCCAGTCCCGCCCTGGACGGCTCTGTCCCTTTCTCAGCGCCCGCTGCCCTCGCCGTGGGGCTAGAGGTCGGACGGGGGCTGCCGGCGAAACGCAGCCTGGGAGTGGTCCGGCAAACCCTCGGCAGTGCACGGCCGTGCCGTGTTAAGCAGGGCCTGGGGCAGACCCCTGCAAAGGGAAGGGCAGGAGGACCTGGCCGGTCCCCGGGCTGCTCCGCTGGGGCACCGCCGGCGCTTCACCGAGGGAGTTAGAGGGGAAGTCCCCAGGCCGGGTGCTGTGTCTTTAAAGGCCGGGGCCGGCTCTTGGCTCTATCCTCCATCCCTCCTCCATCGCTCCGGCGCTGGGCGCCGGGAGGAGGCGCCTGTCGCTAACAAAAGTCTGCGGCGGCAGCTGTACCCTTCTTCCCTACCCGGGCAACAAGTGGCTGGCGGCGGCTTCCCGTGGGAGGCGGCAGAGGGGTTGCGAGGAGGAGAAAGGCGGAGCGGCGGTGAAGCACCGGAGGAGCTCCAGCACCGGCCGCGGGGCGGTGGAGCCTGCGCCCGGGGGCCGTCCTGCTTGTGGATTATAACTGCAGCCGCCTTCCCTGCCCTGACTCCCGGCTGGAAACTGCATTTTTGATTCCTTCCCCATCCCTCACGCTTTTTTCTTTTTTCTTCTTTTTTTTTTTTTTTTTTTTTTAAACTTGATTTTTTTTCATTTTTGGGGCGGAAAGGGAGGGTGTCGGCCACCCGAGAAGAAGCGGAGGAAGTTACAAGGCTGCTTTGGACATGTCGCCGTGAAAACTTTCGCAGGCTCCCCCCGTTCCTCTTTTCCTTACCACTCTCCCCGGCTCCTCTCCATCACCCGCGGTCGCTCGGCGCCCCGCGATCGAGATGCTGCACGGCGGCGTGGGGAGGCGGTGGCAGGGAGCATGAAGCCGGCAGGATGGGCGCGAACAATGGCAAGCAGTACGGCAGCGAGGGTGAGTCGGAGAAGGGAGAAAGAGGGGTGCTGGGGTAGCAGCGGGGTCACTCCGGTTGGGGGGGTGTCCGGGCGAGAGGCGCCTCAGAGGGGGACCCTGCCGGACAACTCCCCCCTTCCTTCCCGGTCTCCGCAGCCGTGATCCAGGACACGGCCCTTAGGCTCCCACTGCGGTGAGACCCTTCGAATATCCTTAACTCTATGCATTTTAAAAAGTGGGATGTAACTGCTGTTTCAAACCACGGTGTAGGGGCAGCGGCGTGGCTTAAAATGAGGCAGCTCAGGGGGTGCGGCAGCGTAACTTTGCTAAACAGAAAAACTCTTTAGGGCGCTCTTTGTAATCCTTTTCTGCTTGTCTTTATATCCCAGAGTCCTTATATTATGCAGTAGGGTATATGACTGCTTCCTGTCTGAAGAGAAAGAAAAAAGTTAACCCCGGGAAGGAGGAAGGGGGAGAGTTAATGTTCTCCAGCTGTTATCCATAGATTGTACTCCTGCAATTTCGCTTCAGTGACACTTTAGTGGGTTTGGGTTTAGATGTAACAGGGCCCGGTTCATTCTTGTGGAAACCTATTAGTCTTGCTGGAGTTGCATCGGGGATGAATTTCAGCTGCTTTGCTGCTGGTATGAAGGACTACTGGAACAGTCAGCTGGTGGCAGGCAAACCAATGGACAGTATGTCTTCCTGCCAGACTGGTTTAAGCTTTCTTTTAACTTTTAGTTGTTGTCCTCATTGTATTCAGGCAACTCTATGGGATAAATGTCTTCCCCTCATACTATTGTGCAAAACTATAGGATCACCACATCTCCCTGTTTTTTTTGTTGTTGTTGAGGGTTTGTGGGTGGACTGAGGGAGATGGTCCTATTTTGCTTGGTTCTTTGGGAGTCCAGAAGGCAACTGCCAAAGAACATACCTCCCTCACATTGCAAATATGCATAAAGGTGGTGAAGAGAAGGGGAAACCCACTGCTCCTTCAATGGATTCTGCAGTTCCTTTCTTTTATTGCTGAATCGACTCTGCTCTTGGAAGAGGTGAAGAAGTCAGAAGGTTTAAGCTAAAGCTATTTTCACTGTTGTGGGTTTTGCTCACTTGGTGCCATTGCTAGCATGACTCCTGCATAAATATGGTGAACCTGGAAGTTGAAGTCAAAGCATCTTTGGATTTCTCCTGAAAGGGGAAATCCTCATTTGTCCCCAGAGTTAAAAGGGATGGTATCTATAATTCTGGTCACTTGCAGAACTGAGGGGTGTTTTGCTCAATGGTAGAAAGGCATGGCTGCATCCCTAGGCTTTCCTGTGAGTCTAGAGGAATGTTTGCTTTAATTAATGTCCAGTTTTGGGGTAGGAATGTGATGGACACTGAGTCTTTGGCAGCCCTCAGTGAAGTGGAGGAGAGCTTTACTGTTTCAGATCTCCGTGACAGGAACTGTGAGGAAGAGGATGCTGCAATATGATTTTCTTAATTAATTCTTTTCCCCATTCACGGGGAGGTTGGACTGTGGAAAGACAAACTACATGTGACAAATCTTTGCAGTACAGACCATTACCAGGGTTGAGAAATAGGTAGAATACTTGTTTAAAAATAAAATAATAAAAAAAAAAGAAAATAGAAAAAGCCCAAACTCTGATAACTTGTCCCATGCGTCATTAGTGCTTTCATGGATCCAGTTTTCCTGTTATCTTCTGTGTGTCATCAATTGCTGTGAAACTTACGGAAGCTCTTGTTTGCTACTTTGTTTCTGGTAATGCAGAGAACAAATCTAAAGCTGATAAAGGGAGTCCTTTTTTTCATAAGCTACTGGGGCTTTTGGTGCCTCTGACAACTGAACTGTTTGATTGCCATAAAAAGTTGGGTTTTGTGGATGTGATTGTGATTCCGGGTGGAAAGGTAGTGCTCTGAGGAGACGCCCAGCTGCTGTGTGCTTTAAGAGCAACCTGAGTGGGCTGAAGCTCAAGGAGAGTCATCTGTGGTTAGGTGTGTGGTACATCGTTTTCAGCTTCGTGGGCTCTGCAGGCTCATGTTGTTCTATGGCACACTGTTACTAGCTGAGCTTCTTGGATGCTGTCTTCTCATTTGCTGTTTCCTAATATCTTGAGTGAGATTTCAGACAACTGTGAATTACTTTTTAAGATGGATGGTGTTTTTCATGCAGTCTTTGCATCTCTTGTGACGCTTTGGAACATCAGAAGTTTGCCAGAATTGATTGTCATTTCAAAGCTGAAGAGATACATTAGAGCAAGATGCCTCTTCTAAAACACTAGATAACCTTAGCTACCAGGAAATTGTTACACTTACCAGTACTAGGCAGTTCTTTAAAATCGGCAGACTGTGTGTGTAACGATCTCCGGTAGCTGTCTTAAGTGTTCGTAACTAATCACATAAACTGCATTGTACAGGTTTAATTTATTTATCTGCTTGCTTGTGCAAGGCTTTATTGAATAAGTTTCATTGGAAGATACAGCTGTTCTGTTGAGAGAGACAGGAGAGCTGGATGTTTGAGGAGTCTGAATTAATTTGTTTACAAAGCCTGATGAATAATTCCTGGCACACTTGATATGTTTTCCATAAATTTAATTTTCTAAACCAGGCTGAAACTTGCTTGGAATGAAGTTTCAATGTGAATAAAATTGCTTCTCAGAAAAATCATGTTGTGCAGATGGGATATGAACACACAGTCACTTAAAATGCAATCATATCATACCTAATTTTGTCTACAGGATTTTACCTCTTTTAGAAAGTAAATTGTGAAATACAAGTTTTTACTATGCTTCATTTGACTTTTTAAAATGTTTCTATAAATGAGACAATTTCTGAAAGCTTGTTTAATTAGAAAAATATGAAGCTTGAGATTTCAGGCTTATCGTACTGTGCAGTAGATTCTGATTTGAATTGTTACAGCTCAGAGTTAGTCTTTCTGAATGTGTTTCAGCAGTTGTATCTGAATAGCATGACTGAAGCTAATAGATCACTGGAGCAAGAAATACACTTGATCATGGGGTGGTTCTTATAAGGCTTTTGCCTGTACAGTGGAAATGTATCACCTGTTACCTAAGCAAGAGTGCTTATTGCTGCCTTAGGATAAATCATTCACCTTTGTAATTTGTTTACTTCCTGTCTTGATTTTTAAATAAAAGGAGGCATGCCTACTGCATGGTGGATAGTGGAAGGAGTACCTGTTGTAGAAACTGGCAAAAACCCCACTGGTTTACTTATTTTTGTTGTTGTTGTTCAAGGACTGTTTGTTAGAATGCATTACCAAAGACAGTTGCAGTTAACCAGATAAAACACTCTTCATCATCATAGATGAGGAGGTTGAATTGAAGTATATTGCCCTTTATTGCTGAGTTGATGAGACACCCGGGCAGTAGCTCTTTGCACTTTGGTGCACAATGTTTCTATAACAGTTGTGTGCAGTTTAACACAGGCTATAGAGCCTGCTGTTGGAGTGGGAAATGCAGAATTGCAGAATCATTAGTGTTGGAAGGGTCCTTTGGAGATCATCTAGTCCATCCCCACCCCCATTGCCAAGGTAGGGGCACCTAAAGCAGGTTACACACAAATGCATCCAGGTGGGTTTTGAATGTCTACCCCCTGTCTTTGGGAACAGGAAACTGAATGCTGTCCCTCTTGCCACCTGCAGCAATTCTGCATTCACAAGCGAAGGACATTAAAATTGCAGGCTTCTGTTTGATAAGGAAATAGGCTTTGTGACATGAGCTGGAGGAAGAACCTGTGCTCTTATGTACAAAAGGAAGATGCAACATTGAGGTAGAATGGCTGCTTTGCAAAATAACCAGAACTTGTCAACACTTGTTTTCTTCCCAGGTGACTTAATTAAATTAGGAGGCCTAAGAACCAGTCAAATTCAAGAACAGCTAAATAATAGTACAACATTTCAACAATACCAAAGTTCAGGCCTTAAGAAGAGATGTCTTTTTAATGAATTAACTGTCCAGATTGCTGCAGCTGATAAATCTTATTTTGGGTATCTCCCGTACTTTCTCCTTCCAGAATCTGGTCTAGAGAGGGTTGGTGACAGTGTGAAGCAGCTCTGGTTGATCAGCTGAAATTTACCATGAAAAACTTAATCTGACGCAGGAGCTTGGTGTGGTGGAGAACAGAAAGTGGCAAGTGAGAAATGGATGAAATGGCAGCTTAGGCAAGGAAATCAACCTTCCTGAATCAAACTGATTATTTTCTTTCTTTTTGGATCTGAATGTTTGTGAAGATTTAGATGGAAACTCTTTGGGAATAACTCAGTTCTGGTTTTGAAAACTTTTCTTCTCAAACTTTGACTTGTGGCATTTTCTGTTCACAAACCGAAGGGAAAGTTCCTGTGGGGATCCCAGTGTCATGCTAATGTAAGTCACTGCTGAAACCTGCCTATGTCATGAGATATAGTTGCCACAAAGCACAGGAAACATGGTTCACAAAGGGGGCTTTAACTGTGATGTGTGAGCTGGTGTACAGTAGCTGAAGCTTTCTAGGAATTGCCAGCATGTAGCACTGTGGTGAAATAGGTCAATCTGTGTTCTTTCAGGAGAAGGTTAAAGGTACTTTCTGAAATCCTTCCCTTCAGCAGGGGGAAGTGGTTAAGCTCTGCTTTATAGACCTAAAATTTCATACTTATGGCCTCTTTCCTGAGGGTGCTGTGGACACAGTAACTCCTTATGAGTGCTGCCTTTGATTTCAAACTGGATCTCTGCTAATTTAGTGATGGCAAGTGTTTTGACATCAGGCATTGTGTAAGAAAATCTTTTAAATCTAAAAGTTCTGTTATTCAAGACCCAAAGACTTTGGCATGTGTTAGGATTTATTTCCTTACAAAGTTTTGGTAGATTAGCTTCACACACAGTGCTTACGTCAGGTGTGATAAACAGTGTAACATCATGGTCTTGCACTAGAGAAACAGTATTAGTGGTGGGTAAGTGATTTTGTTTAGAGTGTTGAATCATAATTGATATGTTAATGAGGGTAAAGGGAATTGAGAAAACTCTAAATTAGCTTTTACTGAGTTAATTATGAAACTGTGACACTCAATTCCCCCCCTTCCCCAGGTATCTTCTCTGTGTGCTGCATCTTCAGCAACAACAGTTTTTAATTCTGGCATACATTTTTCTTTTCTTCCCAGACCCAAGTGGAAGAGTCTCATCAAGCTGGGTGCTCAATGACACCTAGTCTGTGCAGACTTTTCTTCACTTTGTTTTGACGTCTGGGTTACATTTACACATTACTATCTGATGTGTTATACATGAAGTTTAGCACATAGCTCTTACTTAAGTCTTTCTTACTGTTCTGATCCTTTTCCAGGTGATCTGTTGAGACAGCGTATCTTGCTGCTCTTGCAGAAGTCTGTTCTAGTTTGGCTAGTCTTCTCTCATACACCTTCCCAGTGCTTGATAGCTGCAACTGAACTGTAACACAAGACTGTTGTAAATATTATGGTGCTGCTCAGTGGCACTTTGTTGTGCCTGTCTCATGCAATTCTGTTCTGTGTTCTGCTTCTCAGCCTGGGTTGGTTCTTTCACTTTATCTGTAGCTGGGTTTCACTCTGCTGCATTCAGAGAGCCGAGAGCTGCCTCTTAACAGCAAGACTAGGACAGGAAATACAGCAACATTCAAAATGTAAATCATTTAAGCAATGTTGGGTTTTGAAAGTGAACATGCACTCTGACAGCTGCCAACTGCTGCTAACCAGAAGTAACCTTCATAAATGCTGCTTATGATACTTTTCTTTAATGTAACTTTCAGATCAGCAATGCAAAAGGATTGTCTCTGTGTGTGTGTGTGTGTGTGTGTATTTACTCAGCTTGTCTCCAAAAAGTAAACCTACCCTAAGCTCAGTGCATATGTTGCTTGTTGTTGACCAGATCACACGGCAGGATGGGAGGAGGGTCGAACATGGCACTTAACTGAGCTGCTGTGCTGCTTTCAGTTTCTCATAAGTCAGTATTTTCTTCTTAAAAAATGAACCGCCTCTGTGTGTGTGTGTACGCAGGCATATGTGTTTATACACACCCAAAGAAAGTAACGTATTTGCGGGGGATTTCAGCTTTAAAAGGTTGCTAATGTTATCTATAGCTTTCCAGAAAAGTAACTTACTGTCTCACATGCATGTTATTTCATAAAATGTTACTCTTTCATAAAATGCTTCTGGAGGAAGGTAGAGTATTTTGTTTTATTATTTTTTAATAGACACAAGCTAACAAACTGCACTGTAGGGGGTCATCTTTGACCTGGATAGTTACTTCAGCCTGGTACAAGATTAGCTGGATGCTCTTTCTTTTGTACATTAAAAATATAAATAAAATAAAATTAACTGGATGCTAGTCAGAGGTCTGGATGAACTGTGGTGCTGGCGATGCATGTCATGGGAAGCTTCCAGCAGATCCCACTCAGGTAAGGTAACAGGAGTCCAAGACTTGCACATTCTGGTCTTTCTTTTTACCCATTCCCCACAGGCAGGGAAGGAAATGAAATTGCTTTGGTAACTTTCTTAAACTGAAACTGTATTTTTGTTTTCTTGGAAGTAAGTCCTTCTACCAAACTGGACTCCATAGAGTCTAAGCTGAAGTTGATACTGTATTGTTCCTTGTGGAAAAACATCATGGTGTGTTCAGAATTGCGTGGTTTTAAGTCTGAGTTGCTAACCCCAAAATGTCTCATCAGTGAACTTCGTTTTCTGGCATTTTCATCCTTTGGTTGCTTCTGGATTCCTCACTCCTGTGAACACTTCCTAACTAGGAATTAGTTTGCATCCTTGTGGGTCTTGTTTGTGTTAGGAGAGTGATTGGCAGAAGGCAGTGGATGACATTTGGAGGCTGAAATGCATAAATGGTTTATTTCTGCTCTTTGTTTTGTAGTGAGCTATGCCTGTATTTTTTTTTAATACAGTACATATGCTTTGCTGAATTAGGGCAACTATTACACGATGGAGTGGAAACATTCAAAAGTTGAATAAATGGGTGTGGGGCTGCCAGTAGAACCTCTTCCTCCTTCATAAGGAAAAGAAATACGCAATGCTTTCTAGGCATATAGATGTACAACTTGTGATTGGATTGACATGCTGAGGGACTTTGGTACTCAAGTAGCATTTAGGTTGAGTCCTAGCTGTGTTCCTGTAGCTGAGCATGGGGAAAAGCTATTAGTTCTGTCTGATCATACCCCTCACTTTAGTTCCAAGTCTACCTGTGTGCCTTCTAGCATAGACATCACATTAAGGACAGCTTTATGCAAGACCTCCTTGGAGGAGCTGAAGCATAGAGAAGGTGCTGTCATCATCTTGATGCTATGATGTAGGTGGTAAAAGAAGTTCCTGCTATCCTAGATTGCACCTCTTGCGTGCTTACCACTGTGGTGTCCCTATCTGTAGGTGTCTGTTCGCGCAGCAAGAGAATTCAGCAGGGAGGCTGGCCATTCCTCTCAAGAAATTAAGGTCTGCATATTGACCAAAGTGAGGGTCTTCACTCCAGGAAGCTTTAAAGCAGAAGCAAACAAGACTAAATTGTGCTGATCAAAGAAATATTCTTGTTTATATTTTATATATGTGAAGAAGTGCTGTTGTGATTGTGTTACATAGACTGAACTGTAGCAAAGCCTGGAATAGGCACGAACAGCTTCAAGTACTGCCTTGAAGGAAAGGCTTGAGTTGGCTGTGTTTGAACAGACAGTTAAGGAAAAGGTTCTAATCTATGCCAGTATCCAAACTCAACAAAACTAATTTCGTGGCAAAGTAGGTCCCTTCACCCTACATGATTTTGTGATCTCTACCTTAAACAAGTAAATGGGGTGGAAATTGTTTCTGGGTTTTTTTTTTAATTTTTTTTTTTTTTTTTTTTCATATATGCATTTCCCATATGGACTACCTGTCCATGCAAATGGTTGTTTAACACACATATCTGTATTTATCTGAAGTGGGTAATTACTGTCAGGAGCTGCATGGCATTGGAAGTCTTTATCCTTACTGTGCTCAACAGCAGTGTTTGCTGAAAATGCAAGCCCAGGTTTCATTTATGTGCATGGGTTTTTAGTCAGATAAATCTACAGTGGCATAGCAGTTATTGCTCTGATTTTAGTGGATCTTTGCTCAGCAGGAAGGGTTTGTTTTCCAACACATCTGTTTTCAGAACTGAGATATGAAAACGCACAACATCCAGCAACTTGCATTCAGAAACAGGTAGCATAATGACTCTCTTGAGCTGAAGTCACGTTGTTAGACTTGTGTTGCCATCATGTACTTGCTTTAATAGTGTGTGTGGTACTACAGTACCTAACCTGGAGCTCTGTGTTCCAGTCAGGCTGTGCTAGTAAACCCTTCCAAAGACCCTTCTCAGAATAAAGAGAGAAACAGGAACCTCTCTTTCATGCCCATGTTTTGAGTCGGGAAATTCCTGTCTACAATACATAAATTTGTCACATCAACATCTTAAGTCATGTGACACTTTTCTTGGAGACTTGTGTACAAGTGTGTATAATAGCTGCAGGAATACTATACTGAAGTCTTCTCAAACAGCATACTAACTTGGAGGAAGGTGTTTAAACATTTCTCAGTGAATCTATTTTTAAAATAGCCTTCCTTGATTTCCTTCTTTGTTCCTGTAAAAACACTAATGAAATTTGCAGATGATGATATAAAAGGAGCAATTATGAGGTCAGATGTCTTTTGTTTGTTTGTTTTTAAGAAAGAAAAGAAACAGGAGAAACCAGAAACACTGGCATAGTATCAATTATAGTTAACTAGGAAGAACCCCTTCTGATAAAGAGTTACACTGTCTTGTTTGACAGTGAAAGGAGAATTTTTACCAAGTCTAGTTGTCACATTGCAGGTGTAATCTTGTCAGTTCATGGAGAGCCCAGACTTTCATTACTGTTACGACTGCCTGCATTGTGGAGAAGCAGGCCATCTATTTAAGGCTCTGATATTACTTTGTTGCCAGATTGCACGCAATCTTCTTTCTATGTAAATGTGACTGCACGGGATAGAGTAACTTGCAAGTGATTCCCCCGTTCTGACTTGTGGACTACTATTGCCCCCCGAAATTGTGTACTACTCTAAAGATTATTTCATTTAAATCCTACCATTGAAGATAGTAAAGACATTGCGGGAACTGATGAAAAGAAGTTATACGTATATGAGAGTTCCTTACAGTGCTCAATGTTCTTACAATGAGATATGTTGTCGTTTTGTTACTGGATTAGTGTTGGTAGTACTTGATCTAGCTTACCACTGGTGCGCAAGACAGAAGAGAACAGCTGGTCATCAACAGAATTACTGAACAGATCATCTTTTCTGTAGTAGCTAGTAAAACATATTTCTATTCTCCTTATTCCATTTGCGTTTTCTCTGACAGTTTATAAGGAAGTTGCTTTTGGCATCAACATAGTCATAGAATAGTTTGGGTTGGAAATGACATTTAAAGGTCATCTAGTCCAACCCCCCCTACCATGGGCGGGGACATTTAAAATGAGATCATGTTGCTCTGGGCCCCGTTCAGCCTGACTTTGAATATTTCCAGGGATGGGGCATCAACCGCCTCTCTGGGCAACCTGTGCCACTGTTTTACCACCATCATTGTAAAAAAATTTCTTCCTTATATGTAGTCTGAATCTGCCCTAGTTCAACTTAGAGCCATTCCACCTTGTCCTATCATAACAGACCCTGCTAGAAAGTCTCTCACCATCTTTCTTATAAGCCCCTTTAAGCAGTGAAAGGCTGCAATAATGTCTCCCTGGAGCCTTCTCTTCTCCAGGCTGAACAACCCCAATTCTCTCAGCCTTTCCTCATAGGAGAGGTGTTCTATCCCTCTGATCATTTCTGTGGCCCTCCTCTGGACCCTCTTCAATAGGTCCATGTCTTTCCTGTGCTGAGGGCTCCAGAATTGGATGCAGTACTCCAGGTAGAGTCTCACATAGCCATTTAAAACTAAGATGATGGAAGCAATAATCTATTGCTAAATGTATTGTTGATATTATACTCTTATGACTCATGCTTTCAGAATTTTTGGAACTTTAGGATTTACTAAAAGAGGTATAAATAAAAGCCTCGGAGCAAAAGGATTTAAATTCCAGTTACCCATGCTAGCATTATGTTGAAACTAACAATATGCTGTTTTATGTCAAGAAGATCTAGTAACTGAGCTTCCTCGTTGAGTTCATGTTTGATTGTACTCTTTTTGTAGCCAACATGCTTGAAGGTCCTCATCTGTTTTTATCAGGGTTTGAGGACATAAGTGCTCTAGTCTCTTACTGAGGAATTGCTCTCTTGTTCTGGAACACTGAATTACCAGTGGAGATATGTAGAGGCAATAAAATTACGACATTTTCCAATCAGTCTTGGCCATATCTCTGTCTGCTTTGGAGCCTGAAGTATACAGACTTGCAGACTGAAAGTGACATCTCTGCAGATCTCTAATTCAACCAACTACTCAAAACAGAGTCAACTAGAGCAGGCTTTTCCCAGATTGAGGTGAGGCTGACCAGCCTGTGGTTCCCTAGATTGTCCTCCCTGCCCTTCTTGAAGATAAGGATAGCTTTTGCTTTTGCCAAGTCCTCAAGAACCCCTCTTGATTGCCATAATCTTTCTAAGATGATTGAGTGTGACCTTTCTATGGCATTGGCCAGATCACTTGGGCCCCAGCAATGCATCCAGTCAGGGCTCAATATTCCTTAACTTGATCGTCCTGTACTTCTACTGATTACTTATGTTTACAAAAGGTACTACCAGGCTTCAGAAGAAATAGAGTTCAACTACAGCAAGTTCTGGCAAGTTTTAAGGCCGTCTTACAGTAGCTGAGTATCTCTAAACAGTGCTCTGTAAACTTGTGTCTACAGCTGGCTTGGAGTTTTTCAGCTATAATTTATTTTTACCTTATTATTAAGTTGTTTTTTTAAAAAGTCTGTTTCCACTGTATAAAGAAACTCGCTCTTTCTCAATGACTGTGCTTTCTCTTGGCAGAGAACAGATAAAAAAGAAGAATCCTCCTAAGAGCTGTGGCGGTAGAATCTGGCTCAGGATTTTTTTTTCTTTTTGTTGCTGTTTCTGGCAGCATAAGCAGTCTGTGCTTTTATGAGAAGCTTCTTCAATGGAATTTTGCTTCCTTCGGAAGGAACAGCTAGCCCAGGATCACATTTTCTTGCTGTCCTAGGAAGTTAAGATTATTTCTTTAATGAAATTATGTTTGTATTAATCATTTCTTCAGCTTTCAAGGTGATGCAGTCACGACTGGTAAAAATGCTTGAAAGTAATCTGTATTCTGCTGGTGTAAAGATTTGCTTCTTTCCACATACTCTAGAATTGGATCAAAAAGGATTTAAATCCCCCATTTAAATGATGGTGCAAGAGCTAGATAAATATTCAGGTGTAGAAGAAAGAGATTGTAAATAAAATATAATTGTCTTAAATCTTTTTGTGAAAACAAACCCAAACATTAGAAGAAAAAGCACTTAATTTTTAATGCTCCAAAGTGCTAGTAGCTCCTTCTTCATTTAGAATTTTCTATTTAAAACTAAAGCCATGTGCAACACAGTGTTTTGGGTGTTTCTACATCTTAACATTACTTATTGATGGAATTTACATTTTTGTTTTAGTACTTTTCGGTTAATTAATCTGTTAGTGTTACCTATTCCTTGAACATTTGTTCTGTGTGGGAGAGGGGGGTAACTTCCTAGAAAGATGGAAGGTTAAATGCTTTGTGGTATAATGAGATATATGAAAGATATTTGGATCAGAACTATATCTACGGCACCTGAATTGAAATATTCAAGCACAAAAGATTTTTGGGGTGACTTTTTTAAAGCAGTTTTTCTTTCCATTTGTATATGTGGACTACACAGCATAGTCCAGTATGAAGTTTTCTTTGGCACTTACTAGGCATGAGTAGCATATTTTACTTATGTCTTAATTTCTCTTGGGAAATTATTGCTCTTTATTCCCCTGTGGGTGTACCTTTTGTTGCACTGTGTGGTTGTCTTTATGGAGAAACGTGAATGCCTGTTGCGAGTATTTATTTCTCGTGCCAGGAACTGCTGGAACAAAGGTGAATGTGAGACTTCCTCTCCCTCAAACAATTACAAATTTTTCTCACTTTGACTCGGGTTTCAAGGGGTTCTATGTGAGAAGCTTTCTCATATATGAGAAATTATCCAACAGTGAGTGGGCTTAGAGTTTATCAAGAGATAGCACGGGAATTGTAAAAGGAAAGGTTCGCTTCTATTTGGTTGTCCAGGAATATATTGATCGAAATACTGTGTGTTGATTTAGGGCTCTGGTACTGATGTCATTTTCTTCGCACCAAGAAAGTACACGATAAGTAAAGCTATATTTCTGTCTGAGAGCTGGACTAGAATGACTGCCCAGCATCTTAAAAATGGTACATGTTTCTCTCATTGTGGGTCAGGTAATGAAGTAGAATTGAACCACCTTATCTCTTACCATTTTTTGAGCACAGGAAGAAATGTTGACAGCAGAAGTTGGACACAAGCGAGTGTTGCAGACTTGTTCCTTTCTGGGTTTCCTGCTTTCATTTTGCTAGGCCTCATTTTCTACAGAAAATAAACTCATGCCCTTCTGTGGATAAGATCTCCTCCTGCCCTTCCCCCCACTGTGTCCTTCACTGAAGTGTAGGGTTTCATCATTAAGTCCCTACATGAGCAAAAACATTCCTAGAAAGTGAAGCTTGGCTTCCATGGGATTAGAATCTAAACCAGAACAAGTCTAGTCAGACACAGGAGCCTTTCACGCAGTAGAGTTAGCTGTTAGCGGTTGTGTGGTTTGCCTGTATGTGTTTTTTAAGCACAGATTAATCCTACCCGTGTTTTCTTCAACTTTCTTCAACTTTTTTCCTAATTGAGATATCGACACTTGTCTGAAAGGAATGTGGTAAGTAGGTCACAGAGTGGGGTCTGTTTGTGAAGGCAGATAACTGCTTTGTTTCTAACATTAGCCATCCACAGTTTTGAGGAAATGTAGGACAAATTGTAAAGGATTCTGAAAATTTAGGAGGTATTTTCAAGCCAAGGCCACATCTCTAACTATGCACTTGAGAGAAGAAGAATCCTCACACAATCTTTAACCCTATAGATGCTGGTTTATGGGTAGCAAGTGGAGTGTTGATGAAATCCCTGTATATTCAGTAGAACTCATTCTTGAAAGTTTTTCTTTGTTAGTTGAACAAATCCTGTATTTATTGAGGGCTGAAAGTGGTGGTACTTGGCCATTGAGCACTGCTGCAAGGACAGCCTTCAAGTCTTCTGGCTCATACTCAAATTTTGTACAAGATGAGCCCTTTATCTTGCATGATTAATCTTCCAGTAGGTACCATTCTCTAGAAACAATGTGCGCAATCTAGTACAAAACCTGTCTGTAACAAATAGGGTAGATCAATCCCACCTACTGATATATAGTAATCTAGCCCTGCAGTCCTAAGTGGCTGAAGAGGAAGGCTGTTTTATGTGCCCAGGAAAGGAAGGGCAAGGTGGGGAAGAGTATGATGTCTCTGGAGTTTCAGTCTTTCACACAGGTCCTGAACTAGTAGGCACATGACCACACTTAAGCAAGTGTGCTGTGTTTTATTTTCAATTTTACATGACAAATCTGCTTTTGGTCTCTGCTTTTTTAATCTATAGTAGTGTTGGTTGTGCAGGATGAGCAATGTGAGAGCTCAAGGGCGTATACAAAGAATTCTCAGGGTTTTCATTGATTTCTATCTGCTTTGATTTAGCATACTCTCCAGAATCTGTATGATAATGATGTGATGCTACTCAGTGGTGCCTTTACACTCAACTTTTTCCAGCTGTCCCTTAGGCCTTCCACAATTCCTTCCATCTCTCTAGAGCTTTACCGTTACACAGAAGGAAGTTTTATAGGGTCAATGTATATAATGGAGATGCGTATTCACACTGTGCAATGTTACTGATATTCTGGACTTTTAGTTTAACAGTGTAGTATTGCATTATGTTGATGACTTCAAGATCCTATTTTTTCTTAGTATATATGCCAAGCTAATGGAATTCCTAAAATTTTAAGCTCTATAGAAGTCCAGTAAGAATCCTCAAAGTAATTTTCAGTCTGGTTCCAGTAAAATGGCTTTGAAGGGTTAAGGCTGAGAATACAATTTTCAGTGTTCTGTGATCAGCATCAACTTTTGCGATCTAAAATTGATGGCTTCTTTATGAAATACTCCATGTGAGTAATGGAACTGTATTGTAACTTTTTTAAAGAAATGAAAATGCAATATTCTGATGGGGTAATCAAATGTACTGATTTGTACCTTCAGAAAAGCAACATAAACAACCCAGTCACCAGTGATAATGAAGTGTGTTAAGCAGAGGGGAAACCCCGTGTACTTCCTTGAAACTGGCCAACCCCTATCAGTTGCACAGGAAAGTCATTAAGTCCTGGCTACCTTCTGAAATGCGCCGAGTCCTGATAATTCTAGTTCCCAGCAGACCAGAGACCAACTAATTGCATTTTTCATAAGCAGTTTACCGTAGTGTTTTTATAGCTTCAGCAGAGAAGGAAAGGAAAAGATTTGCCTTCTGACCTTCTTTTTTTGATCTGAGACTGAGAAAAACTGTGGCAAAATCTATAATCGTGATCAGTGCTTTCTAACTAAGTTGGGAAGAATATCATTGGTTTGATTTTTCTTGAAGACTGCCTTGTTACTGTAGACATAAAAAAACTTCTTCTGAAGAGATAACATCAGTTGTGAGCAGGAAATCTGTCTGTATCTTATGTTTTGGAGCTGCTTTGCCATGTAAATGAAGATTTATTCTGAAGTGTAATGGATTTATGATTTGATAACATTGTATGGAGAGATAACACCATTTAGATAAGTGACACAAAGGCTTTCAAAAGTATTTTTAAAGAGAGCTTGCCACTTCAATTACTTCCTGGTCTGTCTTGCAGGGTGAACTGCTACAAAGCCCTGCAACAATGTTAAGATTAGGTAAGAGAGATGTTCTCATTTTTCCAAGTCGTGCTTTGAATGCTTGAATTAAGTTGAAACCAGAACAGGTAGTGTGTCTGCCCAGGAACTGCCAAAGGAATTTAAGTTTGTAATTTTGGGTCAAATCTGGCATCTCTCGTTCAAGATCTGCATCTCAAATTGTCTTGCTGTAGCTGAAAGCAAACTTCAATCTAAGATCAGTCTGATTTACCTTACTGTATTCTGAGAGTTCAGCATCACTGGTTGTCTCTGATTCTCTGGCCATTGGTTTCACCATTAATTCAATTGCCTGCTGCCCTTTTAAGTCTGACAACAGTTCCTCATAGTCCAATGGCCGTTGTCAAAGTCAATAAAACCTTGGCGTACTCCTATGTGGAGATGGTTGACTGGCTGCAAATGCTGCTTGACTCTTTGCAGCTCGGCTAGAGTTTTTCCTCTACTGGTGTAGTTCAAACTGTCCAGAAGTGTTTAGCATGAAGAATTTTCCCTTACACCTTCTAATCCCTTTTGAGTAAATTGTAAAGTGTCTAAGAAGCTATTCTTCCTTTGCTTAATGGCACAGTTTTCTCCTCGGATGAATGCAAGTATTTCTTTTCTGCTGTGTAGCTTGAGAAGTGTGGGAGAGTGGGCACTGCAAGTGCTTGTGTTGTTTTGAAAATGCTTCTTGGGCTCCAGACAAAAAGTAATGCCTGGAATATTTCTGTTTATTGTCTGTGAGAGGCACAGGAAATAAAAAAGGCCAACTAAATTATAGCAGGCAGCAAACTCCTCTGAAGCAGAGGAAAATTTAGGAGTGACAGAACTGCGCCTTGCTGCCCACTGGGTCTCCGCTGCACATTTCTCATAAATCTAGTGACAGAACTGGATCAAGGCTCCTTCGTTCCAGAAAAGCAGAGAGGGAATTGAAGACAGAGGTTCAGAGCCAGATTATCAAGTAGAAAAGGGAGAAACCTCTCCTCCTTTCTCCCAGAATCTCCTGACTCTGTAGGTGAGTTCTCAGGTAGGTACCAGAGCCACAAGCAAGTTTGTAGGGAGGATTTTCTTCCACTTTCACTTAGTAGAACAAATGGTTTTGATTTCCTTTAGCTAGTTAGAGTTGCAGATAGTAGTGGAGGATGTTAAGGACAGATAGTCAGTCCAAGTGTGAGCAAATTGATGTAAAATACTGGATGAATCTGTACTGTCTCAATTATTTGGGAGTCTCCAGCTTTGGCTAAATTTCACCAATATTGCTGTAAAGATAATGTCCTGCCAGGTTTGCAAGTCCCCTGAGTCAAGGCAAAGTTGCTCGTATTTTCAGCCTTCTGTTTTCTTGCTGCCTAAACTGTCCAATCTTTAGGTTAAACAGATGCATGAGGAAAAAAAATACAGAATTTAAATCTGGGCAGTTGTCCACAGTAAGCAGATTGGAGTTGCTGCTTCTTTGAATGCTTAATGACAATAAAATAAATTACTGCGAAGTACTTTATGCCTCATTTGTAACAAAGTAACACTTATCTTAAAATGCTGTTTGCACATGTGTGATGTAAAAATGCTATTTAGACCTTAACATCTTTATTTTTGGTTGACAACAACCTCAAGTGGTGATTGATTCCTTGGTGTGCTTTCTGCTAACCCAAAATGTGTACTTGACCTGTGAGAGTGTGCTGCTGTGGGACTACTTGCTGTTCTCTATACCATGTGGGTGTCTAAGTGTTTGTCCTTCAGGGCAGTGCTTTTTTGTGTGGCTTTCCATGAGGAAAAGAGACTTTCCATGAGGGAAATAGAGTTTCCATGAGACTTTGAGTGTTGTGCTGTTATATTTCTGTTGTAGACTTTAATACTGATTCTTTGCTCCTACCCTAAGAAATGCTGTGCCTCTACTGTGCAGGTGATGTTAATCTCTCAATGCTGAGAGCTCAGGGCTTGAGTACTGACTTTGAGTGTGTCCAACGATTCTTGATTTACATTGAAACCTTAATGGCAGTTATTAACAGTGGCAGAAGTAGGAACTGGAGGAAAAGGGCTGTGTGAGCAAGATTGCTTAATGTAAGGACATTTCTGGAAGTACCTTTGCACAGAGTCTGAAATACATGTATAGGCTGATAAAAGAGATCCCTTTAACCTGGTGTCCTATCATCCACAGTAACCCTTACTGAATTCTGAAGAAATAATAGTTTAATGGAGTCACATGAAGAGTTATTTGACAGAACCTTTAAGCTAGATTATTATTTTTTTAGAGGTGGGACTGATATGTGAAGCAGGAATGGAAGATAATATGGATGTGCTTTTCTTCATAGAATCATAGAATAGTTAGGGTTGGAAAGGACCTTAAGATCATCTAGTTCCAACCCCCCTGCCATGGGCAGGGACACCCCACACTAAACCATATCACCCAAGGCCTCATCCAACCTGGTCTTGAACACCGCCAAGGATGGAGCAGTCACAACCTCCCTGGGCAACCCATTCCAGTGCCTCACCACCCTCTCAGTAAAGAATTTCTTCCTTATATCCAATCTAAACTTCTCCTGTTTAAGTTTGAACCCGTTACCCCTTGTCCTGTCACTGCAGTCCCTGATGAAGAGTCCATCCCCAGCATCCTTGTAGGCCCCCTTCAGATACTGGAAGGCTGCTATGAGGTCTCCACGCAGCCTTCTCTTCTCCAGGCTGAACAGCCCCAACTTTCTCAGCCTGTCTTCATATGGGAGGTGCTCCAGTCCCCTGATCATCCTCGTGGCCCTCTGGACTTGTTCCAACAGTTCCATGTCCTTTTTATGTTGAGGACACCAGAACTGCACACAATACTGCAAGTGAGGTCTCACGAGAGCAGAGTAGAGGGGCAGGATCACCTCCTTTGACCTGCTGGTCACGCTCCTTTTGATGCAGCCCAGGATACGGTTGGCTTTCTGGGCTGCGAGCGCACACTGAAGCCGGCTCATGTTCATTTTCTCATCGACCAACACCCCCAAGTCCTTCTCCACAGGGCTGCTCTGAATCTCTTCTCTGCCCAACCTGTAGCCGTGCCTGGGATTGCTCCGACCCAGGTGTAGGACCTTGCACTTGGCATGGTTAAACTTCATAAGGTTGGCATCAGCCCACCTCACAGGCGTGTCGAGGTCCCTCTGGATGGCATCCCTTCCCTCCAGCGTATCAACCGAACCACACAGCTTGGTGTCATCGGCAAACTTGCTGAGGGCGCACTCAATCCCACTGTCCATGTCACCGACAAAGATATTGACCAAGGCAGGTCCCAACACCCGTCCCTGAGGGACACCACTCGTTACCGGTCTCCAGCCGGACATCGAGCCATTGACCACAACTCTTTGTGTGCAGCCATCCAGCCAGTTCTTTATCCACCGAGTGGTCCACCCATCAAGTTGATGTCTCTCCAATTTAGAGACAAGGATGTCGTGTGGGACAGTGTTGAACGCTTTGCGCAAGTTCAGGTAGATGACGTCAACTGCTCTGCCCCTGTCCATCAGTTCTGTAGCCCCATCATAGAAGGCCACCAAATTGGTCAGGCAGGATTTCCCCTTAGTGAAGCCATGCTGGCTGTCACCAAGGACCTTGTTGTTTTTCATGTGCCTTAGCATGCCTTCCAGGAGAATCTGCTCCAAGATTTTGCCAGGTACGGAGGTGAGACTGACTGGTCTGTAATTCCCCGGGTCATCCATTTTCCCCTTCTTAAAAATGGGGGTTATATTTCTCTTTTTCCAGTCACCAGGAACTTCACCTGACTGCCATGATTTTTCAAATATGATGGCCATATGATTCTTGTTAGGTCTTCACTGCTCCTTAGTTGAAATACTACAATACTATTGACTACAGTAGTCAGAAGTGACAAGCTGCAGTAATTTTTTGTGTTTAAAAATTAAATCCTGCAAATTGTCATTGTGCATGCAGTTACCTGAAAATGTTTGTTTCTGACACCTTGTGGTTGAGCTCCACAGCAGCAGCAACATGTGAAATTTCATTAGAAAGCATGTTTTATTTCTTGCTGTATAAAGCTGCTTTTCTAGCTTTACTCCACAAGAACAGCCTTGTTGTGTGATGTGTTAACCTAGTTGTGTGGACTAGGTTACCTCTCAAGATGATGAAATTAATTGAAACTCCATGAATGTGTTGAACTATGAAGGACTGTTCTAGGGTTCTGGAAATTCAATTTTGTCACATGTACAGTACATCCTTAGCTCTTGGATTTATGGACCATAAGAAATAAAGCTGCCTTTCTCCAAGCTTTTTATTTTTCCTGCATAACCATTTTTATTGTTCATCTGTTTTCAATAGTTCTCAATAAAGGATGGGTTTTATAAACATTTTCACATTAAAAGCTTTGAAGCATATTGTTGCTTGAGTTCATCTTACCCTGAAATAGCTTTTTCTCAAATACTTTGCTTTTATCACATGGGACTGCTGTAGCTCCAAACCCTGGCTTCAACATGATCAGTCCAACTGGGACAACTTTCACCGAGCGTGACTGTCTGCAAATCTCAGCCTTTGTTTGCATGCAGAAGGTATACTTGTTCTTCTCAAAGTCTGTGCTTCAGAACGATGAGATTACCTTTAAAACTGAGGGTGAACACATAGCGAGCTAGATGAACATAAACCAGCTAGGTAAAGCTATAAGCCGTTTTAGTTTTAATTTGATTTGTATGGGAAAACGGGCATTTTTAAATGTAGTCTATGATGGTTTCCTCGGATCAGGTAAAGTACCAGTGGCGAATCCATTTATTGCTGGTATAATTGTCTAAACTGAGGTCTTTTTCCATGTAGAAGCTCTGCATGGGAAGAAATCCTGTTGCTAATGGATATCGCTTCCTCAGCAAAAGCTTCCAAAGTTGATCTGGCCTGTGAATATTAAATAACTTCTGCAGAATTCCTTTATGGACTTGAAGCTGTTCCAGGGGTTTAAGAACAATGGAGTTGCAGGGTCTATGTTTCCTCCTTGGTGAGGGTAGAGGACAGGCAAATGGACACATTTACTATCTGTGATTATTGGCTGAATCCTGCAAAAAAGCTGATTTTGTAGCCTGATAACAGCTCTGACTCAAAGCTGTATAACTTGCACATCTCTGTTTGTAATTATCTAATCCTGCTTAGGCTTGCGTTTCCTGAATAATGTTTTTTGTATGGTGAGCATTTCATGAAATGCAGGACTAATACAGGACTTAGATTCTTTCCCATCACAAGGTTGGATGCTCCATATCTAAAGAAATGTCTGGTAGTAATGGCTTAGTTTTTTTGGGGTTTGGGTTTTTTTATTTTTTTTTATTTTTTTTTTAACTTATTCTGTAAGTCATATTTCTCTTTAGCCCTAATGGAAGTCTGTTGTTCTCTCCTGGACTATAGTCTTAAAAGAACAATGCTAAGTAATCTTAAGTATATTAGGTACTTTACTAAAAGCTGAATACTATGAGCATCTGCTGCTCCTCTTGAATGAGTATTCTTGTTACTGGCCCGTTTGTTCATGTTTTGTGTCTACTGGCAGTAACAGCTCCTGGTAGCTGGATGTCAGATACCCGCAGGCATGTCAACATGGCTCTGCTTCCTGCATTGGGAAATCTGTGTTATTGCTCTGGATTAAATAGCAACCAGGACCTGGAAACCCTTACTGTTTTCATGCCACAGCCCTCCCCTTCTTATATTAGCAAGCAGCTGTAGAAGGTGATTCTAACTGGGGTAAGACCACTTCAGGGACACTTGTTCTGCAGAAGTGTAAACAGAGAGGAAACCTAGGCCGGGGGAGTTTTTGATCTACATGTGATGAATTTTAGGTGTACTGTTGATTATGTAATTCTGGAAATATAGAAGCAATCCAACTACTCTTCAATTAAATGACAGAACTTTATTAAAAAGCTAAGTGACTTGCATGTTTTATCAGTCATAGATTCATGTAGAAAATAAAATTCAAGAAGGTTTAATGAAACTATAGGAATTGTTAAGATACATGCTAAAAACATAACAAAAGATGTGGTTCTCACTTCATATACAAATCCAAAATTGTTAAGAAACATATGGAAAATGACAGCCCAAGTAGGTATAGCAGTGTGCTCCCGGTGTGACTAGGTCTCCAGAGATTTTTCCAAGCAGGCATTCAGAGTTTCTGCCATCAGAAAATAGAGGTAAAAATTTTTCTTATTTTAAGCAGGAATTCATATCTCTTTTGGTTCTGCTTAGTTATGCTTTCTGTTAGAGGGTCCATGCATTAAGGCTTGCTTTTACCATGAGGTTTCCGTTCATATTCTTGTCAGAACCATCTGCAGCAGGCACAGGACCAGAAGCTTAAGCGGTCTGTCTAGGCTGTCTAAGTCCTGTACTATTTAAGCTAACAGCAGTCTGTCAAGCCCTGATAACAAATTGTTTCTGTTCCCAGGGATTTGCTTATTCAGTTGCACAATTGACCAACCCACCAAACATTGTCTGGTAATCATTTTTTTTTTAAATATAGTTTTGCCTGAAAATAAAGATGAGTAGCTACATAGACCCCAATATTTCCAAACACAAAAGAGAGCTCTATCTTGTTGGTACATTTCTCTGAATCAGGACAGAAAAATTGCAAGGAGCATTTAGCATTCACTGCAACAGTTTTAATGTCTATATATGTGTCCTTAGGTAGCTTTTAATGAAAATGGAGTTGCAGATTTCCTGAAGGATATACAGACTGTGAACTGTTTATAATATTAATTTTCACAATAGCTGGTGTATATAGTAAACTGGTTGTATTTAGAGCAGTCTAGTTAAAAATTGCTATCCTTTAATGAAGCTATTGGAACCTTTAACATGAAAGAAAAATAAGCATAGAGATTCTTAATGGTAAAAATAAAATTTAACAATGGAATACAAAGAGCCATCGTGACTGCTTCTGAGTGAGTTTGGAAACCGGGTGAGATATGCCTGACATCAAGCATATACTACAACCCATTCTGAAGTCAGATTGTAGTTAAAACTTTCAATGTTTCTTTAAGAATTTTCACTCAAATGTAAGTACTAATTGAAAGAAGACAGGTATACTGTGAGGTACCCAGCCAACACACATCATTTACCACTACAGATGTAGTTCCATACTTTATTTGATGAAAAGAGATTGAAAGGAGGAGCTTTCTGAGATGAGATCTGACACCTCTACCTGCTGGCCCTAAATGTCCTGGTTTTGTGTAAGCAGATGTTTCTTGATTATAATTCAGCTGTGTTCTATCTTGTCTGCCTGCCACAGTACTTCTCTACTCCAGATATAACAAGTTACTAGTGGTCTTTGGTGGAAACACGTTCCAGAAGCCTCATCTAAACTGTGGGTGTACAGAAATAGGTGTTTGCTCAAGATCATCAGGACTCCCATTGCCTCTTGCTTAGGTAAAATGGAAATCACTGGTCTAGTCATAGCCATAACCCGGAAGACGCAGTTAGTGTTGGTTTCAAACAGATGGACAAAAATAATCGGTTGTAATTAATCTTGACTGTAGAAACTGTGTTCAGAATGTGTACCAGCTTTCAAGTTGTCTTTAAATGTCTTTTGAAATCACTGCAGTCATACGAAGGCTTGACAAGCCTGAAGGCTTGACAGCCTTTAGGTAATTGGGTTTTTGTGGAGAACTTTAGCCTTTACATTTTAAAAATGTCTGTCTCTTCAGAGTTTCACACGTGTGCATACAAGAACTTAAAATCTGGTATGTCATATGGGATTCAACTTGAAATTTAGTGTTTGGTTCTCACGCCAAGTTTGGATTTATAAAAGACACAGTACAACTTAATACCATGCTACAGCTATTGCATAAAGAAGAGAAACTTTTAAAAGATTCACAATTACCATAATTTTTTTGTTTGGACATGCATTGTGCTTGGGAAGACCTCACATCTTCCTTGTAAGGTACTTCGTCTGAAAACTGTTCAATTTAGTGGGTTTTCATGGCCAGGTATACGAAGTTTTCCATACATTTGGAGCATTTGTATACCAAGATCAGATATTCTTGAAAATATGGGTTAGACTTCAAGCAAGAAGCTTGACTTTTATAGCATTTATGTTATTTTGGCCGCAGTATTATTGCTGGTATTGATTCGTTTGTGGTTTTGTTCTATTTTTCTGTTGTTGCTGTTGTGAGGTTTTTGTTCATTTTTGTGGATGCTTAGCTTTCAGTTTTTACATGTGCAAGAATGAATCTTGGCTGACTAACTTAAAAGTTCAAGTTTGGTTTTATTGGGTTTGACCATAAATCAGCCCTATGAGTTTTCACTTCACCTTGTGCTCTTGTGGCAACTGGGTTTTTTTTTTGTGTGGTTTCTGTTTGTTTGTTTGAAGAGATCTGTCACGTATTAAGTGTCTTCCTTTTTTCCCCAAATGCCATCAAAGAAAGTTTAATAACTGGCAGTTCACAGATAGGAAGCTGCAGGGGTTTTGTAATGGTTGTCATTAGGTTGAACATGATGCTGCTGGGTTATATTTTCAAACTGTTTTTCTTTTTGTCAAGCTGAATTTTAGTATACAATTATATCAAACCCAAACCTACATCAGTTTTAGATCCCTAATGAAAGGAAGCTCTGCGTTGGATTCCTTGTTTAATGCTTACTGCAGAAAGGGTTTGTCTTCCAAAGGGCCCTGTCTTTTCTACTGGCCAGTACCTGCAGGGTCACTGCAGCTTTTTGCTGCCTCATCTCTTTTACCCCTACCACCACTGGTCCTTGCAAATCTGTCTCCTAGGACAAGGCATTAGCCTCTGAGCATGCAAGTGCTGATGCCATCCTAGTTGTAGTGAGGCCAGCCTGTGCAGATCCTGCCTGTCACAGGCCTTTCAAGGGCTTAAGGAAACAAAATTCACCAGATTACCTGTGTAACCAATTAGCCCTCTTTCAGAATCCCCTTCCTGCCTGCGGTGGTAATCCTCCATTGCAGAGGGCCAAAGTTCCCTTTACTACAGGGTAACAACTGCAAGGAAAACAAAACTATACAGCAGCAGTATTCTGGTAGCCTCTCAGGTTGGGGAGCAGATGATGGTGATTTGAATGGAGAAGGGAGAAAACAAGTACTCAAAATGAAATTGATTCAGGTATTTGGCCTGATTTTCATCTTCTTCATTTCTGTGTACTTTTGCAAGTGAGAGATCAAGCACAGGAGTTAAAATCTTTTGTCTGAGTTTACATTTATCTTGGCAAAGGTGAGCTGTTTCTAGTTGAAATGTAAGACAATTGATTACATCTACTGCATTAGCCTTGCCTGTATAGATTTAATTAAATCCTCGGATACAGCGTCCTGTTGGGAGAGTGGGAGGAATGAGACTTTTCTTTAAGTGAACGAAATTTGGCTGATTTGAAGAGTACCATAAGCTGTTTTCAAGAGGGAGTTACCACAATGGAGATGTTACCAGTGCTGTTTCCTCAGAGATTTGCCTTGACTAACATTTTCATTATTGACTTTGAACTAGGTGAGCTCCAACAATTTGTGCACAATGATGGGAAACATCTCTATTGCAAACGAGCTGTAACACACACAGCAGTGACAGAACCTGTGAAATGCTGAAGTAGAAATGGCATGAACTCAATGGTGCAAAGTGCTGAATAGTGCAGGGAGGAGAACATTACAGTAAAATTTTGAAGTAGGCATCTCATTGATTGAATGAGGAAAGGGATCAAGAACGTATTGCTAGAGTCTAAACTGACCATGGATTGTCAGCATGGCATAGCATATAGCTGGAGGCAGGAAAAAGTCTACTGTACATCAGGGAAAGTATTTTGGATAAAAGAATATTAGAACTTGTGTAAAAGATCCTATTTAGAGGGCCACAATGGCAATACTGACTTAAACCAGAACATCTGTAGGAAATTGCTATTAGAGTGCTTGGAGAACGTGGGAACTCTACCTTCCATGTAGACTTCCTTTAAGACTGTTTTGTTCAGGACTGTGAAACTGGAAACTGGTTTTGTCTCCCAGAGGGCAGATAGATATTCTAGGCAGATGTGCTTACTCTCTGTGCTTCTGGGGAGTTGTCCTTGGTTCCTCTACAAATGTTTGAAGGGACATAAATCAGTCATGGTGCGGGGGGAAAGGCTGAAACTAGGAGTTGTAATGTTTGATCAGGACTGAAGTTTTAATTATCATTCAGACTTGACGGAAGTGGTAAAGGCTCTATGTTGAAGCAAGAGGTCTTTAAACTTACAATGGTGCTGACCTTTCTCTATAACATGGGGAAAAAGTAACTTTCTAGGTAAAAATACCTAAAAAAATCCTGACTATCATGCTTGCTATATTGCTATCTTTCTTCTGGGCCTTATGTTTTTAAGTGTCTAGGGAAATGTGGTTGCATGGCTACTCTGACCTTCTCTCAGGCTATCTTTTCCTAATACTGGCTGTACAGCTTTCATTTGCCTGAAGTCAGTCAACTATGGTTTTCAGTGTTCTTGTTGTTTGTACTCTGGGGTGCAGACCACCTGCTTTATACTGATTTTTAGGCATGCAGTGGTCTGAAATGTTACATTCCTGGTACAATAGAACTGCTTACAAATTCAGTACTGGGATGTAGAGAAAGAGCTGCTGTGAGGCACAGCATCAGGCCTCTGTGTCTCCTGGTCTGCCCTACTGTGGGCTTTGCTTCAAAAAACAGCTGTTTAGTTAAATGCCAGGACTCTTGCCAAATTCCAGCATGATGTAATTAAAACAGTCTCCACAGGCAAACTCAGCAGTCAGTGTCGATGAGAAACCTGATGCACCCTAGGGATCGTGCTCTCCAGAGGATGTTCTTCCAGTCTGAACAGAACCAAAAGGGGAACAGACTCATCTGCAGTACTGTGAAGTTTTCGGTGAACTGAATCTCTTCCTCCTGCCTGTGCAGAAGAAGTAGTAAGTAGCCGCTTGTAAGCAAATGGCTCACTCATCTGTCAGTTACGGATACTTTTTCTTGATTTTGACAGTGCTGTCATGACAGTCCTCCTATTTCAGTGCACTGTATCAGTGCAGACTTGTTGGATGAAGAGAGTGACATGACCACCTACTTTATCCCCTGATTTTTACTACTTTTAAAAAGACATAAATCATTGTGGAAGATAGTGTGTGTCATGACCCTGCATTCCTTTGCAGGGATCCTGTTATATGTCACTTGGCAGTTTGGTTTACCCACTGTGGTGGGTACTTGATCAACTTGCAGAGAAGGTTTTATTCTCTGCTGTTCTAAATGAGAATTGTAAGATTAACTGCTTGCCTTTGCCAGCAACAGGAGAAAAAGCTTTTGCTGTACTCTTCCAGAACTTAAATGTTATTTGGGTTGGTTGTTCCTGCTGCTGGACTGCAGCAATAGAATAATATTACAGTCCTACAGAACTTGCTCTGTGTGTTGGATGAGTCGGATTGGTATAGAAAGACATTTAAGCAAATAAATAGTATTCGATACTAGTTGGCTTGATCGATACTAGTTGGCTTGATAGATACTTGCCTACCTCCTGGCAAACTGCTGGATTCATAGGGAACTTCATCTGAGAGACTCAAAGGGGGAGGCAGTTTTAAAAAGATTTCCTGAGCTTGAAGGTCACCTTGGAAAAGTGCCTGTGGATGTCACTAGGGAGTAGATGGAATGGAAGGCTGTGAAGGAAGAGCCGTTTGGCTGGTTTGTTTCAGCTGACCAACTGGTAGGATGGGCACAGTAAACTCTGAATAAGTCTGGATCAGCAAGTCATACCTCCTTTGTGTGAGATAGTGCCTGGGGATAGTTTTCATTGTTTTGATTTTTTTTAAAGTGAATAGTGCATGCGATGTGAGCTCTTGCTGTAAGATCTTTTTTATCAGTGGTGTCTGTTTTGGAAAGACAGACTGCCAAAATCTTTGAGAAAGGTTATTCTGTACTGTTATAAGCCAGTGGTGTGGCGTAACGAAAACTGAGCCTCGGATTTATCCTTCTGAAATGGGGGTAGTTTTACATAATGAAAGGTCACCCTGATGACAGATCGAGCTTTATGTGATGGATTCCTCCACAAAGGTTCCTTTTCAAACCGGTATTTACTAATGGTTGTTGCATGGTTTTAAGGTAAGAGAAAAAGACAAGGGCATGATAGTGGTCCTTGCTGAGAGAGGTGTGCTTTTCTTCAGGCTCAGATATGATAACTCTGCCAAAAAGGCATCCGCTGTCTAGCATTGTCAGCCAGAGCTGGGAGACAGATCAGCCTTTCTGTCTGACCCAGTCCAGTGGATGCATGCTCAATATCCATCTTTTCTTTTGTGTGCCAAAATCACTTTGCGAAAAATCTTCAGTAGTTATGTATCTTTTAAAATGCTTTAAGTACTAGATTCAAAAGTATTCAGTCTTTTGTCAGTGGACTTATTTACTAAAGATGTTTGTCATTAATAGGTGCCTGTATCTACAGTTTCAGATTTTATGGTGATGGTTTCTGAAGATGGATTTTACTGCTGTTAACTCAAATTAGATGGTTTTTCACTTCAACAAAAAGTGTGCTGCATTGCAAATAAAGTCAAGGAGTGTTGCATCTTGAGAAGTAACCAGTGAGACAGTTTGCTGTGAGGTGTTCACTGACAACTGAAATAGAGATAATGAATTTCAAAGTAGTAATACTGGTGTGGTTGTTGCATTGAATAAGTTCCGTTTATGAAATGATCTTAAAAATTGAAATACTATTACATTTCTTGATTATATGTATCTGTGTGTGTGCATTTATACGCAGAAATGAAGTCACTTGCAGAAATGAAGTCACTTCCTGAATTTTCAAGTCAGCATAGATGTTCAAATAGCATTTATTCTTTGGTTTAACCAAGAATTACTGCTTGTTCCATGCTGATCAGTTGCAGCAGGAGTCTTTCTAGAAAAGAAACAGTGATGGTTTACTGTCTAAGACTTAGATATTTTCCTGTGGCAACTTCCTTTTGGTAAATTTTGATTTTTTTTTTTTTTTTATTTCAGAGGTGTAGAATGATCGTTCAATTAGTACAAACATCTATTCCACACTGTAGGAAGTATAGAAGGGCTTTTAGAAGATATTGTTTATATTGCCTCAGCTACCCAACATTTAAATGTATCCCTGCTTGTTTTCTGGACATGGAATAAGTTTTTGTTGTATTCTTCACTTCTGCTTTCCTTCCCCTACAGACTGTCGCTGTTCAGGTTTTGGGTAAGAAACATCTTGTGAAGCTTACTGCAGCCTTTGACAAAGGTTATGACAGACAGTGGAAAAACAGGTGTGATGATTTTAAGTGTTCTTGCCTCTGGTAGTGCATTTAAAAGAACCTGCAGTTATTGGCACAAGTGGGAAAATCAGCCTGTTTGGTTTAAAATGCTTCTAGAGCTGGCTTGTGCTAACATAGCAGATTTTTTGCACTGAGGCACAGACTGTGCAAGAATGTGATCTGCTCCACTTGGGTTGCAAGTATGGCTTACCACTGGCACAGGTGAGGCAATTGCTGAGGGGAGGGTAATCATAACATGAACTGCTGCTAAGCTGGAACCTGGTGTGGGTATTCAGTGTGCTCCCTGGACAGAGTTAGTGGGCTTGATTGTTCCAGGATGGTGTAGGGCTGTGATGGCTTTCCTGCAGCTGTAGGGCTTGTACCTATGTTTAGAAAAGTGTTAGCCTTAGATTCCCTTTAACGAAGGTAAGGAGCACCCAAGGAAATACTTGGATAACATTTAAGTGAGAAATTGCTGCTTCATTATTAGTTTTAGTATGTTTTATAGTTTTGGAGAAGTCAGCCTTAGTAAACAACTGTTTGTGTTTCAGTATATATACGTATCCCACTGGTGATTGTTCCCTGATACATGGAATTATTTTTGAATGTCAATTCAATCATATTTGGCAGTACATACTAATGAACTGGTAGAGGCGTATCTCAAAACATTCTAAAGGCCCTTTCTGTGTTAGAGCAGTGGTTTAGCTCATAAATTTTTCCCCGAGTGTAGCGCTGAATAGTATAGTGGAGAATGAGATAAATCAGCAAACTTTTAACTGGGTTGGACAAGCAGTATTGCTCCTTGTTGTCACAGTACAGATGGTTTCTAAAGACTAAGTTTTAAGAGGAGTAAGTCAGGTTCTTGGCATGGCATGCAGCATTTCTCAAACTGTAATTTTATAGTGGCATTTAGTTAAAACATATGTTGGGAAAAAAGAAAATCATACGAGCAGTTAGCAGCTCTCCTAAGTGTAGTTAGCAAAGGATAAGCTGTCCTTTTAAAAGGATATTGTGGAAATGAGCACTGGAGCAAGCTTCCTGCACCTGTGTCTCTTTGACATCAGCTATGTTTTGATCTGATATGCAGTCATGGGCATGCCAAGACTGAGAGATGCAGGTGTTTCCCTCTGGCTCATGTAAACTATATGCTTCCCTGGAAATTAAATGCAGCCTGCTATTGCTTACAACTACAAAAGTAGATGCTTACTAGTTAAGGAAGTGCTTAGGCATGAAAGGTGCCAAATAGGGCTGGACAAGAATTTTCAGAAAGGGGGAAGTGGGAGGAAATACACAACTGTTGTCAGTTCTCAGGACATGAGTTATCTGCTCTGTGCTCAACTTTTGCATACGGAAGTCCAGACTTGCTCTGGCTGCTACCAAAAACTTACTAACATGATTGTAAGTTTTATTAAACTTAATTGCTAGAAATCATCAGACAGGTTGGAGCAAATGCAGGAAGATGCAAAACAAATCCCAAGTGGCTAAATTGTCAGACATCTCTACTCCATGCTTGAAAGTTGCTTTGAGAATGTTTCTTGTCAGGCAGATGGTGGTCAAGGAGTTGGAGTAGTTCTCACAGAAATGAGTAAGCAGTGATGACTGCTTTTTCAGCAGAATGAAGCTAACCAGAGAGACTGAAAGAACTGGGAAAAGTTGAGTTGTATTTTTCAATGGCAAAAGCATCCACTTATGTTTGGATACTCTGTCCTAATAAAGTTCTGCTGTTCTGGACAGTACTTAATTTCATTTGGTTCATCAGATCACATCTTTCAAAGTCACCAGGAATAAGGCACTAAGCTTTAAGTAAAGCCAATTGGATCATCTCCCTTCATTGCATCACATAAGTAGCACAGTCAGTTTCAGGATGATGCAAAACCCATTAAAATGAATAATTGAGTGGAAGTTTATTCAAGCAGAGAACGAGAAAGAGCTCGTAGATAGTGTGCTTGGACCTTAGCCTGTTGACCACAGAGCCTGGTCTGTGTTTTCCATTAGCTTCAGACCATCTGATGGCCCCATTTGGATTTCTAGTTTCACTCCCTTTTTATCAACCCAATTCTTGGCAGCATTTTTCTGAGATAATGAACTGTTTCTTCTGTAATCATTGCTGTTAGAGGTGCCATAGGTAATGGTATCACTTTATGTGTCCTCTCTGAACTTTCAACAACTTTGTTATTACAAAGCTTAAAAATTTTGTGGGTTTTTTTTGTTGTTGTTGTTGTTGTTGTTGTTTTTTTTGGGGGGGGTTTGTGGATTTTTTATCACTTGAGAATTTTTTTTTTTTTAATATTTCTTTGATGGAGCTTCTGTTAGGTTTTACGAGTACTGCTTAATTAAAACGTGTGTTAAAGTAGGATAAAGAAGCAGGAATGATTTACTGAGGTTATACTGAGTGTTTCAGCATATGCACGTGATGTTGTAGTAATGTGGTGAAGATCTGGTGTTGAATGAATATGAACGAAAGCATTGTGTCCTCTTCTGTCCCCCTCTTCTGTAGAGGTGATGGGTTGGGTCAGAGCAAGAACCTTTGCATTAATAAATGAACATCACAAGAATCAGGTGTTTTAGGGCAGGATGGTGGGGAGCTGGAGACCAGCCTAACTGCAGCATTGCTGACAGAGTGATGGCTCTTGCTGGGCTGAACTGGAGTCCCAGGCAGGTGGGGGGAGGCCCAAGGGGAGGGTGAATGGGCATGGACAGACAGGGCTAACAGAGCCCTCCAGGCTGTAATGGCAGTGACTTTCCCCTGACATGATTTTGGGTTCCCAGAAACCATCTAGACAAGAACATCCTGAGCAAGAAGCTGTTTGAACTGTCAGGTGTAATGGCCACCAACATACCTACTGTATGTAAATGTGCCTAACCGCTTTGGCTTTCAGTGTCCTGGGCCAACTCAGTCTACACCTTTGTCAAAGGCTCATGTGGTTCAAGACCTAATCTACTTCTCATTATCTTTTCTGGTTTTGCCTTAAATGCAACAAATCCAGGCTGGTTAAAGTTGACCTGTGTGAGCTACTCTGGCTGCACCAACCTAAGGTTAAGCAGTTGCTGTCCTTGTCCTTCCAGCTACTTACCTTGGCTCTAGCCAAGACAGATTAGTGGCTGTCATCCTGTTTTTGCTGTCTTTACTTCTGCTGCAGATGTACCCTAGTTTCAATGTTTTTTTTCCTCTGAGGTGGTAATTCTGAATGCTTTAAGTATGATTATTGTACTGAAGAACAGAATTACTTCTTGTCTGTACTGCAGGAAAGAGGACTGAAGCATGTCTTCTCACAAAGATATTAGATAAAACACATTCAGAGTTACTCAGTTCAATCTGAGCTTCACAGGTATACTTCAGAGGCTTTTTTATCCTCAGTCTAAAACCGAACAATATTTATGTCAGTGGCATACATGCTACTAAATAGCTAGAATGAAGAAAACGTCAAAATTAATTACTGATTAATCAACAAGGTAGATATTACCTACGTTTGTTTTTTACTGAATGTGTCCTTCCCCCACTGAATACCTGTATTGATTATAAGTAACGAGGCCTGGTGAAGGTCATAGGGCAGGCTAAATAGTATCTTTGGCTTTTTGTTGCTAGTCTGTTGGGATATCTTGGAGCATGTTAAGCTTAAAATAGATGAGGAAATTCTAGTGTTTTATGGCTGATGTATTTATATTTAACTCTACTGAGAGTTTCCATGCCATGTTTCCATGTTCTTTGAAGGGAAGGTATATGTGAAAGACAGCTGAAATATAGATAATACTGCAGAAGAAACAGAAATGCTGAATTGGCACTGAAAGCCACATTATTTCTATGGAGAATTTCTGTCCTGCTCTAATTCTGGGTATAGATGAGCCTCTGTGTTGTTTTGGAAAGGATTGATTCCCATTGTTCAGAAAGTAACTGCAGCAGCAAATTGTAACATGCACAGTCTTTATAGAGAATTAAGATCAGACAATTATTAAGTTATGAAGTTGAAAGTACAGGATTTTTTTAATAGAAGTAATGGAGTTATTTCTATTATAAAGTGATCTATTAAAACTATGCTTAAATAAAATCAGGCAGGCACTGTGTTGATTTTTGTTGGTGGTGTTTTGTTCATTTGTTTAATTTTTAATTACTAGACATCTGTGGTTAGTGCAGTGTTAGAGCTTCTTTAGATTTCTTCCTCTTTTTTCTCCCTTAACTCTGTGAGATTCAAAGTTGATTGTCAAATGAACAGTGTGAAGCCTTAGTTTGATTTGGTTATCTTTCATATGCACAGCTTCTCTCATAGTCTTAATTGTTTTGTTTTTAAGTTGGTTGTGAGTGCTTACAAGTTTGGTTTCTGAACCTGGTAGTATGTGGCTCTTAGCTTTGCCAAACTTAATAGAGAATAGAAAAAATAAATGTGTTTTTCAAGGGTGCAGGTTATCTCCTTTTCTTTGACTTTAAGATACAACTTTGCACCACTGTATACCTTTTTCACAAATCTTTTAATTTAGTTTTCATAATCCTACAGTTTTTCGAAGTCTTTTGCTTGCATTCTTGAGTCAGCCACTTCCCTTTTCCACTCCCCCCTCCCTGCATCCATCAGTGAAGAAAAGCTGGAAGTGACTGTGCTTATCTAAAGGAGTAAAATGATCCTTGACTGTTTTTCCTCAGCTGTCAGATTCCTTTGATCTTTAATTGAAAAAGTCGTTTTAGATTTTCAGATCTGTATTGTCACGTGAAAGATTTTCACATTGCTTTTCAGAGAGGACATTTGTACCAGAGTACTTTGTACACTGTCCTTATAAAGGTATTTCACTTTCTCACCTCTTTATTGTTAACTCCGACTTAACTAGCTGTTAACATTAAAATCCGGGGGCTATTGTGAGGTTGGTAGTTGTGGTGTTACCGTGTACTATGCCAAAAGTACTGCTCTGCCAGCTCTGCTGCAGCAGCCATCTCCCACTGTGGATGTCTTATGCTTCCACTGCATCTGATTAAGCAGTCATGCAATGACAGGAAGAATCTGTTTAGTTTGCTGATCCAGCTGATGACTAAGATGAAAAAGGAATTACTTTTTTTAATCAGATCTGCCATCTGTGCTATACAAGGTTGTACTAATTTAGTATCAGACCAGGAAGGTAAAGCACCTTCAGAAGAAACTTCTATGCGAATGTTTTCATCATGGCACCCGAATTTGGTTAGATTTCAGATAATAGCATCAAAACTAGGCTGTGGGAATACTGATACCATGGGAGAGGTTTTGAGATCTGTTACATGACTTAAGCACATGCAAAAGCTTCTATCTGGGTGGAAAGACTGGTATGAAAATCTAGTCTTCAGTCAAGCTTGACAGATTGCAAATTGCCTATATGCTCTCTGCTGCTGTGCTTGATACATTGGAGAATTTGCCTTCACTTGTTTACTTTTCCCAAGTGGTGTTCTGCAGACTAGACATGCTAAGAACCAAGTCCACAAGGGAGGCTAAGAGCAAGGACCAGTGAAAGCTTGGTCAGCCAGGGAAAGGTCGGGTCAAGTTAACAATGAGTAGTGTGTAGTAAGAATTCAGTAGAAAACTGTCAGCTATTGGAAAACCTGTTGAGAGCTGGGAAGTGGGCTGGGAGTACAACTTGCTTTGGATCCTCCTCATGGATGAGCGAGTGAAGTTTTGCAACCAGACTGACCGGATAACTTTGCTTTTGGACTTTCTTTTGGATGGAGAGGTGAGGCACAACTGGGGACTAGACACTGTATTTGAGAAAAGGTTCTGCATTCCCTGTAGTTACATCTTTAAGTGTAATATCATAATCTGTGAGATTGATGATGTTTTATAAGCTGTAAGCAGGATAACTGTACCTTGTTACCTGAACATTTACAGCCACTTTTGACTGTGAACATAGGACATCTGTTCATGCAGCAGTAAGAGGCACTTTATGTTTTGGTGCGTGCATTGGATGAAGTTCTGGGAAATGGATGAAAATTATAATTGACAGTATTGTAACTTTTGTGCTTTAAGTGAAATGAGCAGTAAAACTGAGAGTGCAAGTTAATATTATCCTTTTGTGTTCAAATGCTGTGACTAGCTTGTGGAAATATGAATACAGATTTTAAGTGTCAATAGTATTATTGTGGAAGACAAACTTATTTGGTGGGTTTGATTTTGGACTTCTGAACAGCATGTTACTGTCTTATAAAATTCAGACCTATGCAAATGCCTGATACATTCCAGTGCAATAATAGGTTCTGCAGCAACTTCAGAATCTATACTGGAGTTTGCCCTTTCAGGCTATTGTCAGGCTATCCATGCATTGGCATGTCTAGTGATAATGTGTAAAAGAAGTCTCAACCACTTTAGGTTTGGTATTGAACTGAATAGCGCTTGTCTGCATCACTTGGCAATGAAGTTATTTTCTCAGAGATCAATTAAAGCAAAAAAACCCAAAAAGTATTTTGTTTTGTTCCAACTCAATTATGTTTTATTTTTTTGTCTTTAATAATTATTTTGGCAGTAGAATTAAAATAGTACAATTACAGTTAGTGTATACTAAGGAAGCATTATTTCTAACTAAATTTTAGAACTGTATGTCTTGAGTAAATTTCTCTCTTAAAACATGTTGGTGATTGGAAGACAACTTGCAATGAAAACCCCAATATTGGATGAATGTAGCAGATTCTAAGCAAACTCGGCTAGCAGGCTAAAGTTTTATTTCCCTATTTCAGTGGTAAAATAAAAGGCTACAGAGTAGGAAAGGCTTTTGCAGGACAGGCTAATCCTTTTCAGTAGAAGGTTGTATTTTAAGACTCAGTCCTGAGGCACCCTAGTCTTGTTAACAAATAAAAAGGTGTTACAGATTTCTTGTCTTGTTTCCTAATTTTGAGTTCAAGTAAGAAGTACACTTGCATTCTTTCCTTCTTAGGCAACATTACTCATATAATATTTACCTCCTAGACTGAATTGTTTGTGTTTTTACCAGTGTTTGAAATGTAGACCGTAACACTTGAGGTGCGTGCAAGTTTTGGCTGCAAATTAGCATTACCTTTTGGCACACAGGCTGCTCAGTCGGCTTCAAAGAAAGGCCTTGTACCAGAGTAGTTTGACACAATATTAGTTCTTTATAAACTCAGCAGTGGTATGTGCTTGCTGTTTATTACTCTATTGTGAAATGCTTTTAATAAGCAGAGATGTACCATCTTCAAAAATGGTGGTGACTTTAGTAGTCCCATTTGCAGTTCTTGATTAACAAGGCTTACCAGTGAATGCTGAAATTCACTAGAAAAGGGGCCAGTGTCATCAACTGTTACATGGGGAGGTGAAGGTACAGGAGTGAGACAGGTTACTTCAGAAAACTAAAATATCTGCCCTACCTCTTCTCAGTCATTAGATGAATCCACTCAAAGACTTCATTATGTCTTCAAGTCTTCATTCCATCATAAACTCTTCAGCCATTCTGAAGTCATAGTGAGTTTACTTGGCACCAAGATGTGAGCTATGGATGTCACAACTACAAACCCAGTAGACTTTCAGCACAGGAAGTAGATTTGTTTGCATAGATGCAGATTCTTAAACTTAATCCAGCCTTTCTGAATAGGCTTGTCTTGTTAGCTATAAGCATCATTCTGCTAAACAGTTCTGAAAAATTCAATCCCATGCATACATTAAAATGTAAGTTTTCAAGCATTTTGCAGTATAGTGGATAAACCATTGTTTCTTATTAGCTGTGGAACTCCCACTGTTATATTTCTATCATAATTAAATCAGTCCTAATCTCCTTTGGTATTACAAATTCTCCTTGCAAATGGCTTGCTGAATCTTGTAACACTGATTAAAAATAGGGATATTGATAGGCTGTGTCTCAAGGCTTTGCTACCTTGAGGCACCAGCCTGTGGCTGAGGGGCTCAGTGATGCCTTGCAGTGGGACCTTTGGAACTGACTGTGTCCAGCACTGGCAGCCCCAGCTGCTCTGCACAGGGAGACACTCAGGCAGACACCCTTGGTCAGCACCCAGGCACCCACACGGAGTACAAATGCCTAAAAATACCAAAAATTGCTAAGGTGAATGACTCTCTTCAGCAGGTACTTTAGTGCACTAGTTGAGTTCTGCTAGTGTTTGCAGGGGGGTTTGTAGCATACTGTGGTACTTGAAAACGTGAGGAAGACAGGGACCAGAAGAACAACAATGAAGGCCAAGTTGGCCTCTATAGCCTGAGATGAAATTTAGCTTAAAACTGACAGAAATGCTGCAGAACTAAGTATACTATTTCACAGCTAAGTTATGCCAAATTTTACAGCCAAATTAAGTGATCCTGGAAGTTGGAGTTATAATCCACATTATAATATAAAAATGCTTGTAGAGACTGTACTCTTGAAAATTCTAGCAAATACTGTCCCAAAGTGCCAGGGCTACCACAAAGCTGCAAACTACATCTTCAGTGCACTCCCTGTGGAATATTCAGATTATTTCATTTCCTTGGGGTTGGAGTTTGTGCAGATTGCTGTTTTGTTTGGTTGGTTTTTTAAAATCATACCCTGACAAATGCTGGGTGGAAAGAAATTTGGAGCCCGTGCATGTTATATTGGCACCTGTTTTATTTAGATTTTGGAGGAGTCACTTGAGGACCCTACTCCTAAACTCCTGGGACAGAAAGACAATATGGGGTTACTAAATTAACACACAACCCATCCTGAAAGCAGTTCAGTAAGTGACAGTGCTTCTAGTTAGGTACCTTCAGTGTTAAATTGTAGTTCGTTCAGTAGCAAAGAGTTAATAAATGGAAACCAGTTTTATGTCATGTAATTTCCATTGGTAGAAATGTGAAGTCCAAGGAGAAAAATTGTCCACAGTGTGTAGTCCAACTTTGCTTTTACTGTGGATAAATGTATTGATATATCTTTAAAGGATGCTGTGTATCCTCAAAGCCTAAGTATCCCAGAAGGCTGCTGCTTTCTGTGGGGATACTTGGAAATCTACTGTATATAGTATATATACTTGGATATCTACTATATATAATCTACTATATATCATATATTTTGATTTGTGCACATTGTTTCTTGTGCTGTCACTGGGCAATGCTGAACAAAGCCTGGCTCCTCCTTCTTCACACCTTTTCTTCAGGTATTTATATATATTGATAAAATCTCCCTGAGCCTTTTCTTCTCTAGGCTAAATGGTCCCAGCTCTCAGCTTTTCCTTTTCAGAGAGGTGCTCTAGTCCTATTGTCTTTATGGCCCTTCTCTGGAATCTCTTCAGTATGTCCCTACCTATCCTGTACTGCGGAGCCAAGAACTGGGTCTAGCACTCCAAATGTGTCTCACCGGTGCTGAGCAGAGGGGGGAAGTATCACCTTGTCATGGTTTAAGCCCAGCCAGCAACTCAGAACCACATGGCTCACTCCCCCCTGCCCTTCCTTCTCCCGCTCCTGGAGGGATGGGGAGCAGAATTGAAAGAATGTATCTCCCACAGGTTGAGATAAGAACAGCCCAGTAATTAAGGTATAACACAAATCACTACTGATAAGGGGAATAACAAGGGAAGAGAATACAACCGCTCACCACCTGCCTACCGATACCCAGCCTGACCTGAGCAGCAATCTAACCCTTCCAGGTAACTGCCCCCAGTTTATATAGTGGGCATGACGTGCTGTGGTATGGAATACCTCTTTGGTTAGTTTGGGTCAGGTGTCCTGTCCCTGCTTCCTCCCAGCTTCCCCTCCTCACTGGCAGAGCATGAGACTCGAAGTCCTTGGTCGGAGTAACCATTATTGAGCAACAACTAAAAACATCGGTGTTATCAGTGCTGTTCCCAGGCCGAAAGGCAAAACCACACCACTGCACCAGCTACTAAGAAGGAGAAAAATGGCTGCTACTGCTGAACCCAGGACACACCTCCTTCAGCCTGTTGGCTACATTTCTCCTAATGCAGCTGATGGTGCTGTTGGTCTTCTTTGCCACATAGGCCCATTGCTGGCTGATGTTCAACTTGGTGTCCTCCTGGGTTGCCAGATCTTTCTCTGTCAAAACATCTTCCAGTTGGTCAGTCCTCAGTACGCACTGGTACATGGGGTTATTCTTCCCCAGATGCATCACTTGGCATTTCCTTCTGTTGAACTAACTTTCTGAGGTTCTTATCAGCCCATTTTTCTCAACCTGATGAGGTCCTCTGAATGGCAGTAACCTCATGGTGTATCAACCATTCCTCCATGCTTTGCATCATTTGGGAGCTTGCTGGGGCTGCACTCTCTCCCATTATCAAACCCAAGTTTTTGGGAGAATACTTAGATACCCCTACATGTGCTCTTACATGTGTGCATGAGTCTGCAATAGCCAGATCTGGCTGGTTAGAAGTGAATGGTTTTGTTTTGCACTGGAAGAATAGATACAGCATCTGCTAGTCTATTTAAAACACATTGAAAATATACTAGAAAGTATCTCCTGCTTTCCCCCCACCCAGCCCCACACACATGAATGGAGAGTTTCAGAGTAGACAGTGAGGAAAAAGGCTTGTTTCGAGGCTGTATACAGCTGGAGAAGACTCTAACAGTATCATAAAACATCAAAAGTGTAATTGCAGGAAGAACTGATATCCAATCAAAGCAGTAACCACTATGGATTCTTTTTTCTTAATTCCTAGTTTTAACTTCTCCCAAGGAGTTAAAATGTTTAAAAGTTCAAGTAGATTTAAAAGGCAAATATTCAGACTTATAGCTGGTATTTCACAGTTCCTATGTACGTATACAATTGTAAGTGTTGCTATTGGATGTACTGGCAGTCTGGACCCTGCAGTGGCTAAAATATTTCTATTGTGCTCTTGGAGGCTTGCTTGCACATGGTGTAAATAGAAATATTATTAATGTTAATGAGGGAGGTACATAGCCACAGGAAGTATTCATCTTGTGAAAACAACCTATGCCACAGATGACCAGGCAGTAATTCTGCTGTTGCTTGGTATCGCTGACTTCCTTTTCCCCAAAATATATATATATTTTTTTAGGAAGAAATCCTGTTTATTTGCTTTGAAGAAATAAATTTTTCCAGTTGGTGTTTTTTTTTTTGGTGTTTTTTTTTTTTTTTTTTTTTTTTTTTTGGGTTTGTTTTTGTTTTTGTTTTCCCATGGTCATGGTTGGAGTTTTTTTCTTAATCTATTAAGGAGTGCTGATGCTACTTGAAAGTTTCTCTGCTTCTGCAGTTACAGTGCTTGGTACATGAGGAGTTGCTGGTAATGGTGATTCTATCTAAATATCTTTCTTGTCATTAATGACTTGATTATTAGCTATTGCAGATATTTCAAGTTCTGTGGCTTCTTCCTTGGAAAGAAACTATTTTACACTTATTGTTCTCTTTTCTCACCTGCTTTTCTTCTGCTTTAGTTGCCTTAGCTGGAGAGCTATTTTGGGGCAGTCAATTCTATGAAGACCACAGTCCATTACTCCACCTCATGTCACAGCTTGAGAGCAGTTGAAGTGATATTCAAGAGGCATTGCTTCTTGGGTTTGCTTAACTTCTTAAAGGAATATAAAAAGCAACTAGTGAATCACTGAAAATACACCCCCCCTCCCTTCACCCCACCTAACTATTAGTCTTAGCCATTTATTTTTTTACTTCTTTCTGGCCTCTTTAATATCCTTTCACTCCACAATCATCTCAAATCTGAGCATGTTAACTTAAGCAACTTCATGTAGGAGAGCGATTCTCTAGGGCTGGCTAACGGATTAAGTGGCAGTACCTTGGTTGTGAAGCAACCTACGTTTGCACATTCTCCAGTCATTTCCTATTAAAACTTAAATCCTTGTTCTGTTGTGGCACCTTTAAAAAGCAGACCTTTTCCTTTACATCTAAATGTTATGAAAACCAGGCATACTGTAACCCAGAACCCCAAGGAATGCTTGATTGAAATAACAGATCAGAAAAGTCTCTTGCTAACATTCCTATAATTATAGGTTTACTCAAGTGACAGAAACACTGTGTCTGCTAGCTTTCTTCATACAGCCTAATTTTGGTTGAAAAGTCAACATAGCTCTTACAGGCTTTATTGATGCAGTGTTTGTGGGGATAAATAACTTCTTAAAATGTAACAGTATTAATTGCCTTTTCTCTTTCTAGAGTTATCTCATGTATTGCTGATTGGTTGGTCTGATTTCTGCTGTGGAGCAGAACATATTCCCTGGTAGTAGTAAACTGAGATTGAGTAGAATGAGTGAAGGGAAACGGAAGTGACTCATTCTTAGGTGGTCACAGGTAAACAAAAAGAGAACTTTGCTTTAGCACCCTGCACTTTTCTGTGGTATCTATCACAGTTATTTTTATCTTTGTATTTGAGTTTTTTTCTGTTACCAACGTGTGGCTGGTTTGACATACCACATATAGGTCTGAAGGCATTGATGTGGGACATGCAGGAAGAAGTCTTTAGATAGTAAGAAGAAAAGCATCCATTGGTTCTGATTTTCACTTAAAAAATGAAAACTGAAGAACAGCAATTGTAGAAGTTAGTTTTAAAAGGGTGTATTACATCAAACAGTGAGCATGGTGTGGGAGGAAACAGCAGATACTTTGCTATCATTTTTCACGAGACCAAGTGACTTGAATACATGGTGTGAACGCATAAACCAGAGATTTAAACTCATTTAACAAATTTTAAATTTAACCCTCCATGCTGATGAGGGTCCGTGTCCATTTCTCCTGATCTGTGTTAGAGGTATCTGATGAGAAAACTGATCGTGAAAGTCCTCCTCATGTTGTTAATCACAAACTTTTCATTTACAGTGGAGCTTAGCAAATACGTAATGAGAGCTCCTGTGACACAGAAGGCTGTTTGCAGTTCTAGTACCTGTAAAGACGTACATGCTGTAAGCTATAATGCAGTTAACTTCTCCCCCACTGTGTACAAAATGAACATCAGCTGCTTTAAACTTAATTTAAAGCTTCCTGGAATTGTTCCAGGTTCTGATACAGAAGGTCTTTCTATTTTGCTGTTGATACTTACGTTTGTTCTCTCTCCCACCCTCTCCACCTTTTTCTCCCTTTGCAGGCAAAGGCAGCTCAAGCATCTCATCCGACGTGAGTTCAAGTACAGATCACACACCCACCAAAGCCCAGAAGAATGCAGCTACCAGTGAAGGTAGGCAGCTGGTACTCATTACCCAGGTCAGGCTCCCCAGCATAATCCTAGTAATTTTCAGAGAAGCGGTGCTGCCTCTGTGTTCCTGCTGTGTACAGTACTATCAGCATATAGAAATTAAAAAACAGTTCTTCAGAAATTAAAACCCTTTTCCACTCCTACCTGCCGTACTTCCTGATTTAAGCTTGTGACAAAGGATTTAAGATGCTTCTGCAGAATGAAAATGTAGAGGGTTTTGAGTAATTTTGTTACTTTTTTCAGCAAAAGCTTTTATATGGCCAATTTGATGCGACCAGATTTCGAACTTATTTTCGAAGAATACACCTAATGGAAGCTTTTTGACATAGGTTCTAGGTTAAATCTCAGCCTCTTATTTTCATACTATGAATACCATGAAATGCAGGTTGTTTGTGCCAAGTTTTCAAAAGTTTAGCTATAGACATGAAGAGCTTACAAGGATTTAATTAGATCAACACATGACACCTAAAATTACTGGTGTGTGTGATCATCCAGCACTAGATTTTTAGTGTCTAGGGAAAGGGGATGGTCTTAAGTGTCCCTATTAATACCATGTTGTACTAATTGGCCTATGAACAGAGAAATGCTGATCCTTCTTCCCTGCTGCCTTCTTATGTGTGAGTAGGTGTGCGCTGTTAAATGAAAGTGTATTGGCTCTAGTTTTTACAAGTGTCTTCGAAGGCTGAGAGGAAATCATTAAATCTATTTGTAGCTTAATGATGTAAGCTGAGAGGATTTTTTTTTAAAAAAAATGATAAACTTATGTGCCTGAGCTAACATTTCTGCTCAGCTCTGTCATGGGAAGTTGGCTGAACTTGGTAGTTACCAAACAATAATTCTGATTTCTTACACTTCTGTCCTTACAAATTAAGTTAAAAGCTCTGATTACTCTGTCTGGCTTTATTTCTTGTGGTTAAAAGAAATCATAGACTTTGGATAGCTCTAGTTTGGCAAGTCTGACTACGACTGTAGAATCTGTACAGTAAAAGCAGTTCATGTAGGTAATAAATGATCTTACAAATTACTAGAGTTTATTGTTAGTCATGCATAATGCCATATCAAGAATGAAGATCAGGCACCTGAGAATCATGAGAGATACTGTTTTAGACTCTCTACTTTTTAGTCTATGCAAAAAATTTAACAATAGATAAATGGTTAATAAAGTTAGGTTGAATAGTAGACTTTGTGTTTCTGTAAGCCTTAGATTCAAAAGCTTTAAGGTACCTACAGAAGGTGAATTGCCAAGATGCAAACTAAATGTAGGAAATGCATAAAAGCATTTTTACTTCTCTATGACAGCTGGGGATGGGGTGGGGTGGTGTTAGAAACCACAATGGAATAGTGGAAACTCTGAAGTCAGGGCTTAACAATTGCTTAAAATTTCTGTTTTACTTCAATTAGTACAGCATGCTTTTTTCTCCCTTATTTTCAAATCAGATAATGTGAAGTAATCCTTTTCTAATCTCTAAGATTTATGTTCTTAATCTAACCCATTGTAGAGCCAGTGAATACTAATGTTGACCCTGAAAATCTTCACCACTGGTTTGCAGCTGATTAATTCATTAGTGAAGGGAGGCTTAAATGCAGGCCAGCAGATGATGTAACAAAGATGTGTTTTTATCAGTTCTCTTGCAGTTTCAGAAAGAGTTCAGAGCAGTGGAGCTGTGTATTCTATACGTGGAGGCAATTTCAGATGTAAGCCTAGCCTTTTTTTGATGTCCCATAGGAAAGTGTGATATGACAGACACTTTGACAACAGCTGAAGTAGCCTCTAAGCCTGTGCTACTTCTACTTTCCCACTAAGTGTTTCTGCTGAGAAGTTACTAATGTGGATCTGTTTAACATAAATTGCCTTAATGCGGATTGTTGTATAATCTGGCAGATTTTGAGTGTTGTAACCTGGCAGCATATGAGTTGCATGAAGGCAAGTGAGAGCAGAGACATGGAAGTGGTGCTAGGGAAAAGCAGGGACTGTTGAAGCCAGTGCTGTTACTGAAAGGCACATTTATCCGCTGATGCATGTCTGGATGTTTTACTAATGCTGCCTCTTTTCCCCATGTACAGGAGACTTGTGCTGTAGGAGGATTCAGCTGAACAGACAGACTCATACCTTCTGCAAGATGAGCAGAGTTCTGTGTGTCCAAGACTGAATACTTTTATACTATTCAGTTATAGAGTAGTGTCTAGGGACCAGTTAAGAACAGCAGCCTGATTGTGTTTGATGCTGTACAAGCAGTGGTGGTTATGTCTTGTAATTGGGGTGTTTACATAACATTTTATAACTGTTAGTTAAATTCACCTTTATAGCACTCCATGCTCTAGTATTTGCTTGCCATGATACAGTAGTACCTGCCCACTCTGGAGACTGGTAAACGTATCTTGCTCTTCACCACGAGACTGATGTACTACAGGGACAGAAAGCTCCAATTCTGCTCTTTGCTGTAGTCGTGTATTGTAAATTCATAGCGCTGTATAATGTTCTATGAATGAGCCACGTGTTATGTGTGGCAAGAAGTATTTGTCCTAGGTATTGAGTGGGAAGGTCTATGAAACGTTGCAGGTGAACTCTTCACCTTCACTGGCATGTGAATTGGCCTTAATTGAACAAGTTGCAGACAGCTTCTTTGCATCCTTTGAATTTCTATTGGCAGCTGAATTCCTGAGTGCCCAGTTCTATGAAAAGCATAGAATTTTTTACATGAGGCTGAAGGTCTTTCAAGACTCCTGCTTTCCAGCTTTGCGAACAGACCTAATTCTTTCCAGTTCTGCACAGCACGCCTTCTGTTTCTGTAAGACAGTTGACACAACACTTGTTGAAGTTGGATCAATGAAGTGCCCTGAAACAAGTAGAAAAGAAATCTGTGAGACTGATTGATACAAGCTCTGAGGTACTCTACAGAGGAAAAGCAGTTGTATGAAGTACTACTAAGGCAGGTGTGGAGTCCCAGGGATTGCAAAAGATGTCAAGCAGGACTCCTGCTTGAAAGAACAAACAGTCTCAGAAAATATCTGACAGCAGGTGTTATCTTGACATCAGTTTGAACAATTACATGAAACGCTCTTCTTCTTGTCTATTGCAACTGTTATTTGTCATGTTTCAGTGCTGCGATGTTTCTATATAGGATGGGTACAAGAAATGGATAACAAGCTACTCAAAATGGCTTATGTGGTGTTTCAGTCCTAGGTATGCTGTTAAGGCAAAATCAGTTAAATCTTTTGATGAAAATGGGAGATGCAGTTATGGCCAAAATATGGTACCTTCCCCCATATTGTAGACTCGGAGCATTTGTAGGATTGTGGAAGGAGATTTTATGTTTCAAAGAGGCAAAATGCTTGTCATGCTATTAAATGTGCCCATGTGAACTGCTCATCGTCTGCCAGTGAAGAACAGACAATTTGCATTAGTATCCTTAGCCAAACAATAATGGCGACAGTAGCTAGCAGACCTCACAACTTCCTAAATTCAAATTTGAGATACCAGTGATGCACCTGAGAGGGATGCAAAGGCGAGTCTCTAACTGGATTCCAGTCACTCTCATTGTGACTTTCTGTACTTCAGTGAAGGGCAGATGGCAAAAAATAGACGTCTGGTCCTCTCTTTAAATCAGAGGGTGCTGTAGGGACTGTTTGGCTACAGCTTGGCTCAGAAGGAAGCATGGTGGACTATGAGTGTGCATTCACACTGATACCTCTATTGTATCTTTTTTGATACCTCTACCTTTTCTGAGAATACAGTTTTCTTTACCTTTGAATATACAGTGCCATTTACTTCTTTTCTAGTCTCAGACATTGTCTGCAATTCTTTGCCCCATCAATCAATTACAGTTAGAAACTTGAGAATGCATGAGTTTTTGCTACCCCTCGTTGCTTTTCTGGCAAATGAAAGACTAAATGGATTTTTGTGGGCCGTTTAAATGCAATTTGCTAGACACAGTCTCAGCTGGAATATTATTGTCTAAAACTTGATTTAGAAGATTAGACTGAATGTTTTTGTATGGGCTTAGCTTCATCAGGGAGCTTTCTTCTAGCACTTACTGACAGAGTGGAATGTTCTGTCCAGGCTGGATGCTTCATATTGACTTGACTGTTTTTCAAATAAAAAAATCAATACTGTTTGCACTTCATGTATATGGCTGTTAAACAGTAATCCAGAGGCAGCTTTAAAGTGAGAGTTTGTGTATGTGAGCTCCATGTCCGAGTTCCAATTTATTTCCCAGTTTCTATAAAATCAAATTGAAGGATTAGGCCTGAATCAAACCACTGTTTTAGCAGAGTGACTTGGTGCTGAAATACCTCTGAATATACCCTGTTAAATATTTGTATTTTGAATTTTGCTGAAATACAGTCAGGTAAGCTGCTGTATTCTGCAGAAGTTAAAATCAGTTCTGCTTTTAGTGATGTTAACTTTCAGGGACCTTTGAAAGGTAAGTATTTAACTTTTTTGTTTGCTTTACTTCTGCAGTAGACTGAGAATTCTAGTCTGGCTTCCTTGTAGGATGTTCATGTACCACAATATACTTAAAAAAGACTGAGTTTGGAAAACAGGAGAATTAAGAGAATACAGCCTTTTCACTCATTAGCACTGCAATGTATGTTTACTGTGGAGATCAGACACATTTGTTTTGGCAGTACCTGTTTGTATGCATCTCAACAGAAGAGGTGCTTCTCCTGAATTTTAGGTGTGTACTAGAAAGTTGTATTCTTCTTTCTTTTTTATTTGGGCTTTTTAGTGGTTCTGGTGGCCTTGGCAGTACTAGTTTAACAGTTGGACTTGATGACCTTAATGGTCTTTTTCCAATCTAAACAGTTCTTTGATTTTGGAAGAAGCAGGCTCTATAGCCTGACTGGAATAATTACATTCATTAGGAACCATTCCCCTCATTAAATCATGTCTGGGGGTAACTGTGTGAAAATGCAGATCTTGCAAATATATAATGCTTTAATTACTCATGTAAGAGTGTTACTTCATACCTTGTGCAAGATGATACCTGGCTAAGATTGATCAAGATGTGTTGCTGTGGTCCTCGGCATCCTTTTATGGTGGGTCTTTGCCACTGGAGCTACTGAGTGCTGCTGTATGTTATGGTTCTGCTGTCTGTTGTCTTCCCCTGGCACATGATAAGTTCGAGAGAAAAGGATGTCTGTGAATGAGGAAATAGCCTTCTTTAAGTGCTGGTTTTCATTCTGCTAAAGTCCTTGAAAAAGAGCACTGAAAAAGACACTCCCCAAAAAACAACCAACCAAAAAAGAAAAAACAAGCAAATACCCAGAAGCAATCTATGAAACACCAAGCAAAATCCCAAAACAAACCAATGCAATAAACCGAAAATAACTAAACCCAAGCAAACAAACCCACCAAAACCCAAACAAATAACACCCTCTCCAACACCCCACAAAAAGAAAAAAAAATCCCTAACCTCTCCCCCCCAAAAACCAACAACACAGATCTATTTGGGTTGTGTGCCTTTCATTTCATCTTACAAATGAGGGAATAAAGTACACATTATTGGATATTTTCAGGGAGGATGTCATTCTGTTAGTTTCTCTTGGCTACATGATCACATTCTTTTAAAAGGTTGGGGGTCTTTTGGTTCTCCAAACAATTCTTAATTTGCCCAATGAATTTAAGAGGAATGGTCCTTGCATTGTGCACAATGATGGACAATACAAAAAATTTGGAAAGATGGAATGTGTCCTTTGCTACTAATGCTTTTGGTATTTAAAATAGTTCCTGATGGAGAACCAGCTCAGACTGAGATCCAAGTGATCCAATAAGATCAATCCTGATCTTATTTCAGAGGAAGATAAAAATCTTAGGGAACCAGTTTGCAAATAGGCAACCATTCTGTGTATTATGGTTCACATAATAAGGTAGGTAGCTATGTTTAATATACTGGAGTTCCATTGAATCTTTTGAGTAGTTTGTATGTCCTCTCAGGACACTGAGTTCACTAACTGTTGCGTCAAGGCTGTTGCTGAAGAGATGCTGTTTTCCACCCAGTTTTTCTTGATGATCCTTTTGGCAGAAAAAGCTCCTTAGATCTTTCGATCCCTTCCTACACATGATACCTACTAGATCTTTTCCTGCTTCAGTTCTTTAACTTTTTTTCCTTTTAGAAGCTTACTAATGCAGTATCAGAAATAAAAAACCATATATGTTCTTTTTGGATGTGTGCAAGTATTAGGCATTATTCCTAAATCTTTTGATGGCAGTTCTTTTGTGGTTTTCTCTATCCTCATGTCTTTTCAGTGACTTAGTGGGAATTAGGGCTCTTGGTTCTGCTGTTGAAGTATTGTCTAAGCAGACTTTCTGTGCACCAAACCATGTCTGAATTTGATATGAACACTTGAATTTGCCCTTGCTTACTTGGAACTGAGCTGAGATTCAGTTGGCTTTGAGTGAACTGTAGCTGTTTTGAGTTGGTAGTGAAACTGGAGACCAGGTGAGTTTCCTGGGGTTTTGTGTTACTCTTCTAGCAGTGGAGTTTTCTAGAAAAGTGAAATGTTGCATTACTAAATGTGCCAAAATAAAATCATTTGAAGCCAAAAAACTGGGGAAGAGTAATGGGGGGATGGAGGCTTGACAGTTAATAAATCCTAAACTATAAACACTTTGGCAAAATAAACAGAGCTCACTATTAAAATTCCTTTAACCAGCCTATCTGAATTCATATGCTAATATCATCACCTTGAGCAATATGTGGAGGTACAAAGTAGTATAGAGGTTGTTCTTAGGCGCTATTTTTCTGTCTAACCACATCTTGTTGCACTTTTGCTATCTAATAGGCAGTGTTCCTGCAAAGCTGTTCTGCTAATTATAACAATACCATTGCAATCAGCATTTAAATCAGAGTTCAAATACAAGGCAAAAGTAGTTGGGACATTGGCAAGGTTAAAGCTGCAAATTGAAACCTTACGTTATTCTGGCTAATTTGTACCAAAATGCTATAGCCAAATGTTTAAAACTTGCCCAAACAATACTAAGAACAAATTGGAAAGGTACATAAAACTGCAGTCTTACTTGATCTGCTGCCTGAAATATGAGACCTACCAGAGCAAATGCACTTACAATACAGTTAAAGAGAAATGATCCCAATTTAAAAACCTGGAATTAGCTATTCCAAAGTAAGATCTAATGCTTGGGAGGAGTGATTACAGTTTATTCCATTACCTGTAAATCTGATTTTAAGGAATCCAAGATCCCAAATGTTATTCTTTCTGTAAAATGCTGTACCAAACTACTTAAATATTGTCATCGCAGAGACGTTCTGACCCAAATCTGTTCTGTCTGTTGTTACCTGTGTCTATTTGAAGTAGTTTCCCTCTCTGAAAAGTGAAGAGTCATCTTGAAGTATCTGATGATTGCCCAACATTTGGTAGTTTAAAAAACATTTTCTTGACTGCTAGACTGTCTCTTAAGACTACTTGAAGAACATATACAACCAGAAAATGCATGTTTAAATGTCACGTTTATCCCTTTTCCAGAATTTATGAACTGACACTAGGAAGTTCCTCTAGATTAATTCTAGGACTTGATGAAAATAATGAAATAAAATTGGGACAGCAAGTTTTGCCTTTAACTTGACAATCCCTGTTAAGATGCTGTAGTTTAAATTTATTGTCTAAAATATCCTGCTTTATTTTCCTGTATCTTATCTTTTATGTCAGCTTGTCAAATGACTGTATAATTTTTAAGACTGATAACTGCCAATAGAGGCAAAACGAGCAGCATGTTTGAGAAATACCTGCTTAGAGTTGCTGACTCATTCTGTTCTTCTCTTTTGGCTACTGTACCGTTCTGCCTGCTACATGAAGCTTTTCTCAAGCTATTAAGTTTTGTCATCTCTATGTTTCTGTTAGCATTCGTCAGATTTCCCTCGAGAAGCATGTACTGAGATTGGCTGCTGAAAATGGCAATTCAGGAATAGATAATGGCAATTCTTATGTTCTTGTTAATTCTGACTGCTGGATCATCGTGGGCTTAGGCAGCTAGAGTATACTAGGCTGGAAGTATAAGCAGAAGTTATGAGCATGAGTATAATCTGGTGATAGCTGTCTACGTATTTCTCTAGACTTTATCAGCCACGTTTGAGCATATAACTTGTGGTGTGGTGGTGTGCCTGCTGCATGTTCAGCAGCTGTCCACTGTGATATTTCCTTTCAGGCTACTTTTTACAAAGTGAATATACAAGTGGGAAGAAGCTCAGTGGCTTTACTGGATGACTGTAACCTGTTGCACTGCTTCCAGTGACTTGGATATATAATAAATCTCCATTGTACATTATTATCAGTCATGATAGTTAAATTTCAGTTTATTCCAGTGCCTAATCTAATCTATGGTGCTTTTAGTCTGTTTTTATCTTGTATATCCAAGAGAATGAAAATTTATAGTACTTTCAGGTATTCATTGTTTGTGGGAAGTCTTTTACTTGTTCATTACAAGTTAATAGGGCTGGGTGGAAGTCTCCGACAGACAAACATTAAGGTTAAGACAGCTCAAGGGTGTGGCTGGTAGGAACAAATTCTCCCCAGCTGTGAAAGCTGTGGCTTGCTTAATCTGAAGATATGAATATGCTTGTGTGGACATATATAAACATAGATTCATGTAGACAGTATGTAAACATAGATTTATTTTTTCTTCTTCTTGTTATTTTTTTCCCCCCATTGCATGCCCTTGGCAAGATAAACCTCTGTAAGCCTTGCCAGGTAGATACTTGGCACCTATTAGAGCAATAAAAACTTTGCGTGACGCCTGAAATCTCAGAAACTATGCACTGTGGAGAGCAGCTATTTACCTCTCACAAGAAAGGATTTTTATAGTAGTTTTCCTTAGGGAACAGAAACGAATGTGGTCTAAATTATAAAATCATAATTGGACTGTCTTCAGTGTGCTCTAACTTGGGAGACCATGTTTACTTGGCCCTTCTTTATTGTGGGCTGGGACAAGCCATTAGCTTGAACTCTGCTTTCTGAAATCATCATACTCTTTGACCCTTCTGCTTTTCTTTCACTTTTGAAACAAAGTTTTAGTAACTTTTTGTAATCTGTGGCAAAATTACAGTCCAATCTGATTTTAACTGTATTTTCTCTTTGCTGTTCCAGTAGAGTTAACTTCCTCAAATTTCTCTTAATGCCCTTGTAGCTCAGATTCAGTTGTACTACACATTTTCTATCCAGCCTTGTATTTGTCTTTAAAAGTCTTTTGCAATGCTAAGCATGTGAAAGTGATCAAGAAGCTGATCTGTCTGGTTTTAATGGGAGATTATTGTGAATCTAGCTAGAATGCACAATACTCAGGTGTGAGTTGATGCTGTTAATTTGTCAGCCCACCTGACAAATGTATTTTTGGGAAAAAATTCTTGATGAACACTTGTTTTTCTTTCTGCTGATGTGACATCAGATGAATGATGAATCTGATTCTGTTGTTCAATATTTACTAATGCTTATATCAATGTTTAATTAAGGAAGACAGACTTGGCATTTAATGAAATCTGAATATTTTACTGGACTATGCCAAAAACATCAACTCCAATGAAATCAGACCTGAATCAAAATAATAGCGCTACCATTCAGTCGCTGGGTTCAGATTTTACCAATCATATTAAATAACTCTTTGGGATGATGGAGAACTGGTCTTCTCTCAGCTTGATGTGTTAACACTTTCATACACTTCTAATTTTTAAAACGATTTTTGTTTAGGATGTGCATTTTTATATGGCAAAACCAAAAAAAAATCACCCAAAATAGACAGGAAACACCCCCACCTAATATTTTCTGTGTTGCTATGATGATACCTGGTTTTTTTGTTTGCTTGTTTTAAAATATTGCTCAAGAAGAAGACTGGGAGGCTTCAAAACTAAACATGAGATTCTATCATAAGAAATTATTTGTCATGATTTTTCACAGATGTCCATTTTTAATTAGTCAGCAGACAAATGCTGATGCAAACTGTTAAAGGCTCAGAACTGATGTCATGGGCAGAGGCCTAAAGGGGAAGCACAATTTGGTGATAAATAAATATTCAAATTATTAGTGTAACATTATTATCTTTCATTGATGTTTTGACTCAGAACTTTAAGTCGTTCTATGCTGCTTGAATTTTGCACCTGCTAATTTCTTAGAAATTGGAACTTAAATTATATAATCTCTGCCTGAGAGAAAAATATTTTCTCATGTATCTTGGAAATTAGATGGGCATGGAAGGACAACATGCCATGAGTTTATTACTGTTTAACACTTGTGGGTTCTAAATTAGAGCAATCATGTTGAAATATGTAATATTCTGCACTATGTAAGAGAAGAATAATGAAACTAAACAGTAACTAAAATATCAGCCAGTTTGAGGAGGTGGAAGAGGGGATAGAGCAGGAATGTAGTTGGGAACTGCAAGGAGAAGTAGGTGAAAGACACTGAAAAACAGATTGTAATGGCTGCAAAGTCATAAAAAAAAAAAAAAAAAAAGAGAGAACGTGGTTTGAAGTATGAGCGACCAAACCTTTGTATCCTGCTGTCCCTACGTTGGGGAACAACCTGTGAGAGAGCAGTGTAGAGGAGAGGGACCTGGGGGTCCTAGTGGATGGCAGGATGACCATGAGCCAGCACTGTGCCCTTGAGGCCAGGAAGACCAATGGCATCCTGGGGTGTATTAGAAGGGGGGTGGTCAGTAGGTCAAGAGAGGTCCTCCTTCCCCTCTACTCTGCCCTGGTGAGACCGCATCTGGAATATTGTGTCCAGTTCTGGGCCCCTCAGTTCAAGAAGGACAGGGACCTGCTGGAGAGAGTCCAGCGCAGGGCAACTAAGATGAGTAAGGGAGTGGAGCATAGCCCTTATGAGGAAAGGCTGAGGGAGCTGGGTCTCTATAGTTTGGAGAAGAGGAGACTGAGGGGTGACCTTATTAGTGTATATAAAGATATAAAGGGGGAGTGTCACGAGGATGGAGCCAGGCTCTTCTCAGTCGCAAACAATGATAGGACAAGGGGTAATGGGTACAAACTGGAACACAAGAGGTTCCACTTAAACTTGAGAAGAAACTTCTTCTCAGTGAGGGTGACGGAACACTGGAACAGGCTGCCCAGGGGGGTTGTGGAGTCTCCTTCTCTGGAGACATCAAAACTCACCTGGACACATTCCTGTGTAACCTCATCTAGGTGTTCCTGCTCTGGCAGGGGGATTGGACTATATGATCCTTTGAGGTCCCTTCCAATCTCTAGCATACTGTGATACCGTTTATTGCTCGATGTCACATATTATGCTTATAAACAGCAGGCTCAGATGCTACTGAAAGGATGAAGTGTTTCCTTTGGGCCCCTTCATAGAATTTTGTGTCTTTTTGTCTCAGCGGTTAGCCAGACCAGGCAAGAGAAACAAGCATTTTGTAGCAGATGATTTAGTTAACAACAAATGTAATCACAGTGAACCTCTGGAAATATGGTGGCTGCAGGGAAAATTGATGTATTGTGTTACACTGGTAACCAGATAGGCTTCCTTAATCCAAAAGATAACTCAAACTCTATGTGAAACTTGTTGATGTTTATCTTGGGGTTGTGGCTGGAATTCTAAGAAATAGTTCATGTATCAGTCTCAAAATGTTTGTTATTGTCCTGGATTAAATTATGCTTTTACTTTTGTCAAAATCCAAAAGTAAGTGCCACTTACTACTTACAAGTCTTAAATGAGGCCATATTTCTTCAAAGCTTTGAAAGAGTTGTGTCAACGTTTGAGGAGGTTGTGGGACCTTGCAGATATATCCCATCAAGAAGTTTCATTGAAAATGAAGTATTTGACTGCTTGAGCCATTCTTGAATGAACTCATTTGCACTGGAATAGGGCTCTGGCAGATTAAAAAATACATCTATCTTCTTAAAAGTTGTTGTTGGACTGGAATAACTCATCAAGAAGTTATTCTTTTGTTAGAGGGATATAGAAAAATAACATCCCTAGAGCTAGTAATACCACTGCACAAAGCCTCTATGAAAAGAAAATAGCTGAAACTTGAGCAAAGATCTGAGGCATGTTTGTCAGCTCCTTCTAACCTTAGGACCAAGGTCATCTTTGGTGTGAAATGTCTGGCTGTCAGTGATACTGGTCTCCATCTACGTCCTGACACGTTTCTCTATAGCAAGAAAAATGTGTGTATTTTAGGTGCTAAGGTGCTACTTGTGTGCCAGGGGGTGGAGAAGGTAGTTAATTTATTTGTGTTTGCATTCATCTGCTTGTGTTCAGGAAACTAAGTTCAAGATTGGATGAGCTTCAGCTCTTATCTGTGCATGCATTGGAATTTTCAAGAAACTTGGCAGGGGAGGGTACTCAACTGAAACATGTCTCTAGTCCTTACCTCTTTACACACTGTATTGCGGTAGTTTGTGGTGTGTGTGTTTATGTATTAGAAAAGCTAGAAAAGTTTTGTTGTCTTGGTTGTTTCTTGAAAGTTAAACCAGTAACATTAATTCTATTCTGATTTTGAGTGTGTTTTATTACTAATGTTGTTCAAGTTTCAAGTGACAGAATTTGTTTCTCCTTGGACAGTAATCTTGTTTTCTATTCTGACCCAGTTTTCTGGACACTCTTCTTGTGGTCTGTTAATGAGTTATTCAACCCAGAATTAATCTTCTACAGGGCTTGGAAATTTTTATGCTCCTGTGCTGTTTTATTGACATACTATCTTAACTTCCTCATTTGTGCATCATATCTGTGTTAATTTGATCCAAATGAAGACTACCCCTGTCTCCAGTTTGTCAGGGCATCCTACACAGAACTCCGAAAGTGTGACATGGCGCCCTTACTCACCAAGTCAGATGCATTTAGGATGATTCATCTTAACGTGGATGTAAGGATTAGCTGAAGCTTTTGAAGCTTCAGGTATATACTGGTCAGCCATTGCCATTTAACATCTGGAAGTAGTAGAAAAATCAGCATTTTCTCTTTTTCCTTGAGGGAAGAATTGTAGGCTGACAGAACAAGTCCAGGGAAAATCAGGTGTTTAACTGTGTTGCACCATCTTGTAAATGCCATTGTCTCACATATCCAGAGCATGATAGTCTTCAGGTAGAAGTATTCAAATCATGAATCACTTGATGGTAAAGGCTTAAAAAGAAAAAAAAACAAAACAAAGTTTATATGTAGGTGTCGAAATGCATGGTCTTAGTGCTTGAATATTTGCATGTCATATCTTGGGCCTGGGTGAAATATTGTATAGGAAATGTAAACTGGTTTGTAATGGTAAATCTTAAGTTGAAATAAAGCTTCCGTGCTGTATAATGCTAAGAAGGTAGAGTTAGGTTTCATATATAGGGGTAACAGATGATTAAGCAGCAATAACAGACATTTATGCAGAGGTAGGCCATTGCATTCCAGTGCTTTCGTCCCTTTACAAAAAGCTTCTGGTAGAAGCAATAACATGATCTTGATAAACAAATATAGAGAACTAATAAAAGGAACTTTGCAGATTCTAGAAGACTAATAAAACAGTTTGTGATGTTAGATAATTCTGAGTTTGTACTCAGTGAAGAATCCTTGAAACAAGGTTTGTGTCAGGATGTTTGGATTGTTTCGTTTTGGGCAGTAATGGTCTTCCTCATGCACTGGTTGGAGCTTATGATTGTAGGTTTGTAGGTATGTAGCACCAAACTCAGCTGAGCAAATGCATTTTGGCTATGAAGAATGGCATGAGTGAGCTAAAAAGAAAGTCCTTGTGTTTACTTGGAATGCAATAGAATCTGCTTTGTATTGTACATAGAATGTTATTAGTTCAGTATTAAAAAAGAATCATTGTTTTATGATTACATAAAATGAATACTATATACACGGAATAATATATTACAATCACACATGCTTTTAACTTCTTCATGAAGGACAACTGATGGAATAAAAGTTGAGACTAAAATTTGTAATGTTTAACTGAAGTTTACGTTGGAAATGGTATAGTTCAGAATTTAATTCCTACTTCTCTCACTGGAACATCTTATAGAAAATACTTAATATTTTCTTTCTAGCATGGTGCTCAAACATACAAACCAGCAAAATCCTTTTATTTTTATGTGCTCTTCTGTGGCAACAATATCTGTTTGCATGGTCCTGGTTTTACCATTGCTGTGGCAAGCTTTGGAAGATACCAGTAACCAATATCCTAGAAACCTGTTTGATGATAGAAAAGCCATGGGTTTAAAGACCTGGATGCTTGCCACTTCCTTCTCTTGTCACAATCAAAGCTTGTTTTGCTGGGCACTGTGTTCCCTCAGACACATGGGTGGCTTCAGACCCATCCCTCTCAAGTTCAGCTCCTAGAAATGTCTTGCTATTCGTTATTCCTACACTAGCATTCCACTTTCTGAATGTGAGATGAAGCATTCCTCCTTGCCAGCTTTTTGTTTTCCTAAATATGCTGGCCAGGCTGAAATGATGCACATAATATTAGAGGCTGCTTGCTGCCAAATTTTAGTTTTATTTATCTTTTTATATATAAATCGCTCAAGCTGAAAACCTCCAAAGCAAACACAGAGAGGAAATAAAAATTAAATTGGTCCTCTCCAAGGATGTATTAAAGTATGGCTGCACTGAGGTTTACAAGTTGAGGGTGAGAGGGACCATTGATTGTGTGAGAGTCAGAAGCCACTGGTATGCATAACCCCTTTCTGTTGCATTGCTTGTCTGGTCTGGAGCTGCTTAGCATGAAGACCTTTAGGGTTTTTTTTTAATGATTGCTAGACAAATAATTTTGCAAAACCATAGTTAACTATGGAACCATAGATCATTCTTGGGAGTTTGCATGCATAGGATTAAAGGCAAATGAGTCACCAGTTTCTCTGGCCCTCAGAGCTGCGCATTTGCTTCATGTAATGTAGTCCAAGCATCTCAGCTGAGACTGCATGCAATTCTGGAGTCTTCACTTTTGGACATGGTATAAGATTAGGTTGAAGACCTACTTTTTGTTGTTCTTGGGTGAGAGGACTGTTTTTGGGACAGTGCTTAGTTCTGTTGTATTGCTGCTTTCCTCCTTAATGCTGGCTTTGGGCTGGCCAGCAGGAGAAATCCATGTCTCCTGACAGTTCTTTCTCAGCTGGCATGAGAGGCAGAGGCGTGAAGTAGTAGCTGCTGGCTTTCTTGAAACACCTAATGGCTATACCTAGTCCATTTTTATGTGGAAAAGTTGGATGTGAGTACTGCCTGCAGGAGACGAAAATTAAACAAATTGCATGGCAGAAGCTTGTGCAATTGCAACGTAAACCTGAATCTTATTTCGTCCAGATTTTTTTTTTCTCTCTTTTTTTCTTGTTTCTTTCTTTTTTCATTTTTTTTCCTCTCAAGTTACAGTCTTTGGAGTTTGATAATCTGCCCTGAAATGTTACCCCACATTTTATAGTTATTCAGAAAAAGTGTTTCAACAAGTAATGGCAATCATGAAGTTATTAATATACTTCCACAAGTACAAAAAGAGGCTTGATTGCCTTCTTCACCAAATATTGTGCATAGGAAGAATGAAATAAAAACCTTGCCTGTTTTTTCCAAAAGATTGAAAGGGCTTCAGGATCGTAAACCTGATATAAGAAGTCACCAGTGATTACCATGTTCTACCTGCTGCTTGCTTTGAAGCTTATTAGATTACTAGGAGCAGTTAAACAGTTGTCTTACATAATTTAAATGTCTGTTTAAATTGTTTTGAGAAGTAAAGCTGTAACTGAGTAGCTTAATCTTGAGTTGGTCTGGGGGAAAAACTTTGAAAATGAACACACCTGTAGTATTGAAAATGTGTCCCGTTTATCCTGCTAATACAGAGGAAAGCATCTGCTTGCAGTCTTGCAATATTATCTGTTACTGAGACTTTGCTATTACTCTCTATTGCTCAAGATGAGTCTTGCAGAGAACAGTAAAGCTTTCCCAGAAGAGCTCCTGTGGTGGGAAGTTACCTGTGTCTTGTCCTGCTGCAGATTATCTGTCCCATCTTTTGTAAATTTAATCTTTGTACAGGTCTTGTGTGATTAATTTCTACTGATGGGCAAACAATTTTCCATGGCATCCGTGATAAATATGCCTATTTAAGTTACTGGTGAAACTTGGATGTAATTAGTCAAGCACATAGTGTAGACCTGGAAGGGAAAGCATAAGAATTATTGTCTGTACTTCTTGATGACTGTACGAGGACTGACTGCTTGCCAATATGGTTAGCGGAGTTGAAGTAATATATTGTGAATATCAACTTGTTGATCTGCAGACCTCAATTTTTCCGTGGAGTAGAGTCCAATTGTGAACTTAAGCTTGCTGACAATAGACTTCCTTTTTTAATCGTTGATAGTAAAAGTTTTGAACTGTCAGTTAGAAAAATCTGATGTAATGAGATGTCTGCTGAAAAAGGAGCTGTTCTGGGGAGAATCAAGGAACTTGCATGTCTTGGAACATGTCCCTCGAAGCTGCCATTTATCATTTCAGACTGTTTCCTCACCCACGAATGAAGCAGGGCAGCTGTTTGCCATCAAAAGCAAACTTTAACAAGGTGTAAAAAGGTTGGGGTGTTCATGTTTAAATGTTAAGTTATAATCTTAGTGACTCATTTAACTATACTTTTTGTCCTATATGTAATAAACTTATTTCTAGTTTGAATGAACAGTTATTAAGTATCAGTCAGTTTGGTACTTGATGACTGAATCAAGTTAAGGCTTTGACTTAAATTGTATGATGTATCAAAAGCTTGGAGCAAAAGCCTGACATAGAGCACGTGCTCTACTTGCTGGTTGGCTGTGGAACAAAGCTGAAAATAGAGTAGGTAGGGTGCCATATATTTTGTAGTTGTACTTAAAAATGCTGAACAGATTCGGCAAAGTTGCTTTGGGAATTGCATGATCATAAGAATACAGTTTGTTCCTTAAAGGTCTGTAAACTGCACCATTAAAATTATTGCAAGATATATTCACTAAGGGAGAAAACTTTTAAGATGAAAAATGTCATGCCAATGGTCATGCTTTTTCAGTGTTTTTGTATTCTTGCTCTTGCCATGCTGTAGATATGAGTGTTGTAGATATGAGGGACTTCTACAAACTCAACTGGTTTGCAGAAGTCAAATGAAAGTCCTAGGAGAAAGGGATTGTGTAATATCAGGTAGGTTATTTTTCATAATCCATTAACTTAATTAGAAAGGATCATAATGTGGTTGTGGCTTACTGAAATGTCAGAGAATAAAATAGAAGCTGAATTTAATCAAAGTTAAATTCTAAAGTAGAATAAGGATTTTGCTTTGATGTTGGTTTTTTTTTCTTCCTTTCCCCCCAAGTTAAACAAATTGCAATGGTTAGGCAGTTAATATTCAGATTTTTTTCTCTAAGCTGTTAAAAATGTTCTTCTGCAATTGAAAAGCTCTTGTGATATAAAGAGATACCCAAGCATGCATATTTGGTAATTGCTTCCTGGTAATATCTCAAGCAAGTAAAGCAAGCATTGGTATTGTAAGAAAGATTACCTTGAAAGATGGTGTAAAATAAAGTGCAGATTTTTAATCATTGTAGCTTTTGCTTGAAACACAGAGTAATATTTTTATTCCCATTAGTGGATGTATGCTGGTTATATGGTATGCATTTATATATAGCACACAAATATTTATAGCCATTTTATTAATATATAAAAATGTAAATAAATGGAAGCTCTTCAGTCTTACAAAAATGCTACTAAGTATCTGGTTTAGACAGTTGCAGAAAACCCCTTAAACTATAGAAAATAAACATATTTCTGTTTTCTAACTTAACTGAAAATCATTCAGGGATATAAATTTTACATAATGACTTTTTCACAAAAATAGGATTTTGTATTTAGCTAACATCATCCTATGTCAAGTAGCATGGCTTGAAAAGTAGTCTTTTGAGTCTGGTTTTTTTTCCTCATCTACCTTCCACATACATAAAACTGTAGTGAGAAAATTGTTAACAGTATCAAACTGCTTTTTTTCCCCACTCTTTTTCTCCCTGTCTTATTTTAGATGCCAACTTACTGCTCCATCTAGGTAGACTTGATAAATGGAATTGTTCCAAGTCTTGTGTGTGAAAACAAGGCAAGGATAGACTAGAGAGTTGAAAATCTGCCAAAACAAACTTGAGTGAAATAGCTTAGTTCCTCTGGTGCTGCACTTTCTAACACCATGGGGCTTTTTAAAGGTATTTCCGTTCTCAGATATATGTGGTCCATCGGGTGTTTCAAGAGGCAAGCGCCTTTGTAAAAAATGAGGTTCGTGTCCTGCAGCACTTAGGTGGGATTTCAGTCCTCTTGGTAAGGAAGAAGTGACTGAGCTAGGCCAGCCGTGCTGTTTGACACCATGGAAGCTGGAGCTCTTTAAAGGAAAAACTGCTATTATATATATAGGTGACAACAAGTAGTACAAGGTCTTAGGAAAGCAAGCTAATATAAATGAAGTTTTCTGACTTCTTTTACATTGGCATTTCAAATGCCTCCCTTCAGCTGGCAGCACACTAAAGTAGAATATACAAGCTTCTGTCTAGATAGAATCCTAAGTACTTTACATTTTAAGCTGAGTGTTTATTTTTAAGAAGCATCTCGGTAGTTGATTTGAGGGTTTATGTGTGTATTTCATTAGAAGTGCAATGTTTAGAGTATGTTTAAGGGAAAACAAGAATGAACAGAAATCCAGAAAACCTGAAATGTAATGGACATCTCTAAAAGATCTATATTTCCTTAGTCCAAGATAAAGTTGAAAAGGGAAGATGAAATAAGTGTGTCTTTGAACACAGGAAAACATTACTGCACAGGAGAAAGACTTAAGACCTTGTCCATTCTTTCTATGATTAGATTTTAATATTAGATCAAACATTACTATGTACACTGATAGGCCATGGTAAGTTCTAGTGTCTCTGTGGACATGTAAAGGGAAGAAAGATTGACCTCTATCTGTGGGATCCATGCTAAATAACAGCTAACGCTGCTGTGAAATTGAAGAACTCAAGATGGAAAGGAACTATTGCTGAACTTTTGCAGCTTCTACCCCTTATCTGCTCTCATGTTGGATTTGTTCACAAATGAACTTTTTGCTTATGATAGTGCTGGTTTCAACCTGTAAATTGGAATTGGATTGTCATTTATGAACTAAGAGTGTATTCACACTGTGGGCAGACTCTGCCTGCCTATGTGAACGGTAGCATCCTTCGAACTTCAGTACAAAATTCTGGACTTTCCATTTGGAGAATACTAGCCTAAAGAAAACAGGGAATGGAATTGCCTCACAGGCTGGAAAAGCATCACTGGCAACGTAACTGCCAAGGTAGTTCTTGTGGAAATGGCCGAGAGGTTTTGTAAAGGGTCTCCAGGAACCTTCTGTATTTTTGATCTACCTGTTCTGCTGTTGAAATAACTTTTATAGGTGTTAAAACTATAGTAAAATCTATCAGAAGGGCACACAGGGATAAAAGTTATTTGGCCTCTTGTCATAGAAACATGTGAGATAAAACAGAACTTAGACATTCTTCTGGGCATGGAAAAAAGTGAAGTATACAAAAACACATTTAGGAAGTTCATTGAAGGCATGATGCATAGTAAATAAATAAATTGTAAATTCCTGTAAATAAAATGGATCACTTTTTTCTATTGACATGGAGGTCAGGAGGTACCCTGTTATAGTCTCCATTTCAGGTAATAAAATGTGCTTAGTTGCTGTATCAACTCTTGTCAGCTCTGACTAAAACATGTATATATGTGTCAGGAGATTAACCTCACTATGAAGTTTGATAGAGCAGTTTACTTACCTGTTCTGGATGCTGAATGTCAGAATTTCTTTCTCTATTACATCAAAGTCCTTCCTTAAACATCAGGATGAGAAAATAGCTGATTTAGGAAGGGACATCAGGAGGTTGCCTATGGATTCCTGTATAATTATCCTGGCTTTTTTTTTTTTTATTATCTTGTAGTAGTTTTCTTTGTTGTTTTTTTTTTTTTTCCCTGAAAATTCTTTTCGGAAATTGAAATTGGTCATCACTGCAGAGTACAAGTAGTAAATATGGAGAATGCATTAAGGTAAATGGAACAAGCTTACTTTGAGGAGAAAAATAGATAATAAAAAACATGAGATGTTCTCTAATCATAGAATCATAGAATAGTTAGGGATGGAAAAGACCTTAAGATCATCTAGTTCCAACCCCCCTGCCATCGGCAGGGACACCTCACACTAAACCGTGCCACTCAAGGCTTTGTCCAACCTGGCCTTGAACACTGCCAGGGATGGAGCATTCGCAGCCTCCCTGTGCAACCCATTCCAGTGCCTCACCACCCTCACAATAAAGAATTTCTTCCTTATATCCAATCTAAACTTCCCCTGTTTAAGTTTGAACCCGTTACCCCTTGTCCTGTCACTACAGTCCCTAATGAAGAGTCCATCCCCAGCATCCTTGTAGGCCCCCTTCAGATACTGGAAGGCTGCTATGAGGTCTCCACACAGCCTTCTCTTCTCCAGGCTGAACAGACCCAACTTTCTCAGCCTGTCTTCATACAGGAGGTGCTCCACTCCCCTGATCATCCTTGTGGCCCTCCTCTGGACTTGTTCCAACAGTTCCATGTCCTTTTTATGTTGAGGACACCAGAACTGCAGACAAGACTCCAAGTGAGGTCTCATGAGAGCAGAGTAGAGGGGCAGGATCACCTCCTTTGACCTGCTGGTCACGCTCCTTTTGATGCAGCCCAGGATACGGTTGGCTTTCTGGGCTGTGAGCACAAACTGAAGCCGGCTCATGTTCATTTTCTCATTGACCAACACCCCCAAGTCCTTCTCCGCAGGGCTGCTCTGAATCTCTTCTCTGCCCAACCTGTAGCTGTGCCTGGGATTGCTCTGACCCAGGTGTAGGACCTTGCACTTGGCATGGTTAAACTTCATGAGGTTGGCATCAGCCCACCTCACAAGCGTGTTGAGGTCCCTCTGGATGGCATCCCTTCCCTCCGGTATATCAACCGAACCACACAGCTTGGTGTCATCGGCAAACTTGCTGAGGGCGTACTCAATCCCACTGTCCATATCACTGACTTACCGGTCTCCAGCCAGACACTGATCCATTGACCACAACTCTTTGCGTGCGGCCATCCAGCCAGTTCTTTATCCACCGAGTGGTCCACCCATCAAATTGATGTCCCTCCAATTTAGAGACAAGGATGTCGTGTGGGACAGTGTCAAAGGCTTTGCACAAGTCCAGGTAGATAACATGAATTGCTCTGCCCCTGTCCATCAGTTCTGTAGCCCCATCATAGAAGGCCACCAAATTGGTCAGGCAGGATTTCCCCTTAGTGAAGCCATGCTGGCCGTCACCCACCATCTTGTTGTTTTTCATGTGCCTTAGCATGCCTTCCAGGAGAATCTGCTCCAAGATTTTGCCAGGTACAGAGGTGAGACTGACTGGTCTGTAATTCCCTGGGTGAATGTTTCAGTATAGAGAAATGTTTAACAATTTCTGTAAGATTACTGCTTGAAAAAGTATAGTTCTGTTGTCTAATTTTGAAACTGCAAGGCCTGATAGAAATCAAGAGGAGGTTTGCCACGAAAAAGTAAAAAGGTTAAGTTAAACTTCATTTTCTTATGGGAAGCACTAAGTGTTTTTTGAAATATTTCAGGTGCGAACTGTTTGATGCTGTTAAAATAAAATAAGGGGTGATCTTCTAACAAGATAAAGTATAATTCATTTTAGGAAATAATTTTGTACTATTAAGAAGAACAGATAAGTTTCTTCCCATTTGAGGCAGCATTTAATGTGTGTGTTGGGGCTGTTCAATCATCAAGATAAACTGCACAACACTTACATGTAAGCATGACAGAAGTTAAATTACATCATTTGGTGTTTGTGTTACGTGCTGTTGATCTTTAACTTTTTTTTTTTTTCCTCACCTTTTTCGTTGCAGCAGATCAACTATTTCTGTGAAGGTTAATTGGGAAAAATACCTTGTAATCATACTGTGATGTTTACTGGAGTTTTACTGTTTATTTCTCTAGCTGTGGAATACAGAGTCCCTGGCTTGAATTAGGGTTGTGTTTGTCAGAAGCATGTATCCTTGGGGTGTCTGATCCAAATTATGGAACATTCAGTTTGGGTGTGTTTAATGAGTCTTGTTAGAGCTTAGCCTTTAAAACCTTAGGTGTCACCAGGAACGTGACCTAGGGTTATCTTCAGAGGTACTGAAGCTGATCAAGAAACTGCTTCCTAATTCCCCAGTGTCATCCCTCTACTGCTTGCTCAGATGCTATGGTTGGACTGAGAAAGCAGAGAAAGAAAATAAGCAACTTATGAAGAAAATAAGAAAATAAGCAGAGAAAGAAAATAAGCAACGAATGAACAACTTGTGAAGAACAAAGCCCCAAAATCCTACATTCTCTACATTTACTCCTAAACCTCCAAACCCAAGGGTCAGATACTGGATGAGGAAGTGTTTGTGTTTTATAGCCACCTATGAAAAGGGAGATGAATGGCTATCTGAAGGGGGAAGGAACACAAGAATAAAAGTCTAAATAGTAAGAGTCCTTGCCTGGTCAGGAAGAGTGTGGGACAGGATAGAAAACCTCCAAGGTAGATGGCTACTTGGTTTCTTCTGTTTGTAAATGCCTATGAAACCCATTGGCCACCTCTCATTCCAGTCTTCTGCCCTTCACTGTAATATATGACAAGTGCTGTATTTTAATTGTCTGTTTGCTTGAATAGCAGAGGTCTGTGTAGTGGACAAGAAGGGGATGAACAGTCATTGAAACAAGCAGGTTCCAAAGAAAGACCACAATGTAAGATTTTACTTTAGGGTGGACTTTTTATGTAAACTTAAAAGTAGTATACTACATAAGTTCAAATGGCAGCCACAGCTTATTTTGACCCATGAGCTCTGCTGTCCAGCTGAGGAGGGGAGTGATAGAGCAGCTTTAGTGGGCACCTGGCATCCAGCCAGGGCCACCCCACCACAGGTATATCAAGACAGCTTTGGGGTGGGTTTCATGTAACACTTTTCATTTGTTGCAGAGTTCATGCGGTTGCAGTGATGACCTGTCTAACAGTTTAGTCATTTCACATAGTCAAGTGTCCTATATTTTAACTTTCAAGTTTTACCTTCCATGCAAGAATATGTGAAACCACATTCCATGTATGCACAATGCTGGCTTACAGTTTTAAGGACTTTTTGTGGGGATATCTAGACTTCTGGTATTAGGATGCTGATCATAACAATACCGAACCCCTGTTGTGGGTTTAGCTGTAAATAAGCCAGCCCATTAATAATCTCATCAAACAGTTCTTTGGGCAGTGTGCCTTGTGCATGTCATGTGTGCACTTCTCTGTTGAATGAAGAGTGAAAAGCCAGTATTTTGTCTTGTTAATGACTACTGTATAGTATAGTTCCACACAGCAGAAAAGAAGAAAGCCCGATAGGGCTCTAATGTTTACTTTCCAACTTCAGAGTGCTTGACTTTACAACCTTACTAGTATTTTTAAATGCAAAAAATTAAAAATGGTTCAATATTGCTCAGTCCAATTGCGTAAGCAGCTGAATGGAAGAGTTAATCCCAGACTTCTGGCATCTAGATTCAGGTCCCAGTTTTGCTTCAGACCGATTCTTGTTGCCTGATTTCTGCCTCTTCCCAGATTTCATATATGAACCTATAACCCAGAAGGTTGTAGGCTTATATATTTGAACTAACTCTTAACATACTTTTAATAACATTCTGTATTAACATTAATAACATTCTTGCATTTCTTAAATGCCACACTTTTTTTTTTTTTTTTTTTTTTTGCTACCTGAACCTCTGTGCCTACCATAACTCGTATGATTTCCTATGACCATCAGATGTTAGTGTGTGTGAATTCGTTCTTCCTTCCAGTTAGGTCTGATTTCCATAAACGTAGGATTCCTTTTATTGAAACCTCTTTAGGTAAGAGAAAGCCAATTGGTTTGTAGTTTGCCTTACTACTGAATGCAGGCCAAATAGTGACTAATGAACATAGCAGATGTTTCTACTTTTGAAGGCTTTTTTTGGAAAGAACTTTATTAACCAATTAATCCTTCCTCTCAGGAGATAACAGGACAGTACTGCAGCTGAGATCTGACAATTCATTACATAACAGAAGAAAATATTAATGTTGACCCTTGCTATGTTGACAGTAGGATTTGAATCTAACCTTCTGCTCTTTTTGCTCAAAAAAAGCACATCTAAGTAGAGTTTTCTTCAAATCTTTCAGCTACTGTGCTACAGTGTGATGCTGGCCACATTTTTAGCCATTTGGAATACAATGAACCAGATTTTGTGTGCAAATCCAGGGTGGCTCCATTGACTTATAGTGTTATTCCAGATATTTATTCATCTTACTGTGAGATTGTAATCTGACCTCTGGTCTTGATGAACAAACAGCCCATGTTTGATTTGGTTTGCCATTGGGATAGGAGGGCTGTGGAGCTGAAAGGTTATAGCAAGTTCTTTCTCCCCTTTTGCTGATGAGCTCTCAAAGGCATTCATCTGTAGTTAATTATGCTAAGCATGAGGGAGGATGGCTGGCTTGAAGGTTTTTACCAGAAAGGGCAAAGAACTCTTTGCAGGCAACCTCATTTCTTAACTTCCTTGTGCTTCAGTGGATGTTCTTCTACATTCTCTTCCTGGCAGGAAGGTAAAGGTAGCAACTGTGAGGACCTGTTATATAGCCGGTGAACAGGAGGTGGTTGTAGTTGCTTTAGTCATTTTTAGTAGTAGCGTAAGTTATGCAAGAAGGTAATGAAAAAGAGAACAAGCATGGCAATATCTTCATAGTCTTTGTTTTTGGCAGCTCTTCCCCAGGGACTCCCACCTGGTGAAAGGAAGCTCCACTCCTTGCTACCTTGTCCTGCTGAGCTCAGAGGAGTGAGTGGCAGCTTTCACAGACAGAGCAGGGTTTTGTGTGACTCCCCTCCCTCCCTTTCTCCCTGCAATCAATCATTCCCTGAAAGCCCACTACCCAGTTCTTACTGCAGACACTTCAGTTCCCTCATCCTGCACAGAAGAGTTCAGGTTGCAAAGATATTTTGAGGACCTCATGCAGGTGGTCTGTGTGTCAAGAACTTATGACCTTGAAAATTTGTTTCCTTTGATCACTCTCTGTTCCATTGTTCAGGAAATATGCTTAACTATAAGGGGCGAAGTCAAGAATGATGTAATCATCATGGAGCCATTAATCAGTACAGTCACTGTGCTTTTCCAGGTGGAAAATTGTAACAACAGTTAGTTATGCTCACATCTGCATAAAATATGTACAATAAATTATATACAAAATCAAACCTCTTCTGGGTGAGCAACATTACTTAGGGCATGCTTCCAGAAATCAGAAGAACCAAACCCACTTGATAAGCAGGTAGTTGCATCATTTCTACTGATTGCTTGCAGATTTCTGCTGAGACAAAAGACTAGAGCAATGTGGGTTCACAAACCAGTTTGTTACCTTGAGCCACCCACTTAATAGGAGAATAGTCTCCTTAAAAAGCTTTTTTCTGTCCATGTGTATATCACAATCCCTCTAGTTTGTCATTTCACCTGTAAGATTCAGCAGAAGTTGAGTTTAAAGGTCATTAACTTTCCAGTGCTGATTTCTTAGTTTCAGCAAATCCCATGCTGAGGTGAATGTAGGTATTAAATACAGGTGTGAGCTGTGCTTAAATTTCTTTTGAGCATCAGATTTTAAACAATAGGCCGACAATTTTAGAGAGCAATTTTAGGCCAAATAAACTGTTCTTGATGTTTAGATAAATTGGATTTAGTCAATAAAATCCATCCATATCTCTGTGAGGCAGTGTAGATTTCAAGTCAATTGGAAAACGCACTAGAGCACTTAAACCTAATTTCTAAGCAGCAAAGTTGCTTTACTTTTGTAACTGGACATGAGTTCTCCTGGAGTGATGCCCCTGTAATCATTTGTGTGCTGGTTGTTCCTGTACATAGTGTGGGCAATAGTCCTTTCTAGCTGAAAATTCAGTGTACATTGTGGTTTTCCCATGCAACATAGAAGCTTCTTAAAAAAGCTGTGTTGATATGTGCCCTGCTCAGGCTTGTGGAAAGGCGAGGTCTTCTCTTTCGGTCTTCTCTTCTGTGGCATGATGTTCTGGCTCTGAACTGGAGATGGGAAGAACAGAACCAGACCTGGCAAAAACTCAGTCTGGTGTTTGTCTGTGGTCATTGTAAACAAAGGCTGTTTCAGATTAATACCCTGTGTGCCAGGAGGGTGCATGCAAAAAAAATGGGATTTCTCTCCCTGCCTCATTTTTAAGCTTGCTTTGTTCCAGAACGTGGTGGCTGCTTATAGGTGGTCTAATAATAATTAACATCTAACTGTTTTGCTTTCTTCTTGCTCATACATTGGAATGAGTTTTTGTAACAGGGCGTTAAACTGTGATTGGAAGCACCTCAGGTCTGATCTGGGCCTTATTTTATGAAGTGGTATGTGTATGGGCCACATAGTGATAACTTAGTGTAAAGAGCTTATGAGCTGCTTCTGTTCTTGTATGGCTTTTGTTTGTTCATGTGACTTAAGGTGGGAAGGAAGGTCTTGACTTAAATGGCTGTATTAATATTTCACTTGTGTTAGATGTTTTCATGAGGTTGTAAGTGTACTGGAAGGCAAGAAGAAACTTAAAGATGAGTTCTGAAGTTGTTTAGCTGAACTTGGAATATGTTTCTTGGAGCAAGACGGAGAAGGAAAGAATAGTGGAAAAAAAGGCAGCAACTGAAGGGGGAAAAAAGCTGGATGGGTTTTACAACCATAAATGGTAAAAGTAACCTTGCTCTGCTGCCAGCAAGCAGAACGATGGAATAAGGTTTTGATTTACAGGAACAGCTCAGCAAGGGCCTTGTAGAGTGCTTCATGCCTGCTATAAAAATGTGATTAGCTATAAAATGGGAGAGATTTAACAAGAGAATTTAAGCATCGGCAACAGCACAGTTTCAAGCAAAATGTGAATGCCTGCTTTTAGAGTTCTGGGAACAGAAGCTAGTTCAGAAAACATGAAGTTTTCCAAGACAGAATATGCATCATTTTTGCTTATTAGCTGAACATGTTAAATTCTGGTTCTTTGTCCATCTGTCATGAGGTCTCTAAAACTAAGCAAGATTTATCCTTGTAATTATTTCTTTAGATAATTGTCTTCCAGTAGCTAGGCTTACAATAAGCTGCTTGAAAGCATAGAGGTAGGCGTGAGATGCTTTTTTCCCTTAGTTTCCAGTATTCTGCCTTGTTGTTATACAGCCTCTATGATCTCTACCTGTACATTGCAGCTTTTATTCAAGAAGGTAAATTAGTCGGCTTTAAACTCATGTGGTCAGCTGACCAGTAAAACTTCATAGCTGTGGACAGTAAAAGCTGTTCCCCACTTGGCTGTTCCCCAGTCTCCAGCCCTGGAGTGATGGTAGCTCAAAGCTCAAAAGGAAAGCTCATAAGCAAATGACTTATCACCAAATGTGTCAAATAGTGTTTGGGGAGTGGAAGACGGGAAACAGTAGCATTTTTGGATGCCCAGTGTCATTGCCTATAAAAACTCCACTGGAGGGAGGAGGAGATGAGAATTTCCTTATGCATAGTGAAACATCAAGTTGACTGTGAAGAATTAGCTGTCCCTGTGAAAATCTAGGGCCAAACCTTTCCTTTAAAGGATTCACTTTCAGTCAATGGCAGAAGAAGGGGGGACTCAGTTGCATACTGTTGTACAACTTAAGATGAAACTGAATACTGAGATTATCGCTTGCAATAAGGCCACACTAAGCCTTCTTCATTTTTTTTAATTTCATCTCCATAATCTCATTAAGATTTCAGATAGTTCAGAAACAAGCAGTATAAGAATAAACACATCCCTGAAAACATGCAAGAAAGTAGGATTAAATTATTAATGCAAATTATTTTCTTTAAATTACGAAGCAACTCAAAGATTGTAGGACACCAGTGTGTATAAAGAATGTATAAATTAGTGTATATCTTAAGATATTGTTTTTTGTCTTTTCAAGTCAAATGGAAGCTTTTTTAACCTCTGACGAAGAACAAAACATTTTTATCTTAGTTGTTCATATGGTTTGTCTGGTGACCATTGATGTAAATGCCATGTCTTTATAGAAACTTGAAAGACATGATTTGAAGTTTCATTTTTGTATTTGGAGCTATCAGAATTACACAGCTGAACTATTGGAATTAATCTGGCATGCATAAATTCAAAATAGCAATATGTTTTTTAAGTGTGTTTAACAGCATGCTAAAAAATACACTAATTTATGCTTAAACATACAATTTGTGTAACTATTGAGATGGGTCTGCCAGTATTTCAACTGTGTCAAGGTTTTAAAACTCTGCACAATGGTAAAACTCTGTTCCAAACTATCTGGAGGACATTATACTCAAGAGATCAGGGATAAAAGCCCAGTACTTTTTCTTATTATTCTTTTTTCCTCAATTTTTTTTTTTTTTTTTTAGCATGCAGAGGAAAAAAAATCGGAGATCCTGAATGTGATATTGTGCAGTCTAGTAATTTGAATCGAAGGCTATTTGCTTAATAAAACCAAAATGATTTAAAACTTATTTTTCAATATATTTTCACTGTAGGATTGATAAGCAATGCTTTCAAACTAGTTAGTAGTAGATCTCTTTAACTGAAAAGAGTAACTAAGAGGATACATACAGCCAGTTTGGGAGAAAGGAGTGCTAAAATATCTCAAAGAAACAAGGATTTCTTTTTTCTCCCCTGCAGATACTGTGTTATACATTAGTATAATGATATACTGAGAAACTCTTGCACTGTAACAATTTTATGGTTGTCTAAGTATGCTTACATCAGGGTTATGATACAGATGCAGAATGCAGAGTTGAATTTGGAATACCTTTTATTTGGCAAAAACTTTAAGTGTAGCTTTCCCCCCTCAGTTATGTACTCTTTAAATAATTAAGGTTGAAAGAGTTAAAATTAAGCCCAAAAATGCAAAATTGGTTGCCGAGTAAACCGTTTCTTAAATATAAAAAAGACATTTTTCATAGGCTCTGAATACAATTCTGTTTTTAACCAGGAACAAAAGTTGTGGTTGAATACAGAGCATTCACCCTCAAGGAGGAAAGTATTTCATCAAGTTCGAATTTCAAGGTCAGTGATGTTTCTTGGTAGTTAAGAAGCAGAAAGAGGTTAAAAATTTGGATAGTTGTGCTGTCTCTGAAGAATTGACTTATTGATGACTGAAGTGAATGTCTGGCTTTGCCAGATGATCAGGCACTGAGGAAAGCGATTCTTGGAAACTGAAAAAAAGAGCAAAACTGCATCGGTGCGTCCCAAGTAGATGCAGGATCCTATGGCTGTATGTGGTGGGAGATTAATTCTGTCAGTATCTGTATATGCACTGTTGCTGTATGAAATCTCAGTGTATGCCCCATATCCTGTACAGGACCTTTTACTTGCAAACCTTAAATGAGGATGCATCCACTTCTGTCCTGGGTTCAGCAGTGGCAGTCAGTTTTTCTCCTTCTTAGTAGCTGTTGCAGCACCGTGTTTTTGACTTTCAGCCTGGGAACAGGGCTGATAACACCGATGTTTAGACTGACCAAGGACTTTGTGAGTCTCATGCTCTGCCAGGGAGGAGGAGAAGCTGGGAGGAAGCAGGGACAGGACACCTGACCCAAACTAGCCAAAGAGGTATTCCATACCACAGCACGTCATGCCCAGGATGTAGAACTGAGAGTTCCCGGAAGGGCTGGATCACTGCGGGGTGGGGGCGAGGTACCGGTTGGTGAGCGGTTGTATTCTCTTCCTTGTTATTTCCTTTATCATTATTACTATTAGTGGTAGCAGTAGTGATTTGTGTTATACCTTAGTTACTAAACTGTTCTTATCTCAACCCGTGGGAGTTGCATTCTTTTGATTCTCCTCCCCGTCCCTCCAGAAGCGGAGGGAAGAAAGGTGGGGGGGAAGTGGACTTCGTGGTTCTGATTTACGGCCTGGGCTTAAACCACGACAACTTCAGACAACATTTTGGTTTAGTCATGTACCTGCAGAAAAGAATGCACAGTTGTGCCTTTGGTTTTGTTCTCCACCCCCCACTGATAATTAAGTTGTGGTGGGAAAATTATACGTTTCATTTTGCCTTTAAATGGAGAATTACCTTGAAAAAGATACTGTCACTGTCTGTTACACTAAGTGATTTCTTACTATACTGTAGATGTCCTGTATCCGGCCGTAAATTTAATCATTTCCTACCTGGAATGTAAAAATTTAGCCAAGCTTAAGAAGTGTATTTAGTTGCTAGTAGTGATTTCTTCCTTTTCTCTGTCAAATTATAGACATTAGGTAGCATCAGGTCAGACTTCAGGATAGGGAGGTAGCTACTAAAAAGCTGAGGCCTTATCCAAATTTGGAGGTGTACAGAGCTGCAAAACAGAAAATGCAATTCCTGTACTGTGATTAAAATCTCCTTGCCTTCACCGTCTCACCTCACCAATGAAAAGCTGCTAAGCAATTCAGAGCTTGACACCTATACTTCAGATTTACTGTGAGTTACCTTTATGTGGTTTGATCTCCATGTCTGGCTGAGACACTTAATGGTCTTAGTATGGTAAAAGCTGATTTTTCACTGGTATTCATGGTGTAGGGTCTAAATACAATCTCTCCCTAAAAATATTCTGTGTTCTCAGTTATATATGTATCTCTGTAAGTGGTTTATTTCATTTCATATAAATTAGTGGAGTGCACTAAGAGCATGGGTAGTGCTAATTCATCACTTCTCATTTTTCTGTGGGGTTAAGAGAGCATCTCCTCCTCTGCTTAAAAGGGGAGAGCATGAAGCTTCCTTTGCTCCCTGACAAAGAAGTTCCATTTCTCACCAGTAGAGCCTTGAATAAACGAAGCATGTTATTTGAACAGACAAACCTATTGACTGAAGCAGGACTTTTATCAGTGTAATAAAACCTGACCAGAGATGTTCAGCTGTATTGTTCAATTTCATATGTTTGGGTTTTTTTTTTTCCAGTGTTGGCTGTGTACTGTCTTGTATCCTAATTTTTGAGTTCCTGCATGTTAATATTTTGATGCTATTAGGATCTGAAGAAGCAATCTGAAAGTGGCTTTCTGTTTGTAGTGGGTGGGTATGTGTGTGTGCGCGCGTACACGTGTGGTCTTTTTTAAAGAATTGGGCCCTTTACACATTAAGGAGGAGTCTGAAGGAGGTCCTGTTGGTAGTAGTGGGTAAGTAGTAGTGGCTCAGTACCTCATTTACAAATAAGGAAATTGCCCTTCTTGAGAACACAGAATCATAGAATAGTTAGGGTTGGAAAGGGCCTGGAGATCATCTAGTTCCAACCACTCTGCCATGGGCAGGGACACCTCACACTAAACCATGTCACCCAAGGCTCTGTCCAACCTGGCCTTGAACACCGCCAAGGATGGAGCATTCACAACCTCCCTGGGCAACCCATTCCAGTGCCTCACCACCCTCTCAGTAAAGAATTTCTTCCTTAGATCCAATCTAAACTTCTCCTGTTTAAGTTTGAACCCGTTACCCCTTGTCCTGTCACTACAGTCCCTGATGAAGAGTCCATCCCCAGCATCCTTGTAGGCCCCCTTCAGATACTGGAAGGCTGCTATGAGGTCTCCACACAGCCTTCTCTTCTCCAGGCTGAACAGACCCAACTCTCTCAGCCTATCTTCATACAGGAGGTGCTCCAGTCCCCTGATCATCCTCGTGGCCCTCCTCTGGACTTGTTCCAACAGTTCCATGTCCTTTTTATGTTGAGGACACCAGAACTGCAGACAAGACTCCAAGTGAGGTCTCATGAGAGCAGAGTAGAGGGGCAGGATCACCTCCTTTGACCTGCTGGTCACGCTCTTCTTGATGCAGCCCAGGATACGGTTGGCTTTCTGGGCTGTGAGCACACACTGAAGCCGGCTCATGTTCATTTTCTCATCGACCAACACCCCCAAGTCCTTCTCTGCAGGGCTGCTCTGAATCTCTTCTCTGCCCAACCTGTAGCTCTGCCTGGGATTGCTCTGACCCAGGTGTAGGACCTTGCACTTGGCATGGTTAAACTTCATGAGGTTGGCATCAGCCCACCTCACAAGCGTGTCGAGGTCCCTCTGGAAGGCATCCCTTCCCTCCAGCATATCAACCAAACCACACAGCTTGGTGTCATCGGCAAACTTGCTGAGGGCGTACTCAATCCCACTGTCCATGTCACTGACAAAGATGTTGAACAAGACCGGTCCCAACACCAATCCCTGAGGGACACCACTCGTTACCTGTCTCCAGCTGCACATTGAGCCATTGACCACAACTCTTTGTGTGCAGCCATCCATCCATCCACCGAGTGGTCCACCCATCAAATTGATGTCCCTCCAATTTAGAGACAAGGATGTCATGTGGGACAGTGTCGAAGGCTTTGCACAAGTCCAGGTAGATGACATCAACTGCTCTACCCCTGTCCGTCAGTTCTGTAGCCCCATCATAGAAGGCCACCAAATTGGTCAGGCAGGATTTCCCCTTAGTGAAGCCATGCTGGCTGTCACCAAGCAGCCTTCTTTTTCATGTGCCTTAGCATGCCTTCCAGGGGAATCTGCTCCAAGATTTTGCCAGGCACAGAGGTGAGACTGACTGGTCTGTAATTCCCCGGGTCATCCATTTTCCCCTTCTTGAACATGTTCTTGAACATGTTCTTTGCTTTCCTACATGGGCTTATAAGGAAGTGGAAAATGCACTTTTTCCCCTGTACCAGCTTATTTGCAGGTACAGGACCCTTGATTCACTGTAAAGTATGGAATTGCTATCAAAAGTGTAATCAAACCTGTTCAGTGATACTAGGGTCAGCTGTTGTGTAGGCTACATCTTGTGGTGGGGTGTAGTTCAACAGCACTTGTCTGCTGAAAGGTGTTTCTTTGCTGGTGTGTATGTAAGTGTACCACTTTAACTGTATTACAAAATGTATGGCCAAGTACCTACTGGCAAGCCTGTTTGTCTGTTTAATATGTAGGGGAGAAAAAAAGGAGTGATGATAACCTTCAGGACTCAGGAATATGAAGATGAAGAGAATGGAGCTGCTTCTGATGCGTTCCTAAACCCAACAGAGAATTGGCTGTAGGACAGATGAGATTTGTTTGTAATTTATCCCAAAGTACAACTTTCATGCTAACCTGGTTAGCATGTGTCCTCTGGCTAGTAATCTGCTTGTAAATAGTTTGGAATTAATTCTACTGGAACCTGCACAGAGTATTCTAGGGTGGAGAAGACTGTTACTAACTATGTAAAAACTACTCAGTATTTCCACATGCTGACTTTCCTTCCTCTTGTCTTTCACCACCAAACATTCCCTCTGGCAAGCACACCCCTGTTTTCAGGTATTTAGGCTTGGTGTTGAGAAATAGAATGTCTTTTGTCTGCCTTCATGTCCTTGCCTGTGTTTTTCCCTTCCTTAAATCTCATTAGCTGTGGCCTTTTGGATCTTTAAACCACCAAAATTTATTTATTCTTGTCTCCATTCCATTTGATGAAATTTATTTCATTTCCTGTGCATATCTACCTCCCCCTCTTTTTGTTTCTTCCCCTAATCTGCAACTTTGTGCTGTTTCTAGTAGTCTTTTGTTGTAAGGCTTTGAGAAAACATACAAAGCATAGTGGGCTTAATCACCTCAACTATTACTCCTCACCACCCAAGCCTCTTTACTCCACAAAACCCAAACCTTCTTTAACAGACACTTAAACAGCTAACTGTGATCAAGGGCAAGGAGTGCTTTTCAATTTTTAAAGTCAAAGTTTAGTCATTGCTGGTGCTTGAGCAGAGGGAGTCTCTCCTCTATGGTATTTCTGGTCCTTGCCTCTCTTTCTTCATCCATTTTTCTTTTTGTGCAGGTTTTTGTGAAGCTACATAGAGCCAGAATGTTGCCTCACCACCACGGTTCTACTTGGTTTCTTTTGGAGGTGGCAGTTCTGTAAAATTGTTCTGTAGAATTCTGTAGAATTACCTGTAGGTAAAACTTTTCTCAATAGTGCAGGTTCTACAGTATAACTTAATTTTTGGTTTTTTCTCTTAATTTTCCTGGTTGAGTTAAGCATCATCCACATAAGCACATGCCACTTTCGTGGCCACAATGAAAAATTGACTATGTCTAGCTGTTATGTCTCCAGCAGTGATATATTCTTGTGGTAGCTGTCGAGAGAATTGACATCCAGTATGAGTGTATTCCTTTTCTTTAGGATCACTTGTCACATGTATGATTTTAAACTGGGTATACTTCAGAAGGGAGTGTTTCCTGGCTTTTCTTAATAATATTTGGGGGTATTGAGAAGAAGTAGTTGTGGTAAAGCCTTTGAAACACCCTCTTTTGTCTGTAGAACTAAATTCAGGGGCCTAATTAGTAGTCTGGAAACATGTGCCAGTGTCTTCAGAATCTACTTTGTGAAATTTCATTGTTAGAAGAAATTATTGTGTTAGTTATTAGTCCAGAGAATTTAATCTTCATACTGTAAACTTATAAATTATATATACTTTTGTACGGTAAACATCTTATAACAGTCAGGTGAAAGGGATAAAAACACTAACAGACCTTAGCCAGGCATGACTTGTGGATGGTAGTGTTACTTGTAAAACTGAGATGACAGGAAAACTTGTGTGCTGCACTTTCTGTTACTGCATTTTTATTAGTCATGGTCAATTTTGCTACATTTGAGGAGGAGAATACCTCTAGGACTTAGACCCAAAGACTTAGTCCACCAACTTGCCATAATATTTTCTGATGTAAAAAACTTTAAGTTTTACTCTAAATTGCTCCTAGAAAGTGTAGGAGTAACAGCTTATTCTGGGTTTCTAGCTGGCTGCACCTGGGAAGTTTTGCCTGGAACATCTTTGGCAAAAATGGGATTGTCGTCTTCCCTGACATCTAGTAGAAAAGCCACACTTTATGATTATGTTACCTGAAAAGTCCTACTAGCAGCAGAAATAGCAGTTATTGCGTTGTGGTGAGATGAGAAGCAGAGAAGAGGGCTGTAGTTAATGTAACCTCCCGATTATTTTCTGGACAGCTGCACGTATTCTGCTTCTCCCATGATACTAGCTGATCTGTATTTTATGACCTTCTGTGCTCAACCAAACCTGTTTCCATCCTTTGAGCCTTTGCCTCTGATACCTGTTGTCCAGGTTATTCAAGTCTTTCTAAAATTAGACTAGTGCAGGTATCCTTTACAGTTGCTCTGATATGAATGGGGTTAAGGATATTTACATCTGTGTAGGCACAAGCTTTGTGAACAGAGATTTGGCTTATTCTAGATAATCTTTGACTGCACGATTACTGCTTGGTGATTGCCTAAGAACAGCTTTGGGACCAGCAGCTTTGGGAGCCTGTATAAAACCAGCACTACTATTTGGTTAGCAGAATTCAGCCTTTAAGAATATTTAAGGGAAAGATTGTTCTTGCTGAAACTAGCCTCCCAGTTGTGAATTTCAAGAACAGTGTGATTTTCACTGTTATTCAACAGATAAGAGTTTGAAAAATGTTCATGTTCCTCTCCCAAGTGCTGAGAGAAAAGTGCTTTTCCTGTCCTAGGCATGCTTGTGGTGCCAAACGTGAACTGCATTAATGGTGCTTTTTGGACAAACTACAAATGCTTCGAAGAGCTACTTTCCTGTAAATGTGTTTCCTTACACACACTTAAATTTCATCCTCTTTGTAGATTATTGTTTGTGGGTGAGGGGAACAAAACCCAAACAAAATAACAATTGAATATCTTGGTGATAATCAGAAGTTCCTAAGTCGGAAATGCTTTCTCATTTAGAAATTATTGCTTTCAGCTGTGAAAATAGCAAGCTTTTCCTGCAAAGAGAAAGAGGGAGGGAGGATGCGTTGAAGTATTTATAATAAATATAAATTCTGTTTTGCAAATATAGAAAAAAAATTACTCTTGTTTTAAGATCACACAGGGATTCCATAAATATTGCTTGCATTTGTGAATGAGTTATTTCATTAGGTCAGGCCAGAGAAGCCCTGCTTGAACATAGAGCTCTTAATGCTGAAGCTGTGCTGACACCCTTTCTGAGCAACCTCTTCAGAAAGAAAATGCCTTTGGGGCTGTATGTAAACAGAAGCCTCGAAGTTCTTTTGTTGGTTACATTGACATAATCTAGCAGTGCTAATTCTCTCAGGGCTGGCTAACTGCAGAGTGCTTGGTGAGATTTGCTATGTTTGAGTCAGAACTGTCAGTCTATTGGAAGATGGAATGTTTCAAAATACTGCCAATCAGGTTCATTTCATATCTCCTACTTTCCTCAAGAAGCCGCCTGTCATTTATTCATGGTACCTTCTCTCTGTGACAACAGCTGCTGCTCAGGCTTTTTTCCTACTACAGTCAAATATTTTGCAAAAATATATTGTGACTCAACAAAGTGAGACTTGGTAATCAGAATGGAAGTCTTCAGTGAGTGTGTGGTATTGGACAGGTAGACAATAAAACTTGTTGCTGGCATGTGCTTTCTCTGACTGCTCAAGTGTTATTGAAGGAGAGCAAAGCTTTCTTTAAAGAGGCTACGTGTGCCACCCAGTGAGAGTCTGAGGCCTCTCTGGGTCTATTCTAGTTTATTTAAGAGCAAAGGTCAGAGTACCATTTGCCTGGTTTCTTCAAACTCCCCCATACCCCACAAAAGTGAGTCCAACTCAGTGTGAGTCTCCTGTGTGTGCTCTGCTAGAAAGCAGTGCTATCTGCTGGACCCCACAGCAGTGTGGAAATCCACTGCCCTGTGTGGGAGGATAAACTTCAAGTGGGAAGGTCCAGTGTTATGTTGATTTTTGTGATCACTTCAAGCAACAGGGATGGAAACGTTTTGATGTAGGGGCTGTTCTGAAACAGAACAGGTAGGTATTGTGCCGTGTGCCTGTTGCTGGCTGATGCTGGTGGTGGCTTTGCTTTAAAGAAAGACAGTAGTGTGTTTTTCAAAAATAACTGAAGTCTCATGCCATAGTATGGCTCAGTGGCAGTATCCTGTGAAAGATGCTTTAATCCGGTTCTGCTGTGGTTAAAGACTCGTAGGAGTAGTGACTATTAACATGCTTGTGTTGCCTAGAAATAAACTTTCCATTTACACCATTAGTTTTAAAGGGTATACATCTATGCCTGAAAACTTTATCAGATCAACATTGACTTAGAGTAAGCTGGGGGTTGGGGGTGGGGGAAACAAAGACATGAGCACCAACTACTAAATGCTAATCTGAAAGATTCTTTTAACTGTTTATGAATTTCATGGCACTGGTTGATATTACTAGAAAAATATTTTTCAATCATTATCCTATTTGTGTTATTCCACTTTGCTCCAAGCTCTAGTTCACGAGACACAATCAGTTGCTTTCTATTTTCCTCTGATTTCTTTTGGACCAGTTTGTTTTGGAAGGTGAGCAGGCTGCAACAATTAAGCAATTACGTTGTCAGCTTGAGTTGTGCTTCCTATTCAGATTAAATTCAGATCCATGCGTGTAACTAAGAAGGAAACATACATGCCAGGAAAAGAAAAAAAACTGAGCAGCTTTGACATGGAACAATAAGCTATTCTGCTCTCGCGTCTTTCCTACAGGAGACTAAGAGATTTGACAGAACGGTAAGTTCTTGGGAGTCAAGTGCTTTGTGGTCTGGAAGCCATCAATTCTCTCTCAAATCTCTCTTCAGATAATATTCTTAGTGAAAATGATGGGACTCTCTTGTGGTGGATTATCAACTAAAACCTGCAGTTTGCCTCTTGGGTTTTATCTCAATTTAGAGTCTGAAATTTGAGACTCTTTTTTTTAGTTCTTTGAAGAATCTCATTTATTCATTACAGGAGGTTTGTAATGGACATTGCTAATGGAAAGTGAGGATATTTATTTTCTGATTAAACGGTCTTGTTTTATGATATCTTTGAAATACTGGAATAATGTGTTGTTATTTGGGTGCAGCTTTAACTGATAATCATATTTGACAGCTGTAGCTCTTGGACTGCTGGAAACAGGCATGTTTCACTAGAAACTGACAAAGTGTAACAAGATACTCATATGAAATCTACCATCAGATTGAACACAACTATCAAGGAGGGTAGGGCGAAAACCCAAAGAATTCCAATGACACAAAGGTACTTCAAAGAAATGTCTTACAAATTAATAAGCACTGGTCTACATTCTAGGTTTCAAAACAGGCCTTGTACATGAAGACTCTCAACTCAGACTCGGGTGTTGAAGTCACGTCTTAGTTGTACAACTGGAGAATTGTTTTGGTTTAAATGACCAACATTATTTTAATAGATGAAATACTGTACGTAAAATGCTTCAAGTGTGGCTTAGCTTGGAACCTCTTTATCCTTTATGCTGTGAAGTTAGCGTTATGTGTTTTCTAAAAGCATAGCAGAAACTTGTAAGTGTAGATGAAATGCTGTTTGGGTTGTCATTCCTGATGCTTTTCTTCTATGGTACAAAGCACAACAGGTGTTGGTGGGTTTTTTTTTGAATATGACAGCGGATACCAGTGCAGCATCAGCTTGAGAAGAAATTAAATTTGTGTGCTTTAAGCAGAAGAAACAGTTGAAAATCCTGTGTATTAATAAACTAAGCTTTTATTTTGGATAAAGATGAAGACAATTTAATTGCAGTATTGTCTTTAAACAATTTTTCTGCCAAGCACGGCACATTTTAATATCAAAAATGTTGCTTGTCTGACTTCTAGCTATTGGTGTGACGAAAGTTTTGTTTTAGAGATATTCAAAATATTGGTCCATGTATCTGGGGGAAGGTCTAGCAAAGTACCTTTGATTTCTGCAAAAGTACCTTTGAAATTTGCAAAATTGATGCAAAAGGCAGTATCTTAAATTATCCTTCATTGCAAATGTGGAAGTTTAGAAAAATGAAATATTCTGAAATTACTGGAACTACTTTGGCAGGATTATCTGTTGTGGAACATGAGAGAAAATTTTGGTGACTCTGGCTGTTGGTTTTCTCTCTGAGATTATCTAGAAGTTATGAACTCCTTTCTCATCCACACTTGAAGAGGATTGTTCAGTGTTTTATAGAAATTGCTGTACAAGGTGCTAGCCCCACAAAGACCTGTCCTGTAGGGTTTCAGTCCTCCTTGGAATGAAATCTGGCTGTAAATTAATTGGCTTCAGTCAGTGTTGCTTGTAACAAAACCTCTTTTTGTCTTAATGTGGAGACCTATGTTACTAAATGTGCATCAGTCAGATTATACTCTCTGACCATATATGTGCTGCCTGAGAATATGTGCTTTAGGGAAAGTAGTAGAAGCTACCTAAACATAATCCTCTGGCTTCAAGAGTCTCGGTCCTTTATGTTGAGAGTGCATACCTGCTCAAAAGTTGGCAGATAACTGAAGTCCAGTAGCACAGCTGGCAATCTTTTGGCTGATCACCAATATATTAAGTTATTTGGTTCAGTTTTGTTCATGTTAACTCTGTTGAACTCTGGGCTTCCAAGGCTTTGCTTTGATGTGAGAGCAAAATTTGACCCTTACTCTAAGGGTGATGGCACCCACTCTGCAAGAATTAAGATGTATCTAAACACTGGCTATGAATTTTATAACTGTATGAGAGAAATATTAGATGGGAACAATGAGTGATAAAATACAATAGTGCCAGAAGAAAAGTACCGTTAGGCAGAGAGATTTATTCTTTCTAGTAAATGATATTTTTGTTCCCTAGGAAGGCAAATTATATGACTCAGTAATAAGCTGTGATCAATGATATATAACTTAATTCTCAGAGGTGTTACAGTCAATGGGATAGTCAAGAGGAAGAGTCTGTATGCATTACTTTCATTAACACAGGAATTTCCTAACTAGATGTTGGTTTATTGGTCTTTTACCAATAGATTGGTCTCCTAGCCATCAGATACCTAAAAGATTGTACAGTATACTTTGGCTTTGGACACTGATAAATACTAGCCTTTTTTAATGTATTAGATCTGATATACCATGTCGAGTGCTGCTTTCTATGTGCAGTAATATTAGTCTTTGTTCTTCAGCTGATGCATTATTTTGCTGCGTTTTGAAGTGGCTGAGCAGTGCATTGCTAGCATGCTTCTGTATATGTAAGCTAGGTAGTGACCAATGGGCCTGATTTCACTCTTTCTCATGCATACACACTTTTTATCTGATGGGTTTATCTGCGTTTATACAAAGTGGATGTAACATAATGAAGTAGGGTACTTGTTTCTAGTAATTTTGTGAAGGTACCAAAATAATAGAACAAAATAGTGTATAATGGTTTTATGGGGTTGGTGGAATTGTTTGGGTTTTTTGGGGAGGTGGAGTGGTGCCTTGTTGTTGTTAGGGTGCTGTTGTTTGGGGTGGTTTTGGGTTTTTTTGAGACTTGAATATTGACTGAACTTGAAGTAGTTTAAAGTTAGAGAGGATTGTTATGGTTAACTTAACTTTCTAGGAGCAACTAAGAGACTTTAAAGAGAACCATGCTGACAAGAAACTGAAGAGTAAACCAAGTACATCTGTTCAGTAATGTGAATGGCATGAATATTATGGGAATTGTTCTGGACAAGGATGGTGTAATTCACATTTAAGTATTATGCTGCATTACTGTATGATCAAATGCACAATATATATGTGAGAAGCAAAATCTGCCCCCTTTAAAGGTTAATCACACATTTTGCTTAGGGGGAAATAAATCTTATGGGGATTCATACATTCAAGCAAATCAGATGGATATGTTAACACCACAGCTTTCTCTGTGTCTAGGACTACTAAAATGGCACAAGTCTACACTTTCATATTTGTATTTCCAGGTGTTTCTCTACATCATGTGGTCATTCCAACTATGTAAAATTTAACAGTGAACATTAACCCTTTTGGAATAGTGGGGGATGGGTAGATTTTTATAATCATAGATCAAATCAATCTATTACTTTTTCAGCTGATGGAGTGTATGTGCAAGCCTGCATACTGCTTATATTTAATAACATGCATCTTAATTTTCTCTTATACTATATATATGAAAATTAAGTGTAAGAAAACAGATAATAGAAATTATAGTAGTTTTAAGAACTCAATTTAAAAGCGGCTGTTGCAACTGCTGCATGTCTTTAGCAAACTAAAAGGTAGTGACTCTGCTGCAAGCTAATACCCAAACTTAAAACAATAGTTAGATATTCTGGATGCATTTGTCAAGAACCTTCTGTAGGCAACAGTAAAAAAAAGTTTGTAGGGAAAAGAATTGTGATTCTACCAGGTTCTTTTTTTGGTGGTTTTTTTTGTTTGTTTTTTGTTTGTTTGTTTTTAAATTTGTCTCCGTATAAGACTTGTGATGTGCATGTGAATATTTAAGTGATTCTTTTTCAAATTGGTCAGTTGTGGCAGCCACTTAACAGTATCATGGAATCCCCTTTCAGTGTTATTTTGAAGGTGCTAATATTTCTGGTTGTATTTACCGAGAAATATTATTGATCAGTCTTTCTGGTTCCTGAAGACTGATATCTGAAACTTGGAGAGCAGTACTCAGTCTTCTTAAGATCCTTCTGTAAATGCCTTGCCTCTGTGATGGGAAGAAAGGGCTGGCTTTCATTGTTGACATAGATGCAACTAACACATTCTAATTTAGTCACTCACAGGTTGAGCATGCATTTTGTTTCCAAGTTCTTCCTGACTCTAGGAGGAGTGGGCTTTGCAAAGCTGCCTCAAGGTAGAAGGTATTTTGCATACGTAAGGAGGGAATTTGAAGGAAGATAGAGGCACTACATGCACTCCTGATAGTGTTCAGTTCATGTGGGGTTTCGAGTAGACTGGGTGCTTGAGGACTGCAGGACTAAAATTTGGAATCTCCAAACAAGTCTTAAAGTGGTGCCCAGGAGGATGCTGCAAAACCAGATGCCCAGTTAGTAACAAAACGCAGGCTGGCAAGTTGCCTTATACAGATAACATAAAACTCAGTTTTGGGATGAAATAATTACTAGTCAAAACTCACTTTCCATGTGAAAATGCATCAGTGATAGGAATGCTGATTGAGCACTGTAAGATCACAACATTAATGAAACATCTAATGGATGATCTGGAAGTGGTTGAGTTGGAACAGTTTAAGAATTCTAGGAACTGAACCTTGAAAGAGAAAATAGAACCATTAGTCATCTGAGGAGAAAAGCATTCAAAATGAGAATAAACAAAGTAGACCATAATTCTCAGCAAGTATGTTTGCTGCTGTCGTGGTTTAAGCCCCGGCTGTAAATTAGAACCACGCAGTCTACTTCCCCCCCCCTACTCCCCAGAGGGATGGGGAGGAGAATCGAAAGAATGTAACTCCCACGGGTTGAGATAAGAACAGTCCAGTAACTCAGGTATAACACAAATCACTACTGCTACCACCAATAATAATAATGATAAGAGAAATAACAAGGGAAGAGAATACGATACCGCTCGCCGGAAAAGAGCCCGACCGAAAAGAGGACGTGCCCTTCCGGGTAGCTCCCAGTTACATCCCCGGGCATGACGTGCTGTGGTATGGAATACCTCTTTGGCTAGTTTGGGTCAGGCATCCTGTCCCTGCTTCCTCCCGGCCCCTCCTCCTCCCTGGCAGAGCATGAGACTCACAAAGTCTTTGGTCAGTCTAAACATCAGTGTTATCAGCTTTGTTCCGAGGCTGAAAGTCAAAAACACGGTGCTGCAACAGCTACTAAAAAGGAGAAAAACTGACTGCTACTGCTGAACCCAGGACAGCTGCATACACAGTATTAAAACCCAGCACTTGGTGTTGATTCAGAACAGGCTTGTTGCAGTATAATCAGATTTTTATGATCTAACTAATACTTGTTATGATCAATGGTTTCCTTATGCTGAAATACTTGTCTGCAGTATTGGCTGCTCAGTCAGAAGTGCAGGTGAATGAAGTCTGAAATCCAGACCTTTTCTTCTATTCCGGTAAAAGAAGCAGCAAGAAGTAAATTAACTCTTTCAGTGCCAATATATTTCCACTTGAATTCGTTTAGATTGGTCAGTTGTTAGCGTTGACATTGAGTTTCAAAGTAGTTGGTTAGCTTATCTGTGCCAAAAGTTAAGTCCTTGACATATGTTTGTAAACTCAAGCATCCAAGCATCATTTAAAATATTTTGCCGGTTAGTTCAATGTCACAAAAACATCTTTACAAGCATTAAGGTTGCAATTAGTCTGTTTAAAGATTTGATGATTGCAAGAATTCACCTGAGGGCTTGTTTTATTATGGTATTTAACTATTTAATGACTTTAGATTGTTTTGAAAATTCTAACCTAATTGTGCTGCTCCTGTGTAGAATAAACTCATGATATAAAAGTCACCTACTGTTCTCAAATAGGAAATATGGTTCATTTCAGTACTGCCAGTACACTTGTTTTTATTTATCCTAAAATAACTTTTCTGAGTTTTAATCCATCAAAAGCTAACCCGAACTGGTAATAGATAACCCATCCTAGAAATAGGGAAGCTGAACCAGAAGGAAAGATTCCTACTCATTGTTTGGGCACCTATGTTCTTTCAGGAGTGTGTTTGATTTCTGTGTGAGTTGATCTGGTTCTCTTCTGTTGTCTGTAGTTTTAAATCTAGTTCAGGTGCAGCTGGTAAGCACTGCTCTTCTACAGCTCTGTAGCTGTAATAAAATCTTCTCAAGTTCCATATTAATGTTGTTGTATGTGATGAGGGATCGGGATGTGGGGCAGGATGGATGAAATGGAAATAAATTCCATGTGTCTGTCTCACTACACCCAAAGGGTGTGATTACATGAGTTTTTGTCCCTGGTAGACCTCAATTTTTTCACTTGCCCTGTGTTTCAGGAGGTTTCAGGAAGGCGCTCTCTATGCGTGTTGCTGATAGTTAAAATTCAGCACTGTGTTCCTAGTTGCAGAGCTGTTAAATATAATTTTGCAACTCTTTATTTTCTGTATCTAAACTGCTTTCTCTTTCCCAGACATCAGTAACTCTCCCACTAGTTAGCTACTGTTTCTTTTGTTACATATGAACAGTTTTTCTGACTAGTAGCATGTGTTTTTCATGAAAAAAAGAGTTCTTTGTTGTCCCAAACAAATGCAGATTTCAGATCTTACAGCACAGATTTTTATCTGAATTTACATGTTTCTTGTCTGGTGGCAGTATTCAGCTGGCATCTGTGTTGGGCAGCATCTTACTTTGTGCTGTTTGAGTGACCAGTGTCTAGTCCCAAGATGCTATGAGTTACACATAATTATCAGGTTTTCATTCAGATCTTTCAGTTGAATTTTGATGGAGATACTGTGGGGTTTTTTGTAAAAACTAGTATCTGTCACAGATAAACTGAATTACAATGGAATTTTGTTTTTAAAGGGAATTAAGATCCCTGTGAGCCTTTCTAGACATCTTCCTGGGATATCTATTGCAAGATATCTATGTAAGTTTGTAAGGAAAACTAATTTTCTAGTCAACACTACCAACTGCAAGCAGCTGTCATCTTTTTTCTATGTCTGCAGCTGCCTGTCTTGGGTAACCGGTTGATTTTGTATTCTCACCTGTTGTTTGTGCATTTTAAAGTTCTGGCTGCCACACTAACTCCAGCCTTCTTTTTCCTTTGGGGTTTGGCCATATGTGGTCATCAAATCGTAGTGGTCAGCTGTTGAGATTGATTAACTCATTTAGCTGTTCAGGTCTGAAATAAATTAAGCAGCATGAAGTAAGGTGAGCCTCCCTACACAGTTGTCAGACTTGCATCTCCTTCCAGAAGAAAGACTATTTGCTTACGTAGTACATACAATGGCAGATATGCCTGGGTTTTGTGCTTAGAATGGCTGCAGTCTTGGAAGGGCTGGAAGAACAGTGGGAACCAGTGAATTACCCAGAACTCCATGGGACTAATTTTTGCAATTCATCGAGGAACAGGAAATCAGATCTGCAAGGCAAGAGAAACTTCTATTGCAAGACAAGACTCTTGAGGAACGATGCTATGCCATGGCAATAAAGCTACCCGTAGCACTTTTTACTTAAAATATGAATTTGTTTCCAAATAGTTTAGTTTTGGCTTTGTTTGAGCTTTTTTGCTTCTTTGTGTGTTTGGGGTGTTTGTTGAGTAATGGGAGACTTAATCTAAGTTAATTAAGGATATACAGATGTAGGTATTCTGCGGCAGATTACCCTTATCTAGCCAAAACCATATTAATAGAAAAGTTTTTGTATCCTGAGGCAGACTTTGCCTATTTATTTGAAACAGAACAGCTGTCTGTAAATGTGCAACTGGTTGAAATCTGACGTGAGGGAAAGATTCTTTTTACTTCACTGCATGCCAGATCCTTTGTATTTATTTCACTCTTTTTCTTTTTCCTCAGGTAAAATGGGGAGCTGCTTCTAAATTTTACTTTTTTGTTTATTCAGTACTTGTGCGGGTTTTTATTAAGGACAATTTTGTATCATGTTTTCCCCCAAAAATTACATTATCTATACTGTAGTGATATTACGTTATCCTTTGCTCCTTTCTACAGAGGAAAAACTAGCATATTAATACATTGAAACACCAGCAATAATTCCATCCACTGATATATTATTATGACCTGAATTGTTGGTCAAATTATCATAGCGCAGAAATATATGCCAGAAGATATCTTGTATTTCAGAGGAAGTTTAGTCAAGAACGTACCAATACATGCACATCTTTCCCAGTTATTTCTGTCTTAGAAAGAAACCCAAAGATAAATAATTTAAGTAATTTTAAGTCACTTGTATGGTACTTAACATCTCACTAGCACATAATATTTACCCATCATGATGATGTAACTTGCAGGGATGAAATAAAAAAATAGTATGGTTGGAGATAGAGTTGAAATGCATGGCTATATTTCCTATTGCACTCTCATTTGTGGCAGCAATATTTTAAACAAGCAGCATGCTGTTATTGATACCCTCACCTTTTTGCTGGCAACTGCTTAAATATTAGCATCATTTACTATCCAGCTTCATTTAACATTCAAGTGGAACAATGGCAACTCCACAAATCTAATGATAAAATACTACAGGAAAGCAGACTGGGTAATAAGTGGATAAATGAAGGACTTAAATTTGCTGAACAATTTGCAGATGCTAGAAGCGCAGGGGATTAAAATGAGAACAGCAAACTTAAGACTAACAAGTATGCGCACTGTGGGCCAAGTTTGCAGAGGCCTCTACTTGGCATCTTACATACTATTTGGTTACTTCCACCCACAATTGACTTGTTGAAGCAAAATTGGAGCCACAAAAAACAAAATGTGAAGTCCTCCTACCATAATGTGCTGAGGCAAAGAGTGCCTGTATCCATAAATCAGGTGTTTAACTATCTGCAGTAACTTGAATCTACAAATGATTGAAAGCTTCCCTCTCACTCCCATGTGTGATGGAAGTAACTCTTTTTGAGTATTTTTATGCATAGAGTAGGCAGCTCTGAATAAAGGCTCCTTGTCACCTTACAAAATAACTAAATGCTATTTCAGAACTGCAGTTATACAGTATTAAACTTGAATGCAGCCATGGCAAAAAAAAAAAAACCAAACAGGTTTTGCCATTCACACCCGCGCTTAGAAGTACAATTCAGTCCTTTTGCAGAATAAAAATCTGAACACTGGCTTTCAGAACCCTGATTCCAAAAGTGCTGTTGGGGTTCTAGGAACCACCTGTGGGGATCTGCTCACTGTAATTCTGAGCAGTGTCAGCTGTTTGAATTTCTATGCATTCATATATGGTAAGTAGAAGCCTTTTCAAAAATTGAGATATACTGATTCCTTGAGCCAAGGGACAAAGTGCATTTATATTAGTTGTATCTTGAGACTTGCAATAAAACTGAGTTACTGATGTGAAGTTTTCTGGCTGCAAATATCAGACTCTTGCTAAAGTGTTTGCATTTGTTCAGGCATCTTTCTGGGAGATCAGTGACAGCTGGAATATTCCAAAAGTGAGTCATTTATCTAGATAGCTTCCAAACTGTAGTGGTTGCTCAAAGACTGCAAATGATGGAGGTGGAAAATCTGTGAATTTGGGAACATTTTGGAACTCCTTGGTCTGGATCTTCTTCCCTCCTCCCATTTCCAGTAAAAGTAAAACGTTGTTCTGTCCCCAAAAGGCAACACTTTCATTGCGAGTGTAAAACACGGAGTTCTACATTTCTTTTCTAGTTCAGAATAGCACAATATATCAAAAAATGTTATAGTATAGGTTTTTTGCTAAAGGTTGTAAGAATCAAAGAAGCAGATAGTAGTACAGTAGGATGATACCTGGAAGTAAATGCCGCAGCCAGTTTCAGTCAATTCCAGGCTCACTTGGTTAATTTCTTACGTGTTCCTTCTAGAATGACTTTGTGCTTAATCGCATGTGCTGTAAGCACCTTTAATTCATGGATATTACAATAATTGCAGTATGAAGTTTGTTACTCGTGGAACCCAAACCTCAATATGCAATAGCTGGCAGAATGAAGTACTGAGTAGAGTGCAGTGCTGCATGCCTGGGGTAATAGTTGCCTGGCCTTTACCTTTTTGTTAATAAAAGCTGACAGGAGGGAGATCTCTTGGTACTTCTTCTCACAGAAATCCTTTGGACAGTGCTGACTGTAATGTGGCATAAAGGGTAGAATCCAGCGGGTTGGATGGGGCAGACCTCAGTCCTGGTTTTTTGATCCATTGTGTGTGCCAGTGCAGGACTTTGCATTCGTCCTTGGTAAATGTTATGGTGCTCCTGTTGGCCCATTCCTCCCGTCTGTCTAGGTCCCTAGGGATGGTAGCTCTGCCCTTGGATGTGTTGATAATTCTCTCAAGTTTTGTGTGATCTGCAAATCTGGTGAGCCTACACTCTGTCATCTTCTCCAAGATCATTGATAAAGATGTTAAACAGCAGAGGTCTCAGGACTGACCCCTCTGATGCTTGTTCCTAGCCTGGGAAGAGTACAAGTAAGTAATCACTACCCTCTGGGAGCCAACCATCCAACCAGTTTTTTTCTCATTTAGTTGTCCAGCCATTCAGACATTGATGTACCAGTTCGGTTACAAGAATATTGAAGAAGATAGCATTAAAAAGGCTTAAAAAGCCAAACATCACTGAATCACTGAAGGTGTTCAGGTGGGTTTCTTCTTGGTAAAGCTGTGCTGACTTTTCCCAATCACTTTCTTATTTGTGCCCAGAAATGGGTTCCAAGAGGGGAACCACTTGAACTTTGAAATTTGGGTCACTTCTCAGATAAGAGGGGTAGCTTGAATAAGATTTAGATGGATCCAGTTCAAGCAGTTGTTAATTGCGGGGCATTATTCTGTTGTAGATTCTCATACCAAGGACTTTGCAACGTAAAGATTTTCATATGCACCAAGAGAGCTGAAAGCTCCATGGATTTTCCTGCTTCTGGTAGCTAGTTAACAGCACAGTAGGATTGAATACTGAACAGGCAAATTGTTTTGACACAAAGCATCACTCCAATACCAGACGCTAGGTTGGCCAAAGCATTCAGTGGAGTGTCACATTAGAAGATGCTTTTTTGCAATGCAAGAAACAATCTTTTGATGAACTTTCAAAAAAACTATTGAATGTGCTGGTAGATTCCTAATGCTAAATAGGTGTTAAATATCTGGCAGAGATGTTTATAATGCTTTCCAGGAGGCATGAAGAATTTCCTCAGCAATCAGTCCATTGCTAGTACTTATAGTCAGTGATTGGCTTTGTCAGCTTTGTTCACCCTTTCAAGGTTTAACCCTACTGCTTGCTTGCATGGGGACTGCTTTCCAGCAAAGGCATCCAGGCTTGCTGCAGCTTCTGCCAAGACCTCTCTCAATGTTCTCTTATGGCTTTGTTCCAGCAGCACTAGAAAGGGGAAGTATTCACCCTTCTCTCCCTGCATTTTAAATGAGCCCAAGGTCCTGGAAACAATATATTTTTGGCTGATCAGAAGCTCCTTCTTTACAGTTCCTCTCCCCAGTTGCATGTGCATCAGCTGTGTGCCCTTATGGGGGTGGCACCTCCATTCAGCTGTGGCATCTGGCAGCCCTCCAAGCAAGGCTGTCCCACAAAGCCAGTGCCCCTAAAGCCCACACCAGCTTTCCAGCCACTTCCCCATCTGCTCTGTCAATTGGGACCTCAAGGGCTGATGCCAGTTTTCACCATGGTGCTTGTGTGCCCAAAGTGGGAATTAATATTTCCAGCAGAGATGAGTGATTTGCTTAATTTGACTCCTCTGCAGGCCCTGTAGTCTGTTATAGGTTTTTTGGTTTTTTTTTTTTTTAAAAACATACAAGCGAGAGAAGACTTTACTTTCTATTTTTTATGCTTTTGATTGCTGTTGGCTGGGTATTTGCAGCTGCCTAGACACCACAATTTTAACAATTTTTGCTGTGGTTTATATAGATTGACGTATCCTGGCAAGGAATGTAAGCCACAGAAAGCTGAAGATGAAACCAAGCAGGGTCTATTAAACTGGTAGCAGTGAGCAACATAGTTGCAGTTTAAAATAGTATTTAATTTATAGAAGCCTCAGTTATGATGTTCCATTTTTCACTTGTCACCCCAACACCTAAAAGGAAGCTTTTTTACATATACATGATGCAAATCCCTGCACCCAGCTCTTCCTGCCCCTAAACTTGTATTGTAACTACGTATGCCTTGTAGCGTTTTTGCTGCTATAGAAAATGCAGTACGTTCCTGAAGACTTACTCCATTTCTGCTTTTCTTCTAAATTCTGTATTCAGTTGACTAATTTAAGTCTGCGTTTAATGGACAGAGAGAGTCAAGTTTCTTTACTGGAGGGGAGAGTTCTTCTCTCTGTTCAATTTATGTTCTTATTCTAATACATCTAGCAAATTTTTATAAAAGCAAACTTCTGTCTTAACTTTTTACAAGGAGATGAAGGCTAGTGTGAGTTTAGAAAAATTTGAGGGGTTATATGGTCCGTGACTATAGATAATAGAGTGTGACAGAGGACAAAATCTTGCTGTAAAGATACAGTGTAACACTGCTCCAGGAAAAAACCTTTCATTTAATTTTCAGAATTTTCAGTTGTTTCCTGCCAGTTGAAACTTTATTTTGATTTTGACTTTTAGCACGGTTTTCCTAATACTGGGTGCAAGAGAAAGCATTCATTTCACAATGAGAAGTGTCATTTATTTCTGAAAACTGTCAACTATTTTGCTGACTTCTTCTTAAAATTGGGCAAATGAATGGCCATTATACCAGTTTTCTGAAAGACACTCATTTCAAGTGAAGCACATCTTGCCAAAGTACTTCCACTAAAGCTTTTCCAGTCGTTTTCTGTAAAACTGAGTTAACATTGACACATGTCAACCAGCCGTGCTCTCAGCGTGTTTCATAATTGGGACCAGTATCATTAGGGATGGAGGAAATGCTTTTCAGTGTCTCTTCATTTGCAGAGTAATTTGGGATTTTAGCAACCTTTATTTACTCTCATACAGATCAGTCCATTTTTGGAGATGGATTAATTGTACATGGAGGAGAAAAGGCAATGTAGAACAGTGCTTCAGGGCTTTTGTTCTTTAGCACTAATGCGTGTTATTTATTCAGCTGGTTTGTTTGTTAGGGTTTTTTTACACATAGTGATGAAATAACACAAGATTAAAAAGGTTTGCAAATTCTTCTTGCAAATTACAGTGTGCAAATATCATAGTGGCTATTGTAATAAAGGTGGGCAAGGATCTTAATGGCTTTTTCTGGAGGTGAACAATGAATTTGAAAGGCTGTCTTGGGGCACTGGGACCAGCTGCTCTGCTGCTAGAGTAATTGCCTCATGCAGTCCCTTTCAGTAACTTGTTGAGCCCTTTTTGAAAGCACTTGGTCCCCTCCCTTCCTTTTCTGTGGGAGACTGTTTCAAAGCTTTATTTTTCTGAGGATCCAAAATATTTCTTTCATTCAAAGCCTAAAATTGTTCAGGGCCAAAATGCCTATTTGTTCTAAAGTAACACCCTTTAGTTAAAACAGCTCTTATCTTACTCTTGTATCTTAGTTACTAGGCTGCTCCTAAATGGTCTTCATCTGCAGCTCTTTCTGGTTGTCTTACCTTTTGATTTTATTCTTTTTTTTATATATATTTTATTTTATTTTTAATATAGCTAAATAACTTATCACTAGATGCTTTGATTTTTCAAATTCTAATTAGACTTGATGTTTTGGCAGTTCCTGCATTGTCCTTGTGCTTCTTGACTGTGACCAGCGCTTCCTTTGGTGTTTTCTAATTCCCTAACGGCACCTGTATTCCAAGCAGGTGCCTAGATGTCATCTTTCAAGGAAATCAGTGGTCCCTTCTATAGACTTCCTTCCTTCCGGGGCACTCCTTGTGGGATAACTTCCCGAGTTCAAGCACTTCTGAATCTGTGCCAGCCTTCTTTCTGCTCTGTTGGCTGTCTTTAAGTGGTTATTTTATTGTGGCATGATTTGTGCCTTTTTGAACTGAGCACTCCTCCTGAGCACGACTCCAAGTCGATTCATGGCATGTCACTTTTTCTTGAGTGGCTGTATGAGCTTGTTGGCTTTAAAGTAGATGGGATATCACTTTCTCAGGGACCTATATGGTCAGAGAGCTTTGGGAGCTGGTACAGATTCACTGGGATTTTCACCAGATTCCTCTCATTGACTGAGCATAAATTTGAGGGCACCAGTGTTTTTCAAACAATACACTGAGTATTCCAAAGATATTGAGTTAATCAGAAAAAAACTAAAATCGACTGACTGAAAGCGTGAAGTTCATTCTGGATTTATTGCATACCTAGCTGCAAATTCTGAGTCTTACACATTGGAATCCAAGCACAGTCTTGCCCTTTCAGGTGTCTTAAGAAACTTGTGACGGAACTATGTGTAACATAAGTACAAAAATATTGTAGCTTTTAACTGCTTTGGACTTACTTGTGTCTGTTGCTTGTCTTTAAAAAAGCTACTCTTTGTGGGTATTGTGGTGTCAGGCTCACAATTTTGCCACTCTAACTCTTACCTATTAGGGTATTGCCAAAGCCATCAGGTTAATCCTATTAAAGATAACTTTCTGAAAAGCCATGTTTTGAGCTTGGACTAAATGATCTCCAGAGGCCCTATTCAAACTCAGTCACCCTGTGACTCTGTGACTTGAGTGTGAGTAAATAATATCCATTTTATTTTTCTGTCTGTATCTTTGGCTGTTAGAAAGGTTACTCAACTGCATTGCTTCAAATTGATAATTCAGATGTCAGTGACATCTCCTGCATTTCTTTACAAATAAATCCTATGGTCAAATTAGCTACCCTCTTCTAATCTTAAAATATAATCAATGATTTTTCTAGTATACAGTTAGTTGATTGGTACCTTTCCAGTTTTACACATTCTGTAAAAGCTACTCTATGTAAAGCTAGCTCTCCTAGTGTCCTCTGAAATGAAAGCCAAGGACAAGAGACAAGTTTCAGAGGACCAGCTTGTACAAACTGCTAACGAGAGTGATCGTACGATTGGTTGGGGGGGAGGAAGAATATATTTGTCTTTTATTTTTTTGACAGAAAGCACCTTTTTAGGAAAAATGAAGCAATAACTTCAGCTGCAAGTGGTATGCAGATCATGCAGCCCTCCATCCTGCTCCAAGCAGCTTCGAGTAGATCAACTTACGTCAAAGATGAAGATTTCACAGCCAAGCCAATGTCTGATCACCCTCATGGTGAAAAGAAAAACATTTTTCTATTTGAAATCTTGTGGTTTGCTACTTGTGCCCATCACATCTCTTCCTGTCATTGTGCACCTTTCATGAGAGTCAGTCTGCATCTGCCACCTGCTACAGCTGCCTTTTGTAGGTCCTGCGGTCCATGTACCTGCTTACCTGGTTCTCCTGGGTGCTCACTGCAGCTTGGACTTAGAATCATAGAATTATAGAATCATCTAGGTTGGAAAAGACCTCAAAGATCATCAAGGGCCCTAAAGTGAATCCAGCCCTGCCAGTGGACTCTGACAAGAGCTGGGTAAATGGGGAAAAACAGTTTTCCCCACTTTGCCAACTCTGTTGTGGCTCATAGAGCATTATCTGTGGATAGCCACCTTTGCTGCAAGGGTGCAGCTCTGACGATGTTGAACTGGTTGTGCGTTGGGTTACCCAAGTCTTCTGCAAAGCTCCTGCCCTGGCCACGTGTGATGTGATATCCCTGGGGCAGGACCTGGTGTTTGCATTGAACTTGATGGAATTGCATTGTCCCATTTTTATTTTTTCTTTTCCCACCTGTCCTATCCCCAGAATATTGACTATTCACCCTGGACCAGTACTACCCAGAGACTTGCTGAAAATGCACTCACTCCCTTCATCCAAATCCTTACTGAAGCTGTTGAATGGCATTAGTCTTGATATTGATGCCTGAGAATTATTATTAAATTATTTAGCTGCTTTAAGATGAGAAATTGATATACTCTGTGTATGTACAGGTGAAGCATAAGAACAACTGTGATGTTTCCTTGAAGCTTACTAGGAAAGTATGGAATTGGATTTGATAGAGTGCTGTGTGCTTGAGGTTATTCTTCACTCTTTGCTGCCTTCTGGGGAAATGAAGGAAACTGTTCATCCGCACCCTACCCAGCCATTTTTCTTCCTTTTGGAAAGAAGACAGATATATACACACACATATGGTTCTTTCAAATCTTAGGCAACAACTTGTTGCCCAAGATACCAGACTCAGTTGTTCAAAGTTGCTTAGGGGGTTGAATCACACACACACACACACATATGAAAAGAATTGCACGCTTTTAAAATGTAATTGTTTTAAGCAAGTAAGCTGCTCTTGTTCTCTGCAAAATGCCCTCATAGAAAATTCCTCCACCCATTTCCATGAATTATTTATACAAGCTTCAAGTTTAATATTTAGTTTTAGACAGAAATGGAGCTGCAACTGTTCTCACAACTTTTGCTCTAGAGATGCTGCTGGTTTAGTCTTTTTTAGGCTTAGACCTCAGTGCCAATTTCACCTATATGAACAATACCTCCTGTAAAAATCCTAGTGAAACCTAGGAAAGTTTTTTCTGATTTGAGGTAAACTGTGAAAGCCAATCTGTATACAGTTACAGGGGCAAAGGTTTCTTTTATCCAGGGGGAAATACTAAATGTGGAGGCGAACTGTAGGCATATTTTTCTTGCATGTATTCAAGATTGTTTAGGTGTGTGGTTCAAGACAGTAATTTGAGGAGTGTAAGGTGTGTGGTAGGTAGGATGTCATATCTCAATGGGGCTATGTCCGCAGTCATACTGACAGAAACAGTTTCGTGCAAGCTGCCGTCAGTCTGGTTTGGTATGTTCACCTACCTCCAGGCAGTATATACCTACAGGACGATTGCAGTGACATTTTTTTCCATACCACCTCAAACACAATTTAATGTGATTAAAAAAAGCTCAGTTAAATTTTAGGTGGTTGAATGATTATATCAGCTGATGTAAAAGAAATGCAATGGTAGGAATCAGAAATTAAATTTGAAATAGTAATACATGGTATTCAGTTCTCTTCATGCACATTGTCTCAGCAATAGCTGTGGCTTATTAGAAAGCTTGAATTGTCCTGATTTTTGCCAGGCTGGATTACGTGGGTGGAGTATGTCAGCAATGCATTTTAGAAACAAATGTAATTTGTAGCAGTCTTTCAAAAATCTTTAATTCTGTTGTATAAATGCAATGCATCTCAGTGCACTGGGGTTGGAAGAGATGATTTCTAGCACTTAGAAAGGTGTGGGCTGTCAAACTTCACGGCAGCATAAAAGCAGCCCTCATGATTTGGTAGACCTGATGATTCAGAGCAAACCTCAGTGAACTGTAAAGTTTAGAGTTTAAAATCTTTATGTATTGATTTAATTTTCCTATTAACTTGTTTATGAAATATTGGCTGTTGCAAGTAGTTTAAGAATATTAACTGTGCATTACAGAATAGGTGAAATAATGACTTGTCTGAGAAGATTTTGAAGATGCACCAGGTAGTCTCTAATCCTACTCCAGAGCTATCATCATCCAAATAGCTGCTTATTGCTGGCTTATTAGCAGCTACCGGGGCAAACTGAACTTCTGTCCTCCCTGTTGCTTGCTCCACCCCATCCCCCCTTTTTTTTTTTCCCCCCAAAGGTAGTGGGGAGATGTGCAGAGATGTCACAAGCAAATGTAAAGTGGACAATTGCAGATCATGCGAGCAGGGAAAATAGGGTCAGTTGTATGTGATTATATCCATCCTTGAAAATGTTAAGAGTTAAACTGTCCTACTAGCTCGGTGTTTTGAGCAGGTACAGCTGAAGGTACACATAAAGGGAATAAGAGGTATGAGAAGTAGTGTATAGTGTTGGTGTTGGAAAGAATATAATTCTTCAATTTCCTCTCCTTTGTTCCAGTGTGCTACTGAGTAAAGCACAACATTAATTTCCTTTTCTCTCTTTCTTAAAATAATTGTAGCAGAGTATACACAAAGAATATTTCTGCTTTCTGTCTAGGATTGCGATGGAAAATGGCAATGACGTATCGCATCTGTCCAGCATGGTGGCAGCAAGAATTACTCTTGTTGTGTATGGATGGGTCTTGGGTTATATGGGAACTGTTTTCTGCATCAGAAATAGCTCAAATTGTCTGGAACTTGCATGCAAACATTCATTTTTCAAGACAGTGAACCCGGTGGACTTCGCAGTAAATCAGTAGCCTACTTCAGTTTGAATCTAGGTATGACTTTGGCCCACTGCCTGAGTGAGAGACCTGGAATGCTTCAATTTATGTGTGTGCTTAGCAGTAGGAGTTCCTGTTATTTCTCTCATCTGTGTGAGGGTGCACAAAACTTCATGAAATCATGTTACCTTGCTCAGAAGCAAGCTTATAAGCTGTTAAAAGTAATTTCAAGAAAGGGATCAGTCTATATCGGTCTACTCTTCTGCAAGTATCATATGTTTTTCAGAGCTGTTTAAAGGAAACAGATATTTTTCTTAATTCTATTGAAATTCCAGGTGGGTTTGCTCATGTTAATGAGAACCAGAAAATTTGTCCTTAAGACACTTTGTTTTTGCTACTGATATTCTCCTTCCATGTTCAGGAAAAATTTCAGACTTAAGGAATATTATATTGCGTTTCAGAAATGACTAATTAGGTGTCTTATTTAGGGTTTTGTTTTCAGCTTTTTTCTTACCAAATAGCTTGCAGTACGAAGACAAGAACTCCAGATGTTAAGAACTTGCATTCCCAGTACACTGGGGAAATAAGGACAAGTGATCAAGAAACTGATGAAAATAAGAGTCTTTGTAGCACTGTCATAAAAGATGAACTCTTGTCTGGTCACACATAATGTATTTAGTTAGCCAATAAAAGAAACCTTTCCTAATATTGAAAGTCAGCTCTGTCTTGAAATTTGGTAAATCCTTTTCCTAATATGAGAGGTGAGCATGCAGGCCTCTGCAGAAGTTCATTTAAACTGTTTTTGTTTCCCAAACGACTTCCTGCATTTCTTCTTCAAAAGGCCATGTGAGTAAGCCTCTCCCAAATCAAGAGTGGTGGAAGAGCTGATGCCGCGGATTACAATGTTCTTACACCTTTGTTTATGCATAGTTTGGGGCTCATATGTGCCCTAAAGGGTTTGGGGGAGTTAATTTATTATTTCTTCCCTGTGCTCCCAGGGCAGCAGAAGAAAAACACAAGCTGGGTGTAAGGGATGCATTACCAAGTTAGTGTAAGTGTTTGTAACACACCTTTCATGTAAAATTTCTGCTAGCCTGATGCACCTAGAAGATACCGCTTTCTGCTGCCAGGACAATTGTTAGTGTCTCTTGCATCTCTTAGGCAGAAAGGGATACCTGTCATTTCAGAGAGACAAATTGGTGTTCATCTAAGCAGGAGGTTCACAGAAAAACTACCAAATACTTTGTGTTGCTGTATTTCTGAATAGAGTGGAGAAACTTTGTCGGGGTGGGAGGACGTATCAGTTAGTTTAGAGGAGAGCTTGTCCTGACAGCACTGTAATTCTGGGGTGGCTTATCAACTTTGATCATGTGTCACATTTCACTGTCCTCTTTAAGAGAATTATTTGGGAAAGGTGGAGTAGGATGGGGTGAAGAATAATGCCAAGGTGAAAGTTGGCAGCCAGCCACCTTATTTAATGTTTTATTTCCTTCATGACCTATTGTTGTCTGCCTTGACCTCGGTTTGAGCTTTTAGGCCCTGGCAACAGTGAGATCAGATTAAGTTAGCTACTATATTGTTTAAAAATCAGTAAACTGATAAGTACAGCAGTCTTCGGGGTAGCTTTCTAACAAGATTTTCAACCAAAAAACCAACCTGACAGATGGTCTTGAACAAAAATACCTCATTGTTTCACTCTACTCACTGCTACAATAGCATAAAACTTCTAGCGTATTTCAGATTTATATTTCAAGGTTAAAAATCCCTGATTTGTCCTAAGCACTATTTGTTACTGTCAAGGGCTTAATAAATTCCATCTTTATCGCATTGATTACTAGAAACTAATATGTTCCTTTTTAAAAAGGTGAGGAGTAGATGATATTAATCTTACCATAAACTACTAGCTTCCATGTAATAAAATTTTTCTTTATTCACTCTCAAAAATATATGAAGTTCTGCTTTTTCACTCCAGTGCAGTTAAAGGGTTCTGTTGCCTTGATAAAACTGAGAGCAGAACCTGGGTAGTAGCAGCTGCTGGCAGTTCCCTGGATTTCCAACACCACTTCACAGTATGTGGGGAAGTTAGTTAAGTGATAGGAGGCAAGTATTTTTCAATGAGAACTCCGTTTCAGAGTTGGGGAGAAATTTTTGGCAAGTGTTAATGTCTTCAATATCACTAAAAGCAGAGAAGAATGAAGACTAATTTAGAAAATATAATTTAAAAAAATGAATAATTTTGAAAAACCAAATAAAAGTGATTACCAGGTTCTGTGGCAAGGGCTTGAAAATGCTCAAGGCCTGCTGTTAGAGGCCTGATGCTGCTGTTACAACTCCAGTTTTGCAGTAAGCTCGGGTTGGCAAATCTGTTGAGCACTCCTAACCTCACCCTAAAAACTTCAGCAAAATAGACATCTTGAATAACGAAGCAATAAGTTCTTTTCCTTTCTCCCTCCCACCCCCTCTCTGTTTTTTAATTTTGCTTTATGTTTCTGAATGGAAATTTTTCCCATGTGGTCCCTCTTCCTGCTATGGGTTATGTGGTAAGGGAATGTTGTAATTTAATTTAATTAAGTCTTGAATGCACTTTCTTTTTAGCTGACACTGCAGTGACATTTCTTCACTTGTAGGCAGTGCCTTTTAATTGATTCACGATAGACTCAGGATCTGAAGTGATGGAAATTCTGTCGCTGATTTCCTCATTCATCATGGGCTAAAGCGGTGGGCTGGGTGCTAAGGCCCAGTGACCTGTCACTGTTGGGATATAGGCTTTTTCCTAATAGATTAAATTTTTTCCAGTATCAATGAGTGGACAAACCTAAACTAAGTCTTAAGTTCTGTGGTGATTCCTTGTACTGGGTTTGCGTGGCGAGGTTTTGGTAGCAATGGGGCCTCAGAGGTGGCTTCTGTGAGAAGCTGCCAGAAGCTTCCTCCATGTCTGATAGAGCCAATGCCAGCCAGCTCCAAGACAGACACAATGCTGGCCAAGACCAAGCCCATTGGTGACAGTGGTAGCACCTCTGGGATAGTATAGTTAAGAAAATAAACCTGTGCAACAGCAGCCAGAGGGGAGGAGTGAGAATCTGTGAGAGCAACAGCTCTGCAGGCACCAAGGTCAGTGCAGAAGGAGAGGAAGGCGTGCTCCAGGCACCAGAGCAGAGATTCCCCTGCAGCCCACAGTGCAGCCCTTAGTGAGGCAATCTGTGCTCCTGCAGCCTGCATGGAGGTCCATGGTGGAGCAGATATCCACCTGCAGCCTGTGGAGGACCTCATGCTGTAGCAGGGGGATGCCTGAAGAAGGCTATTACCCTGTGGAAAGCCAGCACTGGAGCAGGCTTCCAGCAGGACCTGTGGCCCCAAGGACAGAGGAGCCCACGCTGGAGCAGTCTGTTCCTGAGGGGCTGCATCCTATGGAATGGACCCACGCTGGAGCAGTTCATGAAGAACTGCAGCCCGTGGGAAGGACTCATGTTGGAGAAGTTAGAGGAAGGCTGTCTCCTGTGGGAGGGACCCAGCACTGGAGAAGGGGAAAAGAAGAGGAAGGAGCGTCAGAGACAGCATGTGATGAACTGACCACAACACCCACTCCCTGTTGCCCTGGGCCACGGGAGGGAAGGATGTGATAAAAATCAGCAGCTAAGCCTGGAAAGAAGGGAGGGGCGAGGGGAAGGTGTTTTTAAGATTTGGTTTTATTTCTCATTATCATATTTTGGTTTGAATGGTAATAAATTGACTTCCACAGGTGTTTTGACTGTGATGGTAATTGTTGAGTGATCACTCTTGTGAGCTGTCTGTGATTTTTTTTTTTTCCCTCTCCAGCTGAAAGAGAGAGAAGGTGAGCACCAGGCATCAGGCCAGGGTCAATCCACCACACTCCTTGACAGGTTGGACAAAACAAACGTTTTCCCCTGCAAGACCCGGGCACTGCATGAAGCACATCGGCTCCATCTTGTAGTCCCTTGTTGGGGAATTGGCACCTTGTGTTTTTGCAGCATTGAGCTGCAGCTTCCCAGTGGCCATTGCTTAGAGGTACACAAAGAGCTCCAGTTGAAGGTTGAATGTAGTAAGATTTCCTGACAATTTGCAAAACTCAAGTATACAAAGCAAATACTGGTGTACAGTCTGGGTGCACTGGCATTCTCTGCTCCTTCACTGTGAAAGCTGTACTGTGCCAGGAAACCTCCCTTCTGAGATGATGCTAAATGCAGTGGCTGTTAAAGTAAATGGCTGCAGAGAGAGAAGTTGTAAGAGAATCTTATCCTGTATTATAAACAATATGATCAGGCAAGGACTGTACCAGGCCACTGGTCCCGGTACTTGGGGCCTCCAGGGATTTGTGTGAAAAACAGCACAACGCTTGCTGTTTCAGTCAAAGGCCATCCCCCCAGTATTATGTCTGGTTATGTTGTAACCTGGCAGTGCCAGTATCGTCCTGGTTTGTCCTGTGCTGTTAACTGTTAAAGGTTGTACAGTTTCTCATTGTTTGTAAGAACTTTTCCCATTCTATTATAATTCTTCATCCTTTTTGTTTTCTCATGGTGCACCTCTTGTTTATATAGCTCTTTAATGAAGAGGTACTGTGTCTTCTCATCTGTTTCCATGGAAACACTCAATTAGAAGAGTAATTTGAAGACATTGAGACCCAGCTGCCAAAACTTCTAAAGAGAGAGGAGGAGGGGCAGTGGAGAAAAGGATTGAAGATTTGGGCTGGCAAAATGCAAGCATTGCCTGCCTTCTGCCAGCTATTTCCTAATACTCATCTGTAAACTCGTATCTGACTGTACATCTTGCACCCATTTGGTTTGAGCTACATCTGTAATGCATTTAAAAACTATAATTGAGTCTGCTGCTCAGCATATGTGATGCTAATGCTTGGAATGTGAGATTTTTTTGTTGTTGCATTGTTTTTCTCGTATGTTTTTTATCAGGCAGTGGCCAGGGTAGTGAGGCCAAAAGAGGAGGGGAGACGAATTGGGGCATCTCCCTCTTGCCAGTACCTCACACATATACACATTGAAAAAGACATTTTTTTGTTCTTGCTTTGATATGGAACCAGGGTAACCAGATACCTGTGATTCAATGGATCTCAAACCATTTATAAAGGAGAAAAAACCCGAAACCAAACACGCCTCACTGAGTTTTCTGGTAGTCACATTAAGTGATCTGCCTGTCTTCTTTTGGCCAGCTGGAAGTAGTCAGGAATTGAATCCTACTAGAAAAGGAATAAAGCAAAACTAGAGTATTAGATGTATATTTTCTCATAGGTGCAAAATCTATTGTTCACAGATAATAAAAACATACCCCTACTCCAGAATCATCTCTATATTTAAAAGTGCAACTTTGCCACTGCCTTCCCACTCCCTCCCCAAAAAAAGAATCCCAAACAGCCACAAAAAACCCTTACATGCACAAAAGTAAACCAAACTAAAAACAAAACAAAAAACACACACACTCTAAAACAACCCCCCCACCCAAAAAAAAGAACCAACCCACAACCTAAAAACCAAAACTCAAACCAAAACCCCAAACTAGCAACTCCACATAAAGTCCACCTCAACATCCCACTTTTATCAAAGATGCTTTGGCACAGGAACACGTTAGAAATCTGGCCTTCTTTATGGAAGGCAATTGCTGAAGCCAGTTAATATTCATGGTTTATTCCTAGTAAGATCTTCAGCACGATAACCAGGACAGACACTTGAAGCCTCTTGGCTGGCAACTTTTCAGCCCTCTTTAGAGGCAGCAGCAACTTCAGGTATATTCCCATTTGCTCTGCCTCTGCTGTCCTTTGTGCAACTAAGAGATTAGATCAGTATGGACTAGTAGCTTTCCTTCTTCTGCTTGTGTACAGCTTGATTGTCAAAGGTTTGCATGGTGATTGATACATATTTCTGTGGAAATGGATTTGGAAGTACCTGACATGGGCATCTCAGCCCAAATAGCCAGAGTAGATACCACCAACTGATTCCCAGGCAATATTTAATTAAGGATTGTATGGTCAGGTTAAAAGGGTGTGGTTTGTGTTCCTTTTGTGCTGTCTGGGTACTTACTCAGTGGGCTTTCACTTGAAGCACACAGGTTGGAACTCAGTTAATAATAGCACCTTTGAATGCATAAGGAGGAGAGCCAGAGCTTCATGACCTGCAAATTGGAGTGTCTCAACCAAGTTGCATGTTCTTAGATGCTTCCCTCATCTTGCCTCTAAACCTTCATGAGATTAAAGTAATTTGGATGATATTTTTAAAGACCTTAAAAACTTTAAAAATTTATTTCTGACTGTTTAGGGAATTCTGAGGCTCATGGGAGAGAAAGGCCCTAGGGAAGGAGACGCTGGTTTTATGGTTGCTCTTAACGCTGTTGTTGAGTTATTGCATGCTAAAGAATAGTAATTTGTTTTTATTCAGCTGTTGGGGAATCAGGATGGTTCCTGGGTTAAAATAGAGTGGGGAGAAAAATGCAGAAACCCTAGATGAAAAATTACTTTGTTCTGTGTTTGTGTCTTTACAGCAAATGTGCACTAAGTTGCCAAAGCAGAGCAACTGCTGCAGTGCCTTTTGGGATGCATCGTCACTCATTTTGTCACACTGTCAAACTGCAGTGTTCATTAATATTTCAGATCTGACCGATATCTGGTAATCGATAAAGCTGCAGTGCTTGAGGCCTTCAGGAAATGCTTTGTGGGTTATCAAAACTTTCTAGCTGCTTTTCATTGTTGAAAGTAAAGGCAGTATAGCTTAATATTTGAAATTCAGTTACCTGAAACAGAAATCCTATAGCAATCTCTTGTGTGACTACCTTTTGCTAACCAGGTACATGTTACATTCAACCTCAAGGGAAGCAAGGATGCTCTACGAGCTGATGCAATATGGCATTGCAAGAAAACAAATACTTTGTGTTGCTGAATGAAGATTGTATTAGAAAATCGTCATTCAGGTTGAGTAACAGGCGGTTTGTGATTAAGGTGTTGCCATCTTTTTGCTGTAGAAAAGATGGGAGATCAGTCTTTTTCTGCTTAGTCTGTCATGCAGATTTCCCAGAGAACAGTGTTTCTCAACATTAACTTGGTGAAATGAAGTCTTAAAAAAAATAAAGCAAATAACCACCCCTAAGAAAAAAACCCACCCCACTCCCCCAACAAAACAAACAAACAAACCCCAAAACAAAACCAAAAAAACACTCATTAAAAAACATCTGCAAGAAATGCAGACTGAACCAGCAAACTTAAAATCTTCTCTTAAAGGAGGTTGACAGTATCCTGTCTAACACCATATGTTTATATAAATGTGGCTATGTATGCATATAGACCCTTATTAGCCAGTGGCTCTGATTAATATTGAGCTCTTGAGCAAAGTGTTGACTAGTGTGTGTAGTTAATTAGATGTAAGCATCTAATGAACCCCTGTCAACACTTGCTTCATATTAAATGGTTATCTCTATTACAGAAACATGTTGCTACAGTTTTCTTTTAATGCTAGGGTTAGAATATATTTATTAAAACTATATTTGTTGAGTAAATGTCAGGTTTACTTTGCTAAATGCTACCTGCTTTAAGAGAAGTTGATCATATAAAGCTTCACAGAAAGCAGGTTAGATGTGACCTCAAGGATCATCTCGTCCTATCTTTTTTGGCAAAACTGCAGTCTAGCTGAGATGGCTCAGCAGCCTGTGCAACTGAATCTTAAAATTGTGGGGAAATCCACCAGTATGCTGGAGAGATGATTCTAATGGCTGATTATTCTCATTGCAAAAAATTTTCCTCTAGCGTTCAATCAGAATCTCCCTGGGAGTAACTTGTACCCGTTACCCCTTCTCTTTCCCATATGAGTCCTCATAAAAAGGAGTTTTAATTGCTTCCAATAATAACTATAGCTAATGCCACTGGCATTTTTTGGCAAATGGTCATGATTTGGCCTGGAATGGTCTGGACTGGACATGGAGAGACTGAAGTGTTATCAGCCTGCATAAGTAACTTTGCCTTTCGCAGTTTCTAATATCCCTGCATTTCATATAGACAATTGATGTAGCTTGGCATTAGAAAAACATAGTTTCTGGTCTTGATGCCACACCTGCAGTGAAGCAGGAACTGTGTAGTGGTTTCCTGTAGTTCAACCAGCCCGAATTTTCAAAACCACACGTCTTCCACAGACACAACCACTTAAATCATAAAAAGCAGAGTACCTGCTATGACCAGGCCTTTTTATAAATGCTGCTGGTCTGTTCCTGTGATGTATCTTCTTGATAGCAAGTACTCGTTTTTCTGCTTTTAGATCTTTAAGTCTTTGCATACGTATGGCTTAAGCCATATCGCATGAGCTGCCTGCTTCCTGCTCCTTCCTTTTTATCAGTAAGGGTTGTGCCAGTGTCAGTCTTCCAAGTTTGCTTTTTCCCTTCCTGGTATTCTGATTAACTCCAGCTCTGATGTTTTGGGTTTGTTGTTTTGCTTTTTTTTACAGCATTTATTACTGATGTTTTCATAATGGAGAGTTTATGGCCTAAAATTAATTATTAGATGATTTTATTTAGTAGAAGTGATTTTCTGCAAACTTCCCACACAGTTTTTGGGAGGCTCCAAAAAACTTTATTGTGCTGCATTCATTAACTCTTTCTCTGCTTGTGTGACTGCAGCATCCTTTTGTGGGTTCTTTGTTATAAAATAACAAAGTACAGTAAAGTTTTTTTGTTATAAAATAACAAAGTACTCTTTGTTATGTAATTAGATTGTTTTGGGGTTGTTTTCTGACAACATTATATTTAAACAAAAAGACTGCTTTACGCAATACTGTGCACTAGCTATTTTTTTTAGTTCTCACTTTTAAGGACAAGTGAGGAAAGCAGCAGGAGCCAGACTCCGAGTTCTGACTTTTGAGCTCATTTTCAGCATCTGGTTTTAGGATTTAATCCCAGTGAAATTTAATGATGTCTTGCTTCTAAGGCTGCCTTTTAAATACACCTCGTGCTGGTTTTCCTCTCTTCCCATTGACACGACTGAGAATACCCTTAAGCTTTCTCTGAATCCTGAGTGGTATGGGGAAATAAATTATGAGCAAGACTTGTAGCACAGGAGTCTTAAAGCTCTTTGCAGCCATTTTTACACCGTGTACGTGCCCAGTTTATCTCTAGGATCATTTTAACTGGCACATGCTCACTATTTGCTTATAGTGGAAACCTGAAGAAACAGCAAAATAAGTAATTGGCAAATACAGTCCTAGATGCCAGCAATAAACCAAAATTATAATAGTGAAAAACATGAAGCTCAAACCAGTGTAGAATGGCTTTTCGAAGGGAAGTTTGTAGATTGTCAGTTCTTGAAGTCTGTTCTTGGTCCTCAAAGCAATTTTTTGCAGGTGCTGGAAAAGACATTGAGTTTATCTGATGAGTGACGGTTGTTCTTTAAAAAAGTCACGTGTTAGAAAAGCAGGCGCCACAAAACAAGAAGACTTGACAGTTCCATCTGTAATGTTTTTGCTGGCAAAGTAAATCAGATATTGTTCCAAAGTCTGTACAACGCATGCAGCAAACCTCTAACACTGGAAAGAACTTGAGAGTTTAATGTGTTCTGGCTTCATGTTACATAAACAGGGGTCCCCATGGTCCTATATTGATTGGGCTTGTGTTCCACCACTGTTTTTGTGGGTATATGCTAGCCCATAAAATCACATTTTTGTTTTTGCCTGCCAACTCTCTTCTATTGCTTTGTCTATTAGACTGCAGTGGTAAGTGCTACAGCTGTTGTGCTGAGGGATCCAGTGCAGAATAGTCAGACCACTAAATTTCAGGCTGATGAGCCTGGGAGAAACCCTTGCAAATTGACAGTATGATTAAATATGTGTCATGAATTGTTAGAATTACTTTATGCTATTTTGAGAATGACTGTGTATTCCCTGGTATCAGCAGAGGCTAACATCACACGCACTACAAATACTTTGCAGCACATCTCTAGCAGCCATAGCCTAATAAAACAACTCCTGTTTGTAACCCAAGGGTAGTCAGATGGGGAGAAAACCCTGAAGTGAAAGATCACGTTTAGTATACTCCAGTTATTTCATCTGTTCCCTCGCTTCCACTTCATCTTTGTTTTTTGGTAAAATTTTTTATCATCCTTGCATGTGAGTGTGGAACATGAAGTTTTAGTGAAATCAGAAAGCCTTCCTAGCTTTCTTGACTGACTGAATTTTTGGCTACACTGTAGGATTTAGGAAATCATCAAACTTCTAGGTATCTGGGTTGGTTTTTTTTTTTTCTTTAGCAGGTAGCAGTTTAACTTAATCATCCTTGTACAAAGGAGACTGCAGCTTCCATTGTCAGCTTTTATAGTTACATGGTGTGTTTAGATTCATTAATATACTGACTTAAAATAAGGATGCCTGACATCTGTGTGGTAAAGGACTCTGCAAACTGGCATCCTTAAACTCAGGATTTAGTTTGTGACCTTCTGCTTCCTGTCGTGTAAATCTCTACATCTACATCTTTCTGATGGCAACAGACTTTTAGTAGGACCCATTGTGATAGGACAAGGAACAATAGTTTTAATCTAAAGCATTCAGACTAGATATGAGGAAGAAATTATTTACAATTAGCATGGTGAAGCACTGTAACAGGTTGCACAGAGAAGTGGTAGATGCCCCATCCCTGGGGACATTCAAGATCAGGTCGTACAAGCCTCTGAGCAACATGATCTAGTGGAAGATGTTTGCTCATTGCAGGAGGCTTGGACTATATGACTTGTAAAGGTCCTTTCCAACCCAAACCATTCTATGATGTCTCAAAAGGCAGTGTAAAACTTTTGCTTAGTTTTTCACTGTCTTGCAGTGCTTCTTTGACGCACACAGTTGAATTTTCTTCCCTATTTCCCTTTGAACACTGCAGCTGCAGTTCTACTGTGATGTCGTGCCTTAGCTGTGTCTGCAGCAGTTCCCACAAGCCTGTGCCTGTCTTTATAGTTAGTTTGATAATGAGGATCGGGCTACATATTGTATAGTAGGGTTTAAATTTAGTAAGGAGTGACAGGGTGAGGAAAAGGAGAGTCTTTTTATTAAACTTGCTTGACTGTCACCAGTGTCTATGTGAGCAAGCTGCTGATAACCAGTTTTACTGTCAAAGTAATGACAGTAAATGGTAATGAGCTTATTTTTCCTAGGTAATGAAGACATTCTCTTGCTTTCAGCTGTTGTTGATACATAAGTTGTTATGGTTTCATGAGACCTCACTTGGAGTGTTGTGTGCAGTTCTGGTGTCCTCAACATAAAAAGGACATGGAACTGTTGGAACAAGTCCAGAGGAGGGCCACGAGGATGATCAGGGAAGTGGAGCACCTCCCGTATGGAGACAGGCTGAGAAAGTTGGGGCTGTTCAGCCTGGAGAAGAGAAGGCTGCGTGGAGACCTCATAGCAGCCTTCTAGTATCTGAAGGGGGCCTACAAGGATGCTGGGGAGGGACTATTCAGTAGGGACTGTAGTGACAGGACAAGGGGTAACGGGTTCAAACTTAAACAGGGGAAGTTTAGATTGGATATAAGGAAGAAATTCTTTACTGTGAGGGTGGTGAGGCACTGGAATGGGTTGCCCAGGGAGGCTGTGAATGCTCCGTCCTTGGCGGTGTTCAAGGCCAGGTTGGATGAGGCCTTGGGTGACATGGTTTAGTGTGAGGTGTCCCTGCCGATGGCAGGGGGGTTGGAACTAGATGATCTTAAGGTCCTTTCCAACCCTAACTATTCTATGATTCTATGGTTTATTTCTCTGTAGATTTTCCCATGCCAGTCTCATTAGGACTTTATTCCAAAATAATGCATTCTCTGCTTTCTTTTTGCGAATGCACCAGTCGGCAAGTATTATTTCTTTCGTATCTGCATCTTCTGTCTTTATGATCTCATATTTTTTGACTGCTTTCACAGTGGTGCCATGTGCTGTGCAATGTGGAAGTAATGGTGACTTGACAGAATTGGACTGCATTCAGCATGCTGTTCTGCCACAAGTTAAGCAAAGATTCACGAGGGCTGCTTGTGTGGAAGTTATGAACAGCACATCTTAGCACTGTGTATCATACCATTCCATGAGGTCAAATCTTTCTTAAACATCTCCTGTCTTTTAAGGAAAAGGGATTTTATTGACTTCACTGTGAAATTAGTGCAGTCGTAAAATTGCTCTAGAGTGAGACAATGCCCATGCAAAATTGAACCACGAAAATATCATCTGAGTGCAAGAGGCAGCTGCTGGATCTTGGGGCCTATTGGTAAAACAGTTGCTTAAGCAAACTGTAGTAGAAACATAAATATTGGAATACTTTAAAATTAAACTAGTGGCAAACTTACTGGGGTCCCTGTTGGTGTAAGTGCGATGTAATGCAAGCAAGAGTGCTCTCCCAAACAGTTTTTAATTCATATGGGAAAGGTAAAGCTGAGGCAGGGAAAAACCGAAACATCCACAGTTAAACCTCCATTGCATTTAGTTTTCTTAATGATTAGCACAGCCTCTGTAAAGATCCTGTCTTTCGGTTGTCATTTTCCTTGTAGGAACTCCTGTTGCTTCCTGCCTTTATTTGCCAGATCTTGGATGGCTTTACATATGATAGCATGGGGATGCTGAACAAGACAGGCCTCCACGTGACACAGGCAGTCTTAAGATCTGGGACATGTTCAGTCCTGAGAGGTTCTAAATGTCTTAGTTCTACTTTCAGTTTACATAACTTTGGCAGATCAAGGCTTCTTTTAATCCCTGTTGAAATACTGTAAAATAATTTTTAACTTATAATTTTACTGGAAAACAACTTTTAAGAGTTGTATTAATTTTGGACACTTCATTCACCTGAAATTCTCTTTGGACTTATTTTTGCATTTAGTCTTAACATACTTTCTTTCGTTTTTCATATGCATCCCATAGCTGATGTCTAAGGTGTGATAGCTAATGTCTACCACAATGGTGTGAATTTGTCATCTGTATGTTGCCTAGAAAATAACAATGTTAAATTTGAGAATCAAAATTTCCTTAATAATCATCCTGATGTATCATTATATTATCATAATACCTATCATCAGAACACCGTACAATATATTTTTATGCAGTATTATATAGTAACTTGAAGTACATTATTATACAAAAAAATTTTTATTTAACAATATTTGGGGTCTTTTTTCTGCTGTTGTTTGGTTAATTTTGCCAGGTGGGTTAAGTCTGGTTTTAGTTGAGTAAATGCACAGCAGGACAGCTTCTGTCAGTTTATCATGGTCTGAAGCAAATCAACGGGCTCCTCCTGAATAAGAAGTGTTTATTTTTGCCTCTGTGCTTGGAAGGAGATTTTTGTCTTAAGAAAAGAGGTGTGTTAGGCCTGCTTTTAAACTTTGGCTGAATGTAATATATATGGTGCTTATCATGACTGGTTACCATGTGCAAACCAGACCATGCCTAAACCGATCATCTCTTCATCTAGAAGTAACAGATGCCCTTTTTGGCAAAGGCTTATAATTGTGGTGAAGAGTTTCACTGCTAAGCTTGGTACGTAGTTTATGTTTGCAAAGGGAAGGAGTATGGCTTCTAGAAGCACTTTGCAGCCCTGCTGCTGAATTTGGTCAATTAGTTGCAGCATAGCAGCTGTAGCAGAAAGTTCTTTAAGGTGGGCATCATCTTTATTTTTCTCAAAGTGGGACAATTTGCTCTTATGAATGAACACCACAAAAATTTCCTACTTGCTTGTGGGACTGACCCACTGAAAACACAAAACACAAGCACAGCATATTATCATTATATCTGCTGGTGTGGCTGAGTAAAGCAGCTAACTGAAGTCCTTTGATGCTAGAGAGAACAAGCACAGCTGTAAACCAGCTGAAAATCTGCACAGCGACTACTGCTGCTGCACACCCGGAAGGCTCTAGTTCTATTGTACCAGGCAAAATCACTTCTGGATAAGTCTTTCCATTTCTGGAATGATCTTCTGCCCTGGCTTGTGGAGTAATCTTGTACCTGAGTGTCCTCCACTAGTACTATGTCATCTGGAATTTGGCCTTTGTAGGCCAGCCGTACCTCAGAGGTGCCAAGCAGGGCAGCGTCTGGGTTTTGGAGCTTAGGGAATAAACTGTTCAGTGTCTCAGACCCTCCTTCATTTTCAAGGACATAAAGTTAGGATTATTATTACAAGTAAATGGTCCAACCCCAGGTCAGTGTTCTCATTTCTCCTAAGAATATTTATGGCCAGAATAATTAATCATTTAAGCAGTCAAAAGTGACAGCAGTTATTTGATGGAGGAAATCACACGCGGAAAGAAAAATTGGCAAGAGGTTGTGGGAATACTGAAGTGGCCTTCTGCATTGTTGGAAGTGACAATTTTGTTCATTGTTTCCCTTGGACCGTCCTTTATCTTCTCACTAGTCAGCTGGATAGCTTTGTGCCTGCTGTGTTTCGGAAAGGTTGGGACACAGGGCTCCGCGATGATCACACAATTGTGCATGGAGCTTCGGCTCCTGTATTCTTGCCATAGAACAAAAAGGCTATTGTTTCCAGCCTAATAATAAAGCAGGAAAAAAATCACAAAGGTCTTTCCTCTAGATAGAAGGCTAACTTAGCAGCAGGCAGGAGAGAGCTAGCTAGGAATTTATCTGCTGGAAATGACTTCTCCAGTTTGCATTTTCATTTCATCTTGTTTTACTGATGGCTGGAGAAGATACTAACACAACTGCAAAAAAAATCAGGTAGGATAGATTTCGGACTGTGAGATGATGATATGAGTAGTCTAGCACTGGAAGTTGGGGGGAAAGGGGACAGGTTCAGGCTGTGTTACAGTTCAGTTTTTGGAATCGTTAAATCCTATTGGAGGAGTAACCATGCCCTTGTGTATGTGCATTCCCCTGCCAGATTAAGGGGACTCTAGACACTTGTTAGGAGCAGCATATATATCAGTAAGAACATACTTAACAACTTGCCAAAGTGGAATAAATAGTAGACATTAGTCCTTTCTGAGAGGCAGGTTCTGCTGAAGTAAACTAGGGCATGAAGCCCCTTCCAGGAAAATCCACTCCCGAAAGTTATTGATGAAACAAAATAGTTTGATTGTCAAACCTAATTTTTATGGGTTAGCACAACTCTGAAAAAGGTGGCTTGGTAGGCTTACGAAATAAGGGTGACTTTGTTTTTCTTTTAAATGCTATCAAACATACTGGATATTGCAAATAGTCTTGCATTGCCAAGTAATCTAGAAACATGTTAGTGTTTTTCCCTTGTTGATGTCTCCAACAGAAAAATAGACAATACTCATGCTGATGCTAGGTAAATAATGAACATATCCTCAAGGCTCAGAAATGCTACTTAAATGGAGCCAATGTTATAATGGCATAATAATAAAGAAATTCAGCTTTCTAGAGGAAAACCTGGAAAATGGATATGCCACATTATACACAATGATGGTGATGATAACACTTCATTAGAAGCACTTTATTAAGACCATAACTAACTTCGCCTATCATATGTAACAAAGTTTTACCACACACTTTGTTCAAGTATCACAAACAGTTCCTGCCAGTGCAAAAAGAGAAAGTGTTTGGCTATTTAAACACTACCTACAGACTGCCTTTTGGCAGCAATGTTTTATAGGAGCTGCAGCTGATCAGTGTTATGCCTTGAAATAGAGTAATATTGTTTGAAATGCCCACTACACTAAAAATTTGTTGGCTTTTTTAAAGGTGAAACCTTTCAGAACGGTTTTTCCAGTGTTCCTTCTTTCTTTCCCCCATATATTAATTTAGGTAATGAAGCTCTTCATAGATTTTGGAGAAAAGGAGTGGTTTTGGATGCCCTAATCTCTACATGCTGCCTTACCTGAATATTCCTGCCAAATGCAATAGAGCTAGAGGGGTTTTAGGTAATTGGTAGCACGCTCCAGCTGAGGGAAACAAAGTAGCCAAGACAGGGAGAAAGTTCATGCTGAAATTTATATTCAAACACTATAAACTTGTAAACAGAAAAGCTGGACCATTCTAGGAAGTAGTCTGAAAACCATCTGCAAAAGGAATTTGAGGTAGCGATTCACAAAACTGCCCTTGAAATGTTGAAATAAGAAAAGGAAAGGTTTTCTGAAAGTGTATCAGAAGGAAGAGTAGGGCTTTTCTTCTGGAAGGAGCCAAGGTTGCTTCTCAGCTTGCTGAGGTGTCATCTCCAGTCCAGCTGGAGAGCAACAGGCACTCTACAGACAAATGGAGGGTTCTGTGGCTGGCTTACTGCAACCTGCTCCCCAGGCTGCCAGAGAGTCCTTGTCTGTCCCTCTTGGAATGTGATAAGCCAAGTGATGACAGATACCAATTGGTGCTGTTTTATGGAAGTAGAAGTCATGAGGTATTGATTTATTTCCCTCCATAAGTAGGAGCCAAGTTGTCTGATATCTTCATATGGTTGCTGTTGCTCCAATGGACTGCTGGGCGGGTTTCTCAAGAAGAATAGTGAGTTCTGGCATCACTTCCACCCTCACCTGCAGAGTGACTGGTCTGTGCCATTGGCCCTGATGACTCTTCAGGAGAGGCCAAGTCAGTTTCTGAGTAGGAGTTCTGTTTTGATTTGGTTTTTATGTTTTTTGACAACTGACTAGGCTGAGCAGCAGAGTTGGAAAGAATAGTTGCTTGGATTGTCTTACGTTGCTTTACAGCAAAGATTTTAATTCCAACTCTATTAATTCTGACAAAAGCAAGATGCTAATCTTTTGTCCTGCCTAGTTCTTTCAAATTAGATGTGGACTAATGACCCTTGTCTGTTGGCTGAACTGGCCTTTAGTTTCCTTAAACAGTGGTTTTCAGGAGTGTGTACAGTTTGTAGCCGAACAGACTGCTCATGAATGCTGATCTGCTCTTCTGCCCCTAAAAAACAGTTTGCCCCTATTGTGCTTTTACACCAGCAGGGTTTCTAACAGGTTCAATATGGTTTAGCTGACTAAAGAAGGTACCTGTCTTTTTTTGCTTTGTTTGTCTTAATGGGAAACTTCATCTGCTTTCACCTGAACTTGAATATAAACATAGCCAGGTACAGGGCAGTATTTTGTCCTCTTTAAACTAAGAGTAACTCCTGCTATTTTTACCTTTCATCGCCTTTGAGTATTTTTAGCTGGTCCTATACAAGTGGACCACATAGAATCAAATACTTAAACTAAGAGTTCATGGCTTGTAAAATGATAATCAAAGCAAGCCAGTGAACTAGAAAAACTGCTAGATTTGAAACTTCCTTTTTAACATGCTTTGAGTATTGCTGTGGAAATCTACAGTTTGGATTGGTTAGTATTATGCTGTGAGAAACCATAGCATTTTCTTTCTACTGTTCACACAGAAACTGTTTTGATAAATTACTGTGTGATCCAAAGCCCTGGAGTTGAATATTATTGACTGAAACCTTGTGGGCTTTCTGTATGCATGTAACAAACATATTTATCTGTATATAATATTCAATAGCTAGGCAGGCAGTTGTTCCACAGTGAGAAAGGAAAGCAAGCAATTGAATAAAAGCCCTGCTGTCATTTGGCAGTGCTATTGTGAGCAAAACCTATAGTTATGTTAGACACCACTAATGTTTGGTATGTTACTGGCAAACTACTCATTTTATTTGTGATGGCAGATCCCCAAGCGTCTGGATGCTGCAGCACACAGCCACAGATGTAGCCAGAATTCACATACACACACTTCTGCCTTAAAGCACTTTCTCCCTTTTCATAGAGGTACAGTTTAGGATAGGAGCTTCTTTTTGTCCTGACATATTCCCTTCCTTGTCCATATTCTACCCCTGGCGTTTTGTGTGCAGATAACAGAGTATGAAATCTCTGCATTGTTTTAGTCTAAATCGAGTACTTTGTTTATATTTTGGGGCCAGGTTGGTTATTTTTTAATGTGTTCCAAACATCTCTGCTTTTTGGAAAGTTTTAAGAGCCATTAGTGACCCGTGTTAGCAGTGGTTTTGTAAAATGTTGACTGCAATTTTATTTTCTTTTTTTTTTATTTTTTTTTTTTTTTTTTTTTTTATTTCTAAGGTCATTGGAGTTTTGAAGGTCACACAACAGCACTGAAAGTTTATAAGTGTTAAAACCCAAATCCTGTAATTGTCTTTGTCCTTAGATGGTAAAAAATAAAATCTGATTAAAAAGAAAAAGAAAAAAAATAAGTTTTATCAATTTGTAGCTTTATTTTGTAAGCTCTAAACACCAAAGACCCAAATTCTGCTAAACTTACTTAAATGTGTTAGTACTGGGTGGTGTCTCCTTGCACTCAACAGGAATTGGATATAGGGGAATGAATACAAACATCAGCCTGGTCTCCAATCCTAACCTGAAACTTGGCCTAGGAACAGAAAATCGCCATTTCTCCAAAATGATTTTACAAGATCTGGGCCTGAGTCAGGCTCTGAGAAATTAGGTGACTTGTTCAGTTTCCACTTTAACCATACAAGTTTGTGCATCTTCACATCTTTGTGACCCTTAAGTCAAACAAAACTAGGCATTTCTGGCTGCTGCTTTTGTGTTGTAATGCAGGTCAGAAAGCAACAAATTTCTGGGAGTGGCAAGCCTATGAAGGTAAATGCTGCCAAGTTCCTGATAGCCTTGATTTGAACTGCATATGTACACCGGTGATTGAGAAAAATACAAGCTGTCCTGGGATGCTCGTAGGAGAGGGGGGAGTTGTTGCTTTGAGCATGTAACACTTTGTAGCCGTAAGATTCTTTTTTCATGTCTTTTTGCATTGAAAGTTCTGCTCTAGAAGATAGAGGAAAACAAATGTAATCAGAAAGCTGTGTTAAAGGAAGGGAGCAGAACAATCTGATTTTCAATAACCATATGTTGGAGATCATGGAAAGCAGTTGCAGATAGAAATTCTTCCCTAGGCACTGCTCCAAAGTTGAATTTAATTCATTTTCTTGACAGTTCATGGAAACTTAGGATGTAGCTTTGCATGACACTGATTTAGTTGCATAGCTGTGCTTGAGCAAGGATTTTGCCTTTGTTTTGATCCATAAAGTCAAATCATCCTAATCCAGATAAGTAATGTAAATTGCCCATTTCTCATCCATGACATACCCAAACTGTCTATGTACACCGTTTCAATCTACAGTATCACACCATTTCAATCTAGAATATCACAATATGTTGTTTAAAGCAGCATCCTTCTACAATTTTTTTATCGGTCTTGCACCATTTCATAACTACATAGCTTCATTGTCATGTTCCCCAGTTATTCTTCCCCATCTCACTTCATTGTATCTTGGCTATAAAAAGATAAATTCTCTGGGCTAGAGCCTGGGCTTACCTACTGCACTAAGAAGTGGTGCCATAATATAATACCTGAATCAGGAGGGTAGGTATGGGTGGATAGCTTACAGGACAAAGGATACTTTCAGTAGAAGAAAGCTTTTTATTGCTTGCTTTGTTTTAGTGGAATCAGAACAAGTTAGGAGCTCTTCTGAAAAAAAAGTGTGATCTTAATAAGGTATACCTTGATTTCTACAGTTAAGTAGTCATTTTTTGTCTGGGAGGCTGAAGCTGTGCCAGATAATCATTTGTGACTTTAGAAAGAGTTAGTCCTCTGAAAAGATTTGGAAATTGCTCAGATGAACTTACAGCACATCAAGGGCTACTGCAGGCTCACTGGTGCTGGAGAGGGAGACCCTGACAAATGAGAAAGTTTCCACAGCCAAGAGCTATAGCTTTAACTTGAGTAGCAGAAACTGGTGTTCAAATAGATTAGCAATGCTTTACATAGCCTTATCTTTCATCGGTCCAGGAGAGGCTTGTTGCCATATTAACGAATACTTTTAGGGCTTTGTTTTGTTATTTAACACAAGCTTGGCAGAGCATCAGACAAAACAGTTCTTCTGTTCTCCCTGAGCTATTGTTCTTTCCCTCTAATCTTCCCCAAAGTCTATTATAGGATACCACTTCTCTTTTGCAACTTCTGTCAATCGTTTCTGAAATAAAAATACCCAAATACTCAACAACCCAAACCAAACTAAAACCAAAACACCCTGGCCCCTAGCCTGTCACATCTCAAATTGTGGGTGCACGGTGCTCTGTTCCAGTGCTGCACTCCCTGCGATGGAGCCACCTTTGAATATGTGTGTGGTTTAGTAATCGCCTTTAATTCATGACTATTTCTTCTTAGATAACAATAGAAGTGTGTATTTTATGTGACTGTAATTTGCACTGGTGTGTACACTTACACAGAAAAGCTTTCTGTAGTTTGTCACTGCAACATCTTTCTGCCGGTGGTGCTGGATGTGCACATCCTATTCCTAGACCCACACAGTGTCCTTTTCACACCTCTCATGGCTGGAGACAACGTCCTTTCTTCCTCACTACCACTGCTGCACTGTGGAAGTCATTGGGAGAGTTAACAGCACTTTTTGCTTGCTTGCAGGAGGTATTAAGGATCCTTGTAGATGAGGGAAGGAGATGCTCATGTATTTGTTGTTAGTTAACAATGTTAATGTGTAACAGTTGAATGTTAAATGCATATTTTAAGCAAAGCAGGAGACGGATTAATCTCCTTAATTAGAAATCTGGTATGGGAGGGAGGGAGGAAAGGGTTCTTCTGTTGAGTAGCAACAAGTTACGCTGTTAGCATAACTTACTGTACAAGCCTGGTAGTTAAATCTCACAGATCATAAAAGTGACAGTTAAGACCAAAGAGTTGGGAGACTTATTACAGATCCTGTATTTTCCTGTGAGAGCAGAAATGTGGTTACATCTTCTTCTGAGCTTGCTAACTTCTACAAAGCTTCTACTTCTACAAAGAGCTTGCTAACTTCTGTTAGCTAAGAGTTTATTGACTTAGTGGCAGCTGTCAGCAGGTAGGATAGAAATAAATGAAGAAATAAAATGTGTTTGTAGTGAAGGATATGAACTTTATGTAGTGTTAGGTGAGTGTGGGAGTGTTTGCCCTTAAGATGACACCAGTGAGAAGAGAAAGTAGGGCTAGATCTAAAACTGATGCTTTCGTGCTTAGCTCCTTTCCCAGGAGGGGATGCTGGTGAGGTCTGCAGAGATTACTCAGCCTTCTCTCAGGCTTCATAAAGTGTGTAATGCATCTGCTTCTAGAAAGTCTCCAGTGGGCTTAAAACCTGAGTTCTCTAGGAAGTTTGGGCTCGTGTTTATGCTCAGCCCAGGTCTTCCTATAGTGCTGCAAAGGGATACAGCTTTTTTTTATTTTTAAATTCTGTTTTATTTTTTTTCCTTAAATTCTGAGCAAGAAAATTTTCTGTCAATCAGTATTTTCATGGAAGTCAGGTGACTGCACAGATCATGTTTATAGCAGGCAGTGAGCAGCTAAGCTGCTTGCAAATAGTTTTTTCCACATCTGTCATGGCACAGACTGACAGACATAATGAATTCAAAGTCTTCTGTATAATCCAGTTCCACACTGCTTGAATCCATTCTTTTAAAAACATCATGTATTTCAATTTCCCCTCTTCCTGGTTTTCCAATGAGTTTTTTTAACTGTGTGTATGTATGTATGTATATTTAAAATAAAAAATTGCATGTACACACGTTGTATATGTTTAATTGCCTATGCTACAAAAATTCATCAGTAAGACTTGTCAGTAATATATTGTGGAATTGGAGACAAGGAAGAGCAGATGGTTTGCACAGAAATGCCTTTTGCCTTTTGGATGGGCTTAACAATAAAAAATTTGGATGCAAAGTTATGGTACTTGATCCTAGAGTTTAATTCAAAGGCATGGCCGCGGATAAACCTGAGATTTCATCTCGGTTCAGAGAGCATGTCTGTGTGTTGCTGGACCAGGGTCTTGGTTTTCCAATCCCTTTAATAATTTGAAATTTAATGAGAGAAGATAAAGCACTTAAGTAGCCTAATATTTTCAGAGATGATGTCAAAGGCACTATTCTGACTATTGACCTGAGAATGTTTCTGATAAGATTTTTTTTTTTTCCCTTTGGAAAATGCTGACTTTTTGGAATCAAAACTTTTTAATAGGAATACATGTGTCTGGGGAAGCAGAGGTACCATCTGTTTTTGCAGTGTCCAGAAATTCAGTTGCTAAAAGTATTTGCCTGAGACATGGAAGACATGCACCCAAATCCAATCTCTCATTGAGTAAGGCAAATCCCAGTTTTCGGAAAAACATCTTTGAAGAGATATGTTTTTAACCTGTTGACTGGGTGGTTTCCTGTGACTTACTCAGTATCCGGGGCAGAAAGAGCCCCTTGCAGGAAAAAAGGCACTGCTAAATGCCTCAGCAGAGGCACGTTGTGCATGCTTAGCATTCAGTGGGTTTTCAGCAAGGCTGCAGATATGCACCTCCGTGGCAGCAGAGTTGGGCCACCACATTCTGTGGTGTGCAGAGATGCAGCACTGCACAGTAAATCTTAGCTGTGATTTGTTCCAGTGGTGCCACAACTGTAGAGGTGACTGTACCCGTTTCACAGGTCAGAAGAGTGGTTGCTGACTGCTCCAAGATGATGGACTCTGCAGGGAAAGCTGTCTTCTTGCGGTGTCTTTCTGCTGTTTCATAGCCCTCAGAACCACAAAGACAAATACCTTTCATGTGCTCCTGCTGCTGGAGGCACAGGCCTCTGAAGCCTTTCTTTGCAGTCTGAAGCAGTGTTTGCTAAGAGCTCAGGTTCTCAAACTAATGTTGTTTGTATATGGTAGAAGTGTATTTCTATAGAAACATCCATTACAGGTAATAATCAAAGTTAACAGCTTTTCATCTATTAAAAATCTTTTTTAATAGCATCAGGAAGCTGTCAAGTGTGATTAGTATATGAGGGGCTGGATTAGAAAATTTAATTTATTGCTGAAGTAGAAGTAGAAGGCTTTGCATTCTAACCAGGTAATTCATAAGCTCCCTCTACCCCCTGCAGACATGGTCTGTCAATTTTTGAAGATGAAAAAGTTAGGCATTATTAAATTAGGTTTTTTTCTTGGTTAAGAACCTCTCATACTTGACAGGTCTCCCAAGTAACATTCAACAACAAATGGAATTGAGTGGAAGTAGGTTTGTTTGGAACTGAGAGCAGAAGTTCTGCATGTGCAGCAACCTGCTTTTGGAGAAAAAGAAAGCTTCAGCTGTGGGTCTGGACATTTAGGATCCCTGTCATACATACTCCACTGCACCGATTCAGGGTGACGACTATGAAGCTGTCCATCTTTCTGTGCAAGTATTGACAGACTGTCCTAGAGCTTGCACTTCTGATAAAGCAACTCTAAGCAGTGTAACTCATTCCCTGAGCTGCGGCATCACTGAGAATATGTGAGGCTTCCTGGTTAACCTAGAGCCACACGAAGTCCTGAACTTGTGCCATACGGACTTGTAGTTTGACGAAAACAAGCCTCTGCTAGGATAAACACAGAGATGTTTTCATAAAGAAGGTTTTTAATGAAGTCTTTGATTATAAGTTACAATATGAATCAGCAGGTGATCAGCTGCACAACTTTCAACTCTTAGCTAGATACCAGTGGTATCCCTGGTACCTGGGGACTGATAATGGGGCCAATATCCAAGTTAATAACCTAGATGATGGTATGAAGTATGCTCTCAGCAAGAGTGTTGTTAATACCAAAGTCAGTGGAGTGATTGATGTGCTGAAAGGCAGGGGGGACATCAACTGGCTGGATAAATGGCCTGAGCAGGACCTCACAGTGTCTAGCAAACACAAATGTTGAATCCTGTACCTGGAATAACCGCATGCAACAGTACAAGCTAGAGGCCAGCTGACTAATAGTCACCTTTGCATAAAAACACCAGAGCGGAGCTGATAGACACGGTTGAAATTGAGGCAGCAGTGTGCCCTGGCACTGAAAAAATACAACAGCATTGTGGGCTGCATTACCAAAAGCGTGGTCAACAAAGTGAGGGAAGTACTAATTTCTCCCCATTTGACACCTGTGAAGCCATACCTCCTGTACTGTGTTTGGTTTGAACTCCCCAGTCCAGGAAAGACACTGGCCTAGTGGAGTCAAGTGAAGCACCATCAAAGATATTCAGGGGCTGGAGCACTCACCTGTAAGCAAATGCTGAGAAGACAGGACTTGTTTTGCTTGCAAAACGAACAGTCCTGAGGACATCTTATTGCTGCCTACAATTACTTAATTACTTTACAGGTGACATGGAGCCAGACTCTTTTGACCATGTCAAGTAAGGTGGGTTAACCTCAATGTGTGATGTCACAGTGGCTGGCAGGTGAGCATGCTCTTGGCTCTACTGTTGTTTCCTCAGCAGCAGAAGTTAAGTCCTACTGCCCAACTCCAATGACTGTTTCCAATACTTGTGTAGTACTGACTACCCCAGAAGTACTTTAAGCAATAGCAAAAGGTATATTCAGTGACACAGTCATAGAAATAGCAGTTATATAATATCTTCTGATATTGTCATGCTGTTGAAATGGGATAGTGCAAATTCAATTGATGGTCTAGATAGTTCCTAGGAGGCTTTTAACTTCTTAAACTTGGGTGGAAAAAAGTCTATTATGTTGGTGTATATGTGGCATGAAAGGATAGCTCTAATGTAAAATCTTGATTAGAAACAGAAGTCCTCTGAAAACACTGATGTTATAATTGATCAAATTATTCAAGTTTATTATTATATAATATCAAGATTATTATTCAAGTTAGGTTAGATTTAATGGATAAAGTAATTAGGCTATTTGCATACAGCTTGCATTCTTGTAGCTAAGCATGCTGAAGCCAGCAAATTTGCTGAGAAGTGATACCATTTTGCTAACAAGGGGGGAAGGGAATGCCTTTTCCAGCAAAACACTGAGTGTACAGACTATTCAGGAAAAATCTGATATTCTTCGTTCTTCTCAGAAGGGATTTGGGACCTTGCTGCTTGTGCTGTTCAATGAGCTCAGTGGCCATGAAATTTGCAGACTTTGAACCTCTAGTAGCCATAGTATGACCCAAGTATGCGTATATGAGGCTCTACAAAATCAGAAGCTACAGAAGGAAAGGTTCTGGTTGAAATTTAATCAAAACCCCAGCTTGTCTTTACTGCTTTTCAGATCTGTAAATTTTCTTGTGAAATGACTCTTATAATTATTGATTTTATCTTTTTTTTTTTTTTTTTTCTGATTTGGATTCATTCTGGAGTTTTGGCAAAGAGTGCCTGTCAAACAACTTATGTGATTTGACTCTGATTCATTATTCATTGCATTATCTAGCTGAGTGGGTTTCAGGGCAGTGGGGTGAGGTTTTTGCTTCGTGTGTGTATTATTTTTGTCTGGCTTGGGTTTTCTGGGGGGCTGGAGTGGGTTTTCTCTAGGTTTTATTATACAATTCTCATTCTAGCTCATGTCTTAATGTGCTACTGTCATGTAGTTATGCAAGGAAAGAAGAGAATGAAGGAATTTGGCGGAATAGACATCTAAACAAACATTTGAGGACCTTCAAGCAATACAGCTTTTGCCCAATCCTTGGTAAAACTGCAGAATTGTAGAGAGGAATGAAATGGCAAAGAAGCAGCAGGAGTAGGGCCATAACAGTACTAATAGCAGAGTCATCATTCAGTTCCCAAGAAGTAGAATCTTGCTACGTACAGCTCTCCAAGCAACACAAACCCATCAACTACTTTCTCAGTCACAGTGATATGACCGAGTGTTACTAAATCTCCAGAGTAAGCTGATTGCATGTACTCAGTTAATCAGTAATTGTTTTCAGTAGGAACAAAACTTAGGGCAGGAAACTTGAAGTCAGATCTGGACTTCCTCTTCCAGAAGAGGAAGATGAGTGTGAACAATCATGTGGGTAGGGTCATTTCTAATGTATTGGGAATGGTTTAACTTTAAACCTGTTTACATTTGACCTATTAGGCTGAAGACATTCTTCTTCATTAGTCTTGGCTTGAGAAGATAAGTTTCTCTGTTTGGAGATTAAATGAACTGGAACAAATGAGACCAAATTGCTTTTTCCTAATGTTTATGGACTGTAATAATGCATGCATGCTGTCTCCTAGAGAACGTCACCTGCATATTTCTTCAGTTGCAGTTTATTTTATCTTAAGGGTTTATAGTGTCTTGAAAGTGATGGCTTTGTCCTTGTTTTGAATGTTTTATTTTAAGTGCCAGGGCTCTTAAGCAATATTTTTCAACAGCATTCTGCTTCCAGTAGTCCTATAAGACCCCTTCTAGTTTTTGTGGGTTTTTTTTTCCCCCCTCACAAGTTTATTCCCATCCTGAAAAGCCTTGTGGAAGGTTCTGGCAATTTTTAATTCAGTTTTGTGATCAATTCTTCTATCTTAAAATTTTGCCCCATTCACATCTATTCTGATGTCCATCCACTTTGTATCATATATGTATGTGTGTAGTGGAAAATTCATAGTCACTCTGCCTGTAGAAGGCCCTTCCCAGACTGCTGTTGTTGTTCTTTTTAAAGCTATCGATGAGGCAGGAAGCAGGTTCTGTAGGAGTGTTGACGAAACATGGAGCCTTTTGCCTTTAGGTTACTGGCTCATGGTCGCAACTTGTGTTACAAGCAGAGGGTGATGACTAGCATCACATGTGTTGCCTGCCATGTTTGTTTGCTATGCTCTCTCCTGTCTGATTTTTAGTGGAAAGATGGTCAGAGTGTGGAGAAAGATAAAGGAATATTTTGCTTGCTTGGCAAATTGGCATGAGAACCGTGGGAAGAGAGATCTAATATATGTTGGATGACTCAACAATGAATTTATGGCAGAAATACCACTGAGGAATTTCAAGTTAAACTGTTGTAAGATGTTCTGTGATTCCTTGCTAAGTTAGATTACCTGAGGACATGTTTGCTTTACAGAGGCTTCTTGGCTGATTTTGTCTTAAAAGTTCTTGAGTAATTGTTAATATACACTGTATAGAAAGCTGCCTTAGGAGAGCTCTCCTGAATTTTCCACTTCAGTAAGAAATCTTGTCACTCCGTTTGCTAATTGGAAACCTAATTGCCCTTTTGTTCACCTTGCTCTTTCCATCTTCCTCTGGATGGTGTAAAACTGGGATGAGGACGCAAGTAGAGCACGTAACAAAAAGTAAAGCACAGTGTTTCAGCATGCATTTTCTTCATGAATTGTCTGAAGTTTAACATGCATCAGTTAGCTGCTTCATATAATGCTAATTCTTTCTAAGCTTGCTTATTTGAAGTGCTGAACAGATTAACTGTAAATGACTGGACACCTTGAATTCCCACTTAGGGACAGTTAATCTCTCTCCCTGTGTGTATGTTTTCTAGAAAAGCTCCATGCCATCATGAATGCATTGTGCAACACACCAGTCACGTTTTGGCTGGGGATTGTTTTTATCCAAGACATGTACAGTTGGTGCATTTTGCTGAATACAGTTGTTTTCTCTTGCTGATTGTCATTAAGGCTGTATACGTTGGTTGCCTGCAGTGGGCCGTAACACAAATTAAAGAGGACATGACTCAGCTGCCAAACTGCACAACTAGCATGAAGGAATAGAAAGAGCTTGCAGATGAGTAACCTCTACTTACTTGGTGAAAATATAGCTTGCTCCTGACTGTCTCTTTGTTTTTCAGAGCGTTGCAAAAGCCTCGCCAAGGTTGTTTAGCCTGTTCTGTTCCAGATCAACACTGTGTGTGACTGGTGCTCTCTTGCCAGCGTTATCCAAGTTCAGTTATTGTAGTAGAGAAACATTAGCCACAGAATCATAAAGCCAGTTGCAAACTCCCTAAAGTTCAGATTTCTTGACTGGGGTGTCAGTTCAGGTCTGCTAATTTGTTAAGGTCTACTTTTGTTTTAGGAAAAAGATTCCCAGAACATATGAAAACACATTAAGCTAGGAAATAATGGCAGCAATAAGACTTTTCCACTCGCAAATGAGCATGTTGGCTACTCTTGTCATACACATGGGTTTAAATACAAACCAGTTTTAAGTTGCACTAATTCTCTATATATGAAGTATAATGAAACTTAAGTGAAAACAAAACCCTGCTGCTGTTTGTTTTGTTTGGATATTGGCAAAGTTTGAAGCATGTTTTTTCTTCCTCCTTTCATAACTTTATGTGCAGACAAAATTAACTAAGAATTACTCTGTCCCTCTTTGTAAGTGAAAACAGGCATTGCTGAATGTTCTGTCTATTAAGGTATGCACAGTATTAGTGTAGTGCAGAATATTTTGTTCCTGCTGTGGAACCAGTTCTTGCAATCTCATTTTTGGGGAGTTGAACTTGGAAAAGTGTTTAAGTTTTTCTTTAGGAGAAAGAAATTTATTTTAGAAAGAACAATTAGAGTAACTGCAAGAAGGCTTTGAAGGTAGCATATGCATGGTCTGATACCTGAAGAACTCCAAAATAAGAGTTTTAACAGCATCCTCCTCCCATTTTTTTTCATCTTTCCTCCCTCTGTCCCACTGCATCTTTACCTGAAATCACTGTTCCTACCAAAGGGCAAAAATCAGTCTACACTACATACTGACAGAACCTGGGAGCCTATCAAGCAAAGTATGAAAAAATTCAGGTGTTGAAAATACTTGCTTCACTATTTAGCCAGTTGTATGGTGTCTTTACAATAGTTTTCATTTGTCTTCATACTGCTAATGCCTAATTACTCTGGTCCCTTTGAGCTAGGCCCTTTCTGCTTTAGCAGCATGTTAAAAGTGATGCTTTGCATCACCAGTACCTCAGGTAAGTTTCTTTCAACTTCTTCCAGAGCTGTGGATTGGCAGTTGGGGTATGGTGCTTAAACTTTTTGAGGATGAAGCTCTCAGCTAAATGAGAAGCCATTACCTTGAGCTTTAGCTTAATAAGGTATCTTCATATGTATCTCAAGGTGGTGAGTCATCTCACAAGCTTGAAGAAACTGCCTTTTAAACTGTAGACTCTTTCACTACTTCTGATATCTTTTGGATTCCAGAGTTATTTTTGTCTGACTTTTCCCTAAGTATTTTATTTCTTTACTCATCACCCTTGTGTCTGTCACCCTATGCTTCTGATTCTTTTGAAGTTGCAAGTAAATTTTTCCACAAATGTTTTCTTTTCATTATTGTAGCGAGTAAGAGGATATAAACCCAAGTTACGTTCACTGCAAGTGCAGGAGCCTAGTCTTAAACCAGATGCTGTGCTGGAATGGTGCAGCGGAGAATCAGGCCCAAAATAATGATTGATTTTAATTTATTGTAAACATGGGATTTTTTTTTCCAAGCAGCAATGTTTTTGGATGAAAAGTACCCAGAATGTCTGAATTGACTCTAACATTACAGCCATCCAAAACTTTCATAATAAAATCCAAACCAGCTCAAACGTACTTGGTTTTTAGTGTTTCATTATAAACCTTTAACTCAGCCAAGGTTAGCAACCCTCTGAAAACCTGGCCAGAACCGTGAGGGAATCTAAGAATGAGAGAATCTAGGTCAGTTTATTCTTTGTGGATGGAAACATGTAAAACTTGACGGTTTTATGTGGTTTCAGCTTTTTAGCCAGGACAAAATACTGAGTTGCATTAAGCTCTAAGTGAGCAGTAGAGCTAAAATGAGTGGCCTGCTTCCTATATTGTACCTAACAAGGTCCTCTCACCTTGCCTGAGCTAATTCAAGTGCCTTGCATTGGGTCTATGAAGAAGAGGACAGTGCTCATCACTAATCTTCTGTGTGGCATAAAAGATCTGTGAAATTGTAGTCTTTATTTGGCCTTTGGGGGCATTATTTCAGAGCACAAGGCAAACAGGAGAGAGAACTAAAGGCACATTTTCCAAGAGAGGACAATGAGTTGACCTTCACACTGGCAATGCTCTCTTTTGCAGTATATGTCCTCCAGTGTCATGGGACATGAGAGGGGAACACTTCTTGGAGCCATAACTCTGACTATGTAAGCAGAGTGAACTAGCCAGGCACATTACAAAAGGGGTTTTCTGTCTCCAGCACAGAGTCCTTCTTTATCCCCAGGCTTGGCATGCTTCTGGTGGCTCTGAGGAAGAGTGGAAGAATGTGCCCAGTATGTATGTTTAGCTGTGATCTGGGTAGAGGCTGCTCCTAGCTGAGGTAGTGGAACGTTTGATGCCATTAAGTGTAAGATTTGGTAGTGTTTCTTGTAGTCTTCATCTTTAAGTGTCAGGAATGCATTAATGGGTAGGTAAATTCATTCCCAGAACGACTAAAACTCAGGTGATATAAGGCCCCTTTACTGCTGACAGCCTGTTGCTTGTTCAAAGGCTAATCAAAGCTGAAGCAAGCCTCCTGTGGAAAATACAGGTGGGAAGGATGCTGCCCCCACTTGCCTCATACCTGTTTGGTCTTCTGTGTGAATAGGATGTCACAGGATTTATAAATGCAATGGATACTCCTACGTGGGTACCCAGTGGTTCTCTTCACTGGCCTTCTATACTCATTATGGGCTATGTTGTGTGGCTGCCTGTGCAGAGAGGAGATCTTCGTGTCAAGTTCTTTGTCACAACTGATAAATCTTTACTTTTTAATAGCTTCTATTGTAGCTGCACTGTAGCTGGGAGAACTTAGGAAGTTTCACAACAACAAAAATCATGATTATGAAAGCAGTCTTTCAGTAAGATCTGGACTTGAAATCATCCTATATCATAAATCACCAGACAATTCAAAGTACAATTCAATAGTAGACAATTCAAAGTACCAATTATGTCGAGAATTATTTTGGGTGCTGTGACATTATTAGTGCTAAAATTGTTTTATTGTCTCGGCCAGCAGAAACTCTCAACAGATTTTTTTTGTTTGTTTGTTTGTGTGTGAGTCTGTGCTCAGTTTCTTTGCTTGTTTGGGCTTTTTTTGGTACATTTGAAGCAAGCTCATCCTCAGCGCTTGTGTCAGTAGTAGTCATTTGCAGACTCACAGCACAAAATGAACATCTGGATAGAAATGCAGAATGTGGAAATGAAGTGTGATTACAAAACATCCTGGGAAAGCAGTTTGTTTTACCAGATGAATATAAATATTCTTCATAATGAGAATGGTAGGTTTTGATTTCTCACAAATACTGTGGTGCAGAGAGTGTATTAGAAAAGCAAACTGTAAGACGTGAAAAGGCACTGAAATAGAGGTTGGTATTTCTGATCTGGTTCTCAGTATTTAAGAGGTTCTATGTAACTGTAGGAATAGACAGAATAACTTTTTTTCTGTAGGCAAATTATTAAGAGAAGCATATGCTAAATCTGCTTTGCTTGAGTACCATTTCCAGCATGAATCAGCTCTCCACAAAAGTAAATTCTGCTTAGTGAAGCTTAAAACTATTTTTACAAGGCCATTTACATACAATTAGGATTGATGTGTAAAGCAAAAAATATAAGAAAAACAGGTGATAGAGACTAATAGCCAAGCACTCCTGTCCTGACCTTACCGTCAGGAAAAGGAACAGAGCTGATTTTCACTCAGACCCTTCAGTAATTTTATTTTCATTTCTTGTAAGACGTTGCTATTTATAGAAGCGAATGCCGGATCTGTAGTGTGTAGTCTGCCTCCAGGTTGCTCACGCTGTGAAAGTGTGGACAGAGAGTGGACTGTAAGTTAGTTTTCTGAGGTGTGCCAGGCTGCTTTTTACAGCAGTTCTGCACTCTCCATGCAGCCTAAAAAAGGCAGAATTTCCCCTTGTGCCAGAGGAGCCTACAAGTGTGACTGCTGACGGTCCCCTGTTCGGGGCCTGCGGGCTTGCCTGGTCATGCCCTGTCAGGCATGCACAGCAGGGGACTGAGCAAAAGTACTTTACTTCTGTGCCAGGTACACGGACAGGGGTCCGGCTGTTGCGCACGTCTTGCTCGTCACTGGAAGAGGTTGTGTAGGCTGAAAGCTGGGTAATTCAGCCTAAACAGCAAACTGGTAGTACCGCTGCTGAAGGCTGTGAGTGTGGGAGGGTGCCCTGAAGTGAATGAAACTTCGCTGCGAGTTCTTTCTGTGCTGTCTGGATCATTATGTTATGCATTATAAACACGCTTCTCACCTTCAAGTTCACGTGCGAAGAAGTGAATCTGAATTCACATGCGAAGAAACTGAAGCTTTCCATTTACACTTTAGCTAGTGGTCCTAATTTTCCTGAAATGCGTATAAAAATGTCTCACTGGGAGCTCGAGAATGTGTTTTATTTAAACTCCTGTTTTTCACTCCACAGCTTGGTTTTGATGGGGGAGGGGGCGGTAGTGGCATTCCAGTACTATTGGCTCCCTCTTGTGGCTAGCATAAAAAAAGTAAATAAAAATACCTCAAATAGTTCTAAAATTGGGGTAATTTTATTGTGCAGGTTTTAATGCCTATTAGAGACGCTAATTTTTTCTGTATCAGAAACCTATCTAAGCCTTTCCATGGATGTCGTTTAAATGTTTAACATGGAGAGGAGAGGCAGATCATAATAAAAGGCTGCAATTAAGCAGTAACAGTTTATTTCAGTACAGGCAGTCATTTCCTACACAAATATTAGTGTTTGAAGTGTTACATAATACATGAAATAAAGCCTGCAAATACCATTATATGTATGAGGCTAGCAATAACTTTTTTTCCTACACCCCCATTTTCATTCACTAAAATTGGAGGGAAAGGTCTCTGAGATTACTGTGCATTTTTGCTCTTTGCCTTGCTTGATTTTTTTTTTTTATTTTTTTCTCTGTAGCAACTTATCAGAAATATTTTTTTTCCTAGTGTAGATTCTGGAGTTTGGGATATTCTGCCATCTGATCTCTGCTGTTAAAGGCTTAATTTTTCAAGTGGCTGTTAGTGGCCTGGCATGGTTTTTATTCCTTCACAGGAACATGGGAAACTTAGCTCTTGCTAGCACATGCTCCCCAGGCTGTTCCAAGGCCCTTTTTCACATGTCATTAAACTACATCATCAGATATTTATTGAATAGATTACACTGCCTTTGTTCTTAAAATGAAGGATTGAAACCGCTTTGTTCATGTGGTTTTAGAAACAGTTATCCACATGACTAAAAAACTTGTATGCTTAAAGAAGTTGTTAAATGAAAAGTTACATTGGTTGTTACAGGGCTTTTAACCTTTTTTCTGTATGTCAGTTAAGTTGCATTTAATGTTAAGTATGAAAAGAGCAGATTTTTCTGTTGTCTTCAGGACTTGTTAAAAATACTGAAGACAAAATATTTAGGAGAACTCTTAACTGGAGTCACTGCTTTTAGCACAGTATAACTGTGGGGTTGATCATGGGGTTGAATTGAAAACATAGAGGTTTTGGTCCTCATTCTTCTAAGATCCAGTGATCAAGAGACATATGTATCTTTCTCAGGGCCACTCATTATTTTACTTTTAGTTTAGAACCTGCCCACTGATGTTCCCTTGTTTTGTTCCACCTGGGTGCCTCTTCTCTTGAGTCCTGCATGCGTTGCTGGTTACATCTGATCCCATCAGTGACAGCTACTGACCTGGCTAGCTCTGAAATTTGTTTGAAATACCTGGTCTCCTGAGACACATCCAAAGCTGGTGGGAGCTACAGAGGAGAAGGAACATTTGCTCCTCTCATGTGCCACAGTTCTGTATCAAATGCACCATGCTACTACATGGTTTGGACACCCCCTGTGATGTGTCTGTAGATGCCAACATCAAAAACTGTATGGCTCACAGCTCAGCAGTGGCATCAAGGAAAAAGCATCACCTCAGTTGCTTTAATGCTTCAGGGTTTGCTTCCCTGTCAGCCGAGTTATGGATCCAACTGAAAATCTTCCATCTTGTTCCAGCTGGCCAGCGTCCATCTAGAGCAGAACCATAGGTCTGTCAATTGACTGACTTCAGAAACTATTGAATCTCCAGAGGCTGTAGAAGACAACTGGTTAATGATTTGAAATGATTTTGTGCAGTTATTTGGAAAGGGCCCAGTTGTTTTAACCTCTAGAGCCCATACTCAGAGACATATTTCAGCTTCTGATAATGCCCAGACGTATGGGTGTGTGAGTAGATGCACTGAGATGAGTAGCAGTACTTAGTGCTGCTGCTTAATGAGCTGTGAGGCCTCCTTATCCTGGCAGGGAGCAAACCACACGTTCCTCTAAAGTGCTGCTCCTACTGGTAGACCTACTCTCTGTCAGAGAATGAGGCTCCCTTTGGGACCATTGTGCAGCACAAGATGCTAATGCTTCAATTTGGGAAGCAAATGAAAATCAGTTTCTAGCAACACTGGAAAATGTATTTTTAACCATATATGCCACCCACAAAATAGTTTTTGTTTTGAAATATCTTTATGACTGTTGTTATGTGCTCTAACACATTGTCAAAATCAGGATTAAGCCTATAAAAAACCTCTTCTGACACTTTTCTTTAGAGGATTATTTTTACATTCTGTTAAAATAGGAAATGAAGATGAAGTTTAAACTCTTAAGAGCTTCTCTTTGTTTTATCACAGAATTTTCAGAGATATGGTGTTTCTGTGTTTTACAGTATTTCACAAATCACTGTTCTTGATGTTTATTCCTGGCTTCTAAGGAAAATCTAGATGCACATATATAGGAGGTAAATTCTGACTCATCACCCAGACTTTTGATTGTGTAATGCTAGACAAGCTATTTAAATGCCAAGCCAAGTTACAAAGTGGGCTTTGTCAGACCTGGGATTAGAATGAATGTTTCTGGCTTTTTGCTGATTATACCATCAAAGTAAATTCTGAAACCTTTGACCTTGGTTAATAATTTTCTTATGTCAGTAAGCTCTTAATGTAGCCATCTGTTGGACAATAATAGGAAAACATCTATTGTGCTTTCTATGTTTCTGGTTTTCATGGCGCAATGGATTTTTTTCTCACATAGCTCAGCAGTGTCACATACTGCCTTACACTTTGGCACACGTAAGTGCTGTGGTAAAGCAAAGATCTAGGTTCTAACAGCATTTATATATTTATATTATGAGCTGCAATGCAAATGTCTTAATTTCATGACTCAGGCTGTATTGTTTTTTCTCTGTTCTTGCTCATTTTTAAAACTCTTACATCATACTGAAAGTGGTCAATTAAAGACCTGCTTTTGCAAACAGACTTGTGCTGTACAGATTTTTTTGATACAGAACACAGCTTTTGGAGCTATCAGATGTATAATCAGCAGGGGTATGTTTCCCCCAGCTCATTCCTGAGCAGCAAGTTGCCAGATTATTTCATAGCCATTATTATTATTATTATTATTATTATTGTTATTATTATTATTGTTATTTATTTTTAGTTTGTATGCTTCAAACTATCCATTGGATTCTGAATAGGTGAAGTAATTTCCACATACAGATGATTCATGCCTTTATAAATGGCCTGCTTTTCCCTTCTGGATTCCTACAAGTAAATTAACAAATGAAGCTGTAAGCCAGTAACTAGCCAGCAGTATGCTCAGACTCTCTGGTCTTTTCCAGACTCCCCCTGCTTTGATCTGTCGGTGGTGTTGGGCTGTGCTCCATGTTTTGCTGGCAGGGAGCTGGCTTTACAGGGTTCCTTCTGCTGTTGCAAGATACTTGCGGTGTTTCTTTTTAGGTCTTACAACTACGTGTATCTTCGAAGGCAGCGAGGCCTCATAGAGTAATGGTATCCTCTCTTGTAATTCAGCAAAGAAGGGGTGCCAAGCTGGGTACTTTCCCCAGGTGTCAGGATGAATGCAGATGGAAGCTACATCTGGGCAGTCTCATTGGTACCGTTTCTGCCTTGGATGAAAGCTGAGTCTCGGGAAAAGGCAGCAGGAGCCTGCAGCCCATCTGAGAATGTGTATGTGGCAAAGCAGAGCCTTCGTCATCTTCACTTTTCTTCCCTTTTTTTCATAACTCTTTCTGCTATAAATAGATTTCAATATCTTCATTAATCTTCACTGATTTAGCTTGATGTTTTGGGTACTGTTATTAATAAATCTGTTGCTGTAAAGGAAGTCCATGGATTAGATGTCATGGACCTTTGCAGGCCTTGGTCAGGGGTAACATTCTCCTTCCGCACTGCGAACACAGACAACTCTCCAATGCTGGTGACCTCTCTTATTTTTGCCAGTATATTTTATTAAGCTCTAACAAGGGACTGATGAGGTACTGTATGATAAGAGCTTCATGTCAGCGGTTGCTTGCCATAGGGGCAGGAGTTTCTGCATTCACACTGAGACTTATTTTCCTGTTGAGCTTGAGACAGGTTTCAGCTGTTGACAGTTAGTGCCTCTGAGCCATGTGTTATACCTGTGAGTATAATTTCCCCTCCAGTGAGGACACATTTGAAGCAGGAAGTGTTTGGTGTGTCACAGGGCTGAGGGGGGCCAGCACTGTGGCTGTAGCAGCAGGCTGCCCCTTGGGAGCCACTGGATTGCAGACAGCTAGTCCCTAGGCACATGTTGTAGCAAAGTGAGATTGCCCTCCCTGCCAGAGGCCATCGCAAGGTAGCTCATCTGCCACACACATGTCATGGCATCTTGGGCTATGGAGGAGGGAGACCTGTTGGTAGGCTGCAGTGTGTTTGAAGGAGATCAGTCCAGAAGAGCAGATTCCTTTTCTGTAGGTTAGTGCCTGGATGGTGATGTTGTGTGGCACTGGGCAATGCAGGATACAGGAACAGCCAAAGCTCTTCAGATATTCCAGAGCAGCAGCTTTGAAGTCACAGAGGGGAAGGCAGCACTCTGCAAGAGCAGGTGAGAGAGAGGATGCACACCAGCTGCAGAGCATCTGTGTTGGGGTTGTTTTGGTTCCTGGAACTGAAGGTTCCAGACATTATTGAACTATAATGTGAATTAAATGGTACTCATTCTTTCTCTGTAAAAGTTAGCAAATAGAATGATTTGAAGATATGGGAGATGCCCTCCTTATATGCTAGCTCTTGGCTTAGGCAGTTGAATAGCAAGGTGATATATTGCCTTTTTTTTCCCTCCATCATTCTTCTTCCATTCTTTGTAGTTACTCAGAGATATTGCTCAAGTGGCTGCAAAGATGATGGCAGAATATTTTTTCTTAAAAAGTTGAAACCAAATTCCAGCATAATGATAATTATTTCCAGACCTAACTGATGGTGATTCTAAAAGAAGAAAAACCTCTTTGAAGATGTTGCAAAATATCTTCCAAGTTTCTATGAATTTAGTCATTTTTCAAACCAAAAGAAGCTGTCATGAACGTATTTTACCTCCTGCATGAACAGGAGCCACAAACCTTTCCTTATTGACAGTATGTGGTTTTTTTTCAGAACCCTAAAAATCAGTTGAAAAATGGATAGAAGGAATCCACCCCTTAAACTGTTCCAGAGCTTCACTGGACTTGATGATAAAAAGAAAATAATCTTATTTCCAATAAGCATACCTACTGCAATTTCCAAATGTTATACATAATTATACGTTTTATATCCAAAGTTGAGTGGTTCCCTATCAAATCTGCATTTTCCTACTGGCACTTGAAAACTGTTATCCTGAACCTTCTCCTTAAGATAAATATCTTAAGCTGCTTCAATTTCCTAGTCTGGTAAAATGTGTTTTAGTAATTCTTGTGGCTCTGATTGATCTCTCTCAATTTTTTCCACACTACTTATGATGTGGACAGCAGAACAGTGTGGTACACTGGCAGGGATTGTTAGTGCCAGTAGAGTCAGTGTTATTTTCCTGCTGCATGTTCCCTTATCTACATACCAAACCACAACTCTGTCATGGTTACTCATGGAAGATGATAATTTTGGATAATGTGTTTTTTCCACAGAACAGAGGGATTAAAATCTAGTACCTTTGCAATTGCCTTGTGGCTGAACAGCAGATCCCCTGAATTGAAGTCTGTAGAAGATGCTTATCTTGTACCTATCTTGTAAGGGTATTTGTAAGGCTACCTTACTAGGTTGTATTCCATGAGCATTCCAAGAAGGGTATTGAAGATATATGAGAGGCAATGAGGCAATTGTAGTTTAAATCTTTATGAGGACCACCTGCCAACAACTGCTACTTTGTCTGATGACAGAGACTGGGAACTTTCAGTATTAAAATCAGTATTTTTGCTGCACTGAAGAGATGGGCTCTGAGATGAACTGTGGAGGTTCTCTGTAGAGATGGGGAGTGGGGAATTATAAGGGATTTAAAAAAACCCAAAACAACTCCCAAAAGCAACTGCCAAAAAAGCAAACATGACAATGACAAGGGAAATTGCATCTCATCTCGCATGTCAGAGGGTATGCTTGTATATGTGATGTTTCCGTTTCCATCTGCATGCCTGAAGGTAACTGCAGTCAGCACTTGATTTCACTTATGACTTTTAGAAACATTGTTGGTTTTGATCAACTGGAACAGTGTCTTGGCACTCACTTGTATCTGCACTGCAAGGACTCTAGAACAGAGGTAAACCTAACAGCAGAGCAAAGGTGCCTGAGCTGGATTGGTGGCAGCTCCTTGGCAATAGCTCACTTGGGCTCAGAAGGATGTGCAACACCTCACTTGGGCTCAGAAGGATGTGCAACACCTCACTTGGGCTCAGAAGGATGTGCAACACCTCAAGAATAGGTTATGTTAGATTTGCCAGGTGGGAACTGACTCTTTTGCTGTCACAGTACAATCTACTCTCTTCTGGGGTTTGTGGCTACTACCTCAGTGCATAGGCATCTAAAAATGTAGAAATACTGAGGTTAAGTGTTAACAAGTGAAATAAACACTTGAGGGACAATAGAACATGGAAGTAGATGAATAAGGGAGAGAGAATTGGCAGAATATGTTAGTTTTTCTTTCTTTAAGCCAACAAATTGTTTTTTAAAAGGTTAAATGAAACAAAACAATCACATAATACATTTTTTAATAAAAATAAAAAAGAATTGCATTTTTGGGGTAAGCTGTGTCTCCCTAAGGGATTTCAAATAGTTCTTGCCACACTCTTATTTGACAGTTCAGTTAGAGTTTGGCCACAGTCTGATCAGTATGGTTAGCCAAGAGCATCACCAGCCTGGAGGACATTGTTGATATTTGATGCTTTAGTAAACAGTCTGGGGGCTGTGAAAGGAAATATAAACAATAGAGAAGTTTTTAGTGTAAATACAAGCACAGAAAATAACCACATTCCTTAAAGACCTTGTGCAGGATGAATCGTTTGCATTGCTTAAGTAAATCATGTGGAGTTGAGGAGCGCCTGCCTGGCAGCATTAAGTTAGTTAGGAATGGAAAACAATTAGAAATGACTGCTGGCAGATGAAGGTAAGGATGCTGCTGGCTTGGAGGGCAACACTGAGCTGTATCTTCCTGATTCATCTTTGGCAGCACCCCACTTTGCCATGGGCAGTGTGCTTTGAGTTTCATGGGCGCGATTTGTAAGGCGAGATAATTTATTTTTTGGACCAAATAATATAATATCTGGAGGGAGGTGGTGTGGAGGCAGACAAATTGTTGGCCGCACAAGCTGTTCTATAGATCCAAAATAGCTGCAGCAGTCTTCACAGCTCATTAACAGCTTAACAATTGTTTGGAGTGTAGATAGACCGTGCTGGTCCAGCCACCTGACAGCAGAAGCGATGGGTGACTGTGAAACAGGAGGAAAGGTGGACAAATGCTGGGCTCTTACAGAAAACAGCATGACCTGAAACTTACACTGCATGTGGTTTGTTGAAAGGCTGTCTGGGAGGAGGGAGGGGAGTTGGAAATAAGACCAGTATTCCTGTTGAGTCTGTAATTTTGTTTATTTTATGTTTTGGTGTCCAGTAGAACCTATATGAATTTTTGTTTCCAGATTCTCCTCCAAAGGGGTCTTACACATTTCTGTAAAGGATCCAGACTGTGCAAGCACGGGGTTGGTGGTTTTTTTTCCTCTAGTAACTGGATATTTCTGCCTTTATCAACTGTGAGTTCGCTCAGGCATCTACTGGCTGTGCCTTCTTACCCACACAGTTTCCTTGAGGGCATTTTGTCCACCAGATGACACGTATTGCTCATTGGGAGACACAAGCCTCTGCTCCCATCATGTTGGTGATTGTGTTGCAAGGGGGATTTACTGCCATGGCTGTGGAAATGTGTTAGAAAAACATGTTAGCTGAGGCACGGTTTAGTTCCTTTTGTCACATATAATTCTGATATTGTATGAATTTAGCAAATTGAAGGCTAGTTTAAAGTGTGGTTAGAGGCTGTAGAGGACTTCTAAGGAAGGCCAGTATGGGTTGTGGTTGCAGTTCAGCTTAGCTGAAGTGAACTGAATCACCACTTTGCCAGTCAAGGGTGAAATATTCATTCTGCGTCTTCTTGGCCATCACCTCCTTTGAGTTATCCAGCAGGCTGTACAGGGACTGTACCTGAACTTTGGCAAGCAAAACATTTAAACTCTATTTTTCTCTCATTGACATTCATGTGAATATGACCAGAAACTCTTCCCTATGTCATACTATTTTTTTTTAGAAGGTGAGTTCCAAACATCTGTCTTATGAACAAAGTCTTCCAGCTCTCCTTATTTATTAAGTTTTCATTTTCTTAAGACATAAATGAATTGACCTTGTGGTCACCAACAGGGAAGGGCTGGTTGGAAATGTGATGTTCCAGGGCAGCCTTGGTTGCAGCGATCATGAGATGATCGAATTCGAGATCCTCAGGACAGTGAGAAGAGCGTGCAGCAAGCTCACTGCTCTGGACTTCAAGAGAGCAGACTTTGGCCTCCTCAGGAACCTGCTTAGTAAGGTTCCATGGGATATAGCGCTAGAGGGCAGGGGGGCCCAAGACTGTTGGTTGGTATTCAAGGATCACCTACTACAAGCTCAGGAGTGTTGCATCCCAGCTAGAAGGTAGCGGAGCAGGAGGGCCAGGAGACCTCCTTGGATGGATAAGGAGCTGCTGAGGAAACTTAGAAGGAAAGAAGAGGCTTATAGAAGGTGGAAGCAGGGACAGGTGCCCTGGGAAGAATACAGGGATGTTGTCCGGGAAGCTAGGGACCAGGTTAGGAAAGCTGAGGCCCAGTTAGAATTGAACTTGGCTAGGGATGTTAAGGATAACAGGAAGGGATTCTATAGGTACATTGCAAATAAAAGACAAACTAGGGACAAGGTAGGCCCCCTTCAGAAGATATCAGGAGAGCTGGCTACCCTGGATTTGGAGAAGGCTGAGGATCTTAATGACTTCTTTGCCTCAGTCTTCACTGGCAAAAGCTCTGACTGCACCACCCAAGTCTTGGAAGGCGAACGCAGGGACTGTGAGAATTAAGACCTTGGGCCCACCTTAGGAGAGGATCTGGTTCGAGACCATCTTAAGAACCTGAATGTGCACAAGTCCACAGGACCTGATGAAATCCATCCGTGAGTCCTGAAGGAGCTGGCAAATGAAGTTGCTAAGCCACTGTCCATCATATTTGAAAAATCATGGCAGTCAGGTGAAGTTCTTAACAACTGGAAAAAAGGGAAATATAACCCTCATTTTTAAGAAGGGGAAAATGAATGACCCAAGGAATTACAGACCAGTCAGTCTCACCTCTGTGCCTGGCAAAATCTTGGAGCAGATTCTCTCTCTTGAAAAACAAGGAGGTGGCTGGTGACAGCCAGCATGGCTTCATTAAGGGGAAATCCTGCATGACCAATTTGGTGGCCTTCTATGATGGGGCTACAGAACTGATGGACAGGGGCAGAGCAGTTGATGTCATCTACCTGGACTTGTGCAAAGCCTTCGACACTGTCCCACACGACATCCTTGTCTCTAAATTGGAGAGACATCAATTTGATGGGTGGACCACTCGGTGGATAAAGAACTGGCTGGATGGCCACACGCAAAGAGTTGTGGTCAATGGCTCGATGTCTGGCTGGAGACCGGTAACGAGTGGTGTCCCTCAGGGATCGGTGTTGGGACTGGTCTTGTTCAACATCTTTGTCAGTGACATGGACAGTGGGATTGAGTGCATCCTCAGCAAGTTTGCTGATGACACCAAGCTGTGTGGTTCGGTTGATACGCTGGAGGGAAGGGATGCCATCCAGAGGGACCTCGACATGCTTGTGAGGTGGGCTGATGCCAACCTGATGAAGTTTAACCATGCCAAGTGCAAGGTCCTACACCTGGGTCGGAGCAATCCCAGGCACAGCTACAGGTTGGGCAAAGAAGAGATTCAGAGCAGCCCTGTGGAGAAGGCCTTGGGGGTGTTGGTCGATGAGAAAATGAACATGAGCCAGCTTCAGTGTGCGCTCGCAGCCCAGAAAGCCAACCGTATCCTGGGCTGCATCAAAAGAAGCATGACCAGCAGGTTGAAGGAGGTGATTCTGCCCCTCTACTCTGCTCTCCTGAGACCTCACTTGGAGTCTTGTGTGCAGTTCTGGTGTCCTCAACATAAAAAGGACATGGAACTGTTGGAACAAGTCCAGAGGAGGGCCATGAGGATGATCAGGGGACTGGAGCACCTCCCGTATGAAGATGGGCTGAGAGAGCTGGGGCTGTTCAGCCTGGAGAAGAGAAGGCTGCGTGGAGACCTCATAACAGCCTTCCAGTATCTGAAGGGGGCCTACAAGGATGCTGGAGAGGAGCTGTTCATTAGGGACTGTAGTGACAGGACAAGGGGTAACGGGTTCAACCTTAAACAGGGGAAGTTTAGATTGGATCTAAGGAAGAAATTCTTTCCTGTGAGGGTGGTGAGGCACTGGAATGGGTTGCCCAGGGAAGTTGTGAATGCTCCATCCTTGGCAGTGTTCAAGGCCAGGTTGGATGAGGCCTTGGGTGACATGGTTTAGTGTGAGGTGTCCCTGCCGATGGCAGGGGGGTTGGAACTAGATGATCTTAAGGTCCTTTCCAACCCTAACTATTCTATGATTCTTTGATAACGTCTTCTGAATTAATTTGACTGATAAAATGTTACTGCATAATGGAGTTGAAAAACAAAGTTGAAAAAACAATTGAAAAGTTGAAAAACAATTATTGAAAAAACAATCCCACCTCTGCTATAGACAGAATGTTGTTATGTTGTTTTATTTCATTATATTATTTAGCTAATTATGTACATTGTTAGTTGGTTATAGTGGTCAAGAGAAACTTTGCAAGGAGAACGGATACAACAGAGCCTTCTTAACAGTAGCAAACAAGAAACTGTAACTGCTTAAAAAGGGTGCTGCAAAGGGTACTGCTTTATTCTAGAGCATCTTTATGAAGGGCTGGTGAGGTACCCAGTCAGTAGAAGCATAAAGTGTGATTTGATGTCTTAAAATCCCCCTTGGAACTTGAAGAGTTTGTGATAAGACGTAGATTGGTACATCCTGTGCCTTGGGATGTGGGAGCCTTAAGGTCTAGTTTCAAGTCTCCTGTGACTCCCAACATTTTGCCTCATTTTCTCATTACTTTGACCAAGGCATTTGGTAATCCTTGATCTTTGGGTAAGTTTCGTGCTGAATACATGCCTAGTTTCAGTTTCAGCATTAAATAAACGTGTCTCTGTTATTTGCTTATGTGTCCAATCTAGAAAGTTCATGCAATGGAACCGTTTGTAGGGCAGTAACAATTATTTGGAAATAACGTGAAGCTTTATGCTAGAATCCATGGGCCAGTGTAGAACATGTGCTTGCTGAATAAGACTGGATTTAAGCATTTTGCTCTTATCTTTCTATGCACATTTTCTCTTTTAATTCTGCTGAAGCAGTTGGGACTTTACCATGTTTCGTGAAACAGAATTTAAAAATTATTAATATAATTTGAATGCTGTTGTAAACCATGTAATATTCTTTGCAGTCTCATTCAAAATGGGAGCATATTTTGTACTAAAATGAGAAGGAAGCATGAGGGGAGAAGACTTTATAAAGATTAAAAAAAATGGTGGCATAAATGGTTGCTTCTAACAGTCATCTAAACTCACTAAACAGTTGAATTCATCTGTGAGTTACAAGGATAGTGTCTGGAGTAGTTATATGGCAACAGCATGAATACTTAGGCATTTCTCCCTGTTGATAGTTTGCAATAGTTCTATACTATTCATTTAAAATATATTTGCTTGAGAACAAATGTACAAAAGTATATTATTTCGTACACCTTACATATGAAAGTGTATGAAAGAGTGGTTCAGAATGCTGAGAGTGATTCAGAACCTATCCCTTCATCTCTTTCCCAATGTCTGGATATTCTATTCTTGAAAGCAAAGGTTAAGCACTGGAAATCCTTTGCCAGATGTCTCTAAGTACCTTCATGTTACAGTTTCATTGTCATGAAGGCAGGTCTTCCTAGGTCTCTTCAAGTAGTGGATTTGTGGGTCTAGTCTTTCATCCTTTTGCATTCTTGCCACATATATTCCAACTGCAACATGCCTCACCAGTGGTGAAGGCACAGTGGCTGTCATACCTTGCATGAGCTTATGACAGCAGAGTTGCAGATCACATCTCTGCAGCAAACTGGGTTTCATTGTGACCCCAGGCAGAAAACTCCCCAGTATGTGAGATGCTGTGGAGCTTCAAAGGGCTGTTTTGGCCTCTTAAAACTGGACTCATTTTGGCTGCAGCACAAAATGTCCCACCTGGGGTTCAATGATCCATTTGTTCTGGCATGCAAGAGAAGAGACTGTGGTGCTGCCTTCCCAAAATATGAGCTAGGGCCAAATTTCTGAGAGGCAGGACTCAGCTGTGGGAGTCATGCAGTGCCATGACACAATGGGGTGCTCTTACAACTAGAGCATTTTGACAATCCAGTGAATGACGCAGCTCCACATGGAGTTGCGTCAAATCAGCTGACAGGGTGAAACCTCCTGTGTCTGGCTTGGCACTGAAGAGAATCTATCTTGTAACTCCATCCTATGGCATGACAGGTTTGCAGCATCCAGAAGAGCAGAAACAAGCTGCCCTTGAACTAAAAGTGTTCTGCGAGTAGTGAGAAATCCCTTGGAACATTTCACCTTGTCTGTTACTCAGAGCTTGCATTAAATTCTGCAGAATTGGATTCTGTAAGAATAATTGCTTTCAGCTCCTTAATGCTCCCAATTTTGGAGAGCTTTTCTGTCCCCATGTGTGCCAAAATAATGCTGTTGTAGTTCCTTCAGCTTGTCATATAGTTTCTCTAGTCTGAGTAATCGTAACAGAATGCGTAAACCTGTGAGCCTGCTAAATTACTGGAAACACTGGAAGCCTCAGGTAAAAGAGTGGAGGAATTTCTTAAGAACTGGTTATGGTTTTCTTTCCAGAGAGCAGGAAAGGGTTGGTTTGTGCTCACTGATGATGTAGTATAGTTCAGAGATAAGCCCATCAATGCATTAGTTTGTGTGCAAGTTTTGTGTGCTTTTAGAACTACAGTAGCATTTAGAGAAGGAGGATGCAGTGGCTTTAGGTTTTTTTCCCTTCAGAGATACAATATTCATTATGAGCAATCAAAAAATTTTCAATGGCTGCTATAGCTGGCTGAAATGTACGTGGAAGGATCAGTTTATGACATTAAAAAATGCATGTACTTTACAGCCACCTACATCTTTGAAAATAAGTTAAATTAGAATTTCCATAGGATAGATCCTGAATTTAGGGCAGACACTTGAGTGCAGCTACACCGGCGTCAGTCTGTAGGTCTCTTTTTCAATATTATCAAAACCAGTGGTGAGACAAAAGAGCAGAAGGTTCAGTAGTAGTAATGAAGTTATGCTCCCAGGAAGTTTCTTGCCCTTCATTATTTCATGAAAATCTATACGACTGCAAAGATTAATCTTGCATATGACAGCTTTTATTACCCTTCAAATATATTTCTAAATCTAAACCATATTATATTTCAAAATCTAAACCATGCAGAAGCCAAGCAACTCTCTTGTGCTGTATACACAGTGCTTATGCTCAGTCTCTACCCTGCAGGGGCAGGGGTGTTCTTTTTGCTTGTACAGCAAAGTTTGCTTCAAACTGCACTTGTGGACCATAAATGGATGGTTTTTACTCTTCAGCCACACAAAGTTGCAGTGGAAAGTCAAGATTACTTCTTTTTGGTCTGCTGGAAATGTTACAGTGATAGAGCACATTATGCTTGCATCTTGTGTCATCATTCTCTTTCCTATGCCCCATTGTAGAAGCTCCAGCAATTGTAAGTCTGGGTGTAGTCACTCAAAATGAGCATTCGGAACTGGTGGCTCCCAAAAACCTGAGCAATTGCACTAAGCATGGAAAGCTTGGCTCCACACAGAATTTCCAAATGGGCAAGAACTCTTCCATGTGTTCTTGGGAAAGAGATGTAAATAGCATCCCTGAAAAAGTTAATGATGCACTAAACTAGCATATAAAGTTTGTGGAGTTGCCTTTAAATATGCTAAAGACATTATGGCTTGAGAAAGAAATTATATGTTTGCATGTAAAGAACAATAGTGTCTTAAAACAGAAAGTAGACTTAAGGGGAAATCCAGGCTGTGCACATTTGAGCTCTGCAAATGCTGTGATGAGGGCAGAGTCAATATGCCCTAGAGCATTTCTGGAAACTTCAAATGGAAAGATTAGGAATAAGTGCAAGAGGATGATAGTGCGTAGGAGTACAGTGTAGAACATTATAGAAATTTAAACTGAACAAGCAAATACAGAGACCTATGATCAGCTTGTACCACAATGTTTTTCTTGTCGTTAGACAGAGTTTGGGATAAATTATCATCTCAGTATACAGTGACTCTGAAATTGCTACTAACCCAAGTTTCAGAATTATTTTCTGGACAAATACTAGTCTTCCTCATCTTGTAGTTAGTATCTCTGCTTCTCAGATATGGAATATTGAAGTAACCAAGAAGGAATGCTTTTCTTGGTCAAGAAAAACTTTCCTGGAAACAAGGAGAGTGAAGGCATCGGTCCAGTTTCTAGCAGAATCTGACACTTTCATTGGCATTTTTTATCTTATTTAGGGCATAAAATATTCCAAGACGAAATTGGACAAACTGATTGAAAATGAAACACCTGATTTTGGTGCTAGGATCTGAGTCAGAGTTATTGGTCCTATAATAAAGTTTACTGTTTGAGAGATGCTATTAAAGGTAAAATTGAATTTTCACCATACAGTTTATATGATCATGTTTATTAACATTGCTTTCCCTAGAGTCACTTACATTTTGTTTAAGTAAAATACATAAAAAGTTAAATGCTGGTCTGGCTGGGTTAAGGAGGTTATATGTTAGGGTCCTTCTTTTCCTTATTACATTTTTATGGAGATCAAAATTTCTGTATAGGAGTGAAGGCCTGCATTCAGGAAAACTTCATAGTAATCTCAAATTGGAGTGAAAATGGCAATGGTTTTGCCACTTTTTTGTACAGGCAATGCTTTCAGGATGCTCTGCAGGGTGAATATAGACTTAAGAAATCTGGAAGAACTTGCAAGTGTAAATATTGAGATCCAGATTAAAACATGTTTTGCACTGACCTTGAGTGGGTCTCATGCACATATGGAAAATAAAACCCCCACTTATTAACTATTTATAAGTAATTCTAGCCTATCATATAAAGATTGAGTCTGAATTCTTTGAACATCACATAAACCAGCGCAATGGTGTCTAAATTTTGAGCTGTTGATAAGTTTGTGAGTTTCTCCTTCTAAGTCTGTTTTTTTGGGGGGAGGGTTTATTATTATTTAAGAAAGGAAGAACAACTTTGATTTGAAATTCTTTGTTCTCAGCCTTGAAATCTTGATTCTTTCATATTTGCAGTTTTTAATATATGTAACTGTAATTTATCATAGTATGACTTGTTAAATAAAACCTATTTTTTGTTTCTTTTCATGTAGATGGGATCAAATGCACCTTGCTTGACAATGCATTGCACTTTCCATCCAGCTACACGGAAGAGGCTTGCATGCACCAAATGCTTAATTTCTGTAGGCAAAGTGAAACTTCTGATGTTGAAAACTGAAACTCTAAGCATGTCTCTTTAAAGAGATATTTTAATGAAAAGCATGCTGACTAAAACTGCTGTACAACACCATCTCTTCCTTCTAAGAGGCACGCACTCTTGGAGAGTCGAACTCCAAGAGCTTGCATGGCACTGTTTGGAGTGTTTTGGTTAGATACAGCTATTTGACTTTCAATCCAGCACTCTAGACCACAAACCTTTTGGCTTTGCTCTCCTTCTTGTTGCTGACAAGGAAAATGTTTCCAGGCTGAGAGTAGAGCATGGGGTTTTTTTGGTAAAATCTGGTTCATAATTTGACTCAACCCGTTTCAGGCTTTGTAGAGTTAACAGTGCTTTCTGCATAAGATGGGATACCATCTGCTTTTTTCTTTAGGAATTCTCTTTCTCAAATCAGTTCTGGACTGCTTCCTTCTTGAATGCACAAAGGTGATGGAGGCTCTGAAAAGCTTATAGAAGTGGGAATATATTATTAGAGCTTATAGAAGTGGGAATTTAAAATGGCAACAGAGATCTCCTTTGGAGCTTTGTTACCTGAGGGGTTTCGAAAATGAAGACTAACAAGTTTCCCTTAAGCTGTGACTTGGTTAGTCTCTATGAACTAGACCTGGGTTCAGAGAAGAATTAAAATTATGAATGTTGAAAAGAGGACAGGACTTTCCATGAACTGGGAGAAATGACTGAGGGAGCCCATGAGAGAAGCTTGATGACCTACCTACTGCACAAGCAAGAAGACATAGTCCCTGGTTGAGACAGGTTTGCTTTTTCATGTTAGAAGATCAGCTGCAGGGAGACAACAACTGTAAAAGGGCTGTGGGCATTAGGGAACACAGGGAGTAGCTAACACGCATACAGCTTTTTATCCCTTGTTCTGGGTGACTTACACTGTTTGAACACATGAATTGGGAGGGGGTTTGGGGGTGGAAGCAGTGTGTGGGTGAGGAGGTAACTGCTGCTGGAAAGTTTCAGAGATGTCTCATGGTGAGACTAGTGCAGGAGCAATGGTATTTAGTATCTGCAACTCTTTTAAGAGACTATGTAGTGCTGTGTGCTATTCCACAATCCATTCACAATAGGAAAATAAAGGTCTGACATGCATATGCACATACGTATCCTGAAGCAGAAGTCTTAGGTGGTGCTATGACATAATGAGGAATACTATGAAAAAAAGTGCAAAAGATTATGGCAATAAGCAAGAATTTCTTAAGGTAAGATCTTTCAAAATATGTACTGGTCATGGAGCAGAGTTTTATTAGTAAGCATACTGTTAGAGTCATCTCTTGCATAAAGATTCAAGTCATATGGTCAAGTAGACACTAAAGAATACAACCACAGTCCTTCAGAAAGAAATTCCAGAAGTAGCATGAAGCTGAGAAGATAAAGCTAGCCAAATGAAGCAGGCAGAGATAAACACACTGAATAGGAAACTATTTCAAATAACCATGCAGAATAAAGATGACCATTGCTTTAAATTGCAGGAATGAGGCTCAAGGCAAGTGTGACTCAGACATGAGAGGGAACTTATCAGTACTGATTTTTACTTTTTTTTTTTTTTTTTTTTCTGTAATTAAGTAATGTAGGGTAATTTGGGAAGCTCTTTGTTGAGGTATGCTATATACCTTTGTGTTTATACTGTTGGTGTGTTGGCAGTGGTCTCAGCATATGGGACTGCATGGGCTATAGCTACCCTTGTCAAGTGAGCAGGGTTATCAGGATGCAGCTGGCCAGGTTCTGCCTGCTCTACTAGGCAGCTGAATGCCTTCAGCAGCTGGCGACCTCAGCTCCTAAAAACATGGTAGTGAGGCTTTTCTTCTGAAGGTTTTACATGAGAAAGGATTCAAGAAACTGACCTTTATTTTTTTTTTTATGCAGAAAAGTCAAAGAATAATATTTTGATGTGCAATATACCTTTCCTGACAGCAGTATAGTAAATTCTCTCAATTTACATCTGGTTTTTGTGTCTTGATAATATTTCAGTTGTCAGCCCGACCATAGTGATTTGCCTCACTGATAATATATCATACAAATCGTTAAAGGTAGTGGTGGTTTTTCATGATATGGCAATGTGCCTCCCTACCACAGGTACTGTATTTCTAGTGATTCAGACTGATGATCCAAACATACTTGTAATTGCTTTTCTGATGCTAAGTCACAAATGCCTTTGTTGCTGGTTAGTTCAGTTCCCTTTTAATGCTCTTACTGCTCCCTACAGGTGTTTAATATACTTAAAAAATTGCAATAAATTTCTCAGATGATACCTGTTCCTTTGCAAATAGCTGAAAGGGAGCTCAGTTCTTAGGCTATTTATTCATTTATGTGGCTCTTCATTGTTCCTGGAGTACAGCAGACCATTTCAGAAGCAGCAATAGTGTTAAAAATATTGCATAACGTATATGAAAACTGTACTCTGGTGAAGTCTGTACATTATGTGTTTTGTTTTGCTGCTTTTTCATTAAGTTGCTTTCTTACCTTCTTCCTCTAACTAAACCCTTTAAAAACACCTCAGTGGAGTTTCCTTGTTTTATCAATTACAAGCCCAATCTGTTCTCAGCACCACTGTTAAAATACTGTTTTTGATAGAGTTGCTCATTATTGCAAACGTGACCTTTCTGCACTGGTAAAATTAGCGCAGCCTCTAAGGTCTTCATGAACAATTCACTGAAGCACCTTCACTTCAAGCTGACTTTTCCTTTTCTGGGGTTAAACCACTGCACAGGCGTGCGGTCCCCTGCCTCTCAGCACACCCTCTGACTCTTCCATTGCTTTAGCAGCAATCCAGCTTGCTCCAGAGCAGTACTCACAGCTGTAAGGCAGCAAAAGCTGCTTGCCACTGCACTTTGGCCCTGATTAGGGCTGCTTGATGTTGTAACTACATGCTGCTAAAAGGGCATGATAACACAAGTACACTCAAAGAAGATTAATCACATTTTGGCTATGAAGTATTTGGTGTGCACAACACTAAACACTACAAGCCATGGTAGTGCCTGGAAGCCTTTCTATAGCCCTTTGTGTCTGGGCTGGGGAGTCTCTAGTTACTGCAGAAGCTCAGGCATGTGTGTGAGTGCAGCGACGCTGAAGGGGAAAAAACGTATTCTAGGAAAATACCATTGCACAATTATTCTGTTAATTGTGCAGTAACACCACGACTGGAACTGTGGATTAGGCTGCCCAATAACTGTCTGCAGCCCTGGAGCAGATATGGTAACTTAACTAGAGGATCATTCTTCCTGCACATGCTAGTGCCCTTTTGCCTTTTCTCAGTTGACAACAGCAGCTTTTGCTTCTTCATTCACTGGAAATGAATTGCTTTTTCCACATTAGACATTCCCAGGTTGGGGCTTCTGTGTGTGAGCTGCTTCTGTGAGCATGTTCCTCAGCTTCTGTTGCCTCTCATGCCCTGAAGAGGGGAACTGTTTCTTCTGTATTACATTTTTTTTCCCTCTGACAATAACGAGCAATAACTTTTAGATCCTTTTAGTATTAAAAGTGTTACGTTATTTCCTTGTCCTATAGCTGCTACAGTACTGTTTACTCAACTCAAGGTTTGGCTAGCTGGGAAAATATTCTTCTTTTCCCCTTGACTAGATTTTAATAAAAGTAGTATCAAATACCAGCCATTTTCTGGATGTTTTTGTCTTGCAGGACCTTCTGGGGAAATAAAATTTCCCTTTCTTGCACCTGAGTTCTTGTATAACACTGCCGGTGGTCAAGCAGGGATCTCACATCTCCTGTATGGTTTTTACAGATGGTCTTTGTCTGAAATTTAAAAATATGATGAGAAAACTCTGTCAACTTTGCAGAACTCAAAGTTTGCTTAGAGTGATGCTAGCTTGAGCCATTGGCCAGCATACAGGTGCTGCGAGGGTTGTTTACAGAACTTAGTCTAAGAATTATTTTCCCCGTTCTCTGACCTTCAGGAAGCCCCTAGTGCAGTTATGGTACTAGCAAGCTGAGGAGCTTGCTTATGCGCTACACTCTTCAGTCTTGGGTTAAATGTGGTTTTGTGTGTGTTGCCTAAGGTCCACCTTACTTTTGTGCTGTTGTCAGAAAATGCCCATTTCCTGCCGTGTTTTTCCTTTCCCCTACCTTCAGACATATTTATTAGGAAGCCTAATATTTACTCACTTAAGCAATTGACTGCACATTATTTTTTTAGTCCTCAGTGCCAGATTGCCTGTTTACAACTTAACCTTTTCTTGACCCAGTTCACAGCTTACTTTCTTGACTTATGGCCTTCACCAGTTTTTCACAACCATTTGGCTCCAGCTGTTCTTATGAAAAGAGACATTTAATTGCACCTTCCAGTCAGCCTTAGGGCTTGAGAACACTCATCAGTTTTAATCATGTTTGCAATACTCTATATTGAAGAGGCAGCAACTCTTAACACTTTGCAATATAATGTGTTTTCCATTCTATATTTATTAGAAGTGCTTATATGACATTCTTATAGGATTTAAAAAGCCACGTGGGAGAGGAAGGAGAGAGATTTAAAGCAGTGGTGGAGTGGAGTAAGAAGTATAAGCATTCTGAATAGAGTAGGAGAGAGATGATAGATCTTGCTCTGCAAATGCTGCCATCCACCAACTAGAGATAGTTACCACCTCACATCCCTTTGTTTTGAACCCGTCAATGGTTAGTTTGATTTGTCTCCTCTGCTCTCTAGTGCAAGAGAATAACTTTTTAGTGCCCCTTGTGACTGTACAGATCTTCATCATATTCTTTTTCAATTGTCTCTTTTTCTAACTGAAAAATGTTTAGTTCTTTTTCAAGCAGAAGCTGTTCCTTATTTTTGCTTGTTCTCAGTGTCATCCTCTGGCCTGCTTCTGCTTATACTGAAGTGTTTTGAGAGGAGAGGACCAGGACTGCATGCCATACTTGACTTGCTCTGTGATGAGGATTGTTTTTTCCTGTTCTTTATTCCTTTGTGAGAGTTTTGCTTTTGCTTTCTTTTGTTTATTTGTTTGTTTGAGATGATATTTGCTTGGAATTACAGTGTGTAACTGTCTATTGCAATCCAAAGTTCTTACTCCTCAATAGTAATGGTCAGCTCAAACTACTTCACTTGTATGGAAAATTGTCTATTTATGTGTGCATGCCTGAAAGTTATCCAAATGAATTTCATTCATATCTAAATTATATTATATGACAATGTAATGTCCAACTAACAGAGTGTGATTAAGACTTTTCTGCAGTTCTTTGGAGTAAGCCCTCATCTTTACCTAGTTGAACAGTTTAATGTATCAACAATCATATTCATTGTTTTCCTATTAACCACATTTTCTAGATTACTTATAAACATATTAAACTGCCAGGATCCTTCTTTTAATGTCCAGAATGGCCATATAAGAAGCAACTGGTAACTTTTACTTTGTTTCCTTTTCTTGTAAAGGAAGATCTTTGAGATCTTCCCACTTTTCTTTTTGGCTGTCCATTTCTTTCAGGACCTTCCAGGTAGACATTAATAGAGCATCTCCTGGAAACTCAAGTGGACTATATCTGCTTTTAGTACTTTTATTTTTGGTTGAGGTTGCCATCTGCAGACGTTTTGTTTGCCAGCTTACAAGTACCCTAGATTTTCTGTGCTTTGGCCCTCTGAGCTGTGTGATGGGGTGGGAGGCTTTCTGACTGAAAGGCCAGTTTATACAGCTCAGTAACTGAGCAGCTTCTTGGTTTTGTCTGTATCTGATGAATTTCAGTAAATTCCCCTCTCCAGCTGGATAGGTTAAAACGTTGTCCTGGGTTCAGCAGAAGGAGATGCTGGTATCCACACTCTGCAGTTCAGCAGGATTGTTTAAAGCAGTATCAGTGGGAACAGTTCCAGGTTAGTCTTTGCAGCACAAAAGACCTACTGTGAGCCAGATCTGCGTCCAAGATGTATTCAACATTATGCAAGTATTTCCTGTTCAAGATGGCTATTAATCAAACCAGACAACTCTTTTACAGCAAAAGCTTTCTATAAAATTCATATTTAGGACATGGCGTAAAGTTACTCCATAAAAAACAGTTGTTGATGGTATAAAAGAAAAAAAAAGTAAAGGATTGGGGAGTAGAAAGGCTGCTTCTGGAAAGTAGAACGGCATTTAGCTCTTGTATGATCTCATCTTTATGCTTTTCATGATTAATTAAGAGAACTGGGGTTGTTTAGCCTGGAGAAAAGGAGGCTCAGGGAGACCTTACCACTCTCTACCTGAAGCTACCTGAAAGGATGTTGTAATTAGGTAGGGGTCAGTCTCGCCTGCCAAATAACAAGCAATAGAACAAGAGGTAACAGCCTCAAGCTGCACCAGGGAAGGTTTAGTGTGGATATTAGGAAAAATTTCTTCACCAAGAGGGTGGTCAGGCATTGGAACAGGCTGCCCAGGGAAGTGGTGGAATGACCAGCCCTCGGGGTTTTGAAAAGACGTGTAGGTGTGGTGTTTAGGGACGTGGTTTAGTGGTGCACTTGGTAGTGCTGGGTTAACAGTTGGACTCGAGGATCCGAAAGGTCTTTTCCAACCTAAACGGTTCTATGATTCTGTAATACTTCATATTTCTACAAAAGATGACTTAACCTTGAAAGCAGGTTCTACAAGAAGGGGAACTTGTGATTTTATTTCAGAGATGCCTTGTTGAGACTGTAATGCATCATGCATCATGAAAGATAAGTTCCTTTACTGTAACTTGGCAAGAGTCATGAAGTCCCCTACAGGATGTCTGCTAATCCTATTTGGACATGGGAACTATATTAGGGAGTGTCGGTGACCTTGGCTTACAAAGAGCAAAATGCATTTTCAGCCTGTGAGTGACTGGTGCTTTTCTCTTTCTGCATCGAAACTTTGCATTTCAATGAATAAAGGTCTCCGAGGTGGTGGGTGACTGCTGCTTGGAGAGCAAAGCAACCGCTGAACTTTACTCAAAAGAGTGAGTTTTCCCTGTCATATCATTAAGAATTCCCTAATTTAGAAAATGCTTTTCACTTCTGAAGTATCTTCTCAAGCGGCTTTGTTGAACAAAGCAGCTGCCACTTCCCTGGAAGGCTTTTTCCATGCTGCATTTCTGTTCTGTGCTCCAGTGACTGGTGGTTGTGCAATGCCTCTGCCCACCAAGAGGCTTTCCTTGCACCCGCCAGCACTGTGTTCCCTTCTGTTGACACAGTTCAGCAGCACTTTACCCCCAAGATAAAGGTCAGCTACTCTAGATCAGTCCCATTCTCTTCTTTCAGAGAGACCACTATGGAGTTTCATACTTCAAGTATGATGGAGAGTTTCTCTGACCCAGGGCACCCCATATTAAGGCACAGTTTCAGTCATAACTGACAGTGAGGAGTCATGTGGCTGAAGAAAGGGGGAGCTACATCACTTTTCTGTTTCCTTTCTCTACATCTGCTGTGGCTTTCCAGGCAACTAAGCTTTCTTTTCGTTAATAGATGACTTCAAAAGCTCGGTCTGGGTGTTGCCTTGTGTAACAGAGGGTGTGTGATGCAAATTCTGGAGAGGAAGGAAGAACAGCAGTCCTCAGGGTAAATAGCCAATTGGCTGCAGGCCACAGGACTGTTCAGGTCTTAATGTCTTGTTGGAATTGCAGGAATGACAGAACTGATATGCAAGATCATTTTTCTGAAACCATTAAAGGAAATCCATCTGTGCTTGGTACTTGACAACTCGCTGGGAAGTGCAGTCAGACAGCCAAGTGTGTTTGCTTGCAGACCTCAGATGTGTTTTATGTTGGCAGTATTAGTTCTGAATAAAGCAATATTACAAAGATACACTTTGTTCTTTTCAAAGTTATAATTTAATCCATTCTCTAGGGACAGCATGGTCTTTTTAAACACCTAGCAGTGAATTTTTATGTTCCATCTCATCTGAACAGATTGCATAAGGGCCAGTAAAGCATTTAAAACCTACTCTGCCTTGGTACACAGTGACAGGGAGGCACTCATTAACTGACGTGTACTGTGATGTTGCAATTTTTTTGGAGGCAAAACCAGCCCAACTTTGTGATGAATTTTCTGGAGGTATGTAACCAAAACCTTTTATCTATTCCTCCAAACAATTTCCTTGCCCAGCTTTCATTTGAACTGAGTCAAGACTTGATCTCTTCCTCCTGCTCCTCCCCCCGTCCAATAGTCATAGCAGAGATTTCCTCTCATTAAATGAGCCTCAGATGGAGCCCACCCTCAAATAAAAATCCAAACATTTTGCTTTGTTTTGGACAAAGAAGTTAGGGAGGCATTTAAAAGACAGGGGAAAGACAAATAGCCTTTCTAAACAAACAAAGGATAATTGCTCTCGTAAATGTGGGTCCTCATAATTTAAGAGCAATAGTTTATATACTTGGTAAGCCTTATAAACAGAGAGGGGAGACAAGGGCTGGAGTTGTGTTCAATAAAAGGTCCAGCTCAACAAGGCCCTTGATTGTTAAGTTGTGCATTTTGTGAGCCTCCGCCAAGTTTCCTTGTGAGTAGTGCTGTGCTGTGTGTGCTGATAGAGGCACAAACAAACAAGCTCATAGAAGTTTGAGGGTGCTGTGCCTGGGGGAATTTAAAGGGACAAACAGACCATCCTGTAGAAGACAAATCTCTGTTTTGGTCTGAATGGGTTATGTTGGGGTTTGTATGTGGAAGGCTCATACACAAAGCTTAAATCTTACCTATCTAGTAGACAGAAAACTAAAATGTGTAGTGTATTGGCCAAATGGTAGTGGTGGTAAAAGCTTTAACTTCATCCTCGCCACAGGCCTTTGACAGGCCTCCATGTTTTAAGGAAGGCTGGTTAATTTACCTGTTTTGATTTCTCTTTGGTTTTGTTGGGGTTTTTCTAGTGACATCAAGTCTTCCGTGATAAGATTTCAAAACAATTAATGAGTGAATGCTAAGCAGTCTCCCTCTTGGACAGACTTTATTGTGATTATCTGTTTACTAGCAGGATCTTCATAGCATGTCTCAGCTTGGATATATTCCGTCATACAGGCAAACGAAACTTGAACTGAAAACTGAAACTCTTTCAGATAATGAACCCTAGGGTTGCCAGTTTTTTCAGAGTTGCTTGCAAGATGCCTGTGATTCCAAACTGCATAGTACAGTGGTGTGTCCAGAAAATTGTATTTCAAGTCTACTAGCACCTCTTGAGGTGTTTGAGAAGTTTGAGAATGTGATGTTACCTGCAATCTGCTTGCTTTTTCTTTTTCTTCTTTTTTTTTTTTTTTTTATTTTAAACTAGAACACTTTTTATCTGTATATTCAGATTTCGTCTTCTGCAGCTACTGCTTGTGGTGGTGGACAAGTCAAGCCTGGCTCTGGCTACATGGCTTTTACTACTAGTGCCGGGAAACAACGGATTGCATTTCAGCAGCCGCATCTGAATGCTCAGAGTATTAGAGGGATCTTAGGACAGAGAAAGATGCAGGTGTGAGCACAACTATTACGTACATTGCTTACTGCAGTTTCCAGTATGTCATATTCTGCATCATCCTCGTGGGATATCAAACACAGTCAGGTTGGTGGCACCATGTGGTCATGCCAACCTATAATATTCCTGCAAGGAAAGAATCTTTCTGCAGCTTAACACACTGGTACCAGAATGTGCAAATGCGAATAAACAGACCTCTTCTGCAACCAGGCTGTGCTTGCCATCTGAGAGCTGCTTTTCAGGCTGCTAAATCATTATTAGATGTGATAGAAGTTAGCTGCCAATGCTGCGGTGGGGAATGCAGAGGCAGTTAATACAGTGGCGTGCTCACGGATAATTGGTGTAATTTAGGTCAATGCAAGAATGCAAGTGTACTTATAGGGAGCATGAAGCCAAGCAGCTGAGATGCTCTGTTCAGCTGTCAGAAGACAGGGAACTCATTTTCTCCAAGTGGTGAATCTGTCAGATGCAGCAGCGTCAGGTCTGTGGCTTAAGCTTCTCAAGCACTCTGACTTGTAAAAATTGCCTAGATGTCAAAGCACATGCTGGGGAAAGTCTTAAAAACACATTTGATGCAGTGTTTCTTTTGGATACAGCCTTTTGAAATAAGCAGAAAATTAATTTATATCAAGGTTGCCAAGACATCCAACAGCATCTGAATTCACTGTAGGTTAGTGCAATAGTTATAACAGCTTATTTTAAAAGACACAATTAAGTATAAACTGAATTTCCTAATGCAGTTTGTATTGGTTAAAGCTTAAGAATAAACATCTGGCTTCATCCTCTGGCTCCACTCATCATTATCTGTATGACATTTTTGACATCAGATTGTGCAGTGGAGTTGTGGCTTTTAACAGAGAGCACGCAAAAGGGAACTGAGTGAAACTGCAGGACTTCTACACCGTCATGCTGAAGCCAGCTCAGTGCATGTGGTATTCTCTGAAACCGCTATGCTTCCCATAATTTGGGAATGTGTCCCACTTCTGCAGCATGTGTCCCACAGCTGCAGCCGCCCCTGGCTCTGCATTTCCCACAATTGGAAGTTCTGGTCCTGCATTAGTGTATCCTCAGGCTGCATCGCCTGCCTGGTTGCTCTGGAGCTCACCTGAAGACCAGATACAACCCAAAACCATTCTCAGGGTTTACCGCATCTGCGCTTGTGCCACTCTGCTGAATGGGCAGACATGTTTAACAAGGGAGAATTCAGTCAAAAATGGATAGGAGCCTGGAAAAGAGTATAGTGTAGTCTTGGCTCTCATAGGTTAGCACAATTTCAAGTAACATTGCTCCCAGAAAAGTGAGAAGGGGCATTTCCTTGCTCATTACAGGGGTGTACTGAACGTACACCGGAAGCTGTTTTCCTTGTGGTGTGTGTTTACAGTTACAATACTTCAGTAGCTTGGAATGTCTGGAAGTTTTACAGCTCGTATCTATCTGTTTTCTGAGCAATGACATCACAAAGTGTCTTAGTTTTAAACATAGCAGGTTAAACCTGTGTAAGCGTCCCTTATTGTAAAGGTATATACAATGCTTGTCAGAAGAATATTCTGTGGCTTAACTAATTAATTTTAATTAATTTTAGCTTAATAAGCTAAATTTAGCTCAGCCTAAGAAGTGTTGTGCATCTGATATTTTGTTACTTTTGTCATATACATATCATTCTGCAAAGAAACTCATCTATTGTAATGTGCCAGCTCCTGATCTTAAATAATTTAAGGCAAAAAGTAATAAAGGGGAGAAAGCTAATAGAGTAAAAATCTGTTTTAACTGTGTGATTGAAATATCTTCATGAGGAATTTGACACCTTTTCCTAGAAGAAATGTTTTAAATAATTCCTCTAATTGTATTCAATTTGGTTCCCAAATGGTATTAGGTGTATGGTATTAAGTTTTCCCTGGCACACACTTTTATAAATGAAAGGTAAGCTTTTCATTCAGTCACAGCATTTCTGTAGTTTCCAGTACTTTCTATACTAAGTGAAAATATTCAGAGCCGCCGTTTCATTTCTGGCCGCATGTAATTATAGTAATCTGCCTATGGACATAGCCAAATATAGCTATATATGGAAATAATACACATATATGTATGGACAGATAATTAGATTATACCAAAGTTGTGATTCCCTGCTGGAGAACCAGAGTCTGAATCAGCTGCAGTCCTTGCCAAGGCAGAACATGATTCCTCAGTGCAGGTGTTCAGCATCTCCCTGTTGCTTCACTATGCAGTGCTACTGGTGCTCTGCAAATCCGCAGTGAGATCTAGGTTGGTTTTGGAGTTTGTGCCTACCTTTTCTAAGCAATGGCTTGTTGCAGCTGGCTAAACAACACTCTTTAATCCCTAGCTTTATTTTGAAACTCTTGTTGACACCTGCTATAAATCAGTTTCCTCATCCTTAGGAATATAACAGAAACAAACAGCAGCAAGTGATGAATCACAGCCATGTATGTGCTAGCTCATGTGGAGTACTATTCAGTTCACGTAGTTTAAACTAAAATTAGGATCAAAGCAGTTTAATAGTGACATGAAATTAATCTGTAGTCAATAAACTGCACATTTGGGATCAGTACCCATAATGTCATAGATAAATCACAACCCTGAACACTGAATGTTGTTAAAAGCCTACAGATAAACAGCTTTAACTAGTCCCCGGAAGTTCTAGGACACAGGTACACAGAAACGCACACAGAAACTCTACCAGCATGTGTGGGTTACAGTCTCCCCCTGCCCCATCTGGGGTGCATCCATGTTCTGCTCTCACCTCATGAGGCCTCATGTTGCTCCTTGCAGCTGGTGAGGCAGCACCCATGAGCTCACATGCACCCCATGAGGTGTGGGTCACTGCCTGCAGCAGCCTGCCTGAAAGCAGGTGGCCCATGGCCTCTGACTGTGAGTTTTCTCTATCTGAAACTGACTGAGGATTTTTTCCTCTTTAAGGTGACTGGTTGGAGGGTGATGATTTTCTTCCCTTTTAACAGGATAAGTTTTGGGAAGCATCCTCTGGTTTTATGCATTTTATTTACACATGCACACCACAGATGGTCCACCCACATTCCTATCTTAAAAGGTGGTGTTACCCAGACCATTTGCCAAGATGTGTTTCTAGATCTCATTTTGATATCAGCAGTAATTTTATGAAGCACAGGCAGGCTGTAGAAGCACACCCTCCATCCGTACCTTTGTGTAGAGCAAGTCTGCTAATTGCAGTTCAAGTGTAATGAGATTGCTTTGTGTTCTTGACATTTTGGAGCTTTTCTGTAAACAAAAATCTAAATTCACTTCAAGGATTAAATAGCTGCTCACAGAAAGGCTTGCTGTAATGTGCTGAAGGGAGAGGAAGCTTTGTTGTGTTACAAGGACTTAAGTGATTTGCCAAAGAAGCAGGCTCTGCCAGCTGTAGTTTCAGCTAAAATAACTTATTCTGCCTGAATTATTCCCCAGATGCACGTGCACTTGCATGAAACTTATTATACTCAGTAAAGAAGACTCAGTAACATCACTGGTGAGTGCTGTAGATATAAAATGAAGTGACTGATTGCCTGGGGTGTGTAAAAACCATGGCTAAGTCCCAAGGCAGGCATCCCACTGTTGTTTCAGGAGAAGGAAAAGCTGATGTCCATACCTAATGATCAGCCCTTGTGGGTGGAGGCACGGCATGTCTCTCTGAAGCCTTTACTTATTCTGTAGTTTTCATATGGCTTCTGGCTGTTTTGTAACAGCAGGTCACTTAGGAATATAGGTTCCTCTCCTTCCAGAGTTTCTGAAATAGGGGTTTTTAAATCAACACAGGCTGTTTAACATAAAAGCTTTGTGAGTCAAGTATCAGTTCAGCAATGTATGCGTTTGTTACCTCATTTCAGTAAACTCAAAGCCTTATAAGGTGTTTTACTTAAAGAGGAAGGATAGTCAAGACCAGGTTTTGTTCAATACAGGATAACTGTGAACACATGGACTGTCCAGTCTGTCCATCAGTCTTGCCCTCTGCTAATGCAGACCCTGGGAACCGACACCTTTCTGTAAGGTATGAGCTACTTTCATGCTAGGGTTAGATGCAGTTAAATCACAGCCTGATACTGTAGGAGCAGAATTCAAATACTGCAAATGCCACGTGTGAAGAAACTTGATGGAGAGACAGACCATTGATAGCTGGTTTTCCATCTCCAGGTTGGTGTACAGATCTCCCATTTCAGCAAGCAGTGAACGAAAGAGTCATTTCACATGGTATGGAGATGCTCCTAGGGAGAATTTAACTCCCGAAATTCAAATGGAAGGACTTCAGTGCTCTAGTGCCAGTGCAGAGAGACCTTTTTAAGACACAAGCTGCCACATGCACTCCTGCCATTGAAAATGTCCTGCTTCAGAAGGAGCAATGCTTTTGTTGCCTCCATTTCATGCCCTGTCCCATGTCAAAAGTCAGTCTAAACTGGACAAGAGGGATGCCTTGTGGTGCAGACACCTATCCCCACAAACTAAAGGCTAATCAGGAACTGGCAACAGATTTCACTGTCGTCCAGACTGGATAAGATATTAAATAGTGAAAGCTTCAACATTTTGTACTAGTTCTTGAATCACCCTGAGGGCTACAGAAGTATTTTTCACAATTGTGTGTAATACCGCTTTTATTACTTCCTTGAGCTCATGTGTTCTGTAAATGGAATTAGAATGAAGGAACAAGTAAATGTTGCTATAACTACATTATAGTAGCTTAGTGGCCCGGTGTTTGCAATCTCATCTCACTTCTTAATTCAGCATTTCTCATTCTGACACTTTCACAGTGTCATGTTACTATACATGGCACATGCTATAAATAGTCATGAATCCTGTATGAGTGGAGTGTAGCTCAGTATAATGAAATGAGGGGAATACTTTCCAGGAAATTACTGATGTTAGAAAGTTCTCTTTGCCACAAATAGAACGGAAAGACTGAACCAACCCAGAAGTGTTTCACATTTAGTGTGGGATGAGACGCTGACTGCTCTGAGCTTATGGTAGCCACTGGTACTCTGCACATCCCAGGAAGTACTCAGCATTGAGATACTATAGCATCAGCCTCTTGCCTTGTAAATCCAGTAAGCTGGAAAATATGAAGTCACTGTGGGTTTCTAAAACATATCCTAATATAAATTATTTCTCCCTCCTCATTAGAAGTTTTAAAATGTGACTTTGTGATCTCTCTTTATTGCCTGTGCTCCATGTTTCCAAATTATACTGAAAAATGCTAGAAATACATTTTTATAAATTTCATTTTTGTTACTCTTTCACTTGTGCAATTATGTCTTGTGCAATTATGAAGGAGAAGATGAAGTCATTACTATAATTTGTTCATCTGAAACTTCAGTACCTAGTGGAACTGTAGCACAGCATTAAATGCCTTTTCTAGAACCCAAGGCTCATTGCATGTACCTTAATTTGCATCACACATCCTTTAAACAGAACCTTGTCATCACTTTGCTGCTTAAATATAAAAGCAGTACACCAACGGGGCACTGCTTTTCTCCCTTTGCAGCTTAACAGAGCATAACTTTCGTGTGTGCTTTGTGTCACAGTCTAACTTCTGAAGCTGGTCATGTAAGGAAAAGCGTCAGTTGAACCTAATGTAGTCAAGCGTGAATTCACTAGCACTTCAGTGCCAGTTTAGTAGGTCAGGTAGTCCTTGTCCCGAAGGTTAATATAATACATTCCACCAAGAAATCTGTAGCCTCTATTCTGCAGAGAATGAGACTTTTTCTGAAGACTATTGATGGAGCATGCTGCTCAGGAGTTCCAGGACTGAGGCAAGCAAATGTTGTCTTTCAAACTCAAGTTCCAAGATGTTCATTGTATTACAGGAAAAAAAGAGAGCATCTTGAGGAGTTTTCTTCACTGAAGCATAGCAGTCTTATCAGCCCTCGTGAGGAGGGTTTAATGTTATTGTGGATCACGTGAAATGCTGTGAACTTCATCCTCTTTTCTCCCAAAATTAATAGTCTGCATATTATGAATCAGGAGTACAAAATTTATAAAAGTGTGTACTGAAACAACCTTGGCAAAGTTGTAGCAAAGATATTGCTTCTCAGCACAACAACGTGTGTATCTGTGCCAACCTGATGGAAAAGAGTGGCACAGCCTCGCTGACAAAAATAAGCATTGATTACTCACTGTAAGTCCACCCTTCATTTTTCATGCACCTGGCAAATTCTTTCAGGAAACGTTTTACTCTTTGTTTTAGAAAGACAAGGATGGCTGACAAATCAGGGCTGGCTGATGATGAAGAGTGGGAAAGTTCTTGGGTTGTCTTGTCTAAACAGCAGCTTAAAGCAGAATTTTCTTCACAGATAAATTCCTCTCTTGTTTTGGTCTGTGGTTTTTGGGGTTTTTTTGTTTTTTTTTTTTGGGGGGGGGTGGGGTTGCTGGGGGGTTTTTTTGTTTTCTTTTTAATTTGGGGGTTTTGGGGGTTTTGTGTTTGTTTTTTAATCTCACTGCTTCCTAGAAAGCTCTAGTAGATGTCGATCCCAACTCACCCTCTTGACAGCCTATGCCTTGACCTAACTGTGTACTGTAATAATTTTTAACCTTCAACTACAGTGTTTTCTCTTAGTCTCAAACTTTGCTGCTGCTCTTTCTTACATACTTTCTCAATTACAGTAGCTTTTCCAACACTTCTGTCTTGTACCTGCATACACTGGCGGTAATGGGTATTAGCATGCTTTTTTTTGATCTTCAGCTAGACAGGTCAAGATGACTTAAGCCCTTCTCTTAAAGTTTGTGAATTAAAACATTTTCACAAGGGTTTTCTTTAATTAGGCACAGTTTGTTCTTCAGTGCAAGGTATCAAAAAGAAGAGGCTTGATGAGTTCAACTGAATTGCTGATCACAGAATAGTTGAGTTTATTTTGTGGTTTAAGCCCAGCCAGTAACTCAGAACCATGCAGCCGCTCCCTCACTCTCCCTCTTCTTTGCCTCCACTCCCAGAAGGATGTGGAAGAGAATTGAAAGAAGGGACCTCTGGAGATTGTTCCACCTCTGGCTCAAAGCAGGGTCAAATGCATCACATTGTTCAGGACACTGTCTTCAAGGATGGAGACTTCACACCTCTCTGGCAATCTGATCCCATGCTTGACCACTCTCACTTTGTATAAATAGGTATTTCCTGTATTCAGTTTGAAACTACGCTCTCTTGACCATTCACTGGATACCACTGAGAAGAGCCTAACTGCATCTCAATATACCCTCCCTTCAGGTGTTTATACACATTGATATGATGCCTGCTGAGCCTTTTCCAGGATAATCAACCCCAGCTCTCTCAGCCTCTTCTCGTATATCAAATGCTCCAATCCCTTGATTCCCGCTGTGGCATTCCTATCCATTATGTCCATATCTCTGTTGTACTGGGAAGGCCAGAACCAGACACAGCACAGCAGGTGTGGCCTCACTAGTGCTGAGCAGAGGGGACTTGCTGACAACTTTCCTCCTAATGCAGCCTAGGATGATGCTCTTGGCCTGTGAAAGCCAATGTGAAGGCACATTGCTGGCTTATGTTCAACTTGGTGTCCACAAGGACCACTGAGAAGAGTCTGGCTCCATTATCTTTACAGCCTGCCTTCAGGTATTTATATATACATTGATGAGATTGCCCTGCCAGATTCACTTTTTTCTTGGGCTTTGTAAAGAAAAGGGCCTTTCTTTTTTGTCAAGATGCCAAATACCTCTTGATTCCAAATGCTGCTGCTGTCCTGTCTTGAAGTCTACTCCCCAAGATACCACCATAAGCTAGTGATATTAAATCTGACAATAAATTCGAAATTGCATATAGCGCTAGAAATCAGTGATGGTGTTTAATATAGTTAGATTAGGTTAATATGAAAAATAAAAAGCTGAAGAATTTAGATACTGACAGAGTTCTTGCTTTGAATAATAAATAACTCTTTCAGCAATTGTATAGACTTAAATATCACATTTTCTTTTTCTGCATACTGATCTTGATTTAATGAAATCAGAATGACATGAAAACAATTGGTGAATAATTGTGCTTATCTCAATTCAGTAAATTAAAATCACAATGTATGAAAAAGAATAATTACAGTCAGTTAATATTTTATGCACAATGAGACAATTATTTATTGTGGCTTTCGGTAGACTGGGAAGTTATTGCAGTTGCCATAAATACAGAGGCTGAATTCTTGATTTACTTGTATTTATGTACATCTGATATTCCTTGAATGTCGGAGTACCATATGCTATTGCATATAAATAGCAATATGCAATTTATACATCATGAGTCACAGACACAGCAAGAGGGACCTCAGACAGCAGGGCTGGGTTTCAGAGGGTGGATAATGTACTGCTTTTGCAGTTGTAAGTACCATCTGTTTTGACACAGTCTGGGGATGCTTCACACTGATGGTCAGGAATCCACGTAACTTAGTGCAGTTGGGCTTGAGCCAGTCACATTTTCTAGCAAGAGAAAGCTGCCAGTGGCCATGTCTCTTTCCCAGCTTAACTCCCGAATTTCCCATAAACAAAATTCTAATCCTTGCGATTCTGAATAAGCACTACGTGCTTGCTCAGCGCGTTGTTGCATGGATATTGGTTGTGTTTGCAGTAGAAGAGGGGGCTGCTGACTGTCACTCCAGGGCTCTTACGATGTGAAGTGTTTATTATGAAAAACCCTTGGTTTATGTATCTTTGTTAGAGAGGTGTTGGGTAAGTTAGATTGTGCTGGTGCCCTAGGGTTCTGCTTTGGAGACCTACCTTTCTTTTCTTTCATTCTCTTCAGAGTGTTCTCTTACCCAGGTCCCAAAGGCAATTTGTTGGGGAACTGGCTTTGGCCAGCTGTTTGCTGACTTTATTCCTTTGTCTGTAAGAGAAGTGATGGCATTGTGTATTTGTAAGAAAAGTAAAATGGTGAACTAAGTGAAGTTCTCTTCCTTTCCTTAAAAAAACCCTACAGACCAGCTTTTTTAATCTGTTTGGCCACACATCAAAAAGGAGGAGGGATTTAACCCTAAAAAGAGTTATTCTCCAACAAAATGAGAGAATGCTTGCCAGGATGATAGCAGGTGCTTTTGAAAGAATCTCACTCCTGGGAAAGAAAATAAACTTTGGAAACTGAAGTGTAAATATATCTGAGCTGATAGGGAGCAGGTGTTGCAGGTCGGCCTTCAGTTACACACACAATTCTGCTGATTTTCTGTAATCTGTTGCCATTCTAAGGACAAGGCAAGGCTCATGGTAGAGGCCCTTCTAGTCTGCAAAAGCATTAGTCTGGGAGTAAACACTTCTGCTGATTTGTAAAGCCTGGAACTCCTACCACCGTGATGTATTTCTCCTACACTATTGAAAAGAGCTCACCTCTCTCACCCTGGAGCAGGCATTGACGTGGTAACTAACCAAGAGGTTTTTACAGAAGAAAGCTGTGCTCTCTTGTCTACTGGCAGCAGTTTTTGGTGGTCTTTTATTGTCACTCCCTTGCTGATAACTTAGCTGGTAGAGAGAGATATGTTATCTGCATTGATATATGACCCCTCAGCTGGGGACATAGGTGAGCGCTTGTAATAGGTATCTCACAGGACAATCCACAAGGAGCTGCGCTGAACCAAGCTGAGTTAGGATTGGGTTTACCTTCTCATTTGGTTTCGGGTGGTTTGAGGGGGTTTGTTTTTGTTTTTTACCTAGAGTCCTCTTCTGCTGTGTACAGTTGTGCGCCATACTTTGGAGAGCTGTCTCTTTCCAGATTATTATCAAAAGCTATAAAGCTTGAAGGGTTTTTTAGGAAGGATATTTTGACTATTCTAACTTAAATTAATCTAATGAACCTTTAGCATCTAAACTTGAGTGTTAAGGAGCACAACTTTGGCTTTAAATCTTTCGCTACTATTCGTTCTTCTGTTTAGCCTATTGCTTACCATTTATGTCTCCAGTTTTGGAGGTCACATCCTGGATTCCTTGTTAATTTCAAAGTCAATCATATCTAAGAGTTGTGTGCTTTTACAAGGCCAGTTGTTGATGATGAAAACCAATGTTCTTTTACATTAATAATTCACTTTTAGTGAATATGCTGGAAACATATATAGTTCCCTTGGGGGAACTATTTGTCTGCTGTAGTGTTTGCTACCACCTGGATGCAAGTCATCTTGATTACACAGCAAAGTGATTATATTGTAGGCTTTCCCCAGAGGCATGCATTCCTCTGCTTTGTATATTATTTTCAGAACAACACACATCTACAGGAACTACATTTCAGGGCTCTGCAGGTCATATTGGTTTTGATCCACAGAAACAACTGGGGATTTTGAGAATGTTTTCCTCCCATAAATTTATGTCCAGCAACTTGAAGTTTTACAATAATGTAAACTGATACATCTTTTATTCCAAACTCTTACATTTTTGAGAGATGAAATAGTGGAACAGCTACACCTGATTGGAGCAGCTGGGTGGATTTCTGCATTTTGAAGATGGGAACCATTAGGCGTTTGTTCCAGTTTTCTATATAATAAATATTCTATAATAAATAAATTGCATCAAGGCAAACTTCATGTCAGCATATCATTCAAAGCCAGTAAGATCTTTTTGCTCCTGCTCAGTGTCACTCTAAGTAACTGGCTCTGACCATCTATGTATAACTTGAGAACCAGTATTGAGCAATGTGCACTCATCTATATTTGTGTAAAGTGGGGTTTAAATGGAAAATGAAAATCAATACATAAAGAAGTGGAACATGTAAATGTTGCCTTGTTAGGCAGAAAAGTGTTATACCTGACAAGATTTTGACCTTGGAGTATGTCAGAGTAACTCAAAGTGAAAACAGAATATAGTTGTAAGCCTGTTTCACTGAATCAGGTTATTCTCTGGATGAATTGGGAAGGTTTTTTGTATCCATGAAGATGGGGTTCCTGGGTTAATTAAGACTTCTTTATAGCTCGTTAGGTGGAGGGAGAGGATGGCAAGCTTTTTAATATGACCTTGTAAGCAAACTTGTTATCCTTTTTTTTTTTTGTCTTCTTAAACCTTTATGTGGAAGTATATGAAAAATGCTTATATATAAGCATCTTGTAAATGCTTGTTTCATTTTAACCACATTTGATTTGCACATTTCAGAGTAACTCATTGAACAGCAAAGAACTGTATCCCCATAGGTGTGGCATTCCCGAAAATAGGGGACAATGACATGCAATGTGTCCAGTCAATTAATAATCTGGTCCTGAGAACCCAACAGGGCACAGGATGTCTCTCCCCTGGGTGCTATGGGAGGTGGTAACTTATGATTTGGAAGAGGTGGAAAGGAGGTTCTTCACTGACCAGTGGATTCCTCTACATTAGCATTTTTGTTCATAGTCCAAAGGTCACTTTTGAATTGACTCTCCCTTTAGCCCCTGCTTACTGTGTTTTAGTTGCCACCACAAAGTATATGAGCCAAGTTACTCTCAGGTGAAACTAAAGCAACAAATATGTTCTGGCAGGACACCTAAAGTGCCAAAGGCAACCCTTATTGAACATTCAGGTTTGAGGATGAAATTAGACATTGTCCAAAAACTAACACCCAGTTCCCAGGCCTGTGGTTGTTAGGTTCCAGCAGTAGCACGTTTGTTCCACAGAGCTCCTCTTTCTGGGCTGCACTCCTTGCTAATGCACACATAAATGAGCTTAGCTGGAGGAGCTCCATGGCATACTGCAAGGAGCTGGGAGGGGATCTGACCAGAAGGGGTTTAAGAAGAGCTTGTACTTAAGTGCGTACAGAATTCATTTTGCGTTAGATATTTACTGAATATGGAAAAAATGCACTATCCCATCTATCTCTGTGTAATTTCGCAGCAATGATGCACTGACAAACCCTCTTCTCAGAAGTGATGTGCTGGCATCATCGATGGTACCAAAGACAAAATTAAGATGCTTTGACTTCATAAACTAATAAGTGGAATACTTTTTTTCTTTTTTTTTTCCCCCTCAGTCTTTGTATTTTTAGCTCCGTTCAAAAATATGGGGATAAAATTAATTCTTGCCAAGTGGCAGGGGACAAAGTCAGTAGGGGGAAAATTAACTTCAGCTTTTAACAAATGCATTGTAAGGAAGAATTATTTGCTTAATAAAACGATAGTGATTACTTCACTTGCGGTGCTGTTTGACTTTAAGCATCTAGTGTGAATATGCCAGGAATGCAAGATCAGGTCTTCAAATGTATGTGGAGGAGTTTATAGAGTAAAGAAAGCTGGAGCTTAACATCACAGGGAAGTTACACCAGTATAATCCAAGGTGTAAAATGTCACACAGAAACTACTATGAAATGGCTTCAAATTTAAGTTAACATATCCCTCTTCCACATGGTCTTGTTACAATGCCTCTAGTCTTGTACAATAGGTGTAGCTTGTTTATTACATTCTATGGGAGGTTTTTAAAAACTGTGAAAGGTTATTTTAAGTTCTGTGAAACCATTTCTTCCAAGAGCATGTGGATGTGATTACTTCATGAGCTCCAAGGCTGCTCATTCTTACACCAAAAAATCGAGCTTTGTTGCACGTCTTTGCTCTCAAAAGGAGAGTTGCACACATACAAGATCTCACAGCATAAGAAATAAGTTTTTTGCCTTTGACAAAGTTGTGGGTTTTTTTGTTCATTTTACTTTACTTTTCAGTCTAATTTTCTGTGTTGGTAGGAATAAATTGTCCAGTGATCGGGAGATAGTAGCTATAACCTATCTCAGGTTTATTTAGACTCTTCCCTGTCTGTGTGGGAAGCAAGCCACAAGTGAAATACTGACTAAATGAAATCATCATAAGGTGGCCACTGAAGGGAAATAGTGTATTGCATAGTTATCACTGAGTATTTGTCAACTGTGATGATGTTTCAAGAAGGACCCTGTAGCGATCTGCTCTGCTACACCTTACATTATTCATTAATAGGTTGCTAGACTTTCCATACCTCTCCAGAAGCCATTAGTTTAAATTGAATTGAGGCACAAAACTACCAGTGCACAGAGGAATGGGTTAAAACTTGTGACACTGGACCTGCAGTATATTTGAAAAACTGAAAATGAGCACAATTTGAGGAGGTTGTTCATAACTCAAAATGCTCTTGGAAAAAGATAGAAGATTAAGGAGAGAGAAAACATACCAGTCTCTCAGGACACAGGTGTGGGAAAGATGAATGGTTTATATAAACATGGATGAAGAATATAAATGGCCAGGAAGCTGTATGGCATGTTGGAATCCAGGAAATATGTTGAATCATATACTGAATGCATCATCCTTCCGAGACTGTTGAATTCTGGAAGGTTGACATCATGGTTTCCATGAAACATAGGTGGGAAGAACTCTGCTTTATCCCCTGCTGGTATGGTGGGGTGGTGCTCAGTTTGGAGCGTTGTGCTTTAAGAGAAATACATACAGATTGGAGAAAATTTAAAGGAATGCCTAGGAGAAACTGAGAATATTAGTAATGGGGCTAGGAAGAAAGGGCTGAGGCTTGAGCAAATGCGTGTGAGAAATCCCTGCAGGAACAGTAGACCTCTCATTTTTTGCAATCACTAGGAGAGGGTCAAGAAAGAGCTTCTTGTGTGAGTTGGGTAAGAGGAAAAACTTAGAAATTTGATATGGTGACAGCACTGGAACAGGCACCTCAGTGAGCTGAGTAATGTCCCTGGAAATGAAGAACAGGGCAGACATGCACATTGGAGGTGGTTTAAGTGTACTTGATGTACTTGGAGAGAGACAAGAGAGCTCATTCAACTCAGTTTCTCATTCTGTATGTTCTTGATTGTAAAAGGTTGCAAATCATGTAGGCATCTCTGCTAAGCAACCCTTTCTGTCTGGTGTACTTGCCCGCTGCAGCCCTACGCAAGTTTTCATGGTGAATTTTGTTTCAGCTGCCTCTTTGCTATTATGGGCTGTCTGATTCCTCTGGGGCTCCCGGAGCTGGGAGGAACTCAGGTCAGCAGGGTGACTTAGCATAAGAGAAATGCCTGAGGATGTTTGTGGTGTGACATAAGCTCTTTTGCAGGTATCACTTTTTCTCTGACTTTGTGCCCAAGGCCTTAGAAAGCAAATGGCCCTGTTGTATCCTGCTGTCCTAGCTAACTCCTTTACCTAATCTCCTCTAAGGGCACACAGCCATATCTGACATCTGTCTGTCAAATTCACAAGTCTCTACTTGAATCAGCCTGCACTGTTCCCCCTGTATAAAACTGTCAGCTCCTTCTCTTCCCTTTTGCGTCGTAAATTGTAGCTGCTACAGCCATTAGGCTCCCACTTTCCCCAGTCTCTGTAAAAGGAATACTTCCTTGGCATGCATGAAATTGATGGTATTGTGGTAAAAATGTGAAGTCTATACTCACATTGCACGTAGTAAAATATGTAATATCTATGCAGCACTGTTGTTGAAGAGATGTTAAGTGACATCCCTGTAGTATGCATAAATGCTTCTTGCACACATTATTTTGCATCTAATGTTTTAGCAAAAATGCCAATTGTTTTTTGTTTTTCTAAGCTATACTGACTTTTCAGAGCCTGAACATAGTCTGGTTTAATTCTTGCCTTAGTTTTGCTAAATACCTCAGTGGTGATCGCAGATCAACACGAAGGATCCTTTTCAGTTGTCAGATAAGAATATGAAGTTTGATAGATGTTCACCCAGGTTCTCATGTTAATTGTGTTAGATTGAGGAGCTCAGTATAGATTCGCTTTAAGAAAGGCACAACCACAATATCATAGTGGAAGGTGTGGTTGAATGGAGTCATGCTTTAAGCATGGAAAATGGTTCAATCATTTTTTAAAATGTCCATGCTGGGGTCTGGACATGAAGTGCCCCATGTTAGTGAGCATCGCTGGTGAAATGATGAAAATACATCATCTCTGGTTCTGAAATCAGAGACTGCATATTGTTGTCAATGCCAGAAGGAACAGAGACTAGATCTTAGCTTAAATGATATATATTTAAAGGCTCTTTTCTCCCAGATGTATATATTAACTGGGAAACAAGGGGGGGGGGAGAAGAATCTTTTGAAATAAACCAGATTCCTAATGGAATAAGAAAACTCCCTCCAGTGCATTTGCTCCCTCTGTGTCAGCTTTTATGGTTCTTTCTGTCACACATCTCTTGAGATTTCTTTAATGATTGGGAAGAAATTTTCTCTTACATCAACAATTTTCAGAGCCTAAGCAAAGCTTTAATAGAAAGCGTCTTGCATAGCAGATTGGTAATCATGGAGGCAAAGGCGTGAAAGAGGTTGTAGGAAGTATAAGGGCTGCTTCGTAATCTGTTTTTTACTTTCTAACATCACCAAAATGTAAAGCTGCATTTCAGGCTTGTAAACAACTGGGATTTTTCAGGAAAAGAAATGCTTGCATAGGGGGTGTGTGCGTGTAAAATGTGTATTGAGAACTGCAGTCAGTAACTTCATGTTGTGGTCAATGGCTCCATGTCCAGCTGGAGACCGGTAAAGAGTGGTGTCCCTCAGGGATTGGTGTTGGGACCGGTCTTGTTCAACATCTTTGTCGGTGACATGGTGTCGTGGTTTAAGCCCAGGCCGTAAATCAGAACCACGCAGTCCACTTCCCCCCCCCCCCACCTTTCTTCCCTCTGCTTCTGGAGGGACGGGGAGGAGAATCAAAAGAATGCAACTCCCACAGGTTGAGATAAGAACAGTTTAATAACTAAGGTATAACACAAATCACTACTGCTACCACTAATAGTAATAATGATAAAGGAAATAACAAGGAAGAGAATACAACCGCTCACCAACCGGTACCTCACCCCCACCCTGCAGTGATCCAGCCCTTCCGGGCACTCTCAGTTCTACCTCCTGGGCATGACGTGCTGTGGTATGGAATACCTCTTTGGCTAGTTTGGGTCAGGTGTCCTGTCCCTGCTTCCTCCCGGCTTCTCCTCCTCCCTGGCAGAGCATGAGACTCACAAAGTCCTTGGTCAGGGTAAACATCGGTGTTATCAGCCCTGTTCCCAGGCTGAAAGTCAAAAACACGGTGCTGCAACAGCTACTAAGAAGGAGAGAAACTGACTGCCACTGCTGAACCCAGGACAGACAGAAACTCAGCATGCCAGCAAGTAACAGGAAAAACGTTTTCTTCAAGGCTTCTGAGCCTATGCTATGGCTATGTGGACCTAACCCAGAGACTTGTGTATTTTTGAGCAAGAACTGTATCTTAACATTGAGTGGGTTTTGCAGACACTCTGGTCCCCTTTGAGACTTCCCAATACCCCCCTGGCAGGTATTGCAAATAGCTGCATGGAGGAGTGTTATTTGGAAAGCATCTGGTATACTCCGGTATTTTAAAAATGAGATTTACAGCTGGAGAGAAGAAAACCAAACCACCAGCAGCAGGCAGGCTCCTGCAGACAGGCACTGAATCCACACACCACTTAGGCAGCAGCCCCCTAGATTAATTTTTGCAAGGACTTAGCATACACTTGACATCCCTCACACTACCACCAAAGCCAATGACAGTGCTTGAAGTTAAACATGTGCAGAAGATGTGGCAGGCTCGGAGCCTTTGCTTTTTGCTTTTTTCTTGAGATTTTAAGACAAGGATGCTTCTAATGTAAAAAAAAAAAAAAAAGAAATACACTTTTTTTCAAATGCAGGACATACGTTTCATTACTACATATATTTGGCATTTTGAGTTCCTCTCTTTTCCTTTTACTTTTCCATTTGTTTAGGGCTTTTCATTTGTTTGTTTTTCGTTTTTTACACAAACCAACACAAAAGGGAAAACATAATGGTATAAATAAACCCCACAGAACTAACACTTGTTTCTACACCACAAAATAGACAGAAATAAAGTAAAAAGGTTAAAAATTCATTTTTAACATCTGTTATAAATGATTTTTAGTACTGTCGGAATGATCACCTCCTGTCAGCATATTTTGAAAACATACATTTTTAGTCAGTTAGTTATTGTTGAAAACACTTAAAAATCTCTGCAGGGTTACAGTCTTCCTTACTCTCCATTCCTACTCAAGTATAAAGAAGCATATAGTACTCCAAGATTCTCCCCACTCCCCTGGTGATCAAAGCACCAAGCTAATACGGCTAATCTCCACTCCTTTTAGATTAAAAGTGGCATTCCGTCATCGCTCCTGGGCACCCTGTGAATAATCAATACCTTAGACATTCTGGATGTGTAATGAATTACCAAAATGTGTTTTTTAACTTAGACCTAGAGCTAAAAAAGGTTTGACTTTCTGTTTTATGGGTATGCTTCATGCTCTCTGAATTCTCTCATTAGTGTAGCAGTTCCAGATGTGCATTCTGTATTTCCTTTACCTTCCATACTGAAGGTGAGTCATGTGAAACTCCCTCCACCTTTGGGGCATGGACTTCCAGACAGACACATACACACACACGCACACACCCTGTCACCCCACTCCAAAGGATTTTGGGGAAAGACTGAAGCATTGTCATTATGTTTGAACAAGAGTGTCGAAAGAGCATTACTGCTTTGCTGAGCCTGTAACACAACATGCTGTCAGGCAAGAATTTTGCTGGTAGCTCAACTGAACTCTATACAGAGGTATTCCCACTTACTGTTCTTTGTACACCCCTAAGGGGAAAAGAAAAACCAGCAGGTGAGTCCAGGAGCTTTTTGCCAGTAAAAACTTGGAAAGCTTTTTGCTAGCATTTAAAGCTTCAGCAAAACACTCGGCATACTGTACATTTTCCAGGCTTTTCAAGTATCGTTGGGAGGGACTTCCTGCAGCACTGTCTGAACCTCTGAGGGTTTCCTTCAGATTTTGTTCTTCACCATTTCCTGAGTGCTAGCTAACTGGCTGAGTCAGTCTGAGACTGGGCAACTTAATGACAGTGTGATCTTAATAAACACAGCCCTGCAAGTACAAATCATAGAATCATAGAATAGTCAGGGTTGGAAAGGATCTTAAGATCATCTAGTTCCAACCCCCCTGCCATGGGCAGGGACACCTCACACTAAACCATGTCACCCAAGGCCTCATCCAACCTGGCCTTGAACACCGCCAAGGATGGAGCATTCACAACCTCCCTGAGCAACCCATTCCAGTGCCTCACCACCCTCTCAGTAAAGAATTTCTTCCTTAGATCCAATCTAAACTTCACCTGTTTAAGTTTGAACCCGTTACCCCTTGTCCTGTCACTACAGTCCCTGATGAATAGTCCATCCCCAGCATCCTTGTAGGCCCCCTTCAGATACTGGAAGGCTGCTATGAGGTCTCCACGCAGCCTTCTCTTCTCCAGGCTGAACAGCCCCAACTTTCTCAGCCCATCTTCATACAGGAGGTGCTCCACTCCCCTGATCATCCTCGTGGCCCTCCTCTGGACTTGTTCCAACAGTTCCATGTCCTTTTTATGTTGAGGACACCAGAACTGCACACAATACTGCAAGTGAGGTCTCAGGAGAGCAGAGTAGAGGGGCAGGATCACCTCCTTCGACCTGCTGGTCATGCTCCTCTTGATGCAGCCCAGGATACAGTTGGCTTTCTGGGCTGCGAGCGCACACTGAAGCCGGCTCATGTTCATTTTCTCATCAACCAACACCCCCAAGTCCTTCTCTGCAGGGCTGCTCTGAATCTCTTCTCTGCCCAACCTGTAGCTGTGCCTGGGATTGCTCCGACCCAGGTGTAGGACCTTGCACTTGGCATGGTTAAACTTCATGAGGTTGGCATCAGCCCACCTCACAAGCGTGTCAAGGTCCCTCTGGATGGCATCCCTTCCCTCCGGCGCATCAACCGAACCACACAGCTTGGTGTCATCGGCAAACTTGCTGAGGGCGCACTCAATCCCACTGTCCATGTGTCCTGGGTTCAGCAGTAGCAGTCAGTTTTCCTCCTTCTTAGTAGCTGTTGCAGCACCGTGTTTTTGACTTTCAGCCTGGGAACAGGGCTGATAACACCGATGTTTACCCTGACCAAGGACTTTGTGAGTCTCATGCTCTGCCAGGGAGGAGGAGAAGCCGGGAGGAAGCAGGGACAGGACACCTGACCCAAACTAGCCAAAGAGGTATTCCATACCACAGCACGTCATGCCCGGGGATGTAGAACTGAGAGTTCCCGGAAGGGCTGGATCATGGCAGGGTGGGGGTGAGGTACCGGTTGGTGAGCGGTTGTATTCTCTTCCTTGTTATATCCTTTATCATTGTTATTATTGGTGGTAGCAGCAGTGATTTGTGTTATACCTTAGTTACTAAACTGTTCTTATCTCAATCCATGGGAGTTGCATTCTTTTGATTCCCCTCCCCGTCCCTCCAGAAGCAGAGGGAAGAAAGGTGGTGGGGGAAGTGGACTTCGTGGTTCTGATTTACGGCCTGGGCTTAAACCACGACACTGTCTAATTAAAACAAGATACAGAAGAGGAAGAAGGAATGAGCTGGGTAGTGTAGGTTTTTCCTTCAGTGTAAGGTGATGATTTTGATCTCTCTGCAACTGAACTAGGTGATCCTAGGCAAGCTGCTGGACTCTGTGTCTTGAGTTCTTCAGCTAGACAATTATGCCTCTCTCCCTTACAGAGACACTGTGAAAATGCAGGCCTGTGGCTGCTACTGTAGTAGCCAGTGAGATCCGTGCATGCCTGTGCTGGTCTAAGTATGAGCTTAATGGGGAAATTCATATGTAATACACTGATCAAATTCGTTTAAAATGTACTTAATTCTAAAACTCCATCTAAACCCAGGTTGGGCCAGTTTTCTGGAATGCATTTCTGGCTCTACCCTGCTTAGCCCAGTGACTCTGCTGTCACTGTCATAGAGCTGTAAGGTCTGTGTTACTTAAGGAGATGACGTTGCAGGCTTCCCTAAAATGCCTGAACACTGAAGTGGTAGCAGAAGATTTGATGTGGAGGAAAGCTTGGTGCTCTAAAACCACTGATCTTACTCCATTCATGACATCTGTTATTCTACTGGGCAATAATTGTGATTCCTGTGTTCATCTCTGGGTGGTTCTTTCCCTCATAAGGAATTTCTGTTGAGATCCATACTGACAGGTCTGCGCTTATTTTTTCACATCCACCTGAACCTCACTTTTGTTCATTGGAAAGGAGCGTTTCCTGAGTGCATATGAAGAGGCACAACAACCTCCCCTTCAAGAACTGGGGACTGGGCCCTTGGTTGAGTTGCTGAGTCCCAGTTTGCATGAATAAAAATTAACATTTTTAATGACACAATGAAAATAAGTGTACAGGGTTGTGCCTCTCGTGAGCAGCTGAGTGGTTCTGAGTTACCTGCTGGGCTTAAACCACGACACCTATCTCCCTAGGTCTGGTGAAAAAAGTAGCATTTGTCTTGTGAGCCTTTCTTTGGTCTCCCACTGGATGGCTGAAGGACCGCAGTATTCCTCCCCTAACGGCTAACAGCTGCCTGGGTAGTGCTAACGGTATGGGCAGTTACTCAAAAAAGCCTGTGACTCAAATATGCTCATTTCTTGCAGTATTTAGTTGGGAGTATAAAACATTAAAGCCGCTGGACTTCCATGGTGGTCTTTTCTTCATTACAGGGCTCAGATGTGCAGCCTCTTCTTTGCTAGCATGGCTCTGGCAGCGCAGCTAGGGGTACATCTCTGTTGTGTACCCAGCATTAAGGTGAACAGTGTTGTCAGAGTATATGATAGATTTTGAAATATGCATTTTTCAGTTTCACTGGTAAAGATGACTGCTTAACCCCCAACAAACCCCAAAGCCCATCATGTTCCATTAACAAGCTGGCTAGTGGGGCACTGTGCTGCACAGGGAGGTCTGTGTCTGCCCACCGCTTACTGAAATCATGTGTTTTTTCTTCCAGACTCCGACCTGAGCATGCGGACACTCAGCACACCCAGTCCAGCATTAATATTTCCACCGAATTCCCCTGGTTTCCAGAATGGCAGGGGATCGTCAACGTCTTCATCCTCAGTCACTGGGGAAACAGTGGCCATGGTCCACTCGCCGCCTCCAACCCGTCTCACGCATCCTCTCATCCGGCTGGCATCCAAGCATCAGAAAGAACAGGCCAATATAGACCGACTGCCTGACCACTCCATGATCCAGATATTCTCCTTCCTGCCCACCAACCAGCTGTGCCGCTGTGCCCGTGTGTGCCGCCGCTGGTATAACCTTGCCTGGGACCCTCGGCTGTGGAGGACTATTCGCCTGACTGGCGAGACAATCAACGTAGACAGGGCTCTTAAAGTGCTGACCCGGAGGCTTTGTCAGGATACACCCAACGTATGTCTCATGTTGGAGACGGTAATTGTTAGTGGCTGCAGGCGGCTCACAGACAGAGGACTCTACACCATTGCCCAATGCTGTCCAGAACTGAGAAGGCTGGAGGTGTCAGGATGTTACAACATCTCCAATGAGGCAGTCTTTGATGTCGTGTCACTGTGTCCAAACCTGGAACACCTGGATGTGTCAGGTAACAGGAAATATCTCAGTACGGATGCCTCTGACTCTAAAAGCCTCATGCTTGTCAACCCCCTGGCCCCACACCTGCACACTTTCCCTTTCTGTGTTGTTTTTTGAAGTAGAAATGCCAGTCTCCTAACACAGCACTGATGAGACAGGCACCGCTAGAATCTAAATGCTCCAAAAGCCAGCAGCACTTCTTGAGTGACCAGACTTCCACTGATGGAGCCGAGCTAATAGATGGCCCATTCAAACAGCACAAGTACTTCTTACAGATTTTTTGCTCAAAGCACCTTTACAAGGGGCCCAAGTTGCAGTCAGTGCTACATCATGTGGTGAAGGAGAGTTACTTCAGCAAAACTGGTTTAATCTTTTTCACATCTATGTATGATTAATAAGCAGGTTATATATATACATAACGTATATTTCTGTAATCTGATAAGTGACTTGAGAAGGAGCTCAGAATCCATGCTAGGCTTTTGTCTGGGCACGAATATCAATTGTCATCCCAAACTTCAAGGTCCCCTTGCTTCTGTTGCTATTTTAATGAGACTTAGCTAGCTTAGACTCCTTTTTTTTTCTTACTTTTTTTAATGTGTATATATTTGCTTAGTGGCTTTCTCCTTTTCCTTTCACCCAATTATCATGATTCACCACAGCTGTTTAGATCAGCAGAAATGTTTTAGGCTATTTCCCTCAGACCTGCTCTGGCAACAATAGGTATTTTTTCCCAAGGTCAGCCACTAAGAATTTCTCTGCAAATAGGCTGGCACTTAATAGAAAGGATGCAGCCAAGCAGAACACTGAGGTAAATGTTATGTTCAGTATTATTTTGTGATCTCACTTGTTATCAGTCTAATATTGTTATTAATCAGCTGGATCAGATTTGCTATTACAGAGGTGTTAATAGCAACAAGCAGGATAAACTGGGAAGAGGAAGCAATGCTGTTGAGTTACTGGTACCCAGATAAACTGATTTTTCCAAGGCTGCCTATCTGGTGTACACTGATTTGCTTTCTTTTTTCTGCCTTTTATTTTGTTTTTAACTGATTTATCCTTCACCTAATATTCCTAGGATGGCAGAATGCCATGGAAAGCATCAAACCAGGTAGCAAAGTCAGAATTATTAACTTTTTGTGATTGGTCTCTGAAACAGCCAGGTCGTAAGGAGTCTCTGCAAGCCTATTCACAATGTCCTTGCATATGAATTACTTATTGTCAGTACATACTGATGTTAGTTCTGGGTTTCCACCCTCACATTCAGGTTGAAGAATCTCCAATGCTAGCAGAAAATGTATGTGCCTGTGTGATTAAGACCTAGAACTACACATGACTTTGAAAGCTGTCTGTATCCCTCTCGTGTTTATGCTTTTCTTACTACACCCTCTAGGGTGGCATGAAGAGTTGAGGGGCTAAAACATCCTGGACCTGGAGAAACAGGACAAGTAGAATTGCTGAGGTGAACTGCTTTGGCACACCAGTCTATTAATAGACATCCTGAGGGTACCTGAAGGCTTGTAGATGGCTGAAAATGAAAAGATGGTGCCAGATCTTGAAATAGGTTCCTTTAGGGTCAACCTTCACTTGTGATTTCCCCAAGCCAGTTACTTTCAGAAACGGAAGATGGTGTCTGGCCCTAAGATCTCATCAGTTTGGTCCAAAGTGTGTAGAAGGCCAGTAAAATACCTGTCTTCCTTGAATTCTGTCTCATCAACAAGACATGAAAGCAATTTTACTCTCACGTTTTTCTAAGTTGTCCTTTCGTTTTGGAGCTGGCAAGGGAAAAATCCTGGGTTTGAACATGCTCAGAAGTTAGGGTGTTTGTGTTCAGACATGACTTTTGCTGCATGCATACGAACTGAGCGTAATTGATCTCTGGGGTCTTGTGTTGAGTACAGAGTTTTTCATTCTGCTGTGAGTAATTTTGGAGGATGTTTTGGAGGCAGGATTCCCTTTTCCCCTCCTTCTGTCTGCAGTTAGGAGGACAAGGCTTGCACCTACACACTCAAGCAGTTCTCAAACCACTCTGAAGTGGTTCACTGGTCTGGTTTCATATAGAGCAAAAGAAGTTGGGTACACGTGCCGGGGGATGATGCTATAATTGTAGCTAGTTAATTAAAACCCAGTTCACAGTTGTATATCTAGCTGAATCCCTCTCCCCTTTGGATGGTTACTTGGCAGCAATAACATACCAAAATCTTTAATGTCAAAACCAGATGTTCATATTAACTTTAAGAGTTTTCCACAATTTAAGTTCTGTCGTTTTCAGCATCCACTTTGTGGGCAGGTCTGAGATATCTCTCGAAGTTGGTTGAGCTTGACTGCAAGTTATTATCTAACATGCTGGCCAACATTTTTTTTCAACGTGTTTGGAGGTTTCTCCTCCCTTTTAAAATCAGTTATTCTGTATGGAAAATCCTGTTACAAGGTTTTGGTTTTACATTTTTTATTATTTAGGATAGAAAAATCGTTGCAGACACAGGAACCTGTCATTTTGCCTAAAAATCCGGTGGTTCTGTATCAACGGACTTTTTCTGGTGAAACCATTTTGAATATCCTTCCCATGAAATGTTTTGCAGTGTAGCCAAAGTAACTAGACAAGGCAATACTGAGCTTGTCAAAACACTGATTACACACTGATGTATGTGACTGCAACCCTTCTGTAAGACTTCTGACCCATTCACTTTTTAATTTCAGTCATTAAAGCATTCCCCCTTCTTGGATCCTCAGCAGACAGAACGTTCTCCTCAACCTCATGCTCCCTTCCTTCTCACTTAGCCAAAAAAGCTTTTCATCCCTACCTGAGAGGACCTCTTTAGGCATAAGCTGCAGAATTTGTCTGAATAGATGTTTATGGCTAAAACTATTAGGCCTTGACCTCTAGCAGATCTTCCCTCCCTTCTTCCTTGCAACTGTTTCTAACCATGCTAATGCAGTGTGCCCAGCTGAGCTTGGCACACAAAAGAATTCCCCTTCAGAAGCCCGAGACTGCCAGTTTACAGTGCAGCAGAAACAGCACTTTCCAAGTAAAAAAGCTCTCATTCACCACCATGCACAGAGTGGAGGTTAAAAAGGGGGGAAGTCTGTCAGCGTGTTTTTCCCTTTAATCTAGCTCTTTATCTTCCCTTGCAAGGTCTGGTGGTTGCCCTCTAGTCACCTCCATTTATGGCCAGGCTTTCTCACTCGAAACAGTCCTTTTCTGCATCTGTTCATGTCCTCCCATGCCCCTACCAGTCTGTTGGCTCTTGCTGACTCTCCCTATTCGCCATATGTTACCCAAATCTCCACCCCTCTGCAAGCACATAGTCTTGCATCCTTCCCAGAATGCAGAATTCACATCTGTCCTCCAAATGCTTTTTGGAGGGTGGGTGGGGTCTGTCTTTTTTGTAATGGGGTTGGATGGTGAAAGAGCCTCTGGTGCTGGTTTAAAGACTCAGCCAGTCAGCAATGACTGCCTCTGATCAAAAAAGCTGTTTTAAGTTGTCATGTGGTACCATTTTCCCAAATTGTCAATGGGTTTATATTGCAGAAACAGGTCACAGACTGTCCCCAGATAAACCTAGGACCATTCTTTTGCATTTGGGATATGGACAAAATCGGTCTGTCACTTTGCTGGTGCTCAAAATCCCAAAGCAACCTTGCTGGCTCCAATGGAGTTTGTTATTTTTTCTGGTGCAGGGACATATCACAGCACATCCAGACTAGTCAGTCAGGGTGATTCTGCTCTTGCAACGTGAAGATACCTTCATCGCCTCCAGCATGCAATTTTATGCCCACCTTGCTGTGTGATTTTACTGCTTGCTTAAATTTACTGTGTTTTTCCACTTAGGCTGCTCCAAAGTGACATGCATCAGTCTGACTCGCGAAGCCTCCATCAAGCTGTCTCCTTTACACGGGAAACAAATCTCCATCCGCTACTTGGACATGACGGACTGCTTTGTTCTCGAGGATGAAGGACTGCACACCATTGCGGCTCACTGCACTCAACTGACCCACCTGTACCTGCGCCGCTGTGTCCGCATCACTGACGAGGGTCTTCGCTACCTGATGATTTACTGCACGTCCATTAAGGAACTGAGCGTGAGCGACTGCCGCTTTGTCAGTGACTTCGGCATGCGGGAGATTGCCAAGCTGGAGTCGCGCCTCCGATACCTTAGCATCGCTCACTGCGGCCGGATCACAGATGTGGGCATCCGTTACATAGCCAAATACTGCAGCAAGCTGCGCTACCTCAACGCGCGGGGCTGCGAGGGCATCACGGACCATGGTGTGGAGTACCTCGCCAAAAATTGCACAAAACTCAAATCACTAGATATTGGCAAGTGCCCTCTGGTCTCAGACACCGGCCTGGAGTTTCTAGCCCTCAACTGCTTTAACCTGAAGCGCCTGAGCCTGAAATCATGTGAGAGCATCACTGGGCAGGGCCTGCAGATTGTAGCTGCCAACTGTTTTGACCTGCAGATGTTGAATGTGCAGGACTGCGATGTCTCTGTCGATGCTCTGCGATTCGTTAAACGACATTGCAAGCGCTGTATTATAGAGCACACCAACCCTGCCTTCTTCTGAAAGGACACCCCACACCTGTCATTGCAATGCAGTATTAAAAACACTGATGTATAACCACACGCTCCCATATTCAGTAATGCTGTCTTTTCTATAGCTCACGGGAGTCAGCTTTTCTTGTATGTTGTGGGTGAAGGGGGTTTCTAGAGGACTATTTTGTTTGCTTTTTGTATGATCACTTTTCAAGTTGTGGTGGGTCTCCATGGAGAGGCTGCCTTAATGCAAAAGCAATGAGTGCTCAGCATCCCCAGTGGAGTGCCATTTCCATTACAGCCATGACCTTGTCCCAGGCTACAGTAGCTACCTCCAAAGGAAATAGCACATAATCCCTCCTTTGGAAATGCTACTAAGCTGTGTCAAATACATCTGAATTCCAGCTGTGCTCATGAAGCTGACTATGCAATATGTGTCTGTGTTCCCCAACTTCTAATATGGCTGATTAAGCATCCTTTTGTCTCCAAGTAGTTTGTCTTTGGTAGTCATCCATTTCAATCCCTCAGGAAATACTGGGTAATGTTCTTAAATATACTTGATTGAGGCAGAATGTGACCTGCTGGCCATTGCTGAGCACTCTGCTGAGTGAATCTGGAGATCCACGTGTGGATTCTCTTGGAACGTTCACCTCCAGGTCACTTGTGCATCATCACTGCTTGCCTTCATTTCTAAATCTGACCTCTCCTGCATGTGTAGTACCACCCTTTGGTAGCAGATAGGGACTTCTGGGTCTGATAAGTAATGACATATTCACCTGAGTGAAGTAAACCAGCTGCGGTATTAGTGGCCTGGGAAAGGGAATAGCCAGCAATCAGCCTGGGAAGCTGCTGTAATTCTGCAACAAGCTGAGATAGCACTGTAGTATACTGGGGACTCTCTGAGGCGTGGTGGAGCAGCTTGCACAGGGCAGTCTCAGTTGCTGTGCTGCGTGGCTGCCACCAGAAAGTCTGTCTTTGTTCCTTCACCGTACCTCTTCAGCAGCCGTGGCACCACTGCAGTGAACTCTCCCTTAGCAAACCAGGCGCATGAGTTGAGGTAAATTTAATATGTGCCTTAATACACATAAAACCCCGACTCTTTCCTGTGGCCTTCCATTTCAAAGGACAGATGGCTGATCTCAAGACTTCTAAGTTGTTAGCCTGATGTTAGATGACACCCCTGGGGACAGAGGGGCTTAGGATGTTATTCACGTTAGATCTAGATTTTGTGAACCTTGTCTGTGTGTGTTCTCTTAGGCTGGAGAAACAGCTGCTGTTTAAAAAGGAATTTAAACACATTTGTTGCCCTGTGACATTGGGAGCCCCTTGTACTCTCGTGGTCACTCTTGTTCATTGAATTGCTCATGGAAGAGCAAGAGTGGTTTGGAGGTTCCCACATCTCATTGCCTCCTTCCCCAGAGCGTGTGGTCGTTTCATGGTTACTTTCTTCACAATTTTTTGGCAGCCATTTCTCTGCTTTTTCACATGTAATAATCAGGTCTGAAAGCCAGACATGCTAGGGGTGATGATATTTTCAGGCAGGCCCCCTGCGCCTGACTGACAGGTGAATTCATACGTTCAGCTCAAGCACTATAAACATCTCAGTAGAGAACATAAGAAGGGAAGCACCATGTCTGGTTTTCATAAGCAGTAGTTCCATCATCTCCAGACAACACTAATAAAATCATTGATATGAAGTGAAAATCCATATGCTGGAGAAAAATACATCACTGCTGAGGAAATACTTGTAGCAATGCTCTCTCAAATTACAGAAAAGAAATGGTTTGGACATGTCCCTGCAGAGGGAACTTGTTCTACTGTTGCACAAGTTCCTGTAACTTATGTACGTTCCTCCAGTTCTGAGTTTCTTAACATACAGGATGTCATCAACTCTGAATTACAAATCACATTGTACTAAAGCAAATAGGGCCATGGAAAATGAATTTGTCATTGTTACTATTACTGGCCAGTGACTAATAGGGGGTGATACCATCCTTTGGCTAGTGAATGCCATTTTGGTTTTCCTTTCTGTATTTTTAAAAGTAGAGATTCTTCTTCAGCAAGTAGTACAGTATATTTTATCCGAGCCAGCTATACTCTCTGTTTGTCTCTTTATCTCAAAATGGCCCCAAGGATAGTTAAATGTTAAACCAGTTCCTGAGGATGGTGGGATTTTGAGCCGTTTGCACTCATGAAATATAAGGCCTCATTAGTAACATTTAACTGTTTATTAAAAAAAAAAGTAAAAGCTACTTTTCTGGCTATGCTAAATTGAGTGAATAGTGCTACATGGTTTTTAAGGTTTCTAATGTTTAAATTGGCCTGTACTGTACAAATCTCACTATAAAGCCTTAATTTGCTACCAAGAAATAAAGCGATATATTGGTAACTGATGAGCATGCATCGTCATTTGCGCTAATCGATTTAACTTCTGGTGAAAAAGGGAAGATTAAATACTTATAAAACTTTTCTTGGAAGGTAGGTGCATGAGCACATCAACACATCAGGTAGGTGGATGATTATATTAAAAAAGAAACAAAATATCTTTGCTATAGATTATGACCTTGCCTATCTGTCTCTTTAAATTTTTATTTTCCGCATGGGGACCTTTTTGACCTGAAATATAATCAGTAACTGGAAGTGAAAGTAAAATTAAAAACAGTATATAGAAAGCACATGTGTAAAATTTCTGGAGGTCCTCTGCACTGGTTTAACAGCAAGTTAACATACTTGATGTGAAAAATAAAATTAAATGCCTGAAAAGGTAGAGCACTTTTTAGTGCAGTGTTGCCCTTCGAATGCTCAAAAAAAACCCACTTAAGGGGGCACTGGTGGAAAATGTATAAAGGCAATTTTTCTGAGCCAAGCATCTTTAATGTTCATGGTCTTACATGATCTGAGTTGGCACTCTGAGACTGCTACTTATTTCAAGAAAATCTGAATTGAACTTATTGATACAGCTTGCCTGTTTTAACTTTTAACCTTTTTTCTGATATTTACTTACAAAATGACATGACCAGAAAAGAAAACTGAAATAGTGCATGTGGAGCTGAGTTTGCTGGAAAGGTTGTAACATGTGACTGATGTGTCTTCATTCCAGTTTGGGGTTGGCAAAGACCATAAATTTCCTGAGCAAAAACATTGTTGATTCTTGAACCATAAAATTCAGGCTCAGGCAGTGAGGCTTATTCTGCTGTGCAACAGCATGTGGTGATCTCATCAAAGAAAGCAGTGATGAATCACATCGGTCAGGCTGGCATGTTGTTTATGTCTTCGGAAGAACTTGTGTCCTGTAGAGGGAGGTCTCTTAGAAAAGGCGCCTCTAAACTACCATGCACTGCAATGGTAGCCAAAGCTCTGTGCCTCAGTATTCATCTTTCTCATTCCTTGGCTTTCATGAAATGTGGAACTGTATTTTCCCCATTAGCAGCACAAGATTGATGTGAAGTGTGACACTTGCTTTTTTGGGCTATGCTCATCTGGTTTCCTACAAAATGCAGAACAGCTTCTGTTGGGTGTCTTGGGCTCAGAACTGTGGTCCAGACTGTAGCCTTGAGTAGCAGCTTACATGGTTTCTGAAAACTGCTAGCCTTTGAACTGGGAAATTAAAAACCTAATTTAGTAAAAGACCTAATTTTAGCACTAAGCTTGAAGCTGTTCCAAACTCTCATTAAAAAGAAATGCGGTGACCATTTGGACTGCAGAGTGGCTGCCAGTGTTTGTTTAAAGGGGAAAAGTTCTCTGACAGAGTTGGTGCATGGCTTCTCTTCCCACAGCATTCCCCGGGAAAGTAACCTGCTCTTCGTTTTTTCTGATTTTGTCAATTTAGCTATTCGTACTGAAGATTCCCAAGCTGGGCTTTGAAAATGTTAGTGGAAATGGTTCATCTGGTTCTGTAAATAAAGCTAGGAGGAAACGTCATTTTGCTCATGTTAAACTCCTGGTGACCTTTCCTTTGAAAATGGTCCGTTGCTCTCCATCTCCTCTAAGGCCTTCAGAGTGAAAGCCTGAGCCTTGTCAGGAGGTCAGCTATGGGACAAGGATGTGTCTTACTGAACTCCCTGTTAAAATTCACCCAAAGTTATCTATGTTACACATCTTTGGACATCTCCTACTCTATGACCAGGGAGAAAAGGGGCACGTTTAGATCTCAGGACTTGTAGTCTGGCAAGGCTGAGATTTGGCAAAGCTGAGAGGCGTTTATCACTCTGGCAGTGTGAAGGAGGAGATGACCTGAATTATATGGAAACTGCCTGGAAGACAGGGCAGGGTGGAAAGGTGGGGTTTTGAGAACTGGAACAAGAAGAAGGATGAAGGAAGTTTCTTGGGCAAGTGGGACTGGGACTGAGGTGAGAAGAGATTGAATGATTTTAGCAAAGAAACTGGGGCTGATGTTGAGAGGTGGGTTTGTATAACTTGTTGGACAGGGACAGCTGCACCAGAGAAACAGTAAGGACTGAATAATGAAGTCTGGGACAGGAGCAGAAACTTGAAGAAAATTAACTGGACATCATGTAAATACAGAACACTCCCTTGGCAAAGGCTTTGAGGAAGGCTGACAAACTGTTTCAGTGAGGATGCCTTCAATTTGAAACAGCCCTTAAAAGTGAAATAGTAATTTTGCATTTAGTTTGTCTGATATCTACCCTTTTTTATATTTTGTGAAGGCAGAAAATCTTTACAGGCAGAACTTCCGCCTTTACCAGCAAATGTATACGGAGGCCTGAACACATTGTTAATCCCTGTGTCTTGTTCCTGCCTTGACACCTTTGTGCGAGGCAGAATACTGAGAAGAGCAATGCAGGACAGGTTTGTAACATCTATTGGCCATCATATTTGAAAAATCATGGCAGTCAGGTGAAGTTCCCGACGACTGGAAAAAGGGAAATATAACCCCCATTTTCAAGAAGGAGAAAATGGATGACCCGGGGAATTACAGACCGGTCAGTCTCACCTCTGTGCCTGGCAAAATCTTGGAGCAGATTCTCCTGGAAGGCATGCTAAGGTACATGAAAAACAAGCAGGTGGTTGGTGACAGCCAGCATGGCTTCATTAAGGGGAAATCCTGCCTGATCAATTTGGTGGCCTTCTATGATGGGGCTACGAAACTGATGGACAGTGGCAGAGCAGTTGACGTCATCTACCTGGACTTGTGCAAAGCCTTCGACACTGTCCCACATGACATCCTTGTCTCTAAATTGGAGAGACATCAACTTGATGGGTGGACCACCTGGTGGATAAAGAACTGGCTGGATGGCCGCATGCAAAGAGTTGTGGTCAATGGCTCGATGTCTGGCTGGAGACCAGTAAGGAGTGGTGTCCCTCAGGGATCAGTGTTGGGACCGGTCTTGTTCAACATCTTTGTCGGTGACATGGACAGTGGGATTGAGTGCGCTCTCAGCAAGTTTGCCGATGACACCAAGCTGTGTGGTTCGGTTGATATACCGGAGGGAAGGGATGCCATCCAGAGGGACCTTGACACGCTTGTGAGGTGGGCTGATGCCAACCTGATGAAGTTTAACCATGCCAAGTGCAAGGTCCTACACCTGGGTGGGAGCAATCCCAGACACTAGGTTGGGCAGAGAAGAGATTCAGAGCAGCCCTGCAGAGAAGGACTTGGGGGTGTCGGTCAATGAGAAACTTAACATGAGCCAGCTTCAGTGTGCGCTCGCAGCCCAGAAAGCCAACTGTATCCTGGGCTGCATCAAGAGGAGCATGACCAGCAGGTCAAAGGAGGTGATCCTGCCCCTCTACTCTGCTCTCCTGAGACCTCACTTGCAGTATTGTGTGCAGTTCTGGTGTCCTCAACATAAAAAGGACATGGAACTGTTGGAACAAGTCCAGAGGAGGGCCACGAGAATTATCAGGGGACTGGAGCACCTCCTGTATGAAGATGGGCTGAGAAAGTTGGGGCTGTTCAGCCTGGAGAAGAGAAGGCTGCGTGGAGACCTCATAGCAGCCTTCCAGTATCTGAAGGGGGCCTACAAGGATGCTGGGGATGGACTCTTCATCAGGGACTGTAGTGACGGGACAAGGGGTAACGGGTTCAAACTTAAACAGGGGAAGTTTAGATTGGATCTAAGGAAGAAATTCTTTACTGAGAGGGTGGTGAGGCACTGGAATGGGTTGCCCAGGGAGGTTGTGAATGCTCCATCCTTGGCGGTGTTCAAGGCCAGGTTGGATGAGGCCTTGAGTGGCACGGTTTAGTGTGAGGTATCCCTGCCGATGGCAGGGGGGGCTGGAACTAGATGATCTCAAGGTCCTTTCCAACCCTGACTATTCTATGATTCTTCCTTTGTCTCTATTTCAGCAACACTAACTGTTCGGCTTTGCTAAGGTGCAGGCGTCACCGTGGAGCCAAATTCATGCCCTTTTGATGGCTGTTAAAGGGCATAATCATAATGATAGGTTCAAGTTACTGCCACGCAGTAGACATCAAAATTCAAACTTAGCTTAAAGAAAAATACATTTAAGTGAGCAGCATTACTGCACGCTATTAAAGAGATTAAATCAGCTTTCTCCATAAAATAGCTGGGGGATGTTTATTTTCACACGCCCCTGCTGTACAGCTGTATGCTTCAGAGGAGGTTTTCCCTCTATTTTTGCCTTTAAAAACTGGGCAGAAATGTTGGGTCATTTTTCCTTTGTCCTCTGGACAATCACAGAGGCATGTCTCAGATTGAAACTACTTAATGGAAATCTTTTCCGCGTAGGCTCTACTCATACAATTACATATATATATTATGAGTGCAACAATCCAGTTGGCCACAGATATGTCAAATTAAGTCAATATAAGTTACTAAGCAGTCACCAGAGAGAGAATGAGAGGGACCAGAAGGTGGGAACTTCGAAAAAATGTCCCCCCTCAGCTTTTATATATGACTCTGGTATTTTTAATGCAAAACAGCAATCCTAACCATTGCTTCCAGCACTAAAGATGTGTTCTTTGGGTTAGAATAGTTTAATTTTCCTTTGTTTTTTAAAGAAGCATTGCATGCTGTAGCTTCAAGCTGACATAAATTGTAGAGATGGAAGACGTCATCCTCAAGATGAGAGAGAATACAAAAAGGGATTTGTGCCAAGAGGAATGACTATTTTTAACAGTTTTGTGTTTCATTGTCTGTCTTTGATGGCTCCTACAATACTTTTTTTTTTTTTAAAATCCAGTAAGTGGCCATTCTTGAGAAGTTTCTGTTACTTCTTCAATGTAGTCCTTTCACAGGATTGCCTCAGCAGATAGACATCACAGCTTCAGAAAACAATTAGTTCCCAGCTATAAAAAGTGAGTGTAGCTATTTTATTGTTTATAAGCTGCCTTATCAAGTGTCTTCACATCTTTATACCCTAAATGAAACATGAAATTTTCATTATCAGGACAAACAAAAAAGATATTTATATATATTTATTAACAACAAATCACGTTTTGCTGACGCCTAAATTTTGCTCTGGTTGTCTATTCCCGGTTTATTTTATGCTGTGAAAATACTTTGAAGAAATTCTGGGCTTGAATTAGACTGTATTTGATTACTCAATGGTCATGTATCTCATGATACTACTGTTGTCGATATGTCTTTTGTGACATGGCACTTCAGAGTATTGCATAGCACTGCACTGGATTTCAGCATGGAAACAGAATAACACATGATATATGTGACACATAACAGTTGTCAGAGCTCAGATCTCACGTGTGGGATCTGCTGCTGGAGGGTCTGAAAATACTGGATCACAGTAGTGTCAATACTTTTGTAGTGATTCATTCCTTAACTGCATCTCTTATTTTATTCAGCATCAATTACAGGAGCAAGCTCTTCAACACCTGCTTTGGCGAGGGTAATAGAGCTGTAACCTTTTCTCCACATTGTCCTTTCCTTTTCTTTTCTGCCCTCAGAATTACCCAAGCTCCTGTGAGAGTCTGAGTTGTTCTGCCTACATAGTCATGGATAATACAAATGACAGATATTAATAGGATGAGTAAGGCCATTTACTTGGCAGGCAGTCCAGGTGACCGGACTGAGAAGATTGACTACAAGTCAGTGACCACTTAGTGGCCAAATCTGCCTCACGTTTCTCTGCGGAGGTGAGAAGTCCATGCATGAACACCAGTAAATGAGATGCTTTCTGATGCTTGCTCTTCTGGTGATATGTGGAACTACAAGATGACTCAGCTGCGGGAGAAGGGGGGGGGGGGATCCACATAATCAAATCATTAATATCCTTTTTGTTAAAGTAGCATAGTAGAAAATCAGGTATACAGCTATCATGAGCCACAACAGCTTTCACTTATTGCCAATATTAGACTGATCTGCTGGCGACTTTTCATAACATAGCAGGTCACATCCCTCATTATGTAACAGGGCACTGCTGGGGCAGGACCGTGTTGGTTTTTCTTCTCTCTGGCGTTATATTCCAGTAATGATGTTGTATTCAGAAATGACCCAAACCTTCTCTCTCTGTGTCTGTCCCCCAGGTGACAGGTAAGTTTTGGTGGTTTGCTTTTTAATCCCCCCTGAACTCCCATCCTTTCCCCTCTCTATCCCCAGCTGACAGTCTTGGGGACATCCCAAGGGCCCTCTCTCAGCGGGATATGGCAGCAAGGTATCATCTCCACTGCTACCACCTCCCCACTCAGGCTGACACCTTCTCTACCTGCTGAAACTTGAATCCTTGACGGTGTTCTCCCTGAAATGTGGTTGCCTCTCCCTTTTCCTTTCTTTGTGCTATGCTCACCACAAAAAGCTATCTTTCACACTGGCAGGGCAGCAGCGGTGTCACTGAGGTGGGATCTGCTGCATTTCCCAAGGCCCAGAAGAAAGGGAAAGCTCAAGCAAGCAAGGAAGTGCCTGGTGTATGACAGTAACAGCAGAGCAGCACAGCTGAGGAACGGAAGGAGCAGGGAGGCACTTCATCTGTCTGATTTCTGAACGTTGGTTTACTTTTTTGTAAGGCAAATTGATGAAGGCATAAGAGGGCCTTGCAGCCTGAACTTTGGAACTCATAAACCTCTGGCAGATTAAATCTGAGAGCATGGTAAAGCAGCCTTTCCTTCCCCTGCCAAAGAATAAGAAAAAGCAAGAGAAAGTTGCGTCAAAATGACCAATAAAGAGAGTAAAGGAATTTGGAGCTGAAAGCTGGACTGGACATGGTAATGTGTAATATCTTGCTTAAAAGGTATTTTCTCCCACAGGAGTCAACTATGACCCTGTGAAGCTGAAAGGTAAATTAAACGTTATCGTGAAGATTGCATATACTGAGCACATGGATAAATGTGGCGACAGAGAAGAATTAACAGAACTTTTCTACAAGAAATCCTCCCATGGGCCCAACAATACATGGGGGGACCTGTCAGGCTGGGGTGCTGGGGCACCAGAAAAAGTTCAAGGATGGATTCTGTGTCTGGCATCACAGTGTGGATTAGGATGCTTCATCTGGAAAACCTAAGGCGGGATATAATGGGTATAACAAAGGTCACTGTGTCATGGATGGCTTAAGGGATGAGGGGATTGAATGTTTACCACAACTACTAGCTACAAAACAAAAAAGTTAGGAGGCATCAAGTTAGGCCTTCAGGTAAAAGATCCATATCAAATTAAAGTAGTTCTTTGCTTGCCATGTGTTAAAGCCTTGGATTCTGGCCATGGGGTGTTGCAGATTCTAAATGTTCACATCGTTTAAGAACAGACTGGACAAGTTTGTGGAGGAGAAGTCTGTGTGCAGCTATTAAATGCAACAGACAATCTCTGGCTTGGGAAATGCCTGCGGCACAAAGTGTTGGAGGCTGGCAGGACATGCTGGGGAAATATACTTGCTTTATGCTTGTGCTTCTATCTAGGCATCTGTTTTCTGGCTGCACTCAGACAGGCTGTTCAGCTACACGAACTGTTTGTCAGCAGCTCTTCTCCTATTTTGATGTTTGTCTCAGATGATTCTTGACACAGAGCACATGCTTCTTGCTTGCGGTGCTGTTGGTCAGAGTTGCTCAAGGTCCTCCAAATTAAATATTTCTTGGCACCCTCTTCTCTAAAATCCTTATGCTTCAGAGTGGAAAACCGAAAGTTTCCAGGAGCTAACACCCCATTAACTCTCATGGGAATAGGCATTTGAAATTTTGCTGGGGACTTGGTACCCTGCCTCTTTAGACCCTATTGCTGCAGGCTGCAACATAAGCATCTGTATTTGGAAGAGAGAGAGCAGGGTAAGGAGAGCATTTTTTGCTCCCTCTACTCCTGCAAGTCAGGAAGCTGGTCACAGAGATCAGCTGCTTTTTCAGGTCCCTCTCGCTCCTCATCTGCAGGGAAAATTTGGTAAATCAAGAAAATTCTGGATTTCTTTAATATGGCTGTGCTGCATCTTTGTAATCAACCAGAATTTGCGTGTAGCATCTGCTCAGCCAGAGAAGTTTAAGCCTCTCTGCTGCCCTTTATTAATTTTTAAAAGTGTCTGTCGGTTTTTGTGATCATTTCAGATGCAAGAGGCTGTAGGAGGGCAGTTGACCGCTCAGTCATGTATTCAGCAGTATTTAAACAACCGGCTCTGATGCTTGACATCAAAATCCAATCTCCTTTAGATGCCTTGAAGCCAGAGCATGACCAGTGAATATAGATCTGGTACAAACTGTACCATAACTAAGCGGCAGTTCCCAGGGGGCCATGATTCCCAGACTCATCTGGAGGAGGCAGAAATACTGTCCTGATCGGCACTGAAAAATCTCTTCTCTGCTTCTTCAAACCCTTTGCCTACTTCTGGCCCTGGGCCCACACAAATACCCAAACACAGCGAGGAATATAAACCAGCAAGGGTCTCAGCTTTCATAATATGACTAAGTTGTTTTGATTTAAGAGTGCTCATCTTGCCAAGATTGGAAAAAATGAGTCCCATTCTCTTCACGGCTGGATGTCAAAGTACACTCAGGTTTCCAGACAAATGCCCCAATTGCACTCACTTAAATGAACAACTGGACCAAGACTTGAGTGGTGGAGAACTTAACTCTTTAATATTAGTTTTAGGGAAACCTGGAGAAAAATAGGAAAAACAAGACCATTATCAACCTAAGTTAAAAACAGAGCCAAAAATATGGGGAATTGTATCTTTTTCTAACCATTCCCTTCTGAGGGAGGCACATTTAGCTGCTCCAGGTGCTGTTCTGTAGGCCACAGAGCATTGGTAGCACTTAGAAGCAAATGGGGAGGAGGGAACTGTAATGCTACAAAAGGGTAAAGTCCTTGCTCTGCACATATATGAAGTCATCCAGTTAAACCCAAAAATGCGGGTGAAAAGGGGCACGCAGAATTACTTTGCTGATCTTAGAGTACTGAGACAGTATTTGAAATTATCCTGGACTTAACTTAATTTTCTGCATAGAGTTTGTCAGCAGTGCTGCAGTACTTCATGAGTTTCAGAGCATTGCTCGATTTGCCCCTTTAGTGCACAGTGTGTGATCAAAAGGTAGAAACAATACTACTGCTATTTATACATATGCTGGGTCTTCTCTAGGGTCATCAATAACTATTCCTTGCTGCATAATCTCAGCCTGCCTTTTTTTTAATAAGTTGTTCTTTCTGTAATACCCTTACAGACTGATGCAAATGTAGATTCATACTGGAAAAATCATAGCAATGTAGAGCAGCAGTTTGCAGGAGACCCGTCACTGTGAAGGAGTCCCCATGTTTGTGGATTCCTGGCACATTTGCAAGCCTACGTTTATTCCTTATTGGAGCAGGAGTTTCAGGAAAAGTGTTAGACTAAAGCCTCAATTTAGTTGTCAAAACATGGGTACTGGATACCATTAGAGATGTGCAAGGGTACCCAAGTCATCTGCAGAAGGCTGGCAGGGATGAGACAGTCCCCAGGGAAGACTTGGGCAGAGGGAGGCCAGGCAGATGCCATGAGGCATCTCAAATGCCTTTAGTTGACCTTACTGAGGCAAGGACGCTTCTGAAAGTTGCAGGGCAGATGTTTGTGGTTAAGGTCAGAGAAGCTGTTCCCTGAGCCACAAACACACACAAAAATAAACCATAAATGATTGACTATGCAGGCAAGTATAAAAAAGGCTGTCATGTGAGGGTATGATCATTTTATAATGCTGGCTGCTGCAATTTTGTGCAAATATTTATTTTTCTATAAAGGATAATTTGGACGTCCTTTTCAAATACAAAATGTTTCTGATGTTTAAAAGAAAAGATGTGGGACATCTTAGCTCTTACTGCCTGAGCTTTGCAAAGGTCTCTAAGCCCCTTTCTGGGATCTGAAGGAAGAAGTCATCTCAAACTGCAGCACTGGCTCCATCCCCAGCTGAAGGGGAGGGGATGCCGAGTTACAGACTAGGAATCACTGAGGAAATCCCTATGCCTAAAATAGCTGTGAGGATACAGCCCTGCTCTGCTTTTGGTTCTGTCATTTAGCTGCTGAAGAAACAGCACCTCATGTTGGGCCTGGGGGTCATGGGAAGTAACATGCACCAGTTACACTTTGCAAATACGTTTGGGCTCCTCTCCAGCCCTACACAGGGAATGGTGCATAGCTCGGTGTGCCTTCCCAAGGGCACTACAAGGGATGAGGTGTCCAGCAAGACCTGCAGTGCCTGTCTGACTTCTGGCCTTGAGCACCAGAGCCTAGCGTGGGAGAACCCTCGCTCATCCCCTAACTAGGGACCTCCAGGAGGGCTCAGTGTCCCCTTCTTCCCCCTTTTTGTCCACTTTTGGGAGTGTCGAGCAGAGGGAGGCAGGGATGAAGAAGCAAAGCTGAGTTTTTGAAGCTGAGACCATAGTGCAAGCTCCAGGGCTAAGGGACCCTTGCTAAAAGTGGCTGCGTAACATTTATTTGCAGCATGTCCAGATGCTTCAAGATGTTACAAGTGTTGTCCTGGGTTTCTTGTCCTGCCTTATGTTCTACAAGGCAATGACAATTTGCACTGCTGCCTGCTCTTCAACACTAAATAATGTGCTATTGAGTAGTCTCTGTTCTGTCTGTTTGTTCCCTAGGTATTTTTGCTTTAGTGGTTTTGGTTTTTATTTCCTCATCTTCCCTGCTTCTGCAGTGGCCTTCTCACCCTACTTGTTTCATTTTCATTTAAAATCAGCATGTTTTCTCTCCACCTAGCAGATGCCCTGAAGGTCTCTCAGAAATCCTTCATTTTGTTTTTTTTTTTACTTTTCCCTCAGAAGGCCAAACTAGGAAGATTTTTACCATGAACCATTAACTGTATGTGTAAAAGAGGAGCTAGAGCCTTACTTTCCATGATTTCAGACTATTAAGTGCTGAAAGTTATCCCCCAAATGTTTTGGTTATGGTTTTTTTTCAGTAGCTACAACAGTTGATAGATCCTTTGCAAGTAAAGGCTGGTTTGTGTGGAAAAATCTGGCTGCTGATGACAGCATGAAATTAATTTTCTTTTGTTTTGCACATGAATGTTTTCCTGTAGAGGAGTCATCCTGCATCGTTACCCAAGGTGAACGATTATTCTGAAAATCCAAAATGTTTGTGCTGAATCGCTGCGTTTGTGATAGTCATTGAAGGCAATATCAGCTCTGGTTGCTAAGCAACAGTGCCTGTTTAAATAAAAACGTAGGGATGCTTTTTCTATCCTCATGACACGCAGAAAGATTATCCTGGTTTATTTGTAAGAAGGAGGTGTTGATAGGTTTATTTTGCAGAGAAAATTTCCCATCTCTCCTTCTTCATCCTTTCTAATAAAAGTAAATTCTCTTAACAAACAAGGTGGTCAAATTTCTATTTCAGTTAAGTAGTTGAAATTACCCTAAACAAAGCCACATATTGTCACAACAGTGTTAAATTAAAAGCTGGGGCTCCAGTAACAGTGCACTCTCATATTAGAAAGTTTAAATCACTAGGAAAAATTATGTCATCCATGACAAGATACCTTATATTTGAAATGCCAAGTAGCAAACATAACAGATAAAAGAAGTATTCTTGTTGCATGGCTCCTAAGTGTTCGTGTCAGTTTTGAAAATTAGATTCTAACACTTATATTTCTTTCATTTTGCAAAGATGGTCTGAGTGCCTTCTGCTGCCTGTGTCTTGCTGAGAAAGACATCACCTCTGAGAGCAAGGGAGACTTCTTCCAAAGACCTGCTGCCTCGAGTCAGTGCAGGCATTGTTCAGGTCTTTGCAGTCTGAACAGCCTTTCTTCTGCCGAAGGTGTGCTGGCACGCAGCGGTCCCTTTGAGCTCCTTGTTTCTTGATGAAAAGGAGCACATGGTTTTCATCAGATTTGCTCAAGACAAGGTTCAGGTGAGAACCTGGGAGGTTCAGTTCCAGATCAATGAGGAGTTTGTGGTCCTGTGTCATAAATAACTCAATATTTGTGGAGTATTACACACAGTTTCATGAAGCTGGGTGTTCAGTACCTGCACCCATCTTCATTGTATTTTCTGAGTAGTGACATTAGTTAATGTCACAGCTCTTGATTTTACTGGAATGTTGTTGTGTTTCCTCATAGCCCGACCAGACTCAAAACACAGAGGACTCTCTCATACTGAGACATGTAGTTATTTCTTGGCCTACTATTATTGATAACATCTGTCTCAGTATTATAATCTAAGTTCTCTGCTGCACTGGCAGCCAAGAAATGTGGTGCTTTGGGATCAAACATATTGCTGGATTTGTTTCTTGCAAAAATTTTTCTTTTAGATCAAACTATTTAATTCCCCAAGAATTGTGAAATGAGATCAGTTTCACTGACACAGAACCAAAACAGTTTCAAAACAATCCTTAAAACATTTTTTAGATGCTGGGCTTTTCATTCTGGGTTGGATAAAACCTGAGTTACATTCCTGTCCTTCTGAGTCTGACCTGTCTCCTGACCAGCCTCCCTCCAGAAATGTCTTCAATCCACTGTTTGAACAAAAACACTTAAAATCAAGTCAATGAAATTATAGCAGCTTCCAAAGAAAACATTTGGAGCTCATCAGCATGTATCATTTTACAGGTTTTAGCATGATTCATTTGGGTGTACAGCTCTGCTCTGCGAACACTTTTAATATTGTTTTCTCCCTGTTCAGGATAAAACAAAATTTGAAACCTGCAGTGTTTTAGAGGAAAATGGAATTTTCAGATTTGTGTTGGCTCCTTCCAGGAGACACGGCTTGCCACGCTCAACCTCTCGCCATTCCTTTTGTATGGGTAGCAAACTGTAGCACACACCTCACCAGGGCAAGACCAAAGTGATCCATAAATGAGTCCTGCAGAATGGTCAACTGCTAGTCACAACGGCAGGAAATGGGATCAAAATGTTGTCAGATTTTACAGGTTCCTGCAGAATGGGACCTTCTCCTGGAAGAAAACAAACAAATGAAAACAAACAAAAAAACCCAGCCAAAAAACCACCAATGATTACTTTTAATATCTTCTCAAGCCCCTCTGTGATCCCGATCCCCTCTTAGCTCAGCAGTGAGCTGCCGGTCCCACTCCATGCTTCCCCACCATCCTGGCTTCTCCTGGAATTTGCTTATAAACCCAGCTAATAAATCTCCTGGAGTGAAAAAAAAAATCACAATCTGATAAGACCGAGGGAATGAGCAGCTGAAACCCGACTCGACAGCAGACTGGCTTTCCCCGGCCTGGGGTTCAGCCAACACACAGCTCGCTTGAGCAAGGGCTCCATCTGCGGGAAAAGGACCAGCATCCTGGCAGAGATGTCACATTCTGGTAAGAAGAGGAAAACCCTCAGGGTTTCTCCTTTTCCAAATGCATTGTGAGTTACTGTGTTGCTAAAATGCATTGCCTGCAAAACCCACACAGAAAAAATATCTTTCTGAATCGATGTTCAAGTAGTGAGCAAAGTAAGCCAGGCACAGAAGCAGAGATGCTGATGGGTAAGGATTTGTTTTCTCTGATGTTAAGTTACCACAGCTTCATGGCTTGCCTGGAACCACTCTCAGTACAGGTTCTCTGAACATTTCATGTGTGTGAGTGAGCAAACTGGGAACGCTCCTGCAAGTGGCCCTGTGTGTGTGCCAGTGGTGTGTGCATGCTGCTCCCTCTCTATCTCCATTCCCACTCTTTAGTTTGCTGTTGCCACATATACAAAGCATGGGCACTTGATGCTGTACCTGTCAGAAGGCACATGTCTTCTGTACGTGTCCCCTGCCGTGGCCAAGTCTGCCCAATGTCACTTGGTGGCAGCAGCAGCAGCAGTTTCTAGATAGCTTTACAGTGGGAGAGTGGCTGACTGTTGATGCTGCTGGCAGTGCCTATCAGGGTGCACATTTTCTCACAGCTCTTGTTCATGACAATCCAGCTGGCAGTTCCCTGTAACTTTTGTTATTACCTCATGTAATTTGTCTGTGAGCTGTCATCCTTTAAGTTAATATATGGCTAAGTGCAATCCCTCTGTTTGGCAAGGGAGAAATGTGGCTCACTGATAGCTGGGGTCTCTTAGGCTGTTATGGAAACAGCAGGGTTTTGTTTCTGAGGACAGAGACGTCCAATCCATAGCTGTTGTCTGTTATTTCTGTCATCAGGTAGTGAACCGTACTGTGTTTTATCATGCTGGATGGCCTTAACGGGATTTACTTGTTTCTCGGTTGTTTGTTAATGAAAGAGAGATGAGATTTTGTTCAAGGTCCCCACATACGGACTTGCATTTTGCAGTTTGGGATTTGCAGGATACTCACCTGGTCTGTGAAAATTATTCTTTTGGGTCTGAAAGGCTATGAATCCATATCAATGATCTCTTCACAAGGGAATCCTCGCACAGCTTGGCAAACAGCTTACTGTGAACCCAAGATCCAGTGACTCCAGGTGAAACATGAAACACTGCTGTAAATTTGCTCTGTCACAGCCTGTGTAATTGTTTTGCAGAAAAAATCCCAAATGTGTCAGTGTTCTTGGAGCCCAGGCAGCAAGATCTGGAGCTAGCATGACTGAATGCACATAGGATATTCTGTTTTCAAACCACATCCTCTCCTAGGCAGTGCTGTGCCAGCTGTGTAGAGCCAGCTGCTACAAGAATAGGCAGACACCCTGCCTATGCCCTTGTCCTAGGAGACTGTGCTGCTTCTTTTCCCTGTTCAACTCTTCACTGGCCAGGCTGGTGGTGTTACAGGTGGCCTCCCACCAGCCATGGGTCAGTCACAGGACAGGATCATACATAAACATGGAGGCGCCAAGCCAGAGTTTGGCTTTGGGAGGGCTGCAGCATGCATTGCGTTTCCATCCAGCTATTTCTCCAAGCACATTGGTGACTTGCCCAAGAGTTGGATACTGAACTGAAGCTTCCCAGGCCTTTGTTTCAAGAGGATTTTTTTCTTCTTTTAAGTAGATAATGTATTTCTACTGAAAATAAAGCTAAAAAGCTGGCAAGTAGCCAAGGCTTGAAAGTGGTAGCTTTTCACCTGAATTATTAGCAGGAAGCTCTTGTGCTTTAGCAGCAATCCTTTTAAGTCCATGGATTTTTACAGCTGACCAAAAAGTATCTCCTAGTTATTAGCCTTCTGCAATTCCCTCTGACTTTAATGAGAAAAGGTCTTTCCTTGCTTAGTAGGCCAGTTTCTGAATTATGCTGTGTATTCTTTTCTGGTTTAAGTTTTCTTATGAGACTCATCACAGAAGAGGTAGGAAATGCTTTTACTGCTGTCCTGCTGTACAGATAACTGCTTGCTTACCCTGTAAAACATCAAGGCTATAACCATTAGCAATGTCACTGCACCGTTTCCCCCCTAGTGTTACTGAAGTAAACATTTCCATAATAGGTATCCCAAAAGCTCCCAAGGGAAGAAAAGTATGTATTGTAATGCAGGAAAGTTTCCTCTGCTTGCTTTAAGCGCTGTTAACACCATGTCCTTGCCTTCTCTGATTAATTGCACTGCTTTTATCATGATTAGCACATTTACCATTAGGCTGGCCAGCTGTCAAGCTAAGTTCAATCACAGCAGACAAGCACTAACTGCCTTTGTGATTTTACATTTCTGACTGATCTTCCCAAGAAAATACAAGGCCCAAATCTTCCAGCCCTGCTTGTTCCAGGCAGAAAAAACTCCTCCCTCTGCAACTAATGGCACTGGCTTAATTAACATAACTCAAAGAGGGCATCGCACAACAGCAGAATTGAATCAACTTTCTTTTTTTTCTTTAAAGAACAAATCGCATGCAATTTAGACAGTGGAATTGCTTACATACCCAATATTCAATTACATTGGGCTCTAGAGAAAAAAACGCTTATCGGACAAATTGGATATCACTTTGCCTGCTTCTGAAATGCACACATTGATATTGATGTGCAACAGGAAGCCAGGATGCAGGGGAGGGGGAAGCTGGTATTCTTACAGGTCTTTGCATCACTACTTACCCTTACACTCCTACAATGGAGAGAGCACACACAGCTATCATCCAGAAGCATCATTTGAAAGCAATAACCAAGAAAACCTTATCCTCCCTCTTTTATGGTGCTGGAGACTGCATTCTGTGTCTTAACTGAGACAATCCTGCTGTGACTTGAGAAAGTCTAAATCTACTACATTAGATTTCAGTTCTTGTATTATGCAGCAGCTCAGCACACATATGCTTGCTTTTACTTTATGGACCACCTCATCTGGTGCTGCTTCACTATGTTGCTCCTATAGTTTTTGTTACAGCTGCTAAGCAATCCAATTCTTATTTTCAAGCAAAAAGACTGGGGAATGTGTAGGACACAGTGGTTTATTGACGCCAGATTTTATTTCAGATTTCAAGGATAAACAGATGTGTGCATGTACTCTGGAAGTCCAGTCCAGATTTCATACGGAACACCTTGGTCATCAAATAACCCAATCTTCTTGCAGATTGCAAAGCCTTTGATTCAGAAATAATATCAATAAAAAGGGCTCCTTTGCGGAAAATTGACCATTTCATGATCACCTGTATCAAAGCTCGTATCTAAACTAGCCAGCACCCAAATGTCTGTTTAGAACAGCTGCTTTACAGGGACAGGGGAGGCAGGACGCAGCACAGCTACTTAAAAGACATTGTCGTCTCTTGCTGCCCACTAGTTTTTCTATTCCTCTACTAAAACATGAGCTCACCAAATCACTCTCTAACCACTGTGCATGAGAGAATAGACTTTCAATGCCAGAACGGCAATTACAGTCTAGGTCTAACAATTTTGTCTTCTAAAGAATTAACGTAAGGAGGCTGAAACAGCCTAAAAAGCACAGTATAATTGATGTAACGCAAGTATTTCATTGTCCCAAAGTAGCTGGTGTACATAACACTGGATATTTACAATTGTTGCTTGGTAAAAAGTTGTTAAGACCTGAACTCATTGCAACAGGGACAGCTGGTGTTCTCTCTGACACTTAGAGACGTCTGACATGGTTTTTACGAAGTAAGCCACATGGGAGCATTTTCTGGGTTAAAATAAGCCAGAGTTGTGCCCTGTTTGTCGCTACGGAAAGTAGCTTTTTTCCCTTTTGGTATATGCCACCATTATGATCTTCTAGATTCAGGTATTTTAATCCTTTAGCTTCCTCCAAAACCACTAGCCAACCATAGGGAAACTTGCATGAGATGCTTCAGTTCTTTTTTTCTCATGGTCAGAGTCAGAGTCTGGCCCCGAGCGCAGGTTCCTACAGTTGGATTTCTATATTACTTGGTCCTCCATGAATTAAACTTTCGTTTAAATATACTGTGACTTAACGGAGGCTCTCCAGAAAAATCTAACCTCTCCTCTGTAACATCTCTCTGTTCTGCTCTGATTTATTCTTTGAGCAGTGGTAAGATATTCACTGGCATTGATCTGTGGATTTTACACTGCAAAGAGGGCAAATAAGCGACTGCTTACACGTAAGTACAATTATCTCCTTTTACAGATACCATTAAGACTAATTTATCTGACTTGCAGATGAGACCAAGGAAAGGTGAGACTGTAAGAGAGAATGGATTCTATTTAATAGAAGTGGAAGAGAGTATTTAATCATAACACACTTCTGCTCTGTGGGTTGTAGCATTCTCAGTGCTCTGGGTTAAATTAGTATTATTGCTTGCTTTTGCACAACAGTAGCATCTCCTGCTTTAGTTCTGCAGAGGAAACTTCTGCATCACTTCCAATGCTGAGATAGTATGTACAGCATAGGTCTGAGACTCGTAGCCCAGAGCAAGCATGACTGCAAAGCAACAACATACTAAAGTAGCAGAGGAAAGGTTGCATAGAGGAGCCAAAATGCTGATGTTTCTATAATTAATAATCACCTACTGCCTGCTTTGCTTTACCAAATGGTACTGAATATAATGATGTACCTTCAATATAATGAATTTCCCCAGCTCATCTGAAAATGTCTTTATCTGTGCATTTTGGCTGTACTCCACTTTGGCTGAGTAGAACTGTTTTGCCATTGTGAAACCACTTGAGAATTTGAGTTGAACAGGATGAAAGGAAAAACAAAACTCTGAAAGAACAAATGGCCGCTTGGTTTGAAAGAGACTCCATGTAAGCAGAGAGGCCCAGGCTGGCAAAAGCTAAAATGCTACAGGGTCTTGAGTTTCTTTGTAAAATCCAGATGATTTTTTCTTTTTCCTTCATAAAGGGAGGCTCTATAAAAAAGTTGGGGATTTTCTCCTTACCAAATCTGACCTCAAAAGCGTAAACATTGGGTTTATATTTTCTTTTAAGATCTCCTGAATGAAAATCATCATATTTGAATGTGTGTATTTCAACCAGAGTTTCAATACACCCGTGTGTTTCTGTAAGTGTTTTCCAGGAAACAGTAAATCTGTCTTACTGAGTCTGCATATGTTTTTCTATACTGTATCTTTACTTATCAAATTAATTGTATTCAAGCCAACATCAAATGCTGGATTCATATTTAATACAAGTTTAGCATCATCCTGGAGATCAAGAGTGAGGATGCTGTTATATTGCATAACGTTATGTTTAGGTAGGCTTAAAAAAGTCCTGCTGGAGAGGAGAGGCTCCTCTTATGCTATGCTATGTATGCACAGCAAGGAAGCTGTATATTAAAATTTTAGAAATCTAAGAATCTAATCTCTGATTTAATCACATAAAGGGTGAGAGCGATCCAGGCACAGAAAGGCAAAGTGAGTGAAAATTGCTCAACAGAGCCAGGCTGGAAGCCTAGGTTCCTGTTTGCCAGTGCCCCTTTCCAACAATAACTTTGTTTTTCCTGCGCGACCATGGCCACTTACCAACACAACTGAAGAGACTTTGGGTTTTATCTGTAATTTCTTCAACCAATTGATTCACACTTTCAACGTGCTTGAGATTTTTTGCTAATATGCGAAATTGTAAATATTTTGTAAATATGTAAATAAATAACTGGAAAGTTAAGAAGGGAATAATATATATATATATAAAAAAAAAAAAAAAGATTCATCAAATGACTTTCAAATAAGAATGGAAGTACACCCTAAACGAATTGTAGTCAAAAAGAGGGAAGCCAGGAAAGGCATTCTTGCATTTTTCAAGCTAATTCCTACCCCCTGCCCCAATCAACAGTTTTCTGCTTTCTTTCAATTGATTCAGATTTAAAGTGAGGAAAATTTCTGAGTTCAAGGAAAAGAACCAAGAAGCTGGGTTGCATCGTGTATACTAAGGGCTTCAGAGTTTTTACAAGCTTTCTTGCATCATATCCAGAAGGTATTGGATAAGCTGTAGCATGGAACATGGTGAAAACTGTACACATGGCAAAAAAACCCCACAACATTGTTCATTTTGAAGATGTGACTTATAAATGGATGCAACATTGAAACAGGGATACTGCCTTTAAAAACTGCCCAGTTTTTTATATGTAATGAAGTATTTAAGAAAATGTCCTACCGTAGGCTTAAATATTAATATTCCTCTTCACCATAAAATAAGTTTTCTAAAACTGGGTGTGCTGACCACCCCAAGTGTCTATTTTTAATTTACTGTCAATGTGTTTTTCCCTCAGGCTCTACTTTTAGAAGGAGTTTCCAGCTCTGTGGTGTTGACATCTGGGAATCTTCATAACCATATCTATAAATAGCCAAATCAATAACATGATTCTTCAGGGTCATGGAAAGATATGTGAGGACTATTACGCACCATATGGTTAGTACATATTCCTCATTGCAAACAAACTGTAGGTGAAGAGAACATCAGACAACAAAAACTAAGTTACCACTGCACCTGAAGATGAATCACCCTGCCTTCCAAGGCATTAATTTTATCATACATGAAGAATAAACAAAGGAAATGGGTGAGAAATTAAAAACAAAATGCAAATACAAAAATCCTATGAGTCTGTAATCTCCCTTCCATTCTATTTGGTCTGCCTTATGATGTTCTGCTGTGAAAAACTCAGCATTTTTCAGGTAGCTCTGTATTTTAATACACACTACAGATTGGAGGGCTAGAACCACACCATAAATCAGTTTTCCTGTGTGTGATTTCCTAGCTTGCATCTGTTTCTCATGGAAAAATCTTTTCATAATGGAATACTCAACAAAGCTTTATTCCCTTACTGAGGAAATACTCAAAACTATACAAGCAAGTTTTTATATGGAGGAGTCAACTAATGACGGAGCTGTTGAGTGTCCGCCAGTCATGCTCAATCTGGCAGGAAGACTTTGAGAAAGTGTTTACTTTATTCATCCCTACAAGTGAGGGACGGAGAGGAGTAGCAACCTGCAGTCTGTGGTGGGAATTACTAATAAGCTTTGCTGTGTTGCTGTTGGTAAATAATGTGACTTGGGCAGCTCTCAGTGTGTAAAGGGGCCTCCCTGCAGCAACCAAGGTAGTTCACAACCAAATCCTCAGCTGGACCAAAACATTTTATGCTTGCATTAAAACAGCAAGATGGACTTAGCTACCTACTGTGGCAGTATTTATTCACCCAAGACAATTAGACTTTCTCAGAGCACATTATGAGCAAATCAGATTGCCTTCACCATGGATGAGGCTCCGAATTTAGTACTAGGGCAGGGGACTCTCCCTCAAAGCTGAACACCACAAAAGGCAGAATCACTTTGGGGATGCACTGACCCCTGGGCCAGGCAGCCACCAAGGCTGGCATGAATCCGGAAAATTGAAAGGCTCTCCTGAGTGGAGGAGAGGCAAAAGGAAAGCATGCTTGTGCTAGCTGTTATGATGTTGCTTATGAGCAGTAATGGAGAAGTTAGGAGATATATGAGAATAAAATGTTAGAAAAAGAAACAGCTACAAAAATAAGATGAGTCATAAACCACAATGTTTGCAGCTAGGAAATCTAAGCAGTTTCTTAGAATCAGAACTGTAGCCTCAGATCATGGCCAATTCTGATGTGTAGGGATCATTTACCATGGTCTACTCAAATAGACCCTGTTAAAGTGATGGCTGCTATGTACACCAAGGACAACGGATAGTCAGGAATCATCTTGCTCGAACCTGATTCTCCCAGTCCTTCTTATGGTGACAACACAGATGATCCAGGATACCAGGAGGCCACTATGACGGCCACAAGCATGGACCACCCTAGGAAACCCCATAGACTCAACTGTGTCACTTCTGCTTTTGTGCTTGGTATAAAGCCAATCGCTTCCTTTAGGGTCAGGAAGAAAATTTTCCCAGGTCACAGGGGCTGGGACAAGGCAGGTTTTTCACCACCCTTTGCTGCATAGAGCACCAGCTGTCTGCACCACCTCTTAGGTCCACTTTTTTCAAGTCATCTCTCATCTAAGCAGGCTCCTCATGCCCTGCTTCCATCTCATCTCTCTCTCCATGCCTCTGACATCTGCCTTGGAAGAGATCTTCCTTTTTTCTATATTGTACTTTTATCTCAATAAAAATCAGATTATATTTTATTTAAACAGTATCAGTTAAGCATTTTTTCATTCTGAGATGTTTGCGCAGTCAATATAAACCACTGTCTGAGCTTAGACATAAGAATCTGTCTGGTAATGCCAAAACGTCATGTGTTTGCAAGCATTACGACCAGGGGTGGGGGAAGCTGCTAAAGCTTTCCCTCAGTTAAGGAAAGGACTATCGGGATATCAGTAGAATTAACTTACTACACTCTGATGCCAGAGGATGAGGATGGAAGCACCATAAACCTATGTGCCATGAGGATAGCAGCATCGGGCTCCTCTGGAGAACCTCTCCACTCTCACTGCAGGTAGGGAAGGGGCTGAGCCCAAGGTTAGGAGGTTCGGTGTCAAGCAGGGCTGCCTGCTAGGTTCATCACAGTCCACCTCATTCAGCCCTTTTCCGGGTAATTAAGAGGCTTCAAACAATGGGAGAATTTGTGTCCTCCCATGGGTTACTGGCAGAGGTTTGTTCCTGCCTTCTTACACATTTTCCTTTCAATGAAGGAGTGGAAGATAAATCAAGTTTTCCATTTTGGATAGCTGGAGGATGTCTTCTAAAGGAAGCAGTTCTGTATTTGAGAACAATACCCTACGTGCAGCAATGCCATTTGCTGTTGCCAGGATTATCTCCAAAGGTTAAAATTTCCCTTGAACTTGAGGAGGAAAATGGTCAGTGAACAGCAGAAGATCTTAACGGTAAGCCTGTGCTGAATACCCAGAGGCATCTCAATCTGACAACTGTCAGCCCCACAGATTTCAGCTTTTTTGAGCCAATGAGGCCCTGGGAGGGAGAAAGAAAATGTAACAGTGGTTAGCAGGACAGTGTTGGGCACAGACACTGTGCCAGCAGTGAGCTATAGGTTAGACATGATGTCAGGGCTATATTCCCACACTACACTGAGCATATGGTACATCCTACAGTGAACCTTGGCTGTTGATTTCCCCACACAGAAGTAAGGAAAAGTGCAGGCAACAGCTGAGACCCACGAATGCGAGTGCTCGGGAGATGGTTGTGACACTGCAAACAGATTCAAGCAGAATAGCTGATCAGTGCTGTTCCACTGCCTGTTTCTGTTCAGGACTAATCCCAGTCTACTGCAGCCTGTCTGAAGTATCTTCTGCTAGGATTATTTCATGTCCCTCCTGCTGTCCCCCTACTTATGTCTGCTCAGATGTGGCATCTCCTTCTCTGCATGTAGACTCATTTCCAGGTGGTAGTTTGTTAAGTGCTGCCTCTGTTCTCTGGAAATCTGCAATAGAAGAGGTGAGGTTCTTCCCCTTCCACTGGAGACAGCCCGCCCAAGAGGCAGCCTCTGCTGCTGGCTGTGCCCGAGAGTAGGGTGACGAGGTGTGAGGGGGTCCCAGGCACCAAGGGGAACACCAGCAGCAGAAAAGCTGGACTGTGTGTTGAGGGAGTGAGAGAATATTTGGTCATCCTTAGGCTTGGAGTTGCTAATGAGGTAAGAAAGCAGTCTGTCCATTGCCAGGGAGCTGCGGAATGAACAGGATCCATGTCACCTGGGGAAACAGAGGCCAATGCTGACGTGCGGCTCCTTAACCACAGAGTTTAGCCTATCTGGATGATGCTTGGAAAGAGACTTTCTGACCTCTGCCCCTTCTATCAACAGGGTGAAGGTGCAAGATCTGAGTGCTAGTTTGACCTAAATGGTGAGTTTAAAGCTGTCCTATCATGCAAAACATGCACCTTTCAGTGTGTAAGGCATGGTGTCTCTGGGGCTTTTCTTAAATGATGGGTTAAGAACTGTCACAAAAGACAAGAGAATTTGGGAAGAGGACAGGAAAACTAATTTCTCCTTATAAATGACTGGGAATGGTGGATTGGTCACTAGGGGTTGGTACTTACCATGTGTTTGCATTTTTTAAGAAGTATTTTAGTTGATAAACAACACAAAGCACACTTTTCTCCACTGGAGTAAATGGGTGTTTTATTAAATATGTAATACCCAAATTAATGTCCTACGGACTTGATCAACACTTCATGTGAAGATAAATGTTGAGTGGGTCTCTTGGAACTTCTTGTTTCATGGACAAATGCCAAATTGTCATTAGCAGCAAACTGGGATGTGGGTAAATTACCTTAACGTCTGGGAGTGAGTGATAGCCCAGATGTTTTTAGTGGGAACGAGCACCCCACCCCAGCATGCACTGAATGTGGCTTGAAATGTATTGCTAATATCTGCCCATGTACAGAAAAGTCACTATTTCAAAGTTTAAAAGCTTACACAGATTCTTTTCTAGAGTTCATTAATACAAGCTGCATCTGCCCAGGACAAGGAATAGCAAAGTCTAACAAGAAATGTCACCCGGACTGAGCAAGTCTGTGCCTGAATGACAGATTTCCTCATCCTGCTAGATGAGTAGATCAGACAGCTACTGCATGGTTTGGGAAATTACGTCAGAGGGGACACAACATGTTGTATTTAAATTATTTGGGCCTTTCCTGCATTTAGTTGCTTTTTTTATGAGAAAGATTAAAGAGTTATATCCAGGGATGCTCCCTGATGTGAGAAATGCAGCTGGAACTGAACTTCCGTTCTTAAACTGGACTCTGGCTACTATTAATTTTGACTGGTTGCATTAGACTAAACAAAGCCAGGTATGTCCATGCACCTACACAGGAGGAATTTGTATGTTTGTGTCTGATGGTAAAAGTGTTTTTCTTATTCAGGTTACTGTGTGGTTGTATAGGTTGTGGTGGACAGGAGGGAGGACAGCTCTCTGTTCCCCAAGCCCTGACCACAGCTCTTGGTGGAAGGAAGGGACACTTTCCTCCAGGGCAGCTCTGCTGGCAGGGACATCTGAAGCAGAGCAGGAAGGCAAAGAGGGGTGCAGACCCGCTGCAGGCATGCAAGACAGGACTTGCCAGAGGGCCCAGCCTGCAGCAGAGAGCAGGGCCAAGGCCAGCTCCAGAAGAGCCTGCTGAGTCTGGTTGGTTCCCAGGCAGCTGGTAGGCAGTGCTGCACCAGGTGAAGCCAGGCTACATGGGCATGACAAAGGGGTAATATCGTTCACATTCAGTTTGTCTCCTACAGTGGAATTCAGTTTTCCCCTCTTTAAAGACTTAGCTGCTACTGTTCAATGTTTTGAATTCTAGCAGAACTTGGATGAGGAGCATGTGATGACTTCGATACGCTCCCTTATTAAAACAAGAACTATTGGTGGTCTGACCTAGAAAATGGGACCTGTGGATGAATTATTCAACATAATTCTTGCTTTCAGAAGTTTGGCTGCTCCTCTTGCAGCTACATGTGTAGGACAGTGCAAGTTGTTTTGGGCCGGGGGGGAGTTGTGGAAGCTGGAGGAAGTTCTCTGGTTCACCAAGCTACCGCTATCCAAGCTCCTTTCATTCACCTTAACTCTTGCTCTTATGGTGACCTTGCTGTCATTTCTGGTGTCTGCCCAAGGCTGATCTGAATTCTGACACTCATACAGACTTGCGAGCATGACCCGATTCAACACAGTGTGCTTGGGCTGGGGTTAACACAAGTTCTGTGTTTGGCTCCAGCCAGCTTCTTCCTTCTGAAAATGTGATTTTATGAGGCTTTTACAAATTTTCAGGCAGCTGATATGGCTTTTATCCTTCAGAGGACAGCCCCTCGAGCCCACTGCTTCTGAACTAAGGGAGCAAGTGGTAGGTGAGTCAGGGTCAAATTCAGCTAGAGTCTGTACATGTGAAGACTCCAGGGGAAAGGGTAGTTTCAGTCTGTCAGGCAAGAACTCATTCAGCAGGAGGATGACCATGGGTTTCCACATGCCTGCAGAGTAGTTGACTGGCTGCAGCAGGAAGGAATTATGCTGCTGATTGCTATTTTACTATTATCTGCAGGTTATCTTTGAAAGGTGTTTATGCTTCTCAGGGGCCTGTCTGCCAATGCTTGCTTTTTAATGTTCCGCCATGCGACTGGTTCTAATGTATGCATCACCTTTAATTCAGGCATGGTTGCACTCTGCAGTGTATTACAGGTATCTTTTCTTAAATCCAGGAGAAATGTCAGTCTGACAGATTTATGAATGTGGAAAGATCCAAAGCCTCATTTCTGATTTAAATAAAATGAAATACAAGTATTACCAGTTTTCAGAGATATCTCTGGTGTCCTCTCTAAAGTAGTAAACTAAGCCCTGAACACTGCTTTATCTCCCTCCCCTTATCCAGCAGCTGACAGGTAATTCTAGGAAGTGGTAACTCACTAGGGGTTTTTTGAAATTGTTACGAGGTTTATGACAATGAATTATTTTATGTGAGGAAAAACAAGAAAGAGGAAATGTTTTCAAGAGCATCCTCGTTTCTCTTCAGAATAGCTGCTAACAGCTCCTATTTTTCAATCATCAGGAAATGTTCATATTCTTCAGTATGTAATTACTGGAGTCACGGATCTGACAGATAATAACTAACAATTTTCAAATCTAGTCCACTGGAAATCTTCTGTTCTCTTTAAAACACCTGTTGGGGTTTCAGAAGGAGAAATAAGCTTCTAGGTAAAGTAGCACCTGCTTGTATTGTCCTGTGCTGCTGTGCATAGATTTGAGGTAGATTTCAATATTAGTAACCATTCCATGAGTGCATCATTTACAGAATAGAGATACATTAACTAAGATATTGTCCTGGGTTCAGCAGCAGCAGTCAGTTTTTCTTCTTCTTAGTAGCTGTTGCAGCACTGTGGTTTTGACTTTTGGCCTGGGAATAATACTGATAAAGCCGATGTTTTCAGTTGCTGGTCAGAATGTTTACCCTGACCAAGGACTTTGTGAGTCTCATGCTCTGCCAGGGAGGAGGAGGGGCCGGGAGGAAGCAGGGACAGGACACCTGACCCAAACTAGCCAAAGAGGTATTCCATACCACAGCACGTCATGCCCAGGATGTAGAATGGAGAGTTCCCAGAAGGGCTGGATCACTGCAGGGTGGGGGTGAGGTACCAGTTGGTGAGCGGTATTGTATTCTCTTCCTTGTTATTTCCTTTATCATTATTATTATTGGTGGTAGCAGTAGTGATTTGTGTTATACCTTAGTTATTAAACTGTTCTTATCTCAACCCGTGGGAGTTGCATTCTTTTGATTCTCCTCCCCGTCCCTCCAGGAGCAGAGGGAAGAAAGGTGGGGGGGGGAAGTGGACTTCGTGGTTCTGATTTATGGCCTGGGCTTAAATCATGACAGATATTGTGTAGGTAAAGCCCCCAAAACATTACCAAGCACCTATCAAGCAAATCACACATGCCCTCTCCTCAAAGTTCCTGTTGCCATGGAGTCCAAGTTGCAAAGCAATTCCTGAGCAGCTAACAGCAGTTTGCTTTGCAGTCACTATGGGTTCAATGGTATCCTATGAATGGAGTAAAAAAAGTCCCTGTCAAACTGTTGCGGCTTGGTCTGCAGTGTAATTAGGCTGGCAGAGCTCCGTAAGCATGCTGCCTATTTCACTGCAGTGCTGTTTGAATTGCTAAATTTGGTTTACACACCAGAGCAGGCTAATTCGGATGATAAGCAGTTTCAAGTGGAGAATATGTGAAAAGATTTACTTTAATATTACATGACTTGTTTTAACAACGAATTGAAGTTTAAATGGAATTCCAAAGGGGAAAAAAGTCAGCATCCAGGGAGTTATTCTGTAGAACTCCCATAAGATTAGTCTTCTGTGGTCAAAAAATGTTTATGAAGCAGTTTTATTTTGTTTCTCTTGGTTTTCTTATTGATACTCAAAAGGGGTCTTGAGTGTGCCCAGGGGCATCTGCTGAGTTTGACTCCCTAAAGTATATGCCTCTAATAGTAATCTAACCATTATAAAACTGTATTTTTTTACTTCAAATATTTTAAAACATTATATGTACAGTAGTGACTGGAAATGGGTCTGTCATTGAGAGCCTTGGAAGACTGTATTTCACCACTTAGAGATTTGGGATAGTAATCTTTGGCTTAAGCAACCAACACTGACATCCCTGAATGAGCATTGTCCAGTCCCTCCTTGCTTTCAAAATGATACAAATGCATGAGCTGTTCCACACATGCTTCTTGCTGTTTCTACTGTGTTCCAACAGGAAAACTTCAGAGTTGCTCTTATATTGCCTGTAGCCCATTGTTTTACTGCCAGCTGGGACTAATGCAATAAAAATGGAGAAAATCTGACTTTCTAGAGGTGGTGGTGCAAACCCTTCAGTTTGTGCTGCACCTTGATTCTCTCCAACTTGTAGTTTTAATATTCCAACAGGATGGTGACTGAAATAGAGGTTTTACATGAGGTCTGATTTCCAGTGTTGTCGTTCTGCCTGGAACTTCAGGCAAGACCTCCCCTGTCATGGTAATATGGTTCTGTGCCTGAGTCAACAGTGATTTTTTGCTATTTAATCTGTGCTTCTCACATAACTTGATTAATCCCAAAGTTTAATTTAAAAAAAGAAAGTTTAGTTGTTTGGAGGAGACTTGAAATTCTTCTTCAGAAGAGGTGCATTTTGTGTCCACAGGAATGAGCACAATGAGAGAGGGAAGGGTATTAATCCTAGTCTTCTGACACGACTAGAAGTAACATCTCAATTACATCCATAAAGTCATCAAACTCCCTCCAAAACAGGTTGGATGTTTTGTTGTTGCTGTTTTATTAGAGACTCTTCCAGTAATTCACTGTGGCACTCTCAGGAAACACAAGCAGGAAAGCCAGGCATGGAAGAAGAGGAGGGGGGATGCCCAAGGCTTAAAGGAGCAGCTGGGATATACAGAGCTTTCCTGTGATTCAGACAATGGTCTGATGAGAGCTTGAGGATCAGAACCAAGGGAAGGACAGGGTGGGTGGCAGCGTGTGGGAAGAATATTACTGACCATGGGGTCAGGGTGAGAGAGGGGATGAAGCCTTGCTTAACCCCCACAAGGGAGCATGGGAAGGGCAGAGCCTGACACTCCTGGGGCCTGTAAACCTCCCTGTCACCTGCTGGAAGGGCAGCACGGCGGGACACAGACAGCCCCAGAGGTTTACACAGGGTGTCAGGGACAACTTCTTCATACAGGGCCTGAATAAGCCAGCCCAAGGGGTCACACTGATGGATCTGCTGTCCCTGCCCTGGAGGCGTTCACTGGTAGGGGAGGCGCTGGTCCATGGCAGCCTTGGCTATAGTGAGCAGGAAAAAGTGGAAATGAAGATCCGAGGGAGGGAAGGAGCATCACAGAGCCCAGAAGTGGGGCACCAGGCGAGCTTGTCCGGGGAGCGGGCAGCTGGGATAATACAGGAGCAGCTCTGAAGGGTGAAGGAGGTGAAGGGAACTGACAGGACTATATGGATCACATCCTCCGGCTGTGAGAATGGCTCATCCTGATACCTGGGGTAACAAGCAGATGTATCAGCAGCACAGCTTGGCTAAGCCAAGAACTCATGGTACAGCAGGAGGCAGAAACAGGGCCAGGCTACACAGGAGGCTTTTAGAGATATTGTCCAGGCGTGCAGGAGTAGGGTTAGGAAAGTCTTAAGCTCAGCTTGAACGGAGAAGGGCATCAAGGGTAAGATAAAGAGCTTCAGTCTCTACATGAGCAGTAAAAATCCAAACAAGATCTCTGCTTATTGGGGTGAGTGATTTTGTGGCAGTGGACACAGAGAAGTCCCTAATGCTTTCTTTGTCTTCGTCTTCACTACCAAAGTCTCACAGCCTTCGTGCTTACTGAAAGGGCGCAAGAAGGATAGGAACAACAAGCAGTGGGTAGAGACTGTCAGGGAGTATGTGCAAGAACTCAGAGATCAGGGAGGTCCCTGGTGGCTGTCGGAGTGACCTAACCAGGCTGGAGGAATGGGCCGGCAGAAACCAGTTCAAATTCACCAAGGACAAACACCAAGTCCTGCTCCTGGGCAAGAAGCTCTGGTACAAGGACATGGCTAGTTCCTGCCTGGCTGGGAGCAGCTCTGTAGGAAGGGACCCAGGGGTCTGGGCAGGCACAAGCTGGGAATAAGCCAGCAACATCCCCTGGCTGCAGGGACGGCCAGCAGCTTCCTGGGCAACCCAGTACAGGAAAGACATGGTGCAACTGGAGCAAGTCCATCAGAAAGCCCCCAAGGTGGGGCACTTGCCCTGTAAGGGGGGACTGAAGGATCAAGTCTTGTTCAGCCTGGAGAAGAGTTGGCTGGAAGGGAGGCCTAACAGCAGCCTGCAAGGACCTGCAAGGGTCAAGAAGACAGAGCCACCCACTTCACAGTGGGGCATTACGGGAGAATGAGAGACAATGTGTGTAAGTTGGAACAAGACAAGAGTTAGGGCAGAAGGAAAAGCTTCTTCACTCTGGGAACTGTTGTGAAATTTGCATCCTTTCCCTGAGCAACCCAGTCTGACCTCAGAGCTGTTCCTGGAGACTGGAATAGATGTCCTCCCCCAGGTCCTTCCAACTTGAACTGTTACCTGTGACTCATTCTATGAATATTTTAAAACTACCTTGAACTTCCAGCTAAATTTATTTGTGATCTGTTTGTGTCCTTAAGTTCTTTTGCTTCTTAGGCTTGTTCTTTTCCTAAAATACATTTTATTCTGCAACGTATAAACTGAGAGCAGTAACATCTTCTCACAACTTCTGCTAAGCAGAACAAGCTATGCTTTTCTAATTTCCTCATATGAAATAGAGCTTGTACTCCTTTTTCATCCTAATATCCCCTCTCCACACCTGTTCTGATTTGAAATCATCTATCATGCATGTAGGTGGTTACAGCACTGCAGTACTGCACAAATCCAAATACACAAACAATGACGAAATAGTCCTATCCTGCACTCTTGCTACAGAAAGCATTCTGCTGGACAACACAGCCACAGATGTTGTTGTTTTTTTTACAACCGCAGCCTGCCTATACTAATCCTGTCACTGTTAACTTCCCCTGATTTTGCTTTGTACTTGCAAGAATACATAAATGCACATATATGCAGAATATCTGTCATATAAATTTTTCCTACTGTTATAAAGGCCTTTCTGACGTTTGCCCTAAACATTTCTCTCACTACAGATTTCCATTACTCTTAATCGGACCATTTTTTTCCCTCAGAAGCTGTTAAGTGTTCTAGACTCAGGTGTCTTTCAAATATTTGCACCCTAGTACTGGGATGTGAAAGAAAAAAACTTCTCTACAACAAAACATATGCATATAGTTCTCTATTTTGTTTTTAGGATGTTGTAAAAAGACCACTGAAACACTCAGTAAAGGCCAGAGATCGCAAGCACCTAAAAGGTGTGAGGCATAGCCTTTTCAGAATACCGATCTCAGAATGCCACCTTCTCTCTCACTTTATATCACAAGTGCTTTCCGAGATTCTAACTCTGATCTCAAGTGGGTCGTGTGGAGTTGTGGTCCTTCTGGGAAACCGGGCTTCATTAAGTAGTAATTAAGAACAAGTAATTCCCAGCGATACAGCAAGTTTCCCCAGTCATAGTTACTCTCATATGTTTTTCCACAAATTCCTCCTCTGGGAAATTGTTTAAAGATAATCTAGAATGATCTAGAATTCTCATAGTTTCTCAATGAGATTGCCTGTCGTAAGTTGGTAATTTGCCATGCAGGAGGTATATTGGCTTTTTTGAAATAGCGTTTTGTTGTTCATGGCTTACGTTCTGCTTTTCACAATAATTGCTTAAAGAGCAGTAAGTCATGCAGATTCAGTAAGTGTAAATTTTTGCTTGTGAGACTGAAACACGGAATGCTGGGCCCTGTGTAGACTTCCTTGGCTGGCTAAATGTTTATGAATATATAAGGAGCTCTTAACTCCAATGCTTAAATTATTTCTGTCTCCCTTCCAAGTCTAGTTACACAAGCCTCCTGTGTTTGCTCTTGGCATGTGAGTTTCTTATGAAGGGATTGAACACAGTGATTCCAGCACCATTCTGTTGGTTCCTAAGAGGGCATTTTCCAGCCACAGGACTCCAGCCACTGACAAAATAACTAACATTTTTCAGTCCTTGGTTACAATTTCTTTTGAAATGGAAAGATGTTAAACTGCTTACCGGGTGCAGCCAGTCCCAAGCAGAGATTCTCCTGAGACGATGGAGATATCACGGTGGTGCACGTATTTCCCTGTAGCCTGTGGAGAGACCACAGTGGAGCAGGTATCTCCTGCAGCCCATGGAGAGGACCATGCTGGAGAAGACATCCACACTGCAGCCTCTGGAGGACACCACACCACAGAAGGTGAATGCTCCCTGACGGAGCTGTGGCCCATGGAGAGCCCATGCTCCAGCATGTTTATCCTGAAGAGCTGCAGCCCATGGGAAAGCCCTATGGTGGAGCAGGGAAAAGTGTGAGGAGGAAGCAGTGGCAGAGGAGTTGTCATGGACTGACCACAGCCTCCCATGCCCCATCCTCTGCACTCCTTGGTGGAGGAGGGAGAGAAGTTGGGAACGAAGGGGAAAAGATGAAGCTAGGAAGAAAGGGGTGGGGTGGAAGGAAGGTTTTGTTATGGTTTAGGTTTTGTCTTTGTTTCTCACCATCCATATCCATTTTAATTAGAAAAAAATTAATTTTCCCCTGTTGTCTTTTTCACTTGTGACAGTAATTGGTAAGTGATGCCCTTCTCTTTGTCTTAACCCACAAGCTTTTTCACCTTATTTTCCCCCTCCTGTCCTGTTGAGGAGGGGGAAAGAGCAGCTGGTGATGATCTGACAGCCAGACAAGGTCAAACCACCACAAACTCTTTTAAGCAAGCTAGTGTTTTCAGAGTCATTTCAGCCCTACTTTTTCATCTTGACCTTCAACAGACTTAATTATTAACTTGGAATATATTTCCATTTCCATTTGATTAAATGATGTCAGAATTTTTGCCATGAGACAAAAACAGAGAAGCAAACTTCCCAGAGAACCAAACCTCCCAGCATTGATTAGCTATCATGATACAGATGAATACTGGCTCATTTTTAATGATGATTCATTACCTGGCAAAATTAAGGCTCTGCATTATTTCTACTTCAGTTTCCATTAGGTTTTATTATTCCAGAAGTCGTAATGTACATTTCTCTTTTTTCAAAAGAAAAAAATAAAAAAAGAGAAAATGTATGGAATATCAATGTCCTGTAGTTAGAATGGTACTAGAAATTCACAGGCTGCTAAACTGAGCACCACTGCTTGGAAGGTAATGTCATTTCTGTGCATAGGCCCAGCACCAGCACTCTGCAGATCTTAGAGACTAGAGAGTAAGTGCCAGACTCTTCCCCTGTCTGTGTCATATTGTGTCTGACATCTTGCACGTCCATGTGGGAGATCTAAAAGAAGAGCTCACATCTTCCATTATATTTTGCAGAACACTTACTGGACATCCTGCTTAAAGGCAGGGGACAGTATATCCCTTACTTTCATACGCCCGAACTGAGCTAAGAACAACAACAACAAAATAAAAACAGGAAAAGAAGAATACTTGACTTGTGTCAATAATCTTTTTTTTTTTTTTTTTTGAAGAAGAAAAAGATTGTTCAGTTTAATCCTCATGAAAGTGGGAAAAATAACAGTAGTGGATTAAAGCCAGAGTTTAAGAAAATACATTCAAATATTTTTTTTTTTACTTAAAAATGAGTTTCCTCATCTTTCAAAGACCTAAGAGTTAAACTATATTGCATACACCTCAGGTACAAATTGACAAATGATCTAATAAACCAGACTATATAAAAAGCAAGAGACTTTTTTTTTTTTTCCCAGAAAAATGTATTTGTGTTTTAGCTGATCATATAAAAAGCATTAAATTTTAAAAAAATGTGTATATATTTTTTCAAGTGTTAATGGTTTCACCATTCATCGTAATTACATTCCAAAGTTGTGCAACATCAGGGCACATTATCCTTATCTATGTAGCACAGTGAGCATAATCTTTACACTGAGGTCACTCTCATCACTACTTCCCCAGAGCCATTATCCCCTGATGAATCATCCTGAGGTCTCATGCGGTTGAACAGATGCAACAATACATAGCCACACTGAAATCTTGGAGAGGTTAACTGTGTTGGGTGAACTAAACTTCTGTTTCTAAATGCAGTCAGTGGTAACCACAATGTCCTTCCTGCTGAGGATTCTCCTCGATTGCTCTCTTCTATGTCTGTGGCTTTATCGTAATTTAACACATCCCAGTGTAGATTCACAGCCCTCCAGCGCTTAAACACTCGATAAACAGATGCACCTTCATGTACTATCAGTCCTGAAATTAAGAAAACAAACAGTTTGTACAAAATGTCAATGGATACCATTTTGAGAGCAGAGACACAACACATTGTGATGAATCTGGCAATTGCCAGAGCCTATTAAGTTACTTGTAATCTTATTATCTTACTCTGATAATTCAAATAAATTGTACATACATAATATAATCGATTATTTGTGTGTTGAAGATAGGGATGTAGGAACATGCAGAGGAAATAAAATTGATTTGAATGAAAGCTCAGCATAACCAATACTGCAATAATCTGAGCATGCCTAACTAAATATAAGTAAATCAATATAGAAGAATCTTACTAGCAGATTCATAAATTGACTGCTTACACTAGTGTTATCCTTGTTCATGGTAAGTACTTTTTATTTATTAAGATTTGTACTCGAGTAGATTTTTAGGTAGGTTAGGCCTTCTGTAATGAACAGAATAGTCTTTAATTTAAGAGTGTTTGTAGAATTCAGTACAGCTACAAATCTGTTTTCACATTCTTAGTTCAACTTAGGAACATAGAAGATTTATGAAAACCTGAGACAGCCATAAGTATAATGACTTCCCTGTCTTGCTTCAGTTGGGCAAAAATAAATTAAATTTTGTTATTAACTATGATGAGTATGACAAGGTTGATGGACTTTCCTCTTTCTCCTCAAAATTCAGTAGAAAAATGTTGAGAAACATCTTTTTTGTTGAAACCCAGGAAATCTTTTAAAAGGTCATTCAAGGAAAATACAGATTACCTGGAGTCCTTAACAGACCAATTTGCTTATGAACTTCCATGTAGCTAATATTTACGCTTATCGTATGCATTCAAGCAATTTATTTATTTAAACAAAAATCTCGATTTTTCATATGTATATATATGTATTTATACACACCCTCTTTATATGTAAGTATTTCAAATATGGATTTGCTGGGTAGAAGCATGGGGCTTCAGCCTTCTTACTAGGTTTTTCCTCAACAAGCCTGGTAACTTATATAGTTCTGAGCATTGTCACATGTTTTCCCTGGCTCCGTGCTTTGGGAGGACAGCAACCTGTCTAGCCAAAAATATTTACAAATTTTTTGTCCAGTGAGTTTCTTGCCTAATATTTTCCTATACATGGGCATATCTAGCATGGTGTCACAGGCTATTGTCCTTTATCCCAAGAGATTGTATATCACCTGTTCCTACACAACAAAATTGTGATTTAAGTGTTCGAGGGCTCAGCTTGCTTAACAGAAAGGACACATTCAAAGAAAGATGACAAAAGCAGAAAGGATGATACGAACATTTATATGAACAGCAAACCTCAGATTCAAGTGCAATGTTTGCAGATAGCAATGCCTACCCTAACACATTTTTAATGACCATTACACTTGAAGATGGAGAAACAAAAAGATTGCTTTCAGAAGGACATGATAGCAAATATAGCATCTCTGTAGGCTTTCAAGTTGCCTAGATTTCATTGAAGCATCTAGTACAGCAAAACTAACACAATATAAACTTAATTAAATGTTAAATATTCTAAATGCATTTTGTATCAGCATAGCATCTTAGTGGTCTTGATCACAAGATGTCTATTTTCATCTTCTTAGATATATATAAAGTAACCTGTCCTAAAAATTTAGCAGCCATGTTAATACATAAATGCATCTTTAAGACTTGCTATACTGCCTTAGAAAGGAAAAAGGATAAGTGTGTTTGATCTGATACAGAATGTACAAAACAAATAAGCCATGACTTTGTTGATGTGACAAAGATTCCTCTCCCTCCCCCCCCCCTTTTTTTTTCTTTTGAATTTCCTGTAGAATGATAAAGGAGATGAGCATAATTTTCCCTCTACCTGTCCCTGGATCATAGTATCATTTGGCCCAATTTCCCTCAAGACTGTGATGAAGCAAAATTGAGAGAACCTATCTGCCCCCATATTAAGATTTTTGACACCTGCCTGCACTCCATTGGAACCTGAACAACATATTTCAGAACAGAGAACGAAGTAGTTGAGAAACGATCATTTCAGTACATGAGGTACATTTAAACAGTCAAAAGTATCCTCCCAAAATTATGACAGAAAAAGCTGTAGGACAACTTCTTTTAGGGAGCTCTTTTTCACTGTTTTTGAGCTTTCAGGATTTACTGAAATTACATTTTCAAAGCTTTTTCAACAATGGCAGAAAAGTTTTCTTTAAAATGGAAGCTGTTAGCCACATATGCTCTAAAAGAGCTACCAAACAAAGGATCAAATACTGCAAGGCTTAAAATAAAGTTGTCAGATTTGGCAATGCTGAAGGAGAAAAGAACCACTTCCATAATTTCTCCCATAAAAAGCTTTATTTCCATCTGATAAAACTACAGATTGAAAAAGACATACATAGAAGAGGCAAAAGAATTCCAATAGATCTTTTTTCCCTTTGAAAAGATATTTTCCAAGGAGCAAGAGAAAAAAAGCTCTCAGCACTGATGGTTCCAAGACCACAAACAAGAGGAAAACTGGGTAAGGTTTAAATGCCGGAGATTTTCCAGGTGCAGATTTCTGATGCTCAAAAAACAAGTTGTTAGTTGCTACAGTGAAGCTATAAGGAAATGGCAGAATCTCCTTTTTCTTAAAAGATCCACAGCAATGAATGAAGGAAGATATGAGAGAGAAAACAAGGATAAATCCATGAATAATACTAACTTGTTCCAAATACCATGATTTCAACAACACAGAGGACATAGTTGTACAGTCCTGGGAGGTGGGTGGGTGGAAACTACTTGTTTGATCCAGATGATCCCAAGAGAAAGTGTTATAATTCACTACTGTTAGCTGTTCTGACATTCTGTCCAATATCTACAAGGAAGAGATTTGGGATGATGGACCTGGCAAAATGTCCTAAAGCTGTAAGAAGACTTTAGGTTAAGGTCTTCAGAATTTAGATTGTCTAAGATGTAGGGATGGTAATAGGATCCCAACAACAGGGTTATGGAGAGATCCTAATTTTCTCCTACTGCCAAATACTGTGACATCTTTCCCTCTATCCCAAGGATTTCTTACCCTGAGTCACAAGACTACTAGAAATTTTTCATACTGCATATCTTTACAAGCAGGCAATTCATCTTAGTTCATTCAGATTTGGTGGTATTAGGGTCCAGTGTTGTCTTATTTATTGCAGTAATCCTACTTATAATCATTTAGTCATAGTCCTTCTAGAAACATCATGAACTTTTACTAGGTAATAAAAGACCTTTTCAAAACAAATTTTACCACTGGACAAAATGTCATGTCTTAATACTAATCTAGGGCTCACAGATATAAGAAAAATGCAGTAAATGCTCAAAGCATTAGTGAAACATATCAACTCTAAAAATAGCAATATAACTCTTTCTAAACTAGTAAGAATTATATCTAATAAAAAAAAAGACTTTTTGAGTAAAGAAATATTAAGTGCAGCTAGATGTGTTCATTATGAGTAACTTCAGCCTATACATTTTTACAACTAGGAGTTACACAAATGTTGCTAGGCATCAAGTTCCTTGGCAGGGAAGAAAGAGGCTTTCAGAGGGCTATTCACACCTCACATTGGCTCCCATTTCTTACTCACTTGCCACAGTACTCCTGGCACCACTCATTTTTCTATTGTAATGTTACAGATGCTTTTCATGCTGTAAAGGAGCTGCACTGTTGGTCTGGGATTGCAAGTGACCTGTTATTATTTGTGAGACATTTTGTTCATTTTAGAACCATTTAGGACTAGTAGTTTTGATTATATTCTGGTGAAAATAAATACATAAAATTATATAACTTCACTGTTACAAGAAAAAATTGCTACATCTACAGAGAAGAATGGCAAAGGCTTGGTGTACTGTCCCTCTAACAAGGGGGTTATATTATGCATTCCTTTTGTATTAACTCATGAACTTACTCCCTTGGTAATTCCAAGCCACTGCAATACGTCTGGGTTTCACAGGCACTAGTTCTTTCATTAACATGTTCAAGATTTGCCTTAGAAAACTTCTGCCGCCAGCAAGTTTCAAAGAAAACAGCTTTACACCCAGCTCAGATGCAGAAAAGTACAAACTAGTGACTGGTAAGGTTGAAACTGACACTGATAAGTAAAAACAATCCTGTTTGTTAGGAAGAGTTCTGGAAAAACTTAGAACAAGAAGAATAATGGATACCAATAAAATATGTACACTGGCATGAATAGAACATATTATATTAGTGATCTGTAACCTTTGGGAAGTTTCTTATGGTGAAAAGTAAAACAAGACCAAAAATCAAAATACAAGTTACATGTAATTCACATGATAAGAAAGAGGGTGGTATGCTACATATGGCATAGAAATCGATCATTGGGAAAACAAATTTACATGTGCAAGTTTTCAAAGATATCATTAAAATGTGTCAGTACCTTTAGGCTACTGCTTTTAAAAATAATGACAACAAAGCATTTCAAAAAGTGGAGATATTTACACATCACAAATGACCAAAAATGTTCATATTGTTTATGCAGAGCTGCAGTCAGGCACAACTGAAGGCAGTTGGAATAAGTCTTGTTCATACCACCAGTAACTCTAGTGCTTGCCTTAAAAATATGTGCTGCACAGGAAAACCCATATGTCTGCATAGATTTTTCATTCAAATAAAGAGATTCCAGTGGGAGTATAGGTATTCACTCACTGTAAATCTTGTTGAAAACCTACTGAATACCATGGATGACTAACACAAATGAGAGGAGAGAACATACTGAGTGAGAACTGTGGCTGGCTGTAAGCATTACAAGCTTTATGATATAAGAAATTACATATAATATGCAATGGTAAAATCACATGTTAATGTCTTTTGGAGGTCATCAGCACAATGCACAGTGTTGTGGGTTTTTTTTAAATCATTCATATATAATAATTACATCCATCTATTAGAGAACCTTATTTGAAGTTTTTAAATTGAAACTATCAATCTAAAATCTTTCATTTTAGAGAAAAAAAGAAAAAGATAAAATTGGATAACACTGAATATATTAATAAATATTTTCTGACGCAGATTACTTGAAATTGTATGCAGAATAAGTGGGATGAATGAATCTGGATCATTAGAATTCTAAAATTACCAAAGCTCCTTTGTAAAGCTTTCTGAATTTCCTGATAGAGTTTAGAAAACTATTAAATCATACCTGCACTGAAGTTCATAATGACAAAACAGTGTTCAAATATGTTTCATTATAGTCAATCTTACATAAAACATTCCATGTATAATTTATGATTGGACAATAAAATATGCATTTATGCGATTACAGGTAAATCAGTTTATCTGGTGGGTGAAAAGCCACACTTCTACTTTGCTCCTGCATGATGACAGACTAGAATCATAGAATTATAGAATCATAGAATAGTTAGGGTTGGAGAAGACCTTAAGATCATCTAGTTCCAACCCCCCTGCCATCGGCAGGGACACCTCACACTAAACCATGCCACTCAAGGCTCTGTCCAACCTGGCCTTGAACATCGCCAGGGATGGAGCACTCACAACTTCCCTGGGCAACCCATTCCAGTGTCTCACCACCCTCACAGTAAAGAACTTCCTCTTTATATGCAATCTAAACTTCCCCTGTTTAAGTTTTAACCCATTACCTCTTGTCCTGTCACTACAGTCCCTAATGAAGAGTCCATCCCCAGCATCCCTATAGGCCCCCTTCAGATACTGGAAGGCTGTTATGAGGTCTCCACGCAGCCTTCTCTTCTCCAGGCTGAACAGCCCCAGCTCTCTCAGCCCATCTTCATACAGGAGGTGCTCCACTCCCCTGATCATCCTCGTGGCCCTCCTCTGGACTTGTTCCAACAGTTCCATGTCCTTTTTATGTTGAGGACACCAGAACTGCACACAATACTCCAAGTGAGGTCTCAGGAGAGCAGAGTAGAGGGGCAGGATCACCTCCTTCGACCTGCTGGTCACGCTCCTTTTGATGCAGCCCAGGATACAGTTGGCTTTCTGGGCTGCGAGCGCACACTGAAGCCGGCTCATGTTCATTTTCTCATCGACCAACACCCCCAAGTCCTTCTCTGCAGGGCTGCTCTGAATCTCTTCTCTGCCCAACCTGTAGCTGTGCCTGGGATTGCTCCGACCCAGGTGTAGGACCTTGTACTTGGCATGGTTAAACTTCATCAGGTTGGCATCAGCCCACCTCACAAGCGTGTCAAGGTCCCGCTGGATGGCATCCCTTCCCTCCGGCGTATCAACCGAACCACACAGCTTGGTGTCATCAGCAAACTTGCTGAGGGCGCACTCAATCCCACTGTCCATGTCACCGACAAAGATGTTGAACAAGACCGGTCCCAACACCGATCCCTGAGGGACACCACTCGTTACCGGTCTCCAGCCAGACATCGAGCCATTGACCACAACTCTTTGCGTGTGGCCATCCAGCCAGTTCTTTATCCACCGAATGGTCCACCCATCGAATTGATGTCTCTCCAATTTAGAGACAAGGATGTCATGTGGGACAGTGTCAAACACCTTGCACAAGTCCAGGTAGATGACATCAACTTCTCTACCCCTGTCCATCATTTCTGTAGCCCCATCATAGAAGGCCACCAAATTGGTCAGGCAGGATTTCCCCTTAGTGAAGCCATGCTGGCTGTCACTCACCACGTTATGGTTTTTCATGTGCCTTAGCATGCCTTCCAGGAGAATCTGCTCCAAGATTTTGCCAGAAGCTCCATAGCCATGTCAGGTACATGTTAGTTCAGTACCTTCCAGTCCAGAGGTGTCTTGAGCCTTGGTGGCTTGAAGGGCAGCTACATATCTGCACGTATCAATTTACTGAAGGCTTCCAATTGTTTACATTCAAGACCAGGCTGCATGTGGTTCTGGGCAACTTGATTTAGTTGAAGGTGTCCCTGCTCATTGCAAGGGGGCTGGACTAGATAACGTTTGGAGGTCCCTTCCAACCCAAACTATTCTATGATTCTATATAGTTAAATACACTAATATTTCTGATCACCCACAGACGTTCTTGACTGACTTTGAGATTAATCTCGTTTAGGTGTCTTAACAGTCGAACAAATGAAAGGAAATAGAAATAGTTTGAAATAACTCGCTATTCCAACTCGTTAATGTGTATGAAAGTAAAATTTTTATGATTGTAATCTTTGTGGAAAAAGAACAACCAAACAAAGACAATAGCAACAAAAACCCCCACAGAATTCCATATAAATAAAATATTTACAATGCCTGAAGCACATTGTGTCTTGACTGAATCTTTTTTTAAAAAAAAAGCAAAAACCTCAATATTAAGTGTTCAGACAGAAAAAGTGGCATTCAGGAATCAATATCTAAGAGGACATGTAGCTGAGCCCCTTGTTTAAAAGCTGAGCACTTGTCCAGAGTTTTGAGGCCTAGATTCTGTTCATTTTCCTGTCTGAGAAGATTTGGGTTCACAGAAGAAACCCTGTGCCTTAAAATATTTCAGAGTGGGCTTCTCTTGGAAAAATTACAAAATAAACAGAACTGCTGATCCAGCTGAAATATAAATATTTTTACAGTAATGGGATGGTTTCAATAAAAGATGATATGGCTTTATGGTTGGAGCAAAAGCCTTGGCATTAGGAATCACTCTGTTTCTTTGCACCTTATTGAGCAGAATTCAGCACTGCCCTGAATTCCTGTGTATGAGATTGGGATAACATCAACATTTATCACTCAGAAATCTCAAATCAGACATCAGATAATATTTGAATTTTCTTGACTTGTAATTCTGAAAATGTGGTTTAATGTTTACTGCAATTATTGATTTTTTTTCTGCAAATAATTGTAGCTATTTTAACAATTAATTCAAGGTTGTTTTATCAAATACTACAGAGATTTCTATTTAAATATTTTCAGAAATTCAAAACTAGTCAAAATAGCTTTGCAGTAAATTGCATTTTCTTTTATAAGATTTCAGCTAGAGTTAAATGACTCACGACTTTTTAATAATAAATTAAGTTACTATAGTTAGCACCATCACAGTGCTTCATAACTCTTTATGATGTACAAAGAATTCATGCCTGTCTTCTCTGTTCTCTGTCACTAGCACAGTGACCTATATAAGCCTGTGCAACTTAATTTTGGGTACGTAGTTTGATGACATCCTCAAGGGCTTTTTCTGCGCTTTGTGATGGTACAATCTAATACACAGTGGCACCAGTAGAAGACTTGACAGCACGTAATTTGATGTATTATTTTAATAATGTCTTTTGTCATTTTCATCTATTTAACTTCCTGAACTTTGCTAGCTGCCTATTTTTTTTCAAGAAATTAAAACTGATCCTATTCTCACCACTAAGATCTTGGGGAGACTGCTGAATCTGAGAGTAAAGCTTTGGCTCTTTTCTCTTTGCAGGATTTGCTAAAGGTATCAGCTGAGAATTAATCTGCAAAGAACTGGAGTGATCCACTGGAGTGACCAATTAGAAAAATAGATATAGTCACAGTCTTAAACCACAGTCTGTGCTATTTAAAGATTTTGAGCTTACCTATGCATACTAGATCCATAAAACCATACATTCCATAGCAGATTTGAAAAAGGATGTCCTTTCTTTGCCATACTGCATAAGGGCTGAAGGCTGACCATAGAAGCCAAGTCACACTTGCTACTAAGAACAGAGATCCTAGGATTACAGCAACCATCTGCACTTTCTCAACCAGTGTTATAGTAATGCTTTGCCACTAAAAGAGAAACAAAGTCGTATAAGATAAAAATGTTATTTTCTGTGATTGTACATTCAACTCCACTTTTTTCCTGAAATTAGAAATTATTTTAATATTTATACATATCTTCATAGATCTTTACTAATATCCTCAATACTAACATTTTTTTTCCTATTTCATTTTAGTTAAAGTGAAACTAACAGTTGCTTCCCCATCCCCTCCAGCATCACTATTATCACCATCTAGCTGTGAACTTCAGAAGAGTTAGTAGTTTTATCTCTGGTTTGAATACATAGGCAAAAAAAAAAAAAAAAAAGAAAAGAAAAGAAAGATTTAGTCTCAGAAATGGAGCTCAGTCTTTCATATTTTTCAGCTGATGAACAAAATAAAAAAATGTTGGGAAAACAACCTTAAGTATGCCTTATGTTACAGTTTCAAGTTGAAGATGACAACTTTCCTTTCCATCTCGCCCCCCTAAAGTCAGAAGCCATTTTCCATTTTCTTGCTGTTCATTAATGAAGTTCCAGACATACCACTGGAGTTGTCTTTCTCTGTATAAACCAGTATTAACAGTACAAAAAGACACCTGCAGCCTAGCGTGGAAGCAAGCCGAAGGCTCAGGAGGAGCCCTGAATACAGGTAACACAAACATTTCTTTTCACTGCACCTCAGTTATGTCCACTTTTCTAGGGAAGGCTGTATCCTCCATATGTGAGGTGACTGATTTATGGTGTGACAAAATTTAAATATAAAAGAGTATGCTTACTGATTCTGTTTAGAGAAGAATAGAAATAAAATTCTGTTAAAACAAAGAGTCACAAAACCAAAACACAGCATAAGGAAAGAAGTATTCTAGATTACCCTCAACATATACGGTCTTTCTGGCCATAACTGTCTATATTAGCTTTGCAGACTCCCCAGTCTCACCCCATCACCTATTCCAAAGCTAGTATGCAGACTCTGTAGACTCTCGTCTTTCCTGTTCCTAATTTTGCCTAACATGCCTGCTCCCTTCTACAGTTGCTATAGAGAATAGGTGGAGGAAGCTACTCCAGTAAGGCCTTTACGACCTCTTTTCCCACCTGGCAATAATTTTTTCTTTTCCTCTTACTTTACGAAAGCTTTCTCTTTTTACCAACAGTTGGGTACTGTAATTCAATTTCCTGCTCAAAACATGGTCATTTTTAAGCTCAACCAGGTTGCTCAGGTAACACGTTGAAAACCTCGAAGTATGGACACTGTTCAACCTCTCCAGGCAACCTGCTTCACTTCTTGACTGTCCTCAGGTTGAAAAGAATTTTTCTTAAAAAAAAAGTCTTATGTCCAGTCTGATCCTCTTTTGCTTCAAATTATGCTCTCTTCCATCAAGTACACTGCAAAGAACCTGGGTGAGCAATGAGGTCTTCCGACTTTTCTTCCCTTTCAGCTTTTTCCATTAATTTCTCTACTGTTGCCTAATTTGCACATCTGGTGCTGCATGCATTCTCTTGTTGCAGCCTTCTGAATATAATAGTATCAAAAAAATAAGCTGTATAACAATTTATAAGTTGTCTATCTGGAAATACTACCTTTCATAATGAACTTATTAAATTCATACTAGCTATTTCATCGAACTTCAGGGTTTGGAATGGGGCTATTCGTATTAAATAATACCTTTTTATGGTAAAGCAACTATTTATACTCATTTCCTTTATTAGAATTTTTTATTATAAGGTCAAGGAAGGTCATTAATAAGTGATGTATGACAGAATGGTGTGAGCATCTTATGACTCAGATATTATTTGCTTACAGTATTTAAATGTCAGGGCTGAAATTCATCAAACTGTCTTCAGACTCTTTAGCGTTATGTTGACAAAATTATTTTTCATTTCTCAGCTGAAGCTGCATAGTGTGACTTAGCAGAAAACTGTCAAAATGCAGTTGGTTATGTATATCTTTCTATCTTCTGTTATTATCGGCATGAGACAGACCTGCAATGAATTTGTTCAGAATGCCTGAAATCAAAGTACATTTACACGAAGTAAACTTTAACTGTCACAAAATATTAAACTGTCAAATTCATGGAAGCTGGCAATAAATTGAAATGACTGCAATATCACTGAAATAAACAGATCTTTCACAGTACAATTTCAGCAATGCAGAAGTGCTTAAACTCACTTCAGCTTATTTTATTTTTTTTTTTTTAACTTTGATTGGTCAGAGCTATTCTGCGAAGATAGCATTGAACAGAAGATAAAATAGTCTGAGTATTTGGGATAAGTAATGCAGCATGCAATTTAGATATGAAGACCACCCCTTATTCTGGTGTTGTCTGACAACCAATTTCTATTCCTATCTCCCATTCAAACAGAATCAACCACTCCTATGATCTTTTTCCATATCATGAGAGTTTTTGTTGGGTTTTCCCAAACTTCTTTTTCTTTCTAGCAAAGCTTGACCTTAAAAAGTCCTAAGAAACATAGATATGGATCTTTGCTTCTTCCTAGCATCTTCTCAAGAATATGTTCTGGTTATTTTGATATTTTCCTGATCAGATGAATTGTCTGTCAAGAATGCAAGCAATTGAATCTCTCAACTTCAATAAATTCACTAATACCAAAGAGTCAGCATATTAGCATGCTACTAACCAAGAAGGGGAGCCCCCCCAGTTACTGATAAAATACACAAGGGTCCCACAGGCTGTAGTTCCTAACTCCTTTGCTTTTAAAAAATGAACAAAACAAACCCCAACAAATAAGAACGACCAAGAACCCTAAAACGGGTTTGGATGTTTTCATCTATTACCTATCTGCTTTGGCCATTGTGGTGTTCACCGCCTTTCTTCTACAAAAGAAACTGTAGTCCTTCACCTTCCTGATATTAAGCTCAGTAATAACCAAACAATGTAATTTTAGGAAATTTTCCTCCTTGTAAGTTAATCTGTAAATTAAACTAATTGATGAGATCCCACAGTGGATAGAGGAAGAACTGTGTGCATAAGATGGAAGACATTCAGGAAACCCACACAGTTTTATGCAAAACTGCTAACTTTCCTCCTACTGCTAGGCAGCCTGCCATAAGAATCCAACACCCTAAGAGTGATGAGGTGGGATGGATTGGTAGCAAGCTCTAACATGGGATCAGTTTGGGGACCTTGGTTTCTGTGTATGGCCATCTTAGTGCTAATGGCAAGAAGACTATGGATGTTCCTGATGGCTAACTTACCTCAACCCAATTTTCCTCCTTGTTGCCCACCTCCAATCAGTTTTGATTCAAAAAAGTCTGTGATTGCCTCTTGGGAAGTGAAGTTTCCCCCATAACTTTTACTGAGTTTGAGTACAAATTATAAAAAGCTAACAGATGTTACTGAGACAAGCATATTTTTCACATAATGAAAAAGTTGTTCTGTAGTTATGAAGTTATTCACATTTAAATAAGTTTGGAAAGTTCAGTCCCTTCCTTAGCCATGGACAGTGTTAGCCATCAGGCAACAAGAGGAACTGCATAGGACTGTATCATTTGGTGGCATTGCATTTCATAACAAGGCTTGTGAACAGGAACTGGAGTTGTGGTCACACTGTTTTCTTCTACCTGAAGTTTTACCCACAGCATAGCTAATACATGTGAGTATACACTCTGACAGACACCCAGGAACAGAAGACTCTTTTTCTAAGGTTCTTTTTATAGTACCAAAAGCCACCTAAACTTTGATTTCTCACAATCGTTTACCTTATTGTATGCATGCAGTTATAATCACTACACCTTTTAATGTCAAATTAATGGCTTACAATAAAGAGGTCACCAAAATAATGTAGTAAAAATTATTCCGTGAGAGTTGAGAATTTCCATTTAGAATTTAACAAACTGAATTATTTAACATTCCAAATTGAAGGATCTCATTATGTGTCATAATTTAAATCCATTATTTCCATGAAAGTGTTTCTCATTTTCCTCATATAACTTGTCACAATTCATAACTGCCGGCGATTATAAATTATGACTTCCTAATTTGTTTTTGTCATTTGCTGACTATACATTCTATAATCAGTAACAGTTCTTTTAGCTAAGTATTTTGAAAGTTAGAAAAGATCTATACAGCCTTCTAGTGTCAGCTTCTGTAAAGCACATGACCCTAAGAAATAAATATTACGAGAAAGATTACCATTTTTGCTTAAAAACTAGAAATTGAAAGAAAATATTACTTTGTATCTAGGCACCTATAATAATATTGTGAGCAAATTTTCAGATTCATTAAGAAGAGTCTCATTTAATTTTTTATGAATTGGGATCTCATTGTGTGGGAACACATTTTACTTTAATACACAATGACAATGAAATCTTCCTTTGAAAATAGTTCCTTCATAAACAAAATATAATTCATCCTTCTGATTTTAATGTAATATTGTCTGTTCCTTGAAAACTTCCTACACTTTTACTCCTACTGACACTTCGTTATGTTTGGCTCTTTTAATCTTTTATTTACCACTGGTCTTCCTTTCATGAATCATTTGAGAGTCTAGTACATTAATGGTAGACTGTATTTCTAATGCTGACCCCAGAAACATTGCTTCTCTTTTCTTGTAAGGGCTCTGTCAAGCAGAAATACTGCATAATTTATTATTTTTTGAGGTTGAGACTTCCAGAAGTTGAAAGAAACATATTGCTTTGATGGACTAATTGTTAAAGAATAAAGTTAATACAGTAATATGCATGTCCTTGCTAACATAAAGATGGATTTAATATTAAAATATCTGTCATCTTTGAGAGAAATCAATATTAACCTGGCTTTTTTTTAATGGTGCCTTGTAAAAGCCCATTGATTACTGTAAAATACATGGCAGAGAAGTGATACAAGAAGTCCTGACTGAGACTGTACTTGTACTTAGAGTACATTACATAAAAAATGTCTGCAATGAAAATAGGGTCTTCCTACATCCTTAATAAAGAATATCAAATTTCCTTATGGCTCCCTGAACATGTACCAGCTTCAACTGCCCCTATTTGTAATGTAACAAAACTCCTTAAACCAAAGACCTGTTGGGGGTTAACCCACTCTGTTCTCTCAGAAACCCAGCTTATTATGTACAGTGCTGACTGAAGCCTCTCATTCCCTCTAGTTATTTTTTAATGCATATTTTATATAAAAGTAACTAAAAATAGCAGGCAGTGACCTATTATAACATAACATGATTAACCTGAATATATACCAATTATATGACTTCAAAAGTTTTTGTTGGTTTGCTCTGATTGCTACAATCAGATAGCTCTGACAAGAAAAAAGTTCTTACTGTCATTTATTATGTATAATGGATTTGCAATCTGTGTACATATGAATAAAACCCTTACAGAAGCAAAAGAACATGATGACTTAGGTCCAACAAACTATTTTTTGAACGCCTGTTCTCTACCTTGTTAGTAGTCTGTATGATTAGATAGTTCAGTTTTCTAACATGTTTTGAAATAAGCACACATTAACTACCTGATTTAATATTGTTAACTTATTGACCAGCCTGGATAGAAAATAGTTGTGAGTACATACACACATAAACACTTGAAATAATTTTTTTTTTCTATAGTCTTCTGTGTTTATGTCTTTTTATTAAAAAAAAAAAAAATCAATGCCATGAAAATTGCAGCTCACCGTTAATGTTTACCTATTTTGATAAATTATTAACACATAGAGTGCCTGTAGTCATAATGCCCATTATCTTTTCATACATCAGAGAGCTCATCGGTACAGATAGTTTGGTTTATATGCAACTTCCCAGTCTGACTGAAAGACTGTACCAGTATTTTGCCTGGGACATTCTGAGAACATAACATTTACTGTGGAGAGGCTGTCCATTAGTGCACCACATAGCAATTTAGTTGATAGTTACTGCATCTACACATACAGCAGATGCAGCTCAGATTTCTGAGTGCCCAGAAACCTGGACATCCTGAGCTATGTACAAAATCTTCACATTCTATTACATTCACCTTTCAAAATATTACTATTCATTAAGCAGAATAGTTTAAGATTTTATCTTACTATTCTTAAAACCATGGCAGAATCAAGATCGATTTTTTTCTTATTCTTGATTTCTGCTTTTCATTAGGAATTGCCTACCAATCCACCAGGATCAAATTCTGCTCAAAATATATATCACAAAATACTTAAAACTCATGGTGTGTTGTAAAGATGGATCTGTGAGAAGTATGAAAGGTTAAAGTGGATTACTCTCAAGTCAGCTTTTAATTCATATGAGACTATAACCAATTAAGTTTAGCTTAGCAACTTAGTTCTTGAGTATTGTGAACATTTCATGGGCATGTGTGTATTTGGTGAAAGCCAGTGAATGAAAATTACCACTCTATGTGAATAAACACTGTTCCTACTGTAAAGAAGGAACTGTTCGATTCCTGTTGCAACTTTATTGGAAATACCGAGTTTCACTGCAACATAGCTGTACCCTTGATAGCCTCATCTGAAAATTAAATATGAATGAATGGAGTGAATGAAAGCCTGCCATGGTTGTTGAATTCTCTGCAACTTAGAGATGATGTTCAAAATTAAACTGAAAAATTAGCTCAAGCATAGATTTTCATGTTATGGATAGGTCCACATTTCTTAAGAACACTGAGAAAAAAAAACCAAACAACCCACATTCATTCTAATTATTCAAAGAACATAAGTCTCATCAGAATTATAAACCAGCTGTGTGAAGGAGGTATTAACATTTTTCATGCTGACTAGTCACTTAGGAGGGTATTTTTCTTTGGACACAAACAGTATCAAAAGGGTTCTGGAGTTGCTTTTTCCTTCTCTCCTGGGAAAGGTACTGTTTGTAAATTCTAGCTAAAACTGCTGCTGAATATTTTTAACTGAAAAAATTTTGAGCATGAAGCTAAAAGAAGTGTAAAATATTGCTCAGTATGGAGATACAGAACAAGCATCTTTCACACAAATGCCTTAGCCACTCATCAGTATAAAGAGAGATCATCTATTCTTGATTGTTTCTGTTCATGTCTTCTTGTCTATCTTTTTGAAAATATTCAAGTATTAATTCCAGTTCATTTATTGAAATTCACACTTCATCTACTAGCTGGACTTTCTGAATGTGCTGGCTACTCTTTCCAAGCAATTTATTGGAACACTTCCATTTCCCATACAATACATAGATGCTCACTGAAACAAAGAGAAAGCAAATTAAATTGATTCCTCTATTCACATCACTATAGGGATGAGTAGGGAGATGATTTTAGTATGCTACAAAGCATCAGGAACTATTTCTGACACTGTCCGCTTTCAGTGGGTTCTGGATGCTGAAAAACCCTTCACTGTCCAGTCTTCTTCCTATTGCTATATGGGAAGGATGTGTTTCAGCATTGAAGGGTACAACCTCACCAGAACAACTGAGTACAACTAGTGACCACTGACCTTGTTGAACAAAAACTAATTCACAGAATGGGATCAGAATTTTCATGTGAACATCTGGAAAATGCACATGGTGGAAGAGACAATCCTTATTTCATGTGCTTCTTTATTAGATATAAGCTGTAGGAAACTTCAGATTTTGATGGTAACAAAAAGACTAAAGAAATATATCCTGAGTTCAAAGGTAAGGTTGCTGCCTTGTCTACTCCCTAAGCAAGACTGTATTTTGAGTGAAGGTTAAAAGGCAGTATGATAAGAATATCAAGGTAAGAAAGGTATTATCTACTTGCATGTAAGCATGAAGAAGACAGTCCTGTGTTCTGGCTTGTACCAAATCTGGCAGAGCCTGCTCTGAAAGTCAATTAGAATGTAATTCATTAGATTGGCAAATCAATTAGATTGATTCTGGAATCAATTAAATTAGCAATAAATCTTCACTTGAAGACAATTTGGCCCTAATTTTAAAATCTTAAACTGTGCAAATGAGTATAGTAAATAATATACTGCTTGAAACTTTGCCCTAATGGAAGAATTAACTTATTTATTGAAATTGCTTTATGTATTATATATTGTGCATAATTAAACTTTGTTAGATGTGCAATAAATTTATAATTACAATAATTAATATCATGTACACTTAAAGTAATTATTTTAAATATGAAGTCATTAATTTAAAAATAATCAGCAACATTTTAAAAGTAGATTGCCTGTTTTTTCAGGTACTGCTACATAATCACAACTACAAACTAGTAGGTATTGTTGTTTGAACCAGTAATCAAGTTTTTCTAATAGTTTGGGTAGCCATGGTTTTAATCACCCAGTTACTTTTAAGACTCCATTTTTAAGATCTGAAAATATATAAGATGTAGTTCTTAATTACAGAAAGTGGCAATTTAGATACTAAGTATCATCAAATACAATAGCTATGTCTCTAAAAAAAGAAAATAGTTGCCTTTCCAGTATACACTATACCAGAAACTCGGTATTTCTCTCTAACTATATTATGAATATGTCCGAAATCCCTTGGAGTAATTACATTAAATTGCACAATATCACTGATGCTTTTGAACACTGAAAATACCCAGTTTTCTGACTTGCTATATTGTGCATCAACATTCATAGCACTGAAAGAAGCAATGGCTATAATATGAAAAACTGTAATATCCATTCTTACCATTGTGTTTGAACATCACTAAACTATAAATTGTTCTTGGCTTAATGGTGCTTATAGGACTTACACATAACCCACGCACCATCTCTTGCAGTACCAACATAAACATAAAAATACCCTGTTTCTCTCAAATATAAGCAGCACCTAAAAGAATGAAAGGTAAGTACATTCTGTCTGCATGCAAAATACCCTTATCAAAGAACCACTTCCTTGTTTGCATATTGGTTCTTTTCAAGTTTATGTCTATAAACACAGTCACATTTTGTTGTCACTAGACAACAATCCTTATGTTCACTAATTACATACGATGGAGGTATTGGTCTTCTTTTCAGAACAGCATCTCTGAGATTGCTCTGTCCTACAGTCTACACTTTTTCTAGATCCCTTTACAATATTAACAGTAACAACTGAGCTCTGATTAAACTAATTTAGAGCCCTCTTGGAAAACCACCCCAGTGGTCCTATAGGATATGTGTCCTGAAACAAATTGTTACCCACTTTGAAAATGTTTTGCACATAGGCTGCTGATTTTTTTGACCTCTCTGGAATGAAACAGGCAAGCAGGTCTTCAACTGTCTCTGGTTCTGCCATTTCAGTAAGACAAAAAGTTCTAATACCCAAAGTCTGTGAGCAACTCATCCTTACAAGGACAATCCCTAATGAAGAAAGCAAGGAGCGTTTCTCCATCTCAGATGGAACTCTCACACACTCACTAGACTCTGAGAAACATCAAGACTGCAAGCTGAGAAAATGCAAAGCCTCTAAGACTAGTGACTGCAGACAGAGCTAATGGAATATGTCTCAGCACTACGAAATGGCTAGAATAAGATCTCATGGCTCAAAGCACAAAAAGATATAACTGGCCTGGACAGCTGGTAAGGGGAGGACATAACACTCTTCTTCACATATGTTTGCCAGTCAGACCTGGCTGACTATTAGTAACTTATCCAGCATCCAACTCTGAAGTAGAAAATACTCAATATGGCTCAATATCTGAAGAAAATATAAGAAAAAACCTCAAAAAAACAAACCCAAAACCAGGAAAATGGACAGTATTCTAACAGACATCAGACAGCTTTGCTACACTGTAGTGAAGAGCACCATTTCTGCAGTTATTGACCTTAACTCATACAGGATTCTAAGAGAGAAGAGCAATTGAAGGAAGGAAAGCATCATTTCTCCCCGGGAACTGGGAATGGCCATGCTGAAGGAGAAGGGCTGCTATTTTTCTTGTGACTATGAAAACAAGCCTTGGCAACTTTCCAATAGAAGATCAGCTTTTAGAATGTCACTTTTGAATGCCTGCTCATGGTCTACCAAAGTGAAGCAGCTCAGGCTCTCAGCCAACACATTAACTCAGTCCAGTGGTGGAATTCTCCAGCAGGCAGCTGCACAACACCCTGCAGAGATGCTGAGTGCCACAGACAGACAGTAGGATTGCGGCCTTCAAGCACGTACAGAAATTTTCAGAAAAAGCTTTGAAAATAAACATGAGATGCAAATTAATCACCCCTTGGAGCAATGAGAATTCCCACATGAATTTCAGTTTATAAATAAAGATATTTAACTTTTTCAAGTAATTTTCTTGTTAATATCATAAAACATATTCTACAAAGCCATCTTCCCCTTTAAGCGGGCCTACAGGAAAGATAGGAAGGGACTTTTTATCAGGGAGTGTAATGATAGGATGACCTTTAATGGTTTTAAACTGACAGAGGGTAGACTTAGATTAGGTATTAGGAAGAAGCTCTTTACTGTGAGGGTAGTGAGGCATTAGAAGAGGTTGCCCAGAGAAGCTGTGGCTGCCCCATCCCTGGCAGTGCTCAAGGCCAGGTTGGACAGGGCTTTGAGCAACATGGTCCAGTGGAAGGTGTCCCTGCCCTTGGCAGGGGAGTTGGAAGTAGGTGACCTTTAAGCTCCCTTGCAACCCAAACCTGTCTATGATTGTATGATTCCCCTGAAGTGAATGGAATTAGGCCTTGATTAGCAGAAGAAAAAAAGGAAAAAAGACTGTAACTCCTGTTGAAGCAACTCGCTAGACCAAGAATCTTCCTGACTTCTATCACAATACTGGAAAAGGAGTAGTCACCATAGTTACTGAGGGGAGTAGAGAAATAGTCACGGGTTTAAGCTCATAGTCAAGGGTCACTTTCTTAGGGATTGATAGGTCAGAGGTAACAATGGTTCAGTAATTAGGTAACACGGCCAATTCATCAGCAAAATTAGGAAAGGGTGAAAAAAAGGGACATAGTGACACACGGACAAAGATGCGGCTTTTTACTCACACCTCAGATATGCTAATTCCAGCTCAGAGGACATAGCACTGTGGAAATGCTAGATGATTTTTAAGTAAACAGACTTGAAGCTTGTACCTCTGAACCCAAATAAGGAAGAAAGAAACTTTCTGGAGGTTATCCTGAGGACCTGATGCATTAGAGATGTACAATGAAGACAAATTCACTTGTGTCGTGTGATAAACACCAGGAGTAACTTTAAACTACTGAAACCATCTTATCTGATATAGGCCAGGCTAGAAGACTGAAGTCCTTGGATCTGTAGGTCCTAATTGCTGTGGCTAGGTTCACAGCAATTCTACCAACAAGATCTACAAAAGCATGAGCGAAAGGCACAGAGGAAAGATAAGTTTCTAAAATCCCCACAGCCGTAAACTCTTTGCAATGAATACACAGCAGATTTTCCGCAGATTTTCCACAAATTTCTGAACACATTCAAGTACATGGTGACCATATCCACTCTCAGTGGAGAAACTCTGAAGTACACACATTTCCCTAGAATAACCATCAATTTCACATATTTTCTAGATCTTTTACCCAAGGCTATACGAAGGAAAGGACAGGCTGGAGCAGACGATTTTGAAATCCCCAAGATGCATTTGATGGTCTCTGTCCTTATACTGATTAGTGGATGATATTAAGATCTTGCCCTTAGGTTTGACATATAGCAAAAGGCATCTGTAATTAATCAAATTTCTATTTGGTGCAAGCATCCAGAAAGCAATGAGATGATAGGCAATACTCTGTAAATGCTGCCTGAGGAGGAAGTGACCCTCTCAGGAGGATTAAAAGTCATGATTGTACATTTAAATACAGGCAAACTGTCTTTTTTGGAAAGTGACATCAAATGATTGGAGTTTCCAATGATTCCTGTGGTCACTAAAGGAGGAGGCTATGTGGATGACAATGTTGCAAATGCAGGAAAAGGCTGTAAGTGTAAGGCTCCTATATTCTATTTGTGTTATTCTGATGTGAACCAGTGACCTCACATCAGCTGTTATGCCGATTCCTTCAAGTAAAAGATGTGATATTGCTTTCTTCCTATGAAACAGCAGCCCTGAAATTGAGATGCAGAATTTAGTCATCCAAGGAGGAACACAAAGTGCTGGAAGTAATCACAAGCAGGTATATTGTAAACTGCAAATTGCTCAGATAATAGCAATGAAAGATACATAAAGCATTCCATTAAGAAGTAGACTCTTTGTCTGTTCTTGCCTGGTGAGCAGGGAGAGCTTCCTTGGCCTAAGAGAAGGCATACTGAAGTTTACTCTCGTTTTCTCCAGATACATTTTCCTGGGTGCTAATTTTATGGAATTTGCCTTTTTCACTACTATCCTTGTAGTGCTTGGAATAATCTTCTTTTGATGTTAGCTGAGTAACAAAATACATATGAAGCTCGCAAGTATTTAATCTTGATAGTAAGGTTTGTGATTTTATGAAACTACTAAGGAATATTTTATTTATAATATCTGTTCTTTGGGCATAAAAGACATGAAAGTGAACCTTAGCTCACGAAATAGCCTCCATCCAGTAATATAGTTTGTGTGGGTATCAGTACAGTGTATTCCTGTACTGGGAATATGCTTGTCACAGAAATGGCAAAGTTTAATGCTCCCCTGGAGGGAAGACACTGCCAGAAAAATATGCAAAAATTGGGAGTTGAAGGGAAAATAAGAGGAAAGTAAATATCGTGTGGCTAAATCTGGAATACTCATTCTCCATCAGCTTCACTGAAATGTAAACAAAAGTAGACAGAAAAAAATAAATTTATAAATAAAGAGAATAAAAAATTAAAAATAAAAAATATAAAAAGAAATAAAGAAAAAAAATAAATTTATTAAATAAATAAAAACAAAAGCAAAAGAACCCTATGAGAAAAGAGTCACACAAGCAAAACTCACAAGTGCTCTGACTCAGACGAGTTCTTCAAAAGACCTGAGGTCAAAATGTTCTTTCACTGTTGCAGTGTTAGCAGGAAAGAAGATGGGGCTGTCCACTGCACACTGCTGAAGCATTTAGAGTTTTCAGTCTGAATGCCAAACATCCAATTTGAACGCACATATGGGACAAAAAAACCCTAACAAATCTAAGTGCAATAGATGCAAAAGCTGTCTCCCCAGCTGAACAATTTAAGAAAGACGTTAGCATGACTACCAGTCATTTGGATGAAGCACTGAAATGTAAACTGACCAACATTCAAGACCAAGAAGCATTAGAAGGAATTTTCAAAATTAATTTAATAAAACTTTCCTTTGACAAATTTTAGTTGTGGAAAAAACCGCAGTGGCACTTCACAGCACAGACAAGAAGAGAACTGGAAGAGAACTCAGGAGATTGTAGTGCTCAGGGCAGGCTACTTACATTGCCAAATAAGCATGAGCTAAGGAATCATAGACACAAGGTATAAAAGCAGCACACTATCACTTATTAGCAAGTTTTCACACTAAAAGACAGAAGCAGCATGCTGAAACAACCAGTACTTGGTTACAATGTTTTTCACTAATCTCTGTTGATAGTAATTAAGGACCAAAACAATCAGGATTTTGGATGTAAGATAAAAAGATGAAAATTCGCATTTGAAAACTCACAAATCTTTCATCACTAAGTAAATTTCATCAATTTTAGGCTACAAGATGAAGCTATTGGAAAAATACCCAATCAGACAAAAAACGACAAAAAACAGTAACTCAAAGGCTCCTGAATGCAGGTCCCATACCATATCATAAGCCTTGCATTGTTTACTTGGATATCCTAAGCACTTCTGTTTACTTAAAGATCCTAAGCACTTAAAATGGCAGTAACTATGTACATGCAGCAATCTAGATTTCCATTCACAATGCCTTTTAATTTTGGAAGTATTTTCCAATGCAATCTGTTGTAAATACATAATTTATGCTTATAATTTCAGTAATAACTGTTATTCAAGATATTTCCCCTGAAAAACAACCTTGCACCATGTCTCCCATTAACGAATTTTCCCCATGAAAATCTCAGGCTCAAAGAATCCACCTTTTTAATTGAAGTAGTTAAGCCACTATTAAATACACCAAGATAATAACATTTTTAAATCTGTATCTGTATATCTCTATCTCTGTCTATATATCTATATAGCTATATCTATATCATATATCTCTATCCATCTATACCCGAATCTATCTATCTTACCACTAGATCAGGATGGCACTTGTAGATAAGACTTTATTTCAAAGTACCATTCACAGTTTACATTGCACTAACTGTTGCTTCACACCATTCAAGCAGTCAAACTGTTGTAAGCACAATTCACACATTTCCCAAAATAAAACAAGAAAACAATTGCTTTTTTTAATATGCTACAGGAAATAAAAGAGGAACATATGAGGGGCACACACCCACGTACCTTTAGTGCTCTTCTTTTTTTTTTTTTTTTACATGCTCTGGTTTATTTATTTTTTATAGGTGCTTGACTACCTTAGTATAAAACAAAACTACCTAACAGAATGCAAGAGAACTAGTTTAAAAAGTCTATCCACACGTTTATACAAAACTGTTCTCTATGATCTAATCAGCATTTCTTTGCCTAATCTATTTTCTACAGATAATCCCCTATCTTAGATAGCACTAGAGTGGCTTGTCTATCTCCCTGCAGGGTAGAGCTGATGCTCTGACAAGAATAACAGATTTCCTGAGTTCTGCCAGTTGAGATGCCAACTTTGACCAACTGTTCCATCTAGCAAAGCAGGAAGACACAGAGAATCAGGAAAGCAGATCTCGGGTGTTTGCTGATGGCACTCCAATCGTAGCAAAATCACAAATATGAACTACAGCTTCTAGATCACTGCTTCAATCTTGATCCATTCCAACCAGCCAGAAAGCATAGGTTTTGCCATACAATGTTAAATTCTTAACAAGACTAGGAATAACCAAGTTTCTGAACTGAATCATAGCTTTCAAACAGGTGGTTTCCAAACAAATCAAATTTCTTCCCCTTTTGAGCTTCTGTTTTCTGTGCACTTAATCCCTTTCTACTTCATCCTTCCAATTTCAATTCTTTACTCTCTTTAGTCTCTCACATTCCTTCCTGATGGCTTCAGCTCCCATGCCGATGACCGCTTTGATATCTTAGATGAATATCATGTCTTCATTAGACTTATAAGTATGCTTCAGTGTCAACAGCATAGATATAGTTGTGTTACTTCTCACACTCTTTTCTAAACATCTAGTTTTAGCTACTTCTAGAGAGAAGTTACTAAAGCAGATAGACCTTTCGATTTGATACACTCTGAGTGGTTTCAGTGACATGCACTAGGTAGATGCTGGTGATTATGGTCAACAGCCATTCATTGCTTTGATTAGCTTTTCACACGTCTATTTCTAGTCTTTTATTATTAGTTCTTCTTTATTCCTACCCAACTGTCACTGTGATATCAATGTGATAGAACCACTTCATTTGTTCATATATTATTGTTTCATGATTTTCAGATCATTGGTACTGATGATTCTTCTTATCCCATTCCCTCTTAGCTGTCACTAGTTAGCAATTCTCTCCATCCTTCTAAAGCTTGTACAGTTTTGTTCCTCCTTTCCACTGTAATGTCCATCTTGCACTCCTTCAGTTCTGTATGCTAACAGCCACGTCTTTGTTTCTAGGATGCTAGAAATGCACTAGAGGCCTGCTCACTTGCTCCATGATGAATTTGTTCCCTCCTCCAAATGGCTAACCAAATGTGCTTCTCAAGCTCAATTAACTTGTGTCTCCACACCTTTTTGCTGTCTTTATTTTCCAACTCTCTACTCCTTTTACCCCTGCGTCTGTGCATTAATTGCAAGAATTAAGAAGAATTAAGAATTAAGAATTAAGAACAGAGGAAACATAAGACAACATGAAATTCATTTCCCCTTAGTGTTTTCCCTCTGGTGCTTTCTATTTTGCATTTCTGTCCTTTCCGTCAGTGGTGAAATTTTTACTGTCCTCTCTTTTTCTATAATTGCTCTACTTTGCATCAGTGACATGATTCTGTCCTTCGTCCTGACCCACTCACACCAATTCTCTTTGTCAGTCTTTCATTTATCTTCAGTTCTTTCACAGAAAGTACACAGGAATTATATTTTGCCTTTCCCACCATAGAAAAACCCCACAAATTTGAACACCATTGGCCTCTCCAACAGTCCTGCTAGTCTTTTATTTCTAAACTCATTAAGTATGTTACTTAGAACTGACTGTAATCACCATTAGTTCATGTCTCTGAAACCATTCAGAGTGTTTCAAATCAAAAGGTCTATCTACTCTAGTAACTTCTCTCTAGAAGTAGCCAAAAGTAGACGCTTAGAAAAGAAAGAGTGTGAGAAGTACAATGACTATATCTATGCTGATGACTGACAGACCTACCTTTCTGTTTCAGGATTCTCTCTCCTCTCAAAACTAAAATATTTGTCTGTTTCTACCACCATTTGTACAAATCTTACCGTACATTTAAGTTCATTAAAATCTCCGGGATCCTCACAGCCCAGCTTTCCTCAAGTAGTATGGATTTTTCCTTCAACCCATGAGGATTCTATAACCCATTAAATTTAAACATCTTTTTGGATCTTCCTGTTCACAGTACTTCTAAAGCTTGCAGGTTCTTTCTATATAGCACATCTAAGACTATTCATATATGAAAAATTAATTTTTTATCATCTCTTTCATCTTATATCTGCGTTATTGTAACACAGCTTTTAAGCTCATGACAAATGCAATTTCCTCCATGACTACAAGACTGCTTGAAATACAATTTTTTTTTAGTCCACTACTTTGACCATGTTACTGCCCTTCTTTCTCCACTGTGTTGGTTTGTCTCTTCCCAATCACATCAAATAAAACAGACTTGACTTGATTTTTTAAGTCCTTCCAGGCTTTTACTGACATTAATTACCTTCTAATGGCTACTCAGACATCGACTCTCATCTCTGTTCTGTTCGTTATAATTATCTCAGCCAAGTATTTAATTTTCTAACGGTCCTTCTATATTGCCTTCACATTCAAAGGGTGCCTGCGAAGATTCATTATTTTCTTTTCAAGAGGCATCTTAAAACTCACTCCATTTGAGATGCCAAAATCTCAGTGATTGATAGCTAAAAATGGTTCATGTACAGAGATCACTGGTTTTATAAATCCCCATAGACTTGTCCCTTATCTCTTGTTCAGACTTCTTTGTATATTGTTCAAGACTGGTACAAACCTTTTTCTTTGTGTGCACTGACATGTTGAATAGCACAATGTATCCTCCTTGATCTTCATTACAGTAACAGCAACAACGTTAGTAGATTGTTGTTAGTACATACTGTAGTTTTAAAAGCTCTGTTGGAGATTTGAGCCTTCTCCCTTTCCCCTTTTTAGTTATGCCTACAAAAAGTAAATGCTTTCATCCAGCTGAGCACAGTCATTAGCAATAACTTTTACTAAACATTTATTACATATTTTTTCTGTCCACTGGCCTCCATACTGAAGTATCTGAAGAACTTTTTTACTTTTTAATGTAACACACATACATGTGCATGCAATCTGCTACAGAGCCTCATGCTTAGCTAATTGATGCCAGTGAGATTACTCACATTAACAACACTTGAAAAAATTAAACCTGTAATTCACAAAACTGTTGAACAGAGCATTTTTTATGCTGAATATCTCAAATGTAAGTAACACAATTTGGACCAATGAAAACCACTGACCTCATGAGCCACATTCCACCTCCAGTAACTACATACTTCCTTAAATAATGATACTAAGCACAACCTTATTTTTTTGTCTATATTAAGAAATCAGACTTAACAATGAAGTATTTACTTTTTTGAATAACTGGTCTGTGATTTTTTCTGATGTCAGAGAAGGTCCTGAATTGTCAAACAATTAGCTTTTAAATAAGCATACCAACCTACTGTATCGCTTTTGGAATAGGTCCAGCTCACTTGAAGTACCACAAAATAATGTTTTCATGAACAGAAGCACAGGGCACATTAAACGTCTAACATATTACTATTTTATGACAGACTAGAGTAACAGTCTAGAAAAGGTTATTATTTAAGTATCTTTATTGCTTGCTTTTATAGAAATGATGAGGTTTAGCACCAAAGTAAATTTTCTTAACCTTTGCATGACTATATCCCACTATTAACATTATTTCTTAATCTTACAAGAGAATTGACATTCTTCAATATACATTCATGCAAGCCTACTGAACCGATTTGCTAAAAGCTTAATAATTAAATATCACCAATAAAAAATTAAGCAATCAGTTTATATTTCCTTTGGGAAGGAAATCTGTACAAATTATAAAGCTTAACTAATATAAAAAATATTTCTGCTTGTGCTTTTTCCTTGTTAATTTAAAATGTAATTCTAAGTGGATTTCATTTCCAAGTCAGACATGCTTATGAAGACAGGCTAAGAAAGCTGGGGCTGTTCAGCCTGGAGAAGAGAAGGCTGCATGGAGACCTCCTAGCAGCCTTCCGGTATCTGAAGGAGGCCTACAGAGATGCTGCAGAGGGACTCTTCATCAGGGACTGTAGTGATAGGACAAAGGGTAATGGGTTTAAACTTAAACAGGGGAAGTTTAGGTTAGATATAAGAAGTTCTTCGCAGTAAAGGTGGTGAGGCACTGGAACAAGCTGCCCAGGGAAGTTGTGAATGCTCCATCCCTGGCAGTGTTCAAGGCCAGGTTGGATGGAGTCTGGCATGATATGGTTTAGTTTGAGGTGTCCCTGCCCATGGCAGGGGAGTTGGAACTTGATCTTAAGGTCCTTTCCAACCCTAACTATTCTATGGTTCTGTGATTCTACAATTTAAAGTTTTCCCCTCCTAAGTTGTTTAAAAAAAACCTTCCAAAACTCCCTGCCCAAAGCAGTATTTGTTCCATCTCCCCTCGCTATAGTTCAGGGGAGAGGTTTTCTAGTTATTAATAAAATCTTGCCTATTATTGGATCAAACTCCACCCTACCATCAGGAGAAAGTCCAGCAACATGAACATGTGCTTTCATTAACGGACTAGTGCAAGGTTAAACATATATTTCTGATGTGATCCTGAGAAGGACACTGAAAAAAATTTAAACCGGCATTACTCTGTGAAACACCATATCAAACCTCATCACTTGCTTGTGTGCTCACCTACCACTGTTAGCCCATTGCTTTATTTGTTATTTTTTCTTATGCTATAAAAGTCTATGTGTTTCCAGGATTGGATTCTTAAAAGTGATAACTAGTAGCTGCTGAAATATACAAAGTGACACTGGAAAAATTTCTATTGGAATAGTCACTTACCATAGTAAATTTTGTTCCTTGAATGTACTGCCTCCAAAGAGGCCCCCCTTTGGGATTACTTTCCCTGCCATGAAGCAATAGAAACCATAAAAAATGTTAGATATTAAATGGAATATTCGCATCTATTCCAATGTTCTGGAAGAAAACATAGAAAAACCTCCTATTTCTTAACTCCCTACACACTGTTACATTCCATAAATAAAGGAGGTAAAAATGAACCTGAGGAGCTGGTGTAAATCTGCATAGACAATTCACTGAGTAAAAGTCACTTTGCTAAACAGCATCCTTTTTCCCTTTTATGACACTGCCTACACAGATCTAATAAGTTATAGGCTGGTAGAGACAATCCTAAGAACATGGATTGAGGCAGACTGCTATTAGTTATAGAAGACTGACCTACTACTGTCCAAACATTGTCTCTAACGTAATGCAGGAAGTCTTGCTTGTTTGGGAACTCTAATTACATTAGTTACCTCAATAAAGATGTGGTAAACTACTCCTATATTGAAATGGTCTAGCTCTTAGATTTTATCAAATCTGAACAAAAAGCAACCTTAGAAAAACTTGTATAGTCAAGCAAATGCTTCAGAACTTGTCTAAAAGCTTAAACCAAGATGGCTTTTAAAAATCACAAGCACTATTATACTCAAGAATATGAGGAGTGAGGACAGTTTAGGACTGATCACCCTCATAAAAATACACAAAAGGCTGCAGTTTTGAGCCTTCCTTTTAGATTTTGGAACTACAAGAGGAATATTCAGTGTAGGAGAATGAGAAAGGTATCACTGCATCTCTCCAAAGAGATGTGTGGCCTTTTGGGTGTCAGGAGTTGACCAGAGAAATTTATGTCAAACTTATTATTTGAGTATGCAACTCCTTTAAGTCTTTTTTTTGTGATATTTTGTCAAGAATAAAAAAGGACAGACTTGAATAATTTACATTAAAAATGAAAGAGTTAAGAATAAATCAAGTATTTTTTAAGCTATCGAAGAAGAAACATGAATCTAGTCCCATCCTATCCTGTGTATCTGCCACCAAAAAAACCAAAACAAAACAGTGCCGTAACTCATGAAGAGAATGGCATTTAACTTTTGGTTCTTTGGTTTCTTTCTATTTCAGTCATAGCTTGGCTACGCATTGTTGTCTACTCTGTCACTTACTGACACTTTCTTCTTTGCTTCTGTTTTCCACAGAAACTGAATTCAAACTGGGGCTTGATTCTGTTCTCCACAGATGGGTGTCTAGTGCCATTTCAGACGTCTTTTAATATCCCACTTGGCCTCCAGCTGTTCCAGAGTCTCTCATAAGTTGTGCCATATCTGCTGTCCTGTAAGGGTATTTTGGCTACTTTGGGACATCTCAGATAGTATTAGAAGCCTCTTTGCAGGCAACTGTGTCATATCTTTGCAGTCAAACAACTATTTTCAGAGACTACCATTGCAAACTGTTGCTAATATAACCTCTGCTAGGAAAAGGATGAGATTGCTGTGGATACACAGAAAACAAAGATTTTTAAAGGGTTAAAAAAAAAAAAAAAAGGCAAAAAGGATAAAACAGAATCCCATGCTAAACCACCAGATAAAGTCTATGTAGAAGCAGAATCTACCACCTTTATTTTCTGGAGTGTTCTACAAATCCATTACTTTTTTTACATCATAAAGGTCCTATCAAGGAAGCTCATTAAAAGGTTTGCTTTGTGGATTCATAAAGAAAAACTGTCAAGTCACAACTGTCTCCAAAAGTACCTAATCTGAACAGCTGTAAGCAGACACTACAGACATCCTCAACACTCAAGGAATGCTTATCACGTTCACACAACTGCCATTACCATCCAAGCATGTCTTTTCTATAAAACTCCAATCAAACTCAGGCGCAGAAAAATGACCCAAGTGCTCTTGCCTTCGAGAGCTCCATCATCTCTGAGCTCACAGAATCAAAACTAAAAACAGATACAATTATCTTACTAATGTGCTCCTCAGATGTTACGAAATACAATTTCTGGGATCAAATTTTAAGCCTCTAAAGAATTCTGATATGCAAAGTGGTATTAAGGCTTCCCTAACAGGTCTGCTGCAGCTTTGAGTTTCCCCTCCCCTCTCCCCAAATATGCTACCACTATAATATTCTAGCTTCCAGCTGCATATTGTGATGGTGTTAAAAGGGAGATGTGGAAAATGTTACTGCACATTTCAGCTTCTGAAACAGCTGTTGGTGGACAAAACTTAAAGAACATTCTGCTACTCTGGATCATGCCAAGACTGAAAAGTCAACTCCTTTCCCTTTTTTACAGTATATGAATGCACAGGCAACAGTTTTCCTTGCCTCTCTCCTCTGAACCCCAAGCTGGAAAGAATGAATGAAATCAACCTCTGACTGAGTCTTTAGCAAACTGTAAAGACATGTTTAAAGTTTAGAAAGTGAATCAGGGAGATTCAAGTTGTTCTGTCATGTCTCAGTATGAGAATTTCAGAATTACAGAATTTCACAAACTCTGAAGACCACTTCTGTGGCAAGCCAAATGCTAAAAGAACATAACAATCGAATGATTGCACGTTTTAATATGTCTTAACGTCCTAAAATAATCCGAACAATTAGCTACAAGTGGGTGTTGGTGTATTTTCCAAAAACCTCGAAATAAACATAAGAATCATTTTGGTTTTAAAAATAACTGGAAGAACATATTTTTAAAAGAAAAACCAACCAACCAAACAAACAAAAATGCAAACGAACAAAAAACCAAATTACCTGGCAAGGCTTTTTCATTTTAATTGCTATAACATGGTATCTGTAACAGCAGAGTTCACAGGTCCATGATCCTCTTTCACTTATCCACTTTAACAGGCAAAGCTGATGTGTGTATCGTACTGACCCATCACAACGGCAAGGATTTAACAATTCACCCTGAAAAGGCAACACAGAAACATTAATTTTAAAGGAATCTTTCCTATACAGGTATACTCACTACCAAAATTTTTACTGGTCTATAGCAATGAACTGGTCCCAATTTCAATACGTGAAAACGCATGTATTTTTGGCTACAAAAATGGTCACAAATTAAACTGTCTTAAAACTATCCAGGTGCTTCTAATGAGACAGAGCCAGATAACTGTCTATGCATGTCCACATGCATACGTGAAGTGAAAGATTACTGTGCATCAAGCAATAGAAGCATTAGCCCTTTCAGATACCTCAGATAGTACTCAAAGTGGTTATGCATTTCTCCAACAGTTATTTGCAGTCATCACAAGGAAAGAAATGGGTGACATCACAGACAACCCTGCTCTTGGAGCAGGGCTCTGTGCTGTACAGCCAGATAGCCCCAAATGATTTAACTGAACACTTCCCCCAGCAGTGCACCTATTTCTAGATTTTATAGATCAGCTATTCTCTTCTTTCCTTGGACAGATTTTGCTTAGCTCAACTACAAGACAAACTATAAAGCGCTAGTTACGGAACCATTGCTGATATTGTGTACTGTCTGTAAAGAAGAAGATTCTTGGAGGTCTTCTCGGCTCTATCTGTAAGATAACACTCTCATTTTAAAGTCTAACAGAAACCTGAGAGATTCGTACTGTTCAAAGTCCCTGAGGGAAGATCCAGCGAGCGCGACGGCACGAAGATGCACAGTGTGCAAGCCATCCATCGCAATCTCTGAATTCTCCCAAAGCTCTACGCCGACTCAGGATTGCCCCAAGCGTTTGCCACAGCTGGGGCTGGCTGCCCGTTCGGCCACAGACACAGCAGAGGGCTGCTCCTGCAGGGCATGTCTGCAGGGGGCTCTCCCCCGGGGGCAGGCAGCGGCTCCCGGCCTCTCGGGCAGCAGGGCGGGTGCCGGGCTGGAGGCGCCGAGCCCTGTCCGTGGTGCTGATCGCTGCCCGCCGCCTGCGGGAGCAGCGGGCGCTGGTGAAAGGGGTCGGTCCGTCCGCTCTGAGCCCGCCCGCCTCCCCGGCTCTCCTCACCTGCTCGGGGCCCTGGAAGCAGATCTTGCAGATGGGGCCGGCCCCGCCGGGGTGGCTGCCGCTGCCGCTCTCGCTGCTGCACACCGAGCGGGTCTCGGGCTTGTCGCCGCCGGCGGCCCCCGCCTCCGAGCCGCCCCTCCGGCCTTCGCCGGTGCTGGGGCCACCGCTCTCTCCCTTCTCTGGGGTGTCCCCGCTCACCTCCCCCGCTCCGGCCGGCAGCTCCAGCGGGGCGCCGGGGTCTCGCTGCGGCTCCGCGGGAGGGAGGACGACGGTCCCCCCGGAGGAGCTCATGGCCCGGGGCACCCACTCACCCGGGGCGGGGACGGCCCAAAGCGACGGATGGCGGCGGAGAGGGGTGGGGATGTATGGAAAGAGAGTGGCTTGGGCGCCCTTCCCGCTGCCAGCGGCCGGGAAGGTGACCCGGCTGGCGGAGAGCGGCGGAGGGAAGAGGTGGGCAGCCAGAGCCGCCCCGGCGGCGTGTGTGTGTGACTGATCGTGAGTCTGGGGCTGCAGGGGGGTGTGTGCGGGGGGGAGAAGGGGGGCCGGGCCCGCCCGTGTGTCTGGAGGCGGCGGGGCGGGGCTGGGCGGAGGAGAGGCAGGGCTGGCCGGGTCCAGCCGCCTACGGCAGCCCCAGAGCGAGGAACCGTTACCCGGTTCGGGCCGCGGCGGGAGGGGAGATGAGGAGAGGCGCGAGTGGGGGCACCGCAGCCGCCGTGGTCCCTCAGCGGCCGAGGCGCCTCTTCCGCCCTGCTCCGGGTAGCCGGGAAGCCGCCAGCCCAGCGCCCGCCCGGCCCCGCCAGCCCCTTCCCTCCCCTGGCAGCCAGAGGGGCGCCAGCCGCCCCTTGTGCCCTCCCCCTCAGCACCGGCTCCCCACACGGCTGCTCGCCCCTGCCTCCCGTTGGGCGCTGTCCTTCCTCCGCGCCCCCCGCCTTGGCCCAAGGTCTGGCCCCAGCAGTAGGCAGTGGCAGAGGGTTTCCCTCGCCCTGCCCGTGCACAAACGCCGGTCACGCTGGCGGTCACGGCACCCCAGTGCCCACAGGGCTCCTCGGCCTGGCGCCCCAGTGCCAGGGGAGCCGGGCCTTTAAGGGATGATGACAGATCTTTTCACATTATCGAGGGTTTTCGCTGCGGAAGGTTGCACTTGTGAAAGCTCAGCAGAACAAGTATTCAACAGTTGTTCTTTGGGTGTGAAACTGTAGTCCTAGTCTTTTGTGGCTGGCTTTTTTTACTGGTTTTTTTTTTTCTCCCAAACTCATTACATCACCTCATTTTCAAAATTAAATCTGCTAAAAGCATCATGATCAAATACCTTCAAAAAAAAAAAAAAAAAAAAAAAAAGCAAGCATTCAGTGGTTAGAAATTCTTTAAAGTTTGGCTGGGGCTGCTAAAGGAAAGCATGTGTGAATTTCAGCATCGAGTATAACACCAGCGCACATTTCATCTCGTGAAAATGACAGCAACTGTCTGCGCAGGGAAAGAGAGAGAAGAAAAAAAACCCTCAAGAAACAATTGTGAAGCCATATGGTCTCCCATAGCCACATTTAGATCCAAAGCGTGATGAAATCACCCGTCTTCTTCACTGGCTGCTTCATACGTAGTCTCAAGATGAGGGTGGACCTGGGTGAGCTCAGCTGCTGCCTTCACCAGCCATGTGTTGGTAGTAGTGGCTTTCTTGGTGTGGACATTTTATCAGGACACCAAAGAAGAATACGGAGCCAAAACGGGACTCCTCAGTCCTCATCATGTATCCGTCTCTCTGGAGAAGCTAGCTGAGCATACACGGTCATGGTCTGACCTCTCAGCCTGGCTGGAGACCAGCTTGGCCATTATGCTACTTGTGGAAAAGCAGCAGCACCCTGTTGCAGGAGAGTGATGTTCAAACTGATTGGGGCAAGTTGCAGCTAGAGCCCTCTTGGTCCCCCTGCAGTCAGCTTCTATTATGGAGGCCACGTGATACATACATTAAGGACAAAGAACACCACCGCTGCGTACATCTTTGCTCTAAAAAAGTGCATATTCAGATATGCAATAGTGGAATAAGAGATATCATTATACCCGTTCCCATCAATGACTAATGCCCATCTTCGTGAAGATCTTTCTTGTGGTGGCTCTGCATTAGCACTGGCCATTTAGCTTGGCATTAGGACAAGATGCTCCAACCCTAAAAATACTTTTGTTCACAAGGTGGTTGTTGAGTAGGTAAGTAACATGGATGCATCCAGATTTGGTAATGTAAACCAAAAAATGTCACATTGACACTGACATTTTGACGAGCTACAGACGCGTATAATTTTTTTCTTAGCAAATAGAAGGGGTTGCCAGAAAGACTAAACAGAATTGGAGACAGAATTAATCAAATAGAAGAAAATTCTGAGAAAAGAAGGGGCAGTCACAACCAATGAAAAACCAGGAAATGTCAGAACACACAGATGAGTCCAAAATACCAGGTAGAAAAGAACTAAGGCAGCAGCAGAAGGAAAAGACAGTGAAACTAAAGTAGTGAAGTAAACAAATGCTAAAATGTTACTCATCTGCACCAGAAGAATACAGTATGCTCTTGCCATTTGCTGTATGTGGGGGTTTATGCCATTTTTCTTTCTCATCCTTTTGTTTGTCAGCAAAAATTCAGTAAGTAACATGGCTTTTGGAAAAGATATAAAGAGAAGATAAAAATGTCAACACAAAAATGGAATGACTCCCTGGTGACAGAAAGGAAAGATAGATTTGACTATAAAGAATAATAGAGTGTGTTAAGAAGGTCAGTCCTTTCTACTGAATCTTGCCCGAAATAAATGTGTAACATGACTTAAAAGGGAAGACATCTAATGTTAATTAGAAGAACTTTTCTTTCACATGTATGTAATTAATTTGGAGAGCTGATTGCGAGCGGGTATTCCACAGACATGAGGTTTTTAACACATCACCTGTTTGCATATCTACCAACAGCTAGTGGCACAGTAGCTAAAGCTATCGATCCCCGCGTTTCAGAGTACATGAGAGTTGTTGGGCATGCTGGATGGGGGTGGGAGGAGATGCCGGCAAAAGAGCAGAAGGGGTGGAGAACATTCTATAACACAGCCTCCAACCGTGGTAGCGTTCAGCCTTCTGCCGAGCGAGAGAGAGGGACAGGAGCCAAAACCAAAGATGGAAACAGAAAGAAAGAAGATTTAAGGCAGGAAAGGATATTCTGCTTCGTAACAGCAGTAGTGTAGGTGGTTGGTTGGGAGAAAGAAAAAGAGAGAAGCTGAAAACAGGAAGAATTAATTTGTGATTAAGAGAGTGAGCCGGAGCTGATGGGATTTATGTTCCTGCACAGCTTTGCTGCACACCCCTTGAACAACCTTGGACAAATGACCTCAAGTGGGTTGAACATAGTCACCTGGTACCTACACAGAGGCAGGTGGTCATACTGCCAGCCAGGTATCCAGCAGCCTCCCGAGGACTGTGGCACCCGTGGGACATTCAAACTGGCACTAGACTCCCAGTTGCAGGCACACCTCTCTTAGTCTCTCCCTCTGTCTTGTTCTCTGCGTAAAACTAAAACAATGTTTGCTCTCTCTGTTCTTATTCCTGCCTCTTCCATTAGAATCCGCAGTATTTTACTGGCAGATTCAGGCCATATTTGTACAGTCTTGATCTTGGCTGAGGTACCTAGGCATTATAACAAGACAAATAAGGAGCAGTGATACAGATAAAAATAACACTGAGGTAATAAGTCTGTAGGGCAGTGAAATGAATAGAATTTTCAGCAAGCAATGGAAAAGGCAGAATAATCACAACCCCTGAGGGAATGGAAGTTGTCTCTCCTCTATTTTCCTCTCAGTTCTACTCCAGCTACGTTCTTTTTCCCACCACGCCGGTTCAGCACTGTGCAATTTTTTCCTCCGAATAAAGTAATGGAAACCCAAGCAAGTATTGTTGTATGGGCTTTTTTTTTTTTTTTTTTTACCTGAAGACAAACAGCTTAGGTAGAATATCCAGGAAGAAAAAACAGAGGAAGGTGTTTGAACGGTGGGAAAATGTTCAGGGAATGGACAGAGCAGTTTTGGGGTTTTTTTAATTATTATCTATCAAGATAAACACTTTCAGTTTTGTGCAAGGAAGACGTTGCACAGGAATAATGTATGCAGGTAACATACTACTCGGGGGATGTTAAAAGAATGGAAGCACTGTGCTACTGCATATTTAGAAACCAACCCTGTTCTTTTTTTCTCAGAAAGTTCCATGATGCATTGGCCTTCACCATAAATACAGTGATGGAACAGCTCAGTGATGGGTTTGTTCCATCCTGCTGCTTCCTGTATCCCTGAGCAAAACAAGATGATACAGTTTTAAAATATTAATAAAGAAGTAAAGAAAGTAATTGCCAGTGTATTACATTCAAAACAATATGAGACACTGGAAAGTGAAATCTACTTAAATAATAATACAGACATATAATTATCCTATTTACTGAATAGTGTGTATATGTCCCCTTCAGAATGAAACTCAGGATAGCAGAAATCACCTGTAAGCAAAAATAGGGCATTTTGGCTGTAAGTAAATGCTTCAGTTTAATTCTAAATGCATTTTACATTTAATGCAGCATAAAATGTGCTTCTGAGAAGTATCCCCACCTGTCAGATTTCCATGTTCAACTTTATTAGTCTGAAAGATCTGCACAGATGGTTAATAGCCATGCTATTGACTGTGTCTATTATTTGCTGGTTCGCTGAACGTGCCTGATTTTTGTTACGGACACATGGTGATCCTACAGCTTAAGCTTTTATGGTTATGTCAACCAATTAAAACCTCATGCAGACAAAAAACTGTTTTCTAACAAAAATCTTTATTTTCACATTGCTCTCTTGCTTTTTGGAGATGCATACCTAGGTTCCTATCTAACCCGATACTGCTAAACACTGATATATCTCCACATAGCAAAAGTTCCTGTGGGAGTTGCTTTTAAGCTGAGCTTCTGTCATTTGGCCCCCACGTTAACTACAGCTCCTGCCATATCACAGACCGTGCCTGACCATGGCCATGCCAACCCGGGCCCACCCATGGGACTACATTCCATCCTGGCCTCATCCCCATCCCCAGTGAGGTGTCTGATGGCCAGGGCTGGGGCTGCCCCAGTGCTCCCCCACTGCCCTGGCTGCCAGACCCTGCCATCATCTGCCCAGGGAGCCCCCAGCACTCCTGGTACAGGAGCCCACGGTGCCCTGGCAGTTCTCTGTATAGCCTTTTCTTCTGTATGGTCCAAGAAAGGGTGATTGGCATTCTTTTCTTTTTACAGGGGACTTATGAAAACATGCATCTGCCAGCTTTCTAATGTGCTTTCATGGATGACAACATAAAAGTTTAAAGTTTTTATTTTCATATAATTTTTATTCCTCAAACATTATCACACTATTAATAATTGCTATGTTTTACCTGCTGAATTCCTGTGTTACTTGCCAGTACACTGTTTTTCTTCAGAGCTGATAATTTATTTTTAAAACATTTGAAACCAGTTATGATTAATTTTTCTCCACCATTAAATAACAGCTTCCTGTGAAATATAGTCTCCTTTTTGATCTTTAACTGTTTGGAAGGCAGTTTTAAACATTTTCCCATTTACCCGTTGTTGAGGGGGAAAAAGCTTAGTATGACTGCCAGAATGAGGTAATCTTTGTTTGCAAATAAATTTAGTTCCTTGGTTTATTTTGGAAATAGATCAGCTGTTACAGATTCTAGAGGGTGGCATCACTGAGTTCAGTTTATTGAAACAGAAATGACAGAATGTCGATTAGCTTTTCCATTACATGTTATGTGAACAACAGCTACTGTGCAAAGCCAAAGTGAATTTATTTTAGTATCAGCTGTACAGATCCCTTTTAATCTGTTTACAAAGAAATGAAAAATAAACTTTTTTTTATATACATATATATGTAAGCATTTTCCTTGGATTTCCTTGTACGTAAGGATCAGAATGACAAATATGTAGTACAAGCAACCTCAAACCTTGAAAAGTAGTGGTGAGACATCAAAAATGATATAACAGCTTCCCAAGCCCTTGCCCATTGGTTTTTACTCCATCCTGCATGCCTCCAGTGTGTGTCTGACAACTTAAAAAGTTGCAAACTGTCCAGTGTTTGTAGCAAGGCAGTGAAATGTGGCTTCTACTGCTGAAATGCCTTCTGGCGGATACCACCATGATCTGAACCCTGGTGTGCTCAGCACTTCAGTACAAGGCAGGTCTCTCCCCTAAGCAGCAGCAGGCAAGAAGGAAACACAACAGCCAGTTTGCGATGGTGGGAACTGGAGCTCATCATACTCGCACCATGGTGTCAAAATTCACATCAGATATCCATTAAATGAGAATGGATGTTTTTCTTGATAAACCAAGCTACAAAGGGCAACAAAATACGTATTTAGATGAACTATTTTACTGCTATTTATGTTGTGAAAGGAAAACGGCATGCATACAGGTTTGAGATGCTCATTCTGGGATGAAGCAGCATCGGTCTGCTGTTTCTCACACCATAGGCAGTTATTTACTGGTTTTTCTCCACAGGCTCAATCTCATTCTGAAACTAAAAATACGAGCCCTGTGATTTGAAATAAAGAGCAGATCTTCCACCCTTGATGCAGCAGCAGTTGTAAATTTCTCTGTGTGGTCTGAGCTACAGAAGGTATCACAGCTATGATGAATCAGTGTAATTTACAGAATTACCTCAACTAGTAAGTGGTTTCTGTGACAAAAATGCAAACTGCCAGATTTGCCTCTGGACTGAGTTCTTCGCAGCTTTACCACAAGAGACCTATGGAAGTTATCTCTTATATAGCTGCTAAAGAAGAGACTAACTCCTACAGATACAAAAATTTGCTTCATAAGGGTCTCCAAAAAATTGATGTGAGTTGATAGAAAAGCTGGAGACAGAATTTATAATTTCAAGGTTGCAGCTTGAGTGTGTTCTTCTGTGAAATGAGCTCGCATTCTCTTTATCTTGCTACCCACGACCCCCCTCAGAAATGAAAAAAAACCCAATCAAACCAAACCCCTATATCATGAGATTGCCCATGTGTATTGAGAGCTAAAATTCTGCTTCTTGTGATAAATTTTGTAAGAAAATATATAACCGTCACCACAGGCCACACTGGATTAGATTAGGAAGGTGTTACACCACTGAAGAGAGTCTTCTAGTTCTTACAAAATCCACTGTATTTGCCAGTTAAATAATCTCTTTTCAGGAAGACAGTTACATAAACCAGAAGAAGTGACATCTTTTATGCTGCTTAAAGGAGAAACAGTAAATACCCCCTTCTTGCTGATCCCACAGTCCTGCCAGATGACTACCTGATCAAATTGAGATGTTAGCTAAATCTGTTGTTTTAGCTTTTTTTTTTTTACTTCATTTTCTTCCTCTGAAGACACTTGCATAAAATGTGGTGTAATGCAAGAGCACGTCATCTGGTGTGGGAAAGGAAAGTGAAATGGTTGGTTTTTGGTGGAAGCTCATGAGTGTTTAATCAAGGTCTGTGGCCTGAAATCTATAATAAAGGAAATGTAGGATTTCCTGTTCACTGGTGATCAGTCAGGTACTGAAGGATAGTTTTATGAAGGATCACTTACTTATGGTACTGTGATACTTTGCAAGCAAGGTAGGACAGGGCAAGGACTGAAAAGGGAACCATGGATATGCCTACAATGTGGTAACACCCAGAGGTGGTGTGTGGCAAGAATTATTGTCTTTGATTTTCATTCTTTCTTTCATGCATGAACTCCCAACACACCGAGTGCACAAAGGGTAGAGCACAGATCTGTTAGATACCTGCTCCCTCCACTGCACGCTTTTTGCTTTCACTCGAGAAAGGCATGCTAGGCTCTCACTAGCAGATATAGTTTCTTACTCAGAGTCTGCAACTGCAAAGAGAAATTGGACAAAATATGCTAAAGAGCTGCAGAACTGTGGTTCATTAACTGCCCCTCCCTGGTGAACTGTGCGTTGTCCAGCCTTAACCGAACACTGAATTGAATAAAACCTCCTGCAGATATGAAGGCATGTATTAACTACAAATGTGACCCCTTTGAAGCACAGCAGCAGGAAAATGGTAGACTGCAGATGAGTCCTGCAACTGGTTTGAACACTCCCTGACTGCTAAAACTGCAAAGTGAAACATGCCCGAGTGATACTGGACATTGTGGAGGCACCTCATCTGAAATCTGTATCCTTTGGACACAAACTATCATTGCATTCCTCTGAGACATTCACACAAGAGCTTGCAGGTATGCCATAGGACCTATAAGGAACCCATGCCCTTCCGGGGCAGCATCTGGAGGTCTGTAGATCAAGCAAGATACCAAAGGGCATTCAAAATGGTACCAAATACCTATGTGCATGCAGCTAATTAAACCCTGAATCAAACACCTAGAGAAATACAAGTGGGGAGAATCTGACTGCACTTAAGTACATCTCAACTTCTCACTGTTTCTCTAGACTTCATGAGAAGTAAAGTGTTACCACTCCCACTTCTGTTTTGGCACAGTTCCTTTTCTCTCTGTCATTTGGGGTGGTGATGGTAGAGAAAGAGATACGTGGGCAATGCTAAACTGGATGAACAGTTCCTGGATACAACTTTAAAATGTTCCTAGATTAAGCCTATTGCTAATCATGAATCTACAGTTAGTGAACTTGACCCTGTTCTCCTGGTAACAAACGCTTCTTTCTTGTACAATTGCTTGAAATAGCAAGCAATTGCTTTCTTTTGTACATTTGATTACTAATTTCTTACCAGAACAATAAAAAACAAGTCACTTCTCTCCCAGTCCTCATACTATAATTTCATTTCTGTTGCCAAAGCATGCCTGGCTTCTGCTTTGTGTAGCTGATGTGCAGCTGTGGTAGGAAGCCACAAATAGCAGCACAGTGTCTTTAAGAGCTGTGCTGCCAAGGGTAAAAGGACCCTGCAGGGCAGCTACTCTGAGGGAGCCATCCTAACTGTTTGGAATGTAGCACATCATGCCGTGATGAGAAAGGTGCAGAATTAACCAGAAAAGTGTTCTTTTTTCCAAACTTTTCCCATTGCAGGAAAGAAAGCGGCACTTGGCCAACATACACAAAAGAAATTGGTACTCTTTCTTGCTAGTTTGAAATGCAGCCATAGGCTGCTCTAGCTGAGTTATATATTTTTGGAGGCATGAGGCAGTATGTAAGTATTGTACCACATGTTGCTCTTAATTTTTTTACCTCGTGTAATAGATGGGCATACTTACAAAGCAATCAATCTGTAGGATGCCTTCAGATTAACTAAAAGGGGTTTTTTTCATCATTTACTTTAAGTAACAGGTTTGGTTTGGTTTAGGTTTTTTTCCCACCATTTACATTAAGGACATGGCATGTGTTTAACTTAAGAACCTTATATACTCAAGAAAGGAAGGGAAGCATCCTTGAGCTGTGCATACTAAAAACTAATTGCTATTCCTTATTGAATTAGGTTCCATGAACATGCATGGCAGATGTGTCTGTCTTCAGGTGAAATGGGGCAACCTTTATAAGGCTTACATGTCTGGCTGTGAGCTTTTCAAATTCTGCATGCCCCAGAGCCTCCTATCTCTTTTTAGCCAAGTGCTTGAATCACAGCACTACCTGAAAGATAAGCCTGGCTGTTTAATTAAAATATGAAGTAAAGTGTTTGAGTGTGTTACTTTAAATTTCAGCCCTGCTTTCATCTGAGAGATGCTTCTGACAGCATCATCTCTTTTGAAATTGGCCTGTCCTTGTTTACTTGTAATAAGCATTCCCAACTCTCTCTTGATAATATTTCAATGAGTGTAGAGTGAGTTGGATGATTTGATTCAGAGTAAATCATAATACCCAGTGATTTGTATCTTTTTATGTCTGGGTCACGTTCACCTGAATCACAAGGAAAATAAGTTTTAGCATCTTTAATAAAAAATTTCCCTTGGGACATATACCCAATTTGCAATACAACAGCTGATAGAGATATGAGAAGTTACCAGCTAACCTTAATTAGCACTTTAAAGCTGGAGATCCTGGGAACAAAGTTCAGTAGTATAATTAATTCATCTTTCTGCCTATTTCTGTACTTTAATCTTATTCCCATAAACATTCCCATAGTAACATGCACCTTTGATATCAAACGAAGAACATGGAGCATACGTTCTTATCCAATTGCAGGCCATTATTGACTTCCTATCAAATTTAATATTGCATGATGAATAAACATGAAACTGCAGCATGAAACACTCTAGGGGATTCCAGGGCAAGTACATGAACAGAAGCCTGTGGTAACTTCACATACTCATAGGATCGTAGGTTTCAACAAGCCAGAGAAGATCAAGGTCTAAATGCTGAAATGCCCTGCCTCTGGCAATGGTCTGTCTTTCAAATAAAGTTTACATGTCTTATTTCCACACTGGATCAAGCGTATCTGAAATATATCTTCAAATGCTAGTCATATGGAAGATCTGCTTGTGCCCTACAGCACTAGATTTGCTTTCCTATCATTCTGAGTTTGTTCTTACTGCTCTCAACCAGACTCCTTTAATCTCATCTTTGATACTTAGGAGAAAAGTTAATCCAAACAATGAGATTCCTTTAGCTAAGTGTTTCCACATGATTTCCCCCTATTTATTTATTTATTTTTCATTAATACACTGGCTTCATTATAGGAGATGAAAAATTCTAGTGACATAGAGTTTAATTACTGTGCTTTTTCTCAAGGGATCTTCATTGTAATCTGTATCACTACTATTATTGCCTTAACTAATAACTAAAAGAGGTCATGTTCCAGGTTAATAGCCTGCAGCTGCAATGTAGAGAAATCTGCAGTACTAAATACTGCTATCTAAACAAAGTAGATATAACTAATAACGCCATCCAATGATGGCAAGTGTTTGCACACAGATGTTGACATTAATCTCAAGTGCCAGTTCATTTCACTCTACTTGACTTTATTGTATTTGCACCTACATTGAAAAACAAATCAGGCCTGGAAACAGCATGTTGGTCAAATAACTCTTTCAAGCTGAGGAATTTCTGAAGGTGTCCAGCTGGAGGGAAAGGTGTCCAAACCAAAGAATTATAGGTGGTCCCAGCCATCTTGACAGTCTTCACTTTAGATACATTTACACTCACTGCCAAAATAGACTTTGTGAAGGTTTATTCATCTGTCTGTTCAATGGCAAATAAATCACAAATCCCACTTTGACTTCAGTAATACTTTCAAATTTTTAACAAGGACACAGGTAGTGTTCTGCTCTACTTAGTACTTGTAGAGTACAGCATAGTTGGTCTGCATTTCTTTTCCTGTCAAAACTAATAGCCAAATATCTGTACATATCTGCTCTGCTATCAGGAGGGAGCTTATAGTAAAAACTTCATGGAATAAAAGAATTGTCCTCTTATATCTAACATGCTCGTCTTGCTTAGTCAAATCAGTTCTCTCAGTCTCTTGCTTGCCTTCACAATACATTATTAGACACATAAAAAAAACCTTTGTTGTTGAATTTTCATTTCATACATGAGAAATGGATGTAGGAAAGTGCAGGAAACTGGAAATTTCAAAATTAAACTTCTGTGCCCATTAGAGTTGTCCTTTAAGGTGGTAGTTGTTGGGCAGGGTTCTGTTTGTTTTGGCTTTTTTTGATCTAGCTAAAAGAATTATAGGGTTTTTGTTCTAGCATCTTTGCATGTTTTAATGTTTTCTGAGGAAGAACTGCCACCTTTTCTTTGTTTATACAGGTATTTTACAATCCACAATTCCAGCCTGTCTACCTAGTGGTGCATTCAGAAACTTACTGAGATGAAAATGTGAGACTGTTGGAAAGGTGCTGGAGAATAGCACTGAATTATGAAAGAATGAGATAAGAATGTAAAAAATGAGAGCCTTGTTGGCTATGGAGGGGGAGTGAGATATGCTTCACACCTACTACCAATGGTCCCTAAGGAGTCCTGACACTCAGATGTCCCACAGTTCTGGATGTCAGCTTTGACGATGATCCCTATGCAAGCATAAGACCCCTGTTACTACAGGCCTTTCTGCATGTGTCCAGCTCAGACTAACAAACTTTGCAGTTCGCTGCTTCTCCACTCCCCTGCTCACCTATGGCATGTGTGGCCTGGTCAGAGACTAGAACTGGCTCTAGCTCTGTAGGAAAGACAACTCCACCAGCAGCTGGTGGGCAGACATAGACTTTACCCACAGCACAGCTCCTGCTCCATAGCAGGAGAAACAAGCATGAAATGAAAATAAGGAGGGCACTGCACTGCTGATTTTCCCTGTCTTCTGTTTTTGCTATGTTTTACAGGTTTGATTTTGTTATGTAAAAAGCACAACTCATTACTGTTTGCAGACAATTGATTTGTCTGCTTTGTTTTTTTCCTTTCCTTCCAGAAATTATTCAATGCACACAAAACTGTGATTACCTTCTACTAACAATTATACCAAAAATTCCCCCAAAATTATAAAATTCCCATTTTGGTAAATGTTGGAAAAAAGCAAATACTACAAGAGCTGGTTTTGTGGCATGCTAGGTAATCAAGCAAGCACAGAGACTAACATAATGTATGTGATTTTATTCAAGTAGAGATTAGCATTCCCATTGTCTGAGAAGTTCAGAAATGCAGCAAAGAGAAGAAGATATCAAGAGTATCATTTTCCTGGGCAAAGCACATACAATTGCAGTGGATTATTCATTAAAGGCATTGTACCTGGCACAGAAATGAACACATATGGCATTGCAAATTTCCCTTGCCCCCAGGTCCTAGTGTAATATTATTTATATGAGTACTTTCTGGTTGTACAAATTAGTCTGTCAATTTCCAGAACTTTCACCATATGGAAAGAGTCACTTATAACTTTACAGATGTTGCACAGAGCACAGATGGCCACACACACAAAAATGGTGCTTTGTGACATTTACATCCCAGGTACTTCAGGTACCACTATCTTGCCTTTAACCTCCAAAATGTGCACCCTGCTATCACTGTGCGGCTATTAAGAGTGTAATTAAATTTTCTGCGTGTCTTACAGTGCTATGATAAAATTTCAAACTCAGTGATAGCGGAAAATGGGAACACAATACAAAGTTTTACTTCATGGCTTTGATCCCACAAAATAGTCACAATACTTACACCCTGTTGCAACAAAATGAGATGGAAAACATCACAGTTTATATGAGAATGTAGATACCTCGTCTCTTCATCATCTTGGCGCCTTCTTTTTACCAGTGAGTCTGAAATGAGAACTGATGAACCTGCCTCTACAAGGTCTCAGTGGTGTATTCTCAGTCCCATTCAAAGGATGTTGAATGTCCTGCTTGCTCACAGTGGAGTTTGAAAACCCTGTTCAGTCAATGGCAGCTGCTCTCAGCATGTTTGATGTGCCCCACCCTGTGAGTAAATGAACCTCATCGTAGCTCCATAGGCCTCCACCATCACCAGACAGCTGATTGACTTAATTACTGTTAGTTAGCTTTGTTGGCTGAGTGGTCAGTGTCAAGGCAAGCATAGCAGCACCTTTGTGTAGTAGGACACATACCAAACTGGTTGATAAAATTTCAGCACAGTTAAAAACTACTTTTCACAATTTATGGAACATGGATGGCATTTCAGATAATGGGAAGAGTAAACATGTTGTGAGCTTTAAAAAGAAAGGGAGAAAATGTAGCCAGTCAGCAAAGCTTCTGTTTCTGGAAACAGAAATACTGGAACAAGCAACTAGACAGACTTCTTGGAGGATAGCAAGGAGAGAGTAAAATACAATGTCAATTCTTTTGTGAGAGTAGATTACATCAGAATAAAATAATCCACTTTCATTCTATGGTGGGTAACAGACACTGCAGACAAAGGAAAAGTAATTACTATTGTATTTCTTAACTTCAGAAACATTTTTGATGCTGTTGTTCATTACATTCTTCTTAGCAAATGAGAAAACACGATGTAGATGAGTCTAGAAGTGAACAGACACAACCCACATTAGAAAAGTCATTCTCAGAGACAAAGAGGCTATTGAGGGGCACAGTCAATGGGGAAGTTTGTACTGAGTGGGCTCCGTGAGAGTCCAGTGATATTCAGGTGATATTCTGCAGCAAATGGGTTCCTTGAAAATCTGTCATGTAAGGGAAAAGGTACTAAATGCCTCCCAAGAGAGTGGCATTTGCATTAGCAGAGCTTTTAAGTAGCAAACTGGGGAAAAACACTATGTTGAAAAAACACAGGTAGGAAGCTGAGTATTGTAACCTCTTGACATCCATTTTAACTGGTTGGTTTGTATTCAGGAGCCTGGGCAAATACATCTCAGACCCTCCTAAAGGTTCATTTACCTTAATGCTCTGACTTTAATCATATGAAACAAAGCAAATATAAGCTAAGCATAGTGTGTGTATGCCTCTGTTGCAGTTTCCCAATTTCTGTTAGCTGTTTAAGGCCTCTTTACGGGTTTTGTAGGCTGGAAGTTACATCTAGAGCTGATAGCTTCTAATGCATTCTAATGGATTTGTCAAGCTTCTTGTCAACCTGCTTGCAGTTTTGCCCTGACACCATTCAGAATTATTGACATCTACAGTGAGGTCATATGTGGAAAAGTATTTCCTTTTGTTTAATTTTAAACCTGCTGCCTGATACTTTCACTGGAGTCATTTAAACGTTATCACACAATAATAGAGTTATGACTATCTCAGGCAGAGGTGCTGGACTTACTGCTACTTACCCAACTCGCAAGAAGTATCAATTGTTCATTTTCTTTTCCATGGTAGAAATTAGGGAATATCAGATGAAAGTAGTGGGTAACAGTTTCAGAGCAAACAAAAGGCAGTGGTTCTTCACACCAAGTACTTACACTAGCTGTGAAGCTCCTTCCTATAGGATTTTGCAGATGCTGAAGCTTTTTCACTGGTTTAAAAGGGAATGAGTCTATTTCATGGAACAGAAATCCCTTGAGGATAACTACACAGGAGTAAGGCTTTGCCAGGGGCTGCTACCAATCAATGCACTTTCATAAACTTTGAATCATGACTCTACATGGCAAATGTAGGACTTGCTGTTTATATTTGCCATAGCTTTCAGCTAAAAGTACTCACAAATCACCATATCAAACTTTTATATTCCAAAAATTCCTTCCTGCTTATAAGAATATGGTGTTATAATAATCGTAACATCATTCAATAACACATAACTAATCTGTATTTCTTTATGAGGAACCAAATTTTGCTGCTACTTCAATGAGTAGCTACTTCTCTAAGAATGGTCCTCTTTGGTTTCATTTGCATGGTTTTTTTGGTAATATTGACAGAAAATATATGACTCAATAGGCACAGGAATATCAGAACCTGGACCACTATAACTGGTGAGAAATCCTAGATCATTAAGAAAAAAAATAAAACAAGGTTTTGTATCAAGATAGAATTTCTCTAAAGCTGATATACACTGAAAATCTAAATGACTGACATGAAGAGAAATTGCAGCTTTCATTGTTCTCACACCCTTAGACACTAGTGTTGTGAAAGGGTCCCTTATAGGTATTTTCTTTTGCTTTTCCTGCACACGTGTAACATGCCTGCTAGGAGTGCTGCAGATCCTGTCTTTTTGGATAGACACTTAACTCTTAGGCATTACATCACTGAAATATCATGTATTTCAGCCTAGTGGCCTGAAGTCATTGAAAAGACATTACATTAATTGTTTTGGATCAGCTCTCCTTGTTAACCGTCATCTGACTAAACCAGGACTATCCATGTAAGGGTTTGCAGAATCTGCTTTACACAGCTCCTGCATGCTAACCCTTTGAAAACTGCTGTTGTCAAATGCTGTTCCCAGACAACATGGAATAATTCAATGAGAAATGATGGATGAAAGCCAGATGACATAAACATAAAGTATCGATTATTTTTTATTCCAGTCTTTGAACCATGTGTTAACTGCAAAAAGATGTGTAAGGCTGGTGAAAATGTGGAAATGCAGTCTGCTGGGCTATTCTCTACACTGATAATATCTCTATAGAACTAAGACATGTCTTCATTTAATCCTATAGTTGCCAGAGGCAATTCATAGGCCCTCTCCAATTCACTTCAGTTCTCTCCCAAAATTCATGGGCTGCAAAACCTGGCGTGTTTTCTGTTCTGCCAGTTAAGAGAGAGTCTTGCAGAACTTCGATGTTGTGACTAGCAATACCATCTCATGTTACACCAAAGGTACAATGTTCTTCAATGCCAGAAGAATGCTGTACTGTCAAATTACATTTCATATATTTCTGACAAAAAAAACCCCTTCATTTTCTCCTCTAATTTTACTCCTCTTTGTCATCTCGCTGAAACAGGTCTTCTCACATGCTTGCAGAACCTTTTTAATGAAACCTCTGTATCAGTGACCCTTTGAATTCTGTTGTTAAATACGGCTTCAGATCAGCATGAGTGTTCTGCTTGTGCAAATCTGGGTTTTTTTAATAAAGATAAAATCTTGTGTTTCCCTCATCATGTCTTCAAGGTCTACAAGCTGCTGTCACCTCCTCCTCCAAGTACTGCTTCTACAGCATAACCCACAAGTCTTTTCTTTCACTGGCACTTGCTGCTCCTTTTAGTACACTCCCATAATCAATATAGTGAAGAAATGGCAAGTATAAAGGAAGTGAGCCCCAGGACATCACTTAAGCATTAAGATAGCGCTGTTTGGGAAGCTGTAGAGAAGTGGTGTCTGATCTCATTGAACTGCCTGCATGAGAGAATATGGTTTAGCAACAGGCCTTGTGGGCAGGCTTTATGCAGTTCTTTTTATCTGTTCTTTAGAGCTGCTGGAAGTTATTATGATCTCTTCTAGGTTCCTACCCTTTTCATTCTCACTCCAAGAGCCAGGTCACTTAGTGTCTTCAGCACATAGACATTCAGGCAGTCCTAGACCTCTTCTTCCTTCCCATTCTGCTCTCATCAACAGGCCCTCAAGCAGAAGTCATCTGCTTAAATGAGATGGCAACCAAGAGGCCATTTTGGCATTCTAACTAGGCCAGTCTGGCCTGTGATCCCTGTAGAATCACAGAAGGCTGAGGTTGGAATGTATCTCTGGAGATCATCTGATCCAGCCCTGCTACTCAAGCAGCAGTGTGTCTGCCCAGCGCTGAGTCCAGATGGCTGTTGAGTATCCCCAAGGATGGAGACCCCACAACCTCCCTGGGCTGCCTGTGCCAGTGCTTGGTCACCCTTATAGTGAAACAGTGTTTCCTGATGTTCAGGGGAACCTCCTGTGTTTCAGTTTGCACAGGTTGCCTCTGGTCCTGTCACTGGGCACCACTGAAAAGAGCCTGGCTGTGTCCTCTTTGCACCTTCCCTCCAGGTACTTATATACATTAATAAAATCCCACCTAAGCCTGTTCTTTTCCAGGCAGTCACACCTCTCAGGTTTTCCTCATGGTCCCTTCATCATCTTCCTGGTCCTTCATTAGATTCTCTCCAGTATGTTTACATACCTCTTGTATGAGGAGCTCAGACCTGCACACAGCATTCCAGGTGCACCTCTCCTTGTCGAAACTCATGAGGTAACTTTCAGCTCATTTCTCCCAGCCTGCCCAGGTGTCTCCTGATGGCAGCACAACTCTCTGGTGTGTCAGCCACTTCTCCCAGTTGCGCATCATCAGCAAATCTGCTAAGGGTACGCTGTAAGAGTGTGCTATCATGGGTACTTCTGGTCTTATCCAGAGAAGATAAAAGAAGACGAAAGATTATCAAAGTCCTTGAAACTGTGAATCCTGGCTTACATGCAATTTTGCAGCTGCTTTGATCAGTGGTTTTATTACAGCTCAGTAGATTCTGACCATGTTCTCCCAAATGGAGAAAGAAATTGGGCCCTTTTTTACTATACTCTTTTTTTCATCCAGTTTGTTTAAAATACATTAAAGACTTACTTACAAAAATACAGACAGGAATGTATATATGTAAGTATATAAACATGCTTTCTGAGACACGCAGAAGTAGCTTCTAGAAGCTTAAAAGACAGTATTAGGGCCTCTACTAAATCTTTGCAATTTCAATATGTATAAGATTACAGGAATAACTGTAGTGATGGTGAAAATTAGTAGAACATATCATTATTGCTGTGTATTTGTGTCACCCTGCTTAATTCAGTTTAAGAGTAACACAAATACTTGTGCTAAGCCCAGCTATAGGGACAGATGCCTAATATTTTTCTCAGGACAATGCTTTGGAGAGGGGCTGTGTGTTCCAGAAATGAAAATCAATATTATTAATTTAAGTTCTGTAACTCTCTCTGCTACCTGACTTTAAATTGCCACAATTTACTGAGGGAATAAAAGCAGATATGTCTTCCTCAACTTTTCTTCGAACTTTTCCTCATCCAAAGGGGGAAACAGAGTCATCACAGTCAGTTTACCCACATCCCTAGACGTGGCATCATCCTGCCAGGAAACAAACAATTTCACATGAATTATAAGTGATGCCATAGTTCAGATAATAAAATCTCAAGTACTTTAAGGCAACTACTCCAATAGCAATAGGAAGAAGAAGGAAGCAGTGTGATGAATAATTCTATCTGAATGCAATTCTGATGGAGCTGGTTACTCATAGCCGTTCTGAAAGGTAGCTTTTCCATTCTTAGCAATGGGACTGCTTACAAAGTAAGGTCAAACACCACCATAGGGAAACCAGTTGCTTTAAGGGGAATGAGATTAAATTAATCTGTTTTGTAAACTATTTATTATAAATTATTTTCTCAGCTCAAACTATGTTTTTTACTAGTGCCTCTTGTTAGATCTATTAGAATATTGAGATGATGAGTACAGCACAGAGAGGAAGCAATATGTCTGGTTTTGTTTGTAAAATAAATGCTTTCCAAAGCTCTGCATGTGAATCCTGGAAAAGAATGGTTTTGATTTTCCCTTCAGAAAAGCTGAAGCATTTTTGTCAATAGGCATCCTTTTCAGATAGAAACCTAATTCATTTTGGCCCTGCTGAATGGTTTCAGAGCCATGCACCCTGGCAGCAATAATACTGTCAGCTTTACTCTCATATTAAATTCACACTTGAGGAGCTGTAGATGATGAATTTCAGATTGCTCTAACCCTTGTTGCTGTTTTCAGATTTTGAGTAAACTAAAGCAAAAGCTGCTTCCGAAGGAAGTTTATAAAGAGACTGTTGATCGGAGACTGTCGATAAGGGTCTGAGCTTTGGGGTCATACAGTAAAACATAAATATACATATATATGCATTGTACCAATTAATCTACAGGTAGCACAATGGCCTTTCTTAGGGCCAGCTTAAATCAGATACTTTCTCTCTTTCTTTTCTTTTAGGTGTGTATGTATAGGTACTACATTATATATGTAGTTCTGAAATCCTCTAAGAGAAATTATGTTAGGGCCAACTAAATAAACCAAGGAGGGATCTGGTGATCCAAGTCCAGGACAACAAAGACATTGGAGTAAACTTCAGTTTTAAACCTAAACTTTAGAAAAGACAGTATCTTTCTCCAGTCTGGTATACATTGATCTCAGTGGGGGGTGGGAGGGAGGCAGTTTCTGCACCCTGCATGTTCATACAAGGTCTTGAACATTTAAACAAGAAGGTGTGACTATTCAGGATGCAAGCATGTCTGCTCAGCAATGTGTTTCTCTTTCCTTCTCAATAAAAGCAGCAAACACCCCCAAACCTTTACAATATCTGTTCAGCTGCTCTGGCCACCAGAGATTTCTTTAGAAATAAACACTACAATTTACTACTGGGGAAGTAATTTCTCAGCCTTCCCTCACTATAGGAATGTGGCTGCATCTCAAGCAGGTTCTACTTAGAGGTTTTACTTTCCTCCTGAGGCCTCTGTTTTTTCCTAGAACTATGCCCTGTTCCTGATTTACTGGACCCAGCATTTAGGCAGAGTGCACCTTAAAGTCATTATGATGAATGGTAAAAAATTGTTAGTAAGCTTCAGATTGCCAATTAAGCCTAAATTAAAGAGCCTTACAATATTCACTATTTAATACGGCTTGTTCAAGGGGAGATTAAAATAAATATGACAACATCATTGCAGAATGATCATGGAGAGAATTATGATTTGTTTCAGTTTTGAGGAAATTAGACTCAGTGGGAGGAGAAAAAAATTCCTCAGCCATAAGAACCAGCTGTAGCTCTAAAACACAGACAATAAAATTAATTCCCAATAAAAAAAAAATCATAAGTATGTGGGGAGATGTTTCCTTGTAGTTTATGGAGGGAAAGTTGTAAATCTGTAAAGATTGGTCTTTATTTGCTGTCAAATTCTGACTGGACATCAGAACATCTTCTGAAACTATCTCCTTAGAACCCTGAAATAAGCACAGTAGATGCTTCATACCAACTTCATGCCTTTCCTTTTACAGTACTCAGTCCAAGCTATGATGCTACCTCACAAATCCAGCTACTCACCAGATACACAAAGCCAAAGTGTTTCTACTCGTTTTAGGCCTAACAAGATAGAATCTGGCTCCTCACCAGGGTGTCAGAAATACCTGGAATTCCTTTTGGAAGATACAGTCTTCAGTTGTATTACAGATTAAAATGGAGAACATTGCAACTAACTCAACAGAAAGTAGAAAGAGAAGCAAAGAGAAGACTTTCCTGAAAGCACCAAATTCAGGCAACCACACTGCAAGCTAGCCCCAAGCACCGAAGAAACCTGAAGCACGCTTGATTGCCGAAACCTATGTTTAAGCCTGGCAGCGGCCAGGTTCTGTATACACCATAGATGTAAAGATTCTGCAAAGAGAGTAACTGTTACTTAATATTTCACAGGCAACTGGTGAGGGAAGCTTAGAACAAGGCCGCATGCAAATGCTGCACTTGCCAATCTAATAGAAGTTCTTCCTATGCCCAAGAAGGAAAATGCTGCAAGGGAAAAGAAATCACAAAAGAAACAAACAGAAAATGTTCCTGTACACTGAGATGGCCCTAAGCAGCACCAAACATAGGGAGCCTACTGATTAAGTTTCATGCTTGAGTGCTCAGGTTCGTCACCAGTATTTATAGCATCTAAAAGCAGTGATGTATAGGTACCCTGGGTTAAACTGGTAAAATGCAGCATTCTGGGATTAACCATCACTGCTGCACAGTAATAATGAGCACAAACCCACTGCATCACAGTTCCTGATGAGCATTTTACAACACAGTTGCTCATTCCCTCTCCTCAGCCTGACTAGAGTCAGAAATGGAGCAGCATCAGGACAATACTAACTCAAGAGTTGGCTCTCGTTTTGTGGTTTTCTCCCTCTCCACATTTTAGCAGTATGTGGTTGTTTCTATTATTTCCTGATATGAATCCTCTCTGTGTGTAGAGATGCTGCTAATGGCTAATTGTATTCATGAAATTGTAGCAGGGAATGCATTTCGGCGTGAAATACACTGTATATCCTGCATTTATTCTTAATCAGGAAGCTCAGCTTCTAAGGAAGTGTGCTGATACATCTCCTTTATTTTTATGTCTGGCAGCTTGAAAAAAAAGATTGGCAAGACCTCAGTCTGTACTAGACTGAGATTTTAACTCCTTCCAACCCTTGTGTTAGGGAAAGATGAATCAGCCTGAATAAGAAATGTGTCCTTATCCTTCACAATGTACTTATGGAGAAACCTGGTAACCTTCTGAGGGTGGAATTTCCCAGCAATGTTATTCCTGATTTCAGGTGCAGCAGGAATTTGAAAATGCGGATAATACCAACCTACCCAAACCTGAAGGGCTGTATCATAAGATTTCTGAATCTGCCATCTAGACTTGCTGATCATGAGAACTTCAGTTGCAGCACTGAAGTTGATCCATGTCTCTGCATCTCTTGTGGCATATGCATCCCTAGAGGAATGTACGTGAGCAGAGGAAATCTACTTAGTGCCCTTTTCAAGTCAGGACTTGTGAAGCTTTCAAAAGGTACTCAAAGCCCCCAAAAGCCACTGAATTTTAGCAATTTCACTGGAGCTGTGCTATCATTTACCAGCTTGGATGTCACAGCTGAGAAAACAGTTAACATCATCTTTTGTACCTTCTGTGGCACATCACTGTTAGTGTTAGATTAGAAAGTTATTTTTCTTAATGAAGAGGATATCAGGGTAACTCAGAGGAAGGGATCTAATGCAGATTCTTCTGAAGTCCTGGGGAAACTGATTTCTGCTGTTGGTTTCTGTGAACTTCACATCAGACCCTCAGTTAGGAAAGAGTTAAAGAAAGCAAAAATTGAGGTTTTCCTTGGTGTGGTGCAGTGGTAGATCTGCCACATGCTGCATGCACTAACTTCTTTTATTCCTCTTTTTTTGATTAAAAGATTGAAAGAACTTTTAATTTGCAGAATTTACATCTTGGAGCATAACTTTCCCCACCACAATTCACGTAGGAGTCTGGCAGTATCTGCAATATTTGCCTGAAGCTTGTTTTGATCTTTTATGGGTACAAGCTGGCAAAATTATGATCAACAAGTTGTCATATTCTGACAGGGGCACAAACAGTATTTGAGCAACCCTTAGAATGTGTCTTTTAGTCCATTAAATTAGCCCAGTCCATTAATATGTGTTTGCGCAGAAATCTAAAAAGAAAGCTACTATTTAATATGGCAAGTGTTTGCAGGCAAGTTTTTATATAGCTATTATTTGAAATGAAAAGGATGGGAAAACATGCAAGTCTTCTACCTGTCAGTTACTCACAAGAGGATGCCCTGTGTTTCCATGTTGGAAACCAGGCAAACATGTTCCTGCTGCCAGTATGAGTCTCGCCGGTTACAGTAAAGAACTGGAGGTAACGCGGAAGTAAGGGTTGCTATCTCTTTCCAAAAGATTTTCTTAAACAAACTCAAATAACCACCATAAGAGTGGAAACAAGCCTCTAATAACATGTTAAGCCTTCAAATTGTCACTTTTGGCCCTGACAATACGCATAGTAATTTTTAACTCTGAAACTTTGGGTTTGGCTATTTTTCTAAATGGGTGACTGTCTTTATCCATAGGCATTCATGAATAGATGGTGATGTGTTTAATTGTATGAGATGGGGCCGTACAGCAACTTAAAAACTCAGAGAACCATTCCAGTATTAGTGGAAGTTGGCACAGACAATGACATTGTGTGCCATTGTTACCTAGCACCTAAAAGCAAGTGAAAAAATAGCTGTGCATATTTGTAAATGTGTATATATAAATGTTTATGTAAGTGTACCCCACGCCCAGAGTGAAAATGAACATTTTATTCATACTGATCACAAATAATATTCCATCACAGTGAATGTCTTCAGGCTACTCTATGGGTCCATAGGTAACCAGTCTCCAAAGAGAGGCCAAGAGTGTGTATTAGAATACAGGGTCAAAAACAATATGATGAAAAACCTGAAGTCATAGTTATCTTTCTCAAACAGAGGAAAACTCTTATTCCATGAAAGTGTGTATAGTGGCAGCCAGAAGGGTTTCTAGGAAAACTTGCTAAATAATGTATGCTATTTTTAAAGACTCCTTAAAATTTGTATATATAGAAAATGCTCTTTTCAAAGCTTGTTTATATAAAATTTAAATTCCAAAATTGGTTCGGGGAACAGTAACTTTCTGCAGAATTATGCAGGCAACTCGGGATATGGCCTAGTTAGGACTGTCAAACTGTAACTCAGATCTGTAGTGTGTATGTGAGCAAATATGCAACTCTACATGTATACACAGCTGCATATATTATGCCTTTCAGTGCTGGTAGACTGGAAAGCATCTGGGGACTGAGAAGGGGAGAGCTGGAACACACAGTGTTACATGGTGGCAAGAGGGCCACTCGCTCAGCTGAGAAAATGCAGAAGGGGAATCAAAACTCAGAGCGCCCCATAAAGACCCCATACAACTTACCCTGAGGTCTTCCGACGTTTAGATAAAAATAATGGGAGATATAGGAAGCAACAGCTACTTCCCTTCTGCTTGCTCAGGGCAGCAGCAGGTCTGATTATCTGATAGTGCTGTTTCCGCTGGACGATTCACCCTGCTTCAGTCATGCAGCCACCTCAGATATCCATGATGATGCATTGCCATGAGCTCCTCTTGAGGCACAGCTTGGGGGAGGGTAGGGGGAGGATATAGACAGTGGAAGTGCTTGCACACAATACAAACTGTTATCCTCATAGCTGGTCCTAAAACAAAACCACAGCTCCAGATAATGTATGCTTCGGCTGATAATCTTATTAGTATTTATGGGAACTGCTGTGTAAAGTTACACATGGTGTTCCTTGCCAAAGGATCAATTCAATGTTCTGCCCTTAAGATGCATCATTTGTCTGAATGGTTTCCTCTTTATAGATCTGGGCAATATGAGACTGGATTTTCAGATATTTCTGGCTGGGATCCAGTCCAAGATTCACAAATACATTGATTCAGAGAAGGAAATGAAGGAGATGGAGATGAACGAGGGAAGTACAGACCTGATAGTCTGTGTCAGATAGATTGAATCAGTCTTCTATTACCTGTATCGGAGGGACTTATATCAATCAAAGATATGTTTAAGAAATGGCTCTGAATCACTCAATTCTGTTTCTAAGTAACCAGGAAGCTTACGTTACTGTGATGTTTACCAACCTTCTAAAATTCTTCTTTAGAAATATACTTATGATTGTGTCTGCTACTCAGCAGATTGGCACCAATCAAAATGCACCTCGCTTGGGTGTCAAAGCAGGCTCCCTTCTTTTTCCCATTGTCTTCAAGCATCAGTTTCATTCCCTTGGATTTTGGATCAGTTAATCTACTTGGGGACTCTTCCTCAGTGCCATTTTCACAATTTCTCTACCTGAAGTGGAATGTCATTCAAGAATGGAGCCCTGCTTGTGTGTCCCCACTGAAGCTAACTGACCATCTTCACTTTTCCCTTCTAAGTCATTCTCTCAGCTAAGGCTGGGAAAGTCGTGATGCTCAGCCTGATTTGCCTCGTTTGCACAGTGCTAACAGAGCTACAACAAGCATAAAAACATTATTGACAAATTCATAAAAACAGGAGATATGCTGATACATACAAGATAGTTGCAGGGAGGGGAGACTGTTAAGAGCTGCTATAACATATACCAGTCCAGCTAGGTCTGCTCAGAAACAGACATGCTTTCATCAGATTTACTGATTCTTTCAGATACAATAATTTCTGTAGATTACATGTTTTCACTGGAATTTGTCAGGCATTCTGCTAGAAATGTCTGCTTTCCTGCTGTTTTCCTGCCCAGTTCCAGGTTCGTCCTCCTTGTTGATGGCATGGGGAGAATGGAAGTGCCTGATCCTCAGTGTGCTGAGATCCAAATGACTTTTGTGTCAATGGCTCTAGGGTTTCTTTCCATTCTTAAAAGGAGAGACGTCATTTCATGAAGAGATATTGTTAATGTTCATCCCTGCACAGGACCACGCCAGATCTCATCATAACCCAGCTGCCCATCAGATGCAGACATTAATTCTCACAGCTCAGTTCTCCAATGTGTCTCACATCCAGCTCTCCAAAATGGGGGAAAAAAAGCAGAAATTGGTTCTTATCTGCTTATAAAGATGCGGGTGCACAACCAACCCACTTGAGAACTTTGTATTAGTAAGGGAGAAAAAAAAGAAACAAAATAAACATGCCAGCTGTTGCTAAATGGTATGTGGAAAAATCAAGCCTATAAGATCTATCTGTGAGGTGCAACTGAGCTGTCTGTAATATATACCACATGCTGCCTGACGTGGTGCCAAGCCTTTAAAGAATCCTCTGAAAATTTAAGATCATGCTTTTCTTTTTTTCTAAACCTTCTCTTGCTCGTGTTTCATAAAGGATCAGATAAAAAGGGTTTTCTACCATGTTAGCATATGTTGGTGGTAAGGGGCTACTATAACCTGTTCTCCAAACATATGATGTATTTGGTATTTATATCTGCAAGGGTAAATTTCATGCCAGATATTTTCTTTCTCCACAGGTATTTGCTCCTTTACACCTGTGTTGATGTTGCCTAACTAAAAAAGGATATCTTGCAGATGAACACATTTGCATTTCTCCTCTAATTGTTGTTTCCACCAGAGCTGCATATCCATCCTCTGCTGGAAAGTGAACTTTTTCCACCTTCTGGAAACTGAACTGTCATTAGATTTGATCCTGTGGCACTTTATCCACACTGTGGCTCCTGGAAGGAAAGAAATTGCTTTAGGATGGAAAGGGATGGGAAGGGCGGGACAGTGATAAATAGAAATACCTATGAGCTCAAGGTCTGACTTCAGCCAGATGAGCTCAAAGCGTAAAAAAAGAGTTCTTCTTTCAGAAAATACATTACAGCATCCTCTTTTTGGTCATGAAATGGCATGAGCACTGTTGTTACATGTATGAAAAGGAATGAGCCCTGTTGTTAGATGTATCTGCAGTCAACTAGAATTGGCAGAATGGAAAGAGCTACTTAAAATCTGTATACTGATTACACAGCACCCCAGAAACCACTGGAAAAGCTGGCAGGCAGGAGGGGAAAGGAAAATAAGCGTGCATGGGAGGGCTGGTAAAGGAGAAAGAGAACCAGGTCAGTTAATCTTGATTAAAAAGCATTCCCATTCACTGTTGGGGCTGTATTTCTGACCTGTTGTTAATTGACTTTCATGAATGTAAATGTGTACTTTCACGTGCTGCTGGGAGAGTCTGTCCTGTCTCTCAGTCCGAAGGAACTTGCTCCCTTGATGATAATGGATTGGAGAGTAGCCTCTCATGGAGACTGCAATATATCCATGCTATTTTCTCCCTTAAGTGACGAGCTCAGCTCAAGACATTAGAAACCTGTCTCTGAAACTGACAAAAATGTCATACTTCACTAAACTGGTCACGTTATCAGTGACAGGTACATCCTCTAAAGCATCGGCAAATGTTCTCAGGGTGAACACTTTCAGGTTGCCTTCAACTAGCAGACTACTGCAAGCGGAAATGCTTTCTGGGCTGTTTTCCTACTCCCAGCCATCTGTTACAATGGCATCCAGGCAGCTCAGAAATACTTGCGTTTGTTTCATTGATGTATATGTGCCAATGCAATAATAATAATAACAGGTTGACACGGGCAGGATGTCATAATCTTGCAAGGGCCATTTCTCCTGTTGGAAGTCTTAAGGAAAAGACTGCCAACTGCCTGCCTTATTTCCCTGTAAGGCACTTTGGTACCGTAGTGATGAATACACAGAAAGGATCAAACATTGCTTTGCTATCAGATGATAAATAAGGATCCTTTCAAGCGAGGAAGAAAAAAAGAAGTCCATACCATTGAAACACTTAAAAAGTGCAAGAACATCTTTTCACTGCGTAGTCTGACTGTGAAGCCCATTTACTATTATTCCTGGTTTTATTTGCCAGGATAACTTCCATAAAATCTATAGCTGATTTGAAAAATAAATAAAGAAAAAAATCCTGAAAAGAGTGCTGTGCGATGGCACTATACCAGGAACAGTGGTCTCAGGAGGAGCATTTAATAAAAGATCAGTCAAATGGCACTCTGTGTACTGTGTCAGTGAAACGCTGGGGTAGGCCACATGTGCTATTGAGCAGTGCACATTAGGAACATTGAACACTGGAGAGAATCACCATCATGTATGCATCTGAACAGAAAAGCCCATTGTTTGAAGAGAGTCAACTCTGTGGAGCATGAGTGGTTTATACTGTTTGGTTGTTAATCTGCATGGGTACAGATGCTCTCCCACTGGTCCCCTGGGAACCTTTTTTTGGTCAGGCTTTTGAGCAATTTCTCCAGGGAGACAGGCATCCTGGTGGAAGGGAAGATCTACTGCCTTTGATTAGATTTGCCTTCCAGTTCATGTTAGTGTCCTCTAGCACTAAATACAATCCATTGAGAAAGGGGACCATCAACAACAGGAAGAAAGTGGTGGTGGTTGTGGGTTTATGACTGGAAACCAACAGCTGGTTTTGTGGCAGCTGAGAGCATGGCAACTTGCTTACTTGGCACCAAGGCAGTGAAGCTTGATGCCTAGGGAGGGTACTTGCAAGTGCAATAATGAACTTGCAGGTATGTAGGTATGCTGGTTCCAAATGGTGGGAAGGATAGGAAGGTAAGCTTAGAATAAGGACTGATTGTTAAGAATGAGATGTCCAAGACATCTATCCTGACCTTTTTCTGAATACTTCAGGTTTCCTGGGAGAGACCCTGGGAGCGCTTTGAGGTCCTGAGTGACAGTATGTGGATGAGTCTCAGGGTAGAAAGGAGGGATTTACGCCTGTCAATAGCAGCAGACAGGAGTAACCTGTAAAGGACGGATGAGCTATACCTTAACAGAAACAAAGCCAGTTTCCTGGTGCAGGAAGCCAGGGCTGAGGGAGCTGATGGGCATGGAAAATTCTCTTTTTACAGCTGGTACACTCGTCAGAAGGGACGTGGCCAGTACTCACTGGGCCTCTGAGAAGTCCAGAAGGGAAATAAATAGCACAATGACAATGAACATAAAAAATCAAACTGCCTGCAATGCCATTACTGAGTGACAGAGCAAGGGCAGTACTTGCAAGTACATCTGCATCAACACTAGAAATCTAAAAATGGCATGAGGGAGCCAGAACACTTGGCATTAAATGGCAATCTTGATCAAACCTGCACCTTGGGGATGCAGGGGGAGGAAGATAATGGTAGCTCTGCCATGCTACCCACTTTACAGGAATGATAGGGTAGGACATATAGATGGGGGAGTGACAAGGTACGTGAAAGACTATATGAACTGTAATAGAAAAAATATATCACAGGAAAGAGATTCAGTGTAGTATCCTCTTGGGTTGAAATACTGTGATGGTGCTAACACCATGATCAGGCTGATGATAACATTTATGAAACGCAATCTCAGGTCAGAAAACCTGACAATTCATGACTGGTGACTCCAGTCTTAAGTTACCTCTGCACAGAGTGAATAAATGCATGATCAGGATGAGACACAGAAAAAGAATTTTCAGGAAGCACTTAAATAGCCTTTTTCTAGACTCCCCAAGGGGTGTGGGATCTGGTTCATGATATACTAGCTAAAGGGCTGCTCCGTAATAGCACCCAGAGTGCTACTAGTTTTAACACTACAGTGGGAAAGAACAAGCCAAATAGCATCAAGCCATAGCTATTCAATTGCAAATAAGAGAGCTATGTAGAAATGAGGGAATTGATCAGACATATAAAGACCAATTCAAATGCCTTCCAGGAGCCTGGAGACTGTTCAAAGATACTATATCAGAAACCCAAGTAGATGGTATAGCACAAGTGAAAAAGAGAACAATAAAGCCCCTGGACAGAAGCAGAAAATAGAAAAGACTCAATAGAAAAGTCAGGTAGGTTACCATTGGGAAGGGGAGGGGAAGTCAATACTCAAAAATGGAAATACTCAAATGAGAACAAGAATGGCCATAAAGCAAGTCAAGTCAAATGTAAACAGGAAATTTGGAGGGCTAAAAAAGAAAACATTGCTCATGATGACAGAAAAAAGTTATGTAAATACTCAAAGGCAGGAGGCCCTAGGAATTGGGAGGTGGTTGGATGATCAAGGTGTAAAAAGGACATTCAAGAATGAAAAAGCCATGGCAGAGAAGCTCAGTTAATTCTTTGCTTCTCTTTTTGCTGATGAAGATGGTGGGGAGATGCCTGCTCCCAGCCTGCTCCATGAAGCAGATAGGTCAGAGAAGCTATCTTGATAGAAGGTAAACCAACAATAAGCATTAGCAGAGACAAGTAAGTCAATGTTAGCAAGTCACCAGGACCACTCGATGTTCACCTGGAAGTCAGCTGGGAATGTGGCTGTGCAACATATCCCATACCTTGGCCAGCAATGCTGCAACGCTGCACTGTCACGCACACATCTGCCGGGATGTGTGCCATCCCAAAATACAGCACAGAGGAGGTTCTGGGAACCACAGACTGGTGAGCTCCCTCCCATCCCTGTAAGAGGGTCTCTGTTTTAGAAAATAGGATCCTAGAGCATGGGATGGACACAGCCAGCTGGGAAAGATCCAGCATGGCTTCTGTTATGGAAAACCTCTGTTCCAGACTGCAGGACCTCTGTGGGAGTGTCAATAAGCATGTGGATAAGGGAGACCCAGTCGACCTCATACATTTGGATTTTCAAAAAGTATTTACAAGGTTCCCTGTCAAAGCTGTTTAAAGATGCCAAACTGCCTTAAAGGAAAGCTCTTTCTGTGGATTTAACGCTAGAAAGCAAAGGGTTAGTTTAATGGCGACTTTTTAATGGAGTACTGAAGGGCTCACCTAAGAACCAGTGCTGAGATCAGTATTTTTCAATGGCTTCATCAATTTTCCAGGAAACTGACACTGAAATCTCCAGAACCATGGAGATAATGAGAACCTTTCCAATAGCAAAATGCCAGCCTGATGGCTAGGACCTTGTTAAACTGTGTGTCTGTGTGGTGGGAGTGGGGACAGATGGGCTTCAGTGAAGATAAATACATGTTACACATCTAGGGGGAAAATAATCTAACCCACATGTCTATGATGCTGAACTTGGAACCTGAAGTTATAACTCAAGAGGGATCTTGGAGTCACCATTTTTCAGTTCTCTGAAACTGGCTTTTGCTGGTTGCACATTTAGCCAACAAAATGTGGGGAATCATCATGAATGCACAACCACAACTGTCTCAAGTAACGTGCACAGTCCTGTTCACTGCATCTCAAGAAAGGGCACAGTAGAGTCAGAGGTGGTTTAGCAAAAAACAAGGAAATAAGCACCTGTCTTTGTAAGAAGACACTAATGGAGGCTGGGGCTTCAGTTTGGAGATGTGGGAGGTTATTTCACAGGTAACCTATGAAACTTACCAGAGGCAGTTGTTGGTTCAAAGACAAGCTCATGGATCATGAAGAGGTAACAGAGGCAATAAACAGGAATGGATCTTCAACACTGCTATAAAAAAGTACGATTGCTGAGGAAGTGTGAGGAGAAGGGACCATTGAAAATGGCCAGGCTCACAGACTACTTCTTACCTTGTTTCATATCATCATCAAACTTCATCAGGGCGCACCTGATCCCATCATCCAGATCATTTATGAAGACATTAAACAGCATTGGGCTGAGAGAGTGACAGCTAATAAAAGCTCTTTCTCCCTTCTTTGCGGAGGAGCTTAGAAATACAATCCACATGCATCCTAGAGGTCCCTCCTGCAGGAAGGAGATGAGGGCTGGATTTGCCTCCTTTTGCTGTAGGAGAGGGTTTGGCATTCCAGTGGGGGCTGAGATAAGACTCGTGATTCCCATGAAAACCTGCTTCAGTGACACTGGGGCCTCCTCTGTTCTTCATGGCTTTTCACAATGCTATGTAAAAGGAAAGAAGTTAATCCAACTATGCAGGAAAATTCTTTAAAGGGTTCTGGTGACTTTTCTGCCATGTTTCCCTTTTTTCCCAGTTGAAAAAAGAAAAATAAAACAAGATTTGGAGAGTAGTGGAGAAGGTGGCACAGAGCTGCTATTGCCAGCACACACAGAGACCCAGCCACCACCAAGACAGGGAATTGCACAGGGTGCATCATTGGTCTGTGCAATGTTGACTTTTATTAGTCTGTACGGCAATGTGAGAAAGATGAAAGCAACCTTTTGTGGCCTCTCTTCTGAAAGGACTGAACCTTTTCCAGTGCTGCAGTTATACATTCTAAAGAATACAAAGTTCAATGGGACAGACTAGTCCATTAGGACAAGAGCATTGAGTTCTTCCCATTAAAAAGGAAAACAATCAAAACCTTAAGTTTGGACTCATCATTCAAGCTGCAGTACCGATGCACTTCAAAGTAGACTGTAGTAAGAAAATTAACATTCCTCTCCCTTGCCTTGGCACTCCTCCAATTGCATATTAAGCCTGCGGGCTTGTAAAGAACAGACTTTCCACATAAATATACATCACATGTAATTCGGTATGTGAGGCTGATTCTTTGGATTAACATATTAATTTTAGTCCCGTTGATCAATGATCATGTCCCTTGCTGTTCTGTCACTCTCCCAGGGATGTATGCTTGCCAAGAGCAGCCATCAGTAGGCAAAATGTTGCTAAAATGCTGTAAAATATCTTGGGCTTTTGCTCTTGACTTCAGCCCATATTTCAGAAGAGGAGACTTTTCAGTGCGGTTGAGGGGTTTTCCTGTTGATCCTAAGGATAACCAGGCTCTAGGCTGGATGGATAGAACTTTCTGCTTTCCCCTTCCCAAGAGTCCCCATACTCTTACACCTCGAGAAATGATGCAGAGTTAAAATTAAGGTAGTGGACAAAGCTCTACTGCTGAGCATACAGCCTGCTTATCTGCCCAAATAATGGAAGATGCTGTCAAGGTTGTATAAGTTCAGTACACGTGAAAAGGCCCTGGCAAAAGAGAGCACATTGGCACTCAGTCCACAGCATTGTGCCTACTGCGATAAGGTATTTAGTGCACTTCCAATGCAAAAATAATTCATGCTGATTAGATGGATCAGCATCGCTCTTGATATTCTGCATGCTGCTCTTCTTCCGTTCCATCATTAACTGCTTTGAGCTTGTTTAACTGTACTAATAACGTGCGAAAAAGGTTTTGATTTACATAGCTATCTTCTCACTATGAACATTTTAAAGTTCATTATCATTTACAGAGTGTGGCTCCAAGTGAGATAAAAACTTGAGGTCATGAATATTGTTAATAAAGCTCTCGATGCTGATGAGCTGGACTTCTGCATTTAGGAGCCAAATAAAAAGCAAGCCTAGGTGAATCAGCATATGCTGTACTACTGAGCTAGCTAGATCTCATAAAGCTACGCTATTAATCATACAAGATGTCAGTACTGAAAGGAGATAAAGAGGAAAAAAGGGCATTTGTGAGCAGGCAACAAATCCAAAAGCTGTCGCAGTTCGGCTGGGGAAGGTGTGCTGCACAGAGAGGCTGTCGTCTGCTTTAAGATTACGCAGGGTTTATGACTCCTGGATTCGGACCATCAGGCCTGTTTGTTATTCCTCTGACCTTGCACGCAGCTCTGCTTGGAATGCAAAGGCTAACCCTTGGTCCCTCTCAGCTGAAAATCCTGGAGGCTTGACACTCGGTTGGAGCTTAAACTTGGCTGTGGACAGGCTGCAGAGCAGCAGTGCAGAGGGGCAGGTGGAGATGCTAGGCATGAAAAGAGGAGGAGCGTAGGGGCATGGCTGCGAGGGTCCCACAGCGCGGGTGCCAGAAGAAGCACGTGAGCTGCCGAACACAGGTTCCTCCGGCTCCGTGCAGGAAGCCTCAACACTTTCCACCCGTATGGTGCCTGAGCTAACATTAGAAGCATTCGGCTTGCGCAAAGTACCAGCTCAGGGAAACATAGCAAGGCTGCTCCTCGCAAATGTGAAGTTCTTCATCCACTTGCCCCCGCATGCCATCTGCCCGGTGCAGCGCCCATATGAGGGGAAGCTGGAAGGAGCTCCAAGGCGAACAGCCTAGTGAAAGCAGAGAGAGAAGAGCGGAGACTCTGTCCTCGAGAGTCCTGCCAGCTTCATTTGCCAGCCTGGCATCACAACTGGTGTCCGTGCTTTCTGAAACACCTGCCTTGGTACTGCTCACTGCAGACTTGTGTTTTTTCAGCTGTGGTTTTTCCTTGCGTGTTTTGCCCCATTCCTTCTTTTTACCTGCTTACCTCAGGGCTCTTAGGGAAAATTTTCCCTTATTAATATGTTTGCTCACTACTCAAGTACAGATTCAATCACAGATTCAGGAAAGTCGGATCATCTGCTTTCTGCACAAAGACCTGAGACCCAGGAGATCCAGCATTAGGCAGCAGCCTTCACTGGATCCTCCCACAACCTGGGTTGGAAGAAGAGGTGGGGTTTCCTATACAGGCCCCTTAGCTCTGCGGGGTGCTTCAGGTTTCCCCAGGGCTGCAGGAGAGGTTGTTTTCTGTCTCACACACACAGTCTGCAGTGTAACGGGCTCTGATGGAAGCTGGATTTCAGTGAAAGCTGTCAAGGTACAGGTACAAGGTGCTCCCAATAAGCTGGACTGAGCTGCTTCCAGTCAGCTGGCTGCAGTTCACTTTGTGGTGGTTGACTTCTGGAGACAACTTATCCCCGTGACAGAAGTGTTTTCGCTTTTTCATAGCTGCACTACAGACCACTGTTATCACAAAAAGAAATGGTCTGCCCTGTTGTCTTGTTGCTGTTGGGGGCTATATTTGACTTCAAGGCAATTTGTGTGTTTGCTAGTGGATGTGGACTGGAGCTGGCATTTTCTGTGAGGCTGATGTGCTGTCTATGAAGTTTTACAGCTCTGGTCAAAACTGTAACAAAGTTTTGGATGTGAGAAAGAAAGCTCTGTCTCCAAGTGAGGCACTGAACTCGGCTATAGCAAAAGCAAGCAAGGGTTCAACCCTTCTGAAGCCATTCTGCATGTACCAGGTCCTTGCAAAGATGAGTATCTTCTGTAACTGAATGGATAGGAGACACTGCTGAAAGCAAGGTTAAAGATTGCTGCCCAAGGGACTGACCTGATGACTGAATCAGCAGGGTTTCTCTGTATTTGAGTCTCCAAATACAAGACTTATGCAGACAACAGATAACAGGAAGAGGAAAGCAATCAGGAGATAGCATATCCCATGTTAACCAAAGGTACCGAGCAACTAAAATCCTGTTTGAAAATAATACACATTATGTCATGCCAACCTCAAGTATCAGCGGAGTCAGAGCCCTTCCAAGAAGCTAAGCTTTTGGGGAGAACATCCCCAGTGTTGCGTGTCCCTCCAAGCTGTAGAATAGACCCTGGTCCCTACTGTAAGACTTATTTTTCCTTCTGTATGGATACATTTACATCTTTCTTGCTGTAACCTTGACCTGTAGCTAAACTCCAGCTAGGGCATCTAGGAAGATGGACAGACGTGCAAGAATGTGGAGGCGTTTTGCAGTATCATCACCTTGGTCAAGGAGGAAGACAGTCTTTTGAAACCTCTGGGATACTCATTCATAAATTGATGCTGTTGTATTAATGAAGTAGTTCAAGTTTAGTCTGCAATAGCTCCATAAGATAGTCATAGCACAGTAGAGAGAAAAAAAAGCAAAAGCCCCATGTACATGATGACTAAGAACTAAGAGAATCAAAGAAGTTAAAAAGGAACTAAATCAAATAAATGACATCTACTTGAGAAGCAGCCATAGCTGAAAAATGCTGACACAGCTACAGCTAATATTTTCTAGAAGCGTTTGGTTAGTTTATACGAATAGCTCACCTGCTTCTTCAATGGACTGTAAGAACATTAAGCAACTACTTTGTATATTTTATCCTCTAAAGATCCATTGGGACTCATCTTCAGGTTGCAAACCTTCATACATTCAGTATGCAGGGGTCTTGGACTGTACAAAATCTCCTCCCTTTATCATACTATGATTTTCTTTTCCTCCAAACCATGCAAGCTGTGCTGTAGATTTCATTTTTTTTCTCTGATGACCTTGAGAAGAGCTGTTAGGCAACTAATGACTTAAAACAGGGAAGATAATCATGTGTCTATTCCTGAGAATATTATGTAGAGATTCCTTTTGAGATAGTAGCCAAGACTTATGAATTCCCTGGTCATGCAGACCTTGGAAGCATCCCAGTTGTAACTGGTACACAATAAAACCGAGAAGCAAAGATTTAATTGAAGATGCAAGGTCTTAGCAAGAATGGAATGCTGATGAGGGAGGAAAGCCCACAGACTGCTCTCATAATGTTGCTTTTAAACAAAGACACAGAGTGGGATCTAATCAGGTGTATCGAGGGAACATTTTAATCTTCTTCTGGTAGTTTTTTGTGTGCAGGTTTGGAAGGCCTAGGTGAAAACTGTTCATAAGAGCTACTGACCACATGGGCAGGCAGGGCATGGTTTAACTGGATGCTCCTGACTCATGATTTAATGGATCTGTATGACCTTCAGTCCTAGGCATGGTGATTTTTTGCCACTGGACATCAAACAACTGAGCCAGTAAAACAGGATTACTTCCTCACAATCACTGAGCCAGTAAAATATCATACAGAATAACAGAGGATTTATTTATTCTCTCTGCTTGAATGATTTGCTGTTAATAGCTACAGCTGTCACAGATAGGCTTATAAATGGGCTTGGAAGCTCAAGAGCTTGCATGCTGGAATGCCTGGCTTAAGCAAGCATGCAAGAATGTGAGCTGTGATCTGCTCCTGCTGACACAAACTGCAGGAAGACAGACATCTAAAAAGTTATTTTGCTATTAGATTTCCTTTAGTTCATTGCTAGAGTTATCAAGGGGCTTCTTTTACTCGGAGCTCAATCTTGTAGGAGGGCTGCTGCCAAGGAACAAAGCATAGATCTGGGGGCTCTGGAAGCTACTAGACAGCTCAAGATACCCTAGGAACAAGGTGATATGAGCAGCAGTAAAAGAAGTGTACAGTGCAAGGGTATCTAACCATCAGCAAGAACAGGTGGATTTCCAAACTATTCAGTGCTTGGTGACCTCCGCTGAGACATGATGAATGTTTGAGGTGGGCTGACTGCAGTTTCTGGCACTAATTCCCCGTACACAGGACCCTGACTAACTTAGGTATGCACGTACAGCTTTGGCTGTAATCCCATTCAAAGTACCTCACCTATTCTTAATGGCTGTACTGGGATTGCTTATTGGAACTATGCCACAGTACAGGAAAAAAAAAAGTGGATGATTCATGGGGCCAAAAGACTGAGTCATTTAAAATAAAACTTCAAAGGCATTTAGCTGATTTCTATATTTAACTGCCTAGTAACAAAGAATTTGAACAGCCAGCCTATTAACTAAGAAGTAGGCACCCTCTTGCAAGCACTTAAACCTTCAAAACAGTTCTGGTCAGTTACCTGAAAACCACCTGCTCTCAGGAGAGGACTCTGCTCCAGATTATGGCTGAAGATTGGTACCCAGACTTTGCAGTAAGGAGAGATGTTGCATCAGATCCTGTTGATCAGTTCTTAGTAGCTCCTTGCTAGAGAATTGTGGCCACAGCTGAGGCACCTAATCCTCATTTTGTGTTCTGCAAGTAGTGACTGGACTAAGCCATGACTGCCCTGCTCCTCCCCTCTCCTATAAAATGCTGTTTTTCTGTCAGGAACTGTGCTGTAGGACGAACTAGGGTGACTTAGGTGTTGGAATCTGAGTCAAGGACAAACCAGTGTAACATGCTTTCTCTCCTGCAGCTATGGCAGGCTTGGCTGAGCTAAGCAGACAAGTAAGCAAACAAAAATAGACTGAACAACGAACTATGGGACTTCTCCTGACACTATTCAGCCAGTTTCTAAAGCATATGAGTATAATGGACAGAGCTCTGCACCTTACAGGTCACTGTTCCCTTCTCTGTGGGACAATGGACCTTCTACTAGCAGGAAAGCAAATGCAGCTGGCAAGCATCCTACATTAAAGATGAAGAAAGATGATGCCATTTACCAGGCACTTCAATGTGGAATCAACTTAACCTGTATCATTTGAATAAAAATAACAGACCAGGTTTATCATTGGTTTATAGCTAGTTCCAGGTAATTTCAGTTGGTTTTGCTTAACACTTAGTGAAAAAAGAAACAACCTTGAAATAATTCTTCACCTGCTGTGTTTTGGACGTATGCACTTCATCAGTATAGTTTAGTTAGAATACGGCAACTTGAAGGGTAGGATTTATTAAAATACCATGCCTGCAAGGAATTAAGTATGACTGCGCCTATGAAAGAGGTCAGAAAATGTCTGGATTTTGAAACACCTCAGTGAATATTTTATCAAGATTTTCAGAGCATGTAATATAAGCAAACACACAGTTGCCCTACCTGTTAAGGCATTAGTGGTGGTTAGTGTAGCAGAATCGTGTGAGACCAATGGCACTTCTTGCCCAGGAAAAAGAGATTGCTTTCACATCTGTCAAGAGCAGATATTTAAGGGTGGAAAGCTACCCAAACCAGAAAAAAAGAAGCCAACATACCTATAGATGACTGTATAAACCTTGCCAAACCATTAACAGCCGTTGGCAGGGATAGGAAATGTGAAATTGGTTTTGTGTGGTGGGATTTGGTTGAAGCACAGTGATGTAAGGCAAATTGACCTTGAAGTTTACAAGCATGCCCTGCTCTCTAGCTTAGAAGAGCCAAAGTAACAGAGGAAAGTGAGGTAAGGACACCACAGCTGGGCCTCAGCAGGTATTTGGGGCTGCACCTGTGTGTTTTTGCAGAGCCTGACACTAGTGCACTGCAGAGGCCAAAATCCCCTCTGGAGCACCGCAGCTGATGTGCCACAGATCATATGCTCAGGCAGAGTCCTTTCTCCCTCCCAGTTTGCTCGAAAATGTCCCCAGAGCTGAGTGCTAGCCTGTCCTGCAGTGCTCTTCTTCCAGGGCTCTTACACGCTCTTCCAAGGTGCTTGTTTTACCTATTTGTTGTAAAAATACAACTCCTGTTGGCCTGGTGACAATGCACTGAGCCACTTTGTTTTGTAAATTCCTATCTGGATTCTTCCAGGCACGTTTTAATTATTAAATAATAATTTAAAAATAAAGTTTCTCAATGAGCTGGCAGAATAAAGACAGAAAAGTTCCAAAGAGAAATGTATCTTGCTGCAAATTTCATTTTGTAAAACATTAGGTTATTCTTTGCGGCCTCTAGAGCTCATAAGAAATGTAAAGATTTCCTTTGTTGCCCCTCTTTAACCAATAGCATTTGCTGCCACTAAGGATGTTATTCAGGTTACTGACTGTAAGTAATTCCTACCCAGACCTGTTTCCTGAAGATCCTTCAAGAAAGGAATGTTAATATATAAGGTCATATGATGATGTGAATATGCACTTCTTCTGAGTCCTGGTACACGTTCACTTTTGTCTATAAACACACGATGCAGGAAGAGCAAACCTTTTACTTCCACATCCAAGGTTGTGGAATTTAACACTGTAAATTCTCAGCAAAGAAAAAAAAAGTTGAAAAAATAAATCCAGTGAAGTGGGAAGCAGGTAACGATCCAACACAGGAAGCGTAGTGAATGTTAGAAAATAAGTCTCAAAGCCAAACAACCATTTTCCTTGCATCAAAGAACTGTACAAAGACATAAATGTTTGTTTGGTAATGCCATTAATTAAAAGCTTGTTCAATGATCCCTTTTTGCTTTTGGGAAGAGTCACATAACTACACTTGAAAGTACTTTTAGAAGAGAGTGATTCTGACTCCCTTCCTGGCTCAGCTTGCATTTATACCCTCTGACTTTAGTCTTGATACCCTAGACATATGCAGAAATCCTTCTTCCAAAACTGGCTACAGGTCTCCTGTTAGTGTTTCTATAGCTCCTGAACTGCCAGTCTGCTGCATCTTATGGAGGGTAGTTTGGGATGTGGTAAGAGTTTCCTCTGGGTCAGGTTCCTGAAAAAGAGATGGTCTGGCTTGCTCTGAGACATGAGGTGCCATCAGTTGGTCATCTTCACTATCCAGGCTCTGCCGGCTGCTGAGGATTCAGGATTTGATGACAGCCTGGTGACTGCTACTCTCTAGCTGCAGAACAGCAGTCAGTTGGACTAAAGCAATTAACCAGTAAGATTCAAAGCATTTAAGATACATATTTCATTTTCAGTCAGGTGTGCCCTAAAGCTTATCTCTAGCCTCTCATCTATTACAGGTCGTAACAGTATAAACCCACTTGGGTGTCTGAAGTGCAGTGTGCCATCAGCAGCTTTATGCAGATAGTGTGGAGGAAGATGACCAAACCCCTGAGCAGATGGAGCCCATAGCACAGGATGCCTCAGTTTTAATAGTTCAAAAATAACTCTTAGAAGTTGTTACAAAGAATCTTACTCAGATGCCTCTCAGCATCAGACGATAGCTGGGCAATGGCCCAACTCCTTTATGTTTCAGGCCCTTAGCCTTGTGGAAACCAATTAGGGATCAATAACTCACTCTTAAAGGGAGTGCTCACTTTAAATAGATCTTTACCTGTTGACTTGCAGCTTCAGTGATAATAAGCTGTTAGGATGTTTTACATATCTGAGCCTCCTGTGTCTCTGCCACTCTACATCGCATATCTTCTCTCTCTTTCCTAACCTCTCCCTTCCAGATAATGGGTACATCTTTTTCCCTCTAGTACCACCTGGGTCGCTTTTAGATAATTTAAGTGTACAGAACAGATGTGCTACTTCCAAAAGGAGATGGAAGATAGTCTTACCAGCTTCATCAATTCTTTCACTCTGCTGATTCATTCTGCAATAACCTGACACAGCACTGGGACCCCTTCAACATTCAGCTACTGCTGGATGGACAGGCACACAGAACCCCAACCTTGTCCAAAACACAACTCCTTCCCAATCTTGTCCAAAACACATCTTTTCTATGCTGTTTCTCAGCCTTTCCCAATATGAATGCACCAGCTTGAGAAGGGATCATCTCCTCTGGGAACAGCACACCTACTGAATTGCAACCATACTATGAAAATTCTTGTTCCAGAGTACCCACTACATCCAGAGACTGTCTCAGATCTGCTTGGTTGCCTCCGGACTTTACTTCCTTTTCATTTGGATCCTAAGAGCCAGAAAACGTGAGGTCAGAGTGGAGGAGCATAAGTGCAAGGCTAGGTCACAGCTGGAAGCAGTGCCCTTTGTTTCCTTTAGGAAATGAAAACTGCCCTTAGCTATCCTTCATACAATCTTTAGGATTTAGTCAGGGAGGTAAAAGACTAAACTGTAACACTGTTAAAGAGTGTTTAGTAAAAATACTGTCAGATGCTTTGACATAGCTGGAGTTACCTACAAGCTGTGCAGACTGCAGCATTGTTGCTGAATACTGCAGACAATCTGCATATCGGTTCTTAGCTACCCTTTGCTAGCAATGCTCTCCCTGGACCCACGTAAAGATACCAATAGCAGTTCATCTCGGGGAAGTCCAGTGCCAGTCCTAACTCATGTTAGCGGCAAGATCTGCCTTCTCACTGTGCATGAATGTACTCTTACTAGGCTTTATTTTCATAGTAAACAATTCTGGGAAACGCTTTCCTATGCCCTCTGGTGGTTTTCCAAGGCACCCAATTTCAGCTTAAGAGTTAAAATCTTCCTGTAAAATACCAGTAGCTTCCATACTTCTCCATTTTCTTCTGACTAAATTGAAAGAAGATGTATAGGACAGAATCATATGTACATACATGCCTCCTTCAGCTTCTCCGTGAGTCGGCAAAGGACTACCAATTCTTATTTTTGCTTACTTGCATTTCTTTGAGAACTAGACTGTTTGGGAAATTCAGGCAATCCCCATCTTTTTACAAGCAGCAGGCTTCTTTGAGCAAGTGTGCACAGAGAACAGAAGTTCCCTTTGCTTGCCCTTTCACATTGCGGAGAGCAGCAAACTCAGTGTACCTTCAGACTGAACCTTACAGACACAACATCACCTGTCATTAGATCAATTGTCTCCTTGTAATTATGCCTTCACTGCCAAGACTCCTTTAACACCTACCTCTAGGACTTTAGCAACTGTACTAGGTTATGCAAAAGACTCTCCCAGGATAATTGTACTGTCTTTAATGTAAGTTTTGGATATTCCATGCCAGTTTTCTAAAAGCTCCAGACTGAATACCAACCGCTCTGATGCTCACTGCTGACTTAGACTGGTATTCAAAGCCACTTGAACAGGCTTCAAGTTAAGACTCTGATTAAGAAATCTAACCCTTCTAATTCTACATTTTTGTGGCACTTCATTTTGCTCCATGTGTAAAGACAATCTAACTTGTCCATGATCATAAGACCCTTTGACAGTAATCTCTAACTTCAAAGAAAGAGATACAAGCAGTTCAAGGGCTAGACGTTGAGGCTTGACAAATACAAGTAGGATATACCCTCGGTGCCAGAAATCCATACCATAATTGCAAGTTGGGCCAGGTTATAAGTGTAGTAAAGGATACAATGTCTTAAGATCCACATAGTTTCAGTCACATAGTTAAGACTAGATCTCCTTCTAACTTTGACAGTAAAGCCAAATAACCCAAACAAAATGCACTAGAACAAATTCAAATGTGAGCATACATAGGACGCACCTCCATTGTGAAATGACTGCTTTCCTAAGAGTCCCATAAATATCCTGCTCTTGCAGAAGTGCTGATATGCCAACAATACTACTTTTCCTGAATTTACCTCTTAGGAAGACCTTAGCAGATTATTTTAAGAGGTCAAAATACAATGTTAATTGACAAAGTCTCCCCCTGTCATTCCCACTGATATTATGCACACCCCATTCACAAGAGAGGCAGAAAACTTTATATGAAAGTCATGCCAATGAAAGTCACTACCAGAGAATCCAGAGTCATCCTAAAATGCAGCAGTGCAATCTGACTGTAACCACTTGCAAATGTCTTAATGATGAATGCATAGCCAAGCAAACAGCAATTTGCCTGTGGCATCATACACTCACAGCATCCAGCATGCTACAGCTAGGGGCTTCATGAGCGAGTCTACACCTTTGGGTGTAAGTGCCACCTCCTTACGTGAGGTCAGAGGAACTGGTGAGGTCATGGAAGCTTTTAAACATGTAAAACACCAGGACCAACACCAGTGCTGCTGCCTCAGCTGTTTTAACAGGCAGATTTTGTCTACACCTGCCTGTAACAGTTCACCTACTTCAGTGGGAAACCTTGAGTCCATTCTAGCAAATACATGTCTCCTGGGGTCACCTTCCTTCAGCAAGATCATACAAAACACCAGTACTCAATAGGAACAAACAAAGCTGAAATCAACAGTAAATTTAGTGTTTTAATCAGAAAATCTTTAAAAGATCGTCTGAAATTTTGACTGACATTGATCTAGATGCTATGGTACCTTCGAGCAGGTTTTAGGTAGAAAAATTGATTAAATTCCACATAAAACAACTTCACTGTAAATTATTAATCCAGCCCTGAGATGGAGCATTAAGCAAGTACAGTCAACTTCAGGGGAAAGTATTAATCCTGGACTTCTATTTTTCACCAGTGCATTTCTTCAACCAATTACCACTTAACCATCCCACAATCTCAAGTTTTCACCTCTTTAGTGCCAACTAGATAGTCCAAACCACCCAGCTAACTGACATATGGTACTACCAGTGAAAACCTTCAACACACTGCATCTCAGCCTCCCAGGCCTAGGATCTTCTCTTGGCATTTTGCAGAAATGGAAAATGAAAGATATTCAGATAAATGACAATGTCAACTGCCCCACAGTTAACATCTGGGACTACTTTGCCACGTATCCCATTTAAGGTATTTTATTTTTTAAGTTAAGCCAACCTTCATCTCACTGGAAGAGACAAGCTCCCTGCTCTTCTTCCTAGAAACAGGAAGGCACACCAACATACACATCCCATTTGATAAGTACCAAGTCCATTTTAACAAAGAATCCTCGAGCCAGAAGCTATTAAATCCCTTTTTCAAGAAAAGAGTTTCATGCAGCTCTCTTGGGAACTCAGAATCTGACTTGCACCCGGAAATGCATCTGCTTTGTAGCATTGTTACTTATTCCTGTCTTGAGCAACCACTTTGACTTCATCCTCTGCAGGTACTGCATATCACGCTGCTGAGCATAGGCTGCCCCTTCAGGGAGAGAGGAGGAAGAGAAAAGATGGGTATGTGTAAGCAACTTGTATGCAAACCAGCACATCTGTCCATTTACAGCAGCAGTCAGCTATATGTTTTCCTTCCCCTACTGGCATGTTTCTTTTCACTTTTCTCTTGGGCAAAGTCAGTTCCCTCTATGAATATCCACAACTGTGATTAAAGGAAAAGGCTGTTTTGCATTCCAGTACTGGTATAGGTGGATGTGATTCTTCTGTTTCAAAAGTGGATATAGACATCACTGCTCCCAATCAGAAAAGTATTCTACTGTCAAAGAAAGACTGGTTTATGTTACATTATTAAATAGCAAGAGCAGTGGTTTTGACAGCAGAAACCAACAAATCTTAGGAAGTCACCAAATACCAAAACACACGTTAATGCATTGAAAGGCTTGCACAGAAGCTGCAGTGGATTTTAGACGCATACAACTTCCTGTAACTTACTCTGTTTAGATGTCAGGAATGAAAGGGAACTAAATATAAGGGTACTAAATATAAGGGATACTGCGTAAAACCTCAAATGTGAAACAAACTCAACCTATTTAATTGCAGAGTGATGACTCCCTAGAACTAGTTCCTCCGCAAAAACCCCACATTGTCACTCACCTGTCTGACTTGTCCAGCCCAAAGCTCTGTACTGCTGCAACACCCGACCCACGGTTTTCTTGTGGTTTGCTACAGCCACTGTTCTTGACAGACCAAATCGTTGCTTGTAGTATCTCATTAAAGAACGATGACCCACTCTTGCACCTGCTCAGAGGAGGGAACATCTTATTACGTATAACAAAGCAGCTTCCGAAACGTAGGACTCGGCATATTATGAAAACTGTAGAAAATACCTGTGCTGAGAAATGCTTTTAAAAATTCTTAAAAGCTTCAGGACTATTAGGAACTCACTGTAATTACCATAAGAGCTGCCGTAGTGCACTCTACCTTGAAGAAACAAAACCAAAGAATGCTGTTGTTCAAGACAGCCTCAGCTACAAAAAGGCAGCTATCAGAAAACTGTATTTTAATTAGGGGAAGGAACACACAGGCAATGCTATTTCAAAGTAACCAGGGAAGTAACTTGCTGACATTCAGGAAGTCTTCTGTAACTACATAGTTGGCAGCCATTTTCAGAATGAAAGGACTGAAGTTCCATCATACAAAACCCACCAAACCAACCAACCAAATATAAGCAAGAGAGCGAAATGCTACACAAGGCAAGAGAAAGATTTTTGAAAAGAAATTAGTTTTTCTGAACTAGTTTACTAAATTAAGTTACCAGCTGCCTCCTTAAAAAATACCTACACTAGATAACTTCAGTTAGAGCTTCTCCAAGTTGTACTGAAACAAGATATAGAAACGTTGTGAGTATACCATGAGAGTCACATGTCAATGTAAAGTGAGCAAAGAAACCCCCTGCCTCAGTCCACATACACATTAATGTTGAAAAAGCTGAACTACTTGGTAGTGGAAACAATGAAAGATGAGGACAAAACCCCAAAGATAAATGCAAAATTACTTTCTCTCAACAAAGTTAAAAACAGTGACCTATGCTGCAGGAAAAGGCTGCAGCTATAAGAAATACAGAAAGTATGTTGTAACACAAATACTATGCCTGAACTACCTGAAGGAAGGATTAGCTCCATGGTGTCATCATCATAATCCAACTCTTTCTCTGTTGGGCGCTCTCCAGGCACCTCCACATCTTCCCCATCCTTGTGATCAGGGTAACTGCTCCTGTGGAAGAGTAGCAGTACATTGTTTGTACGTGGTGAGCAGCCACAACTATCCAGAATCACTACATAGAATTGCCACACACAGCTATAGCAAGCCACAGATACTGTTAAGTTTCACCTATCTTGGCTTGAGAGCTCTTTCCAGTAGCACCCTGCTTTGAATACAGGCTGAAGACAAAGTCCACCCATCCTTCACCTGGTTCTATGTGCAGAACTCAGCATGGTTCTGCTGCTGCACACTTCACAGCAAGTTAGGCTGAAAAGCCACCACTGTGCAGCCCACTTACTCTGCACAACCATTAAATGAGTACTCCAAGAAGCTCCACTAAATCTGTCACCATAATAGGAGGTATTTCTGACCAAAATGAACACAGCTTAGGATATGCTATGGGAAGTTGAACAAAAGGCCTTTAAATATCAGCAGTCGTGTTTAACTCCAGCTATTTAAAAAAGTCCATAGTAGGTATTAAGTCCATAATCTGCCTAAAAGGTAAGAGACAGTTACACCCTTTTATGGTCTCTGCTGGTGCACTGAAATCTAAACTCAGTAACAGCAAACATACAAAACAGAATTCAAAATATATTTTCACGTAGAACTGGCATTAGTGGTCACAGGAGAGGATAAGCAATCATGATGTTATGCTTACCTAGAAAAGCAATGAACCAGCTATGCAAAATAAGCATCAGAACCAGAAACAGGATGAAATGTTAAGAATTAATAATAGTTTCTGATGTAATATTCAACTGTCCTTTTGTCTGTTCCAGTCTGTGCTCCATTCAAAGAAAGGCTTTCTCACCTAAAATCATAGAAGTCTGCAAATTCCAGGGCAGCATCTCCATCTGTGAAGAGTTTGCAGTGGCTTTTATCATTCATGTGAGCCTGTACTGCTTCTGTAGAGTAGAAGGATTTCCCTTTTTCATTGCACCAGATGCAGATTTTCCCAATGCCAACTTTCTCTCCTGCAGAAAACATTAACACCTGTATTGGCCTGAACAGAGCCTCCCTTGTCAATAATTAACATTTCTGTAGTGTAGCTTCCCAGCTTGCAGACAGACAGATCGAGCAAGAGCCTTGAGCCCTTGATTTCTACAACAGCCCTGCGGTTCCTATGCCTTGACCATATGGCTCCATCAGGGACAAATCTGTGCATTTAAAGGTTCCTTATGACAAAGTATTGATCAAGATGTATTTTCACCAACAAATTTCATACTTCCAACAGTTTTCTATCTGATACTTCAAAATTATTTTACTCTCCATTATTTGTAAGCTTCAAGAAGATATATTTTTTTATTGCTTTTAGCTCGCTTACAATGAGGCAAATACTTGTGAACCATTAGTAGTTCATGTGCACACTTTAGTAATAAGAGTTTTGTCCTAGATTACATGTAGTTGGACAACTTTCTCAGCATTAGAAAACTAATACAGGTACAAGACCACGTTTGCTTAGTGAGGCTTTCTCTTACTCTCCCCAGAAAGACTGTGGTCTTGTTCATGATCAAAATATTGGGCAGCACTCAGATTTTTACACTAAAAAAAAACCAACCCAAAAACTTTTAAAGTCATATCCAAGAGAAAGTAAGCAATAAAGAAATTGGAGAACATTTGCAGGCATACCCAGGTACTTGATTAGTCCTCTGAGATCCACAAGGTACTCTATATCTGGAATGAAGAAACTGTGAGCTTTTGTCATATGTGCCACGTTTTTTGTGAGAGATCTGGAATGGTGGGGACAGAACAAGCAGTCTGTGACTGGTATGGCCCCAGCAGGAGGAGTGCTTTCAGCTTCTGCCTGCCTCTCCTCTTCTCCTCCCACACTTTCCATCTCTTCTTCAGAGCCAATCTCTTCATCAGAATCCATATCTTCCCAGTCTTTAAAAGGAAGTTTTAAAACAGAATTATTTATACGATTACTTGTCCTAAGCAATAGGAGTCCCAATTAAGCTAGAAAAAGTTACCACGGAAAATACTGCATTTTCTATTCTTACAGTTAAGTGCCACACTGTCACTTCCAGGAGCAAGAATATACGACTGCCAGTAAAACACCTTTTCTTGTAAGATGCATATCAAAGATTAAGTCTGCTCATAAAAAAAGTTGGCAATTCTAGTATTCTTTCCCCTCCATTTTCTCAACTATTAACACTTTATTGCTGTTATGAAGCCTTAAATTTAATTCACCACAGCACAAGAATGCAAGCATGGCTCATTAAAAACAATACAACTCCACCAGAATCATGCAAATACTCATTTCCAGAAGTGAGGGGAACCACACTCCTGTTCATACATACACCTTTAACAACAAAGAACAAAGCCAGCTGCCACAGACAACCTATGTGTTAGTAAACACCAAGATATACTAACAGTTTTACACAATTGCAAGATTACTGCAGAGCTGATTAAGGGATAAACAAACCAGCAATCTGATTATAGTTCCAGAGGGGTCTAGAAATCTGGTTTAAGGAGTTCAGATCTGGGGCAGTGAGCATTTTGCAGTACTCTGTTCCTACTAGTCCCCTTTCAACTGTCATGTGCACAGGGTCTGTGAACAGGGAACACGGTGCTCTCAGTGCTGTAGGATGATAATTACAGAACTTTGCTATAGGAAATAGCTTAGTAATTTTAAAAGCCTCACACTGAATTAACAGGACTTACAGGAAACATTCCTGGACAAACGCTTAAAAGGAAAAAATTAATATTCAGAAACCTACCAGGATTTTAGCATTACAATTTATGACTAACACGTTAACATAAAACAGGTGCAAGTTGGCTCCTTCTTTAGACATTAAAAAGCATGTTCAGAAGCGTATGTTTCTACTCCTGTAGAACAGATTCCCTGAACTGCAACTGAAATTTCACCAGCATAAAACTGCTGTAACAGATGTAATAACATGACGCAATGGTTTCAGTAATGAAGCAGGCATAGTATGGTCCCACTCCATTCACACCTGCCCCCTTGCTGCAGCTTAATCACCCCATTGGGCAGCTCCAAGAGATGCATTTGGAGCTGCACTGTAAACTACAGCACTGAAAGCATACAGGTTACAAATAAGCCTTTTCTGGGAAATCTTAAGCTCTGATCTTTTCAGTTGTCTCCTTTCCAGGCTGACCTCCAACAAAGACCTGTCTCCACACAAGCGGTGAGGGAAAAGCATCAGGAAAAGGCAGTTGGGGTGGCAACTCCTGAACCAGTTTTAATACAGATGCCGACATGCTGAGAAGCTATGCCACAAAGTGTAAGGCAAACCTTCTCCACTGGTCTTGATAGGCAGAGAAAAGCAAAACCCGCCTCACTTCCTTCAACAGATCAGTGAAGTGATTGGTGGGACAACAGCGAATGATCGTGATTGGACTTTTGTTCATCTATTTTTCAGAAGTAGTTTTAGGGTAACCTTTTATGTTAGTCTTCCTTAAATGAAACTGCCCCTGGATTCTCACATGGGAAACAGTGCTGAGGTTAGTAACTGCTTATATTCAACCTTCACACGCATTAATATCTTGACAGATGGCAGTTCAGACACTGACACGGAGTCCTTGACAGCAAGCATGGGCCAACCTTTAACTACTTTGTTAATTTATTGAACACGAAGATCTTTTGTGATGGGAAATGCTGTACTACTGCAGAAATATAAAGAGGTTTTTAGGCAAAACCGTTTAACCCAAGCTATCTATTGTCAGTATGTTTATTGCCTTACCTTCTTCCATATCCTCTTCTTCCTCTGCCTGTTGTTTGGCCAGCTTCTTCGCTTGCTGTTCAAACCACTGTAGCCGTGGAGGTTTTTCCAATCGCTCTCTACTCTGCGATAAGGTGGCACCTCCCACAGAAACAGGAGAGCTACTTGCATCACTAGGAGGCAAAGGCATCTTCTTTGGAGAGGAAGACGGCTGAGCTCTGATGGCTTGCTGAATAGCTGCATTCATTTCATCTTTGTTCAAACTCTCTGGAGCCAGCCCCTTTTCCAGGTTCTTTTCATTTAGTATTTTCACCTTCTTACTGACAGCTTGGACAGCTTTCTTCTCCAACTCTAAGTGCTTCTTGGACTTCAAGTGATTCTCGTAGGCATTGAAGGTGGAAAATCTCTTGCTGCAAACTGTGCAGTAAGTGGCAGTGATTTTATTCTGCTCCTCTGCCACTGCTCTCTGTGCTAGGACTCTCTCTTGGAAGTTCTCAGCTGTAACAGGAGGCATGTCAGCGACCTTACGCTTCAGGTTGTATCTATGCCAGTCAGTTTTGTAATGGGCACGCTGAATGTCAGCATCCTTGAAAGCCACGCGGCAAGTGATGCAAGTGTAGGTTGCCATTACTAGAAACTGGGGGAAAAAATAATAATCACGATAACAAAGGCAAGTAATAGCCACAAAAAACCTCAAACACAACATCCTGGCAGCACCCATGTAAGGCAACGTAAGATATACAGTTCTTGTACAGAATTAAATTTATTAGACAACTACTCTGCTGTCCTGAGATCCCACTTGGAGTACTGCGTACAGTTCTGGTGTCCTCAATATAAAAAGGACATGGAACTGTTGGAACAAGTCCAGAGGAGGGCCACGAGGATGATCAGGGGACTGGAGCACCTCCCGTATGAAGAGAGGCTGGGAAAGTTGGGGCTGTTCAGCCTGGAGAAGAGAAGGCTGCGTGGAGACCTCATAGCAGCCTTCCAGTATCTCAAGGGGGCCTATAAGGATGCTGGGAGGGACTCTTCATTAGGGACTGTAGTGATAGGACATGGGATAATGGGTTCAAACTTAAACAGAGGAAGTTTAGGTTAGATCTAAGGAAGTTCTTTGCTGTGAGGGTCGTGAGGCACTGGAATGGGTTGCCGAGGGAAGCTGTGAATGCTTCATCCCTGGCAGTGTTCAAGGCCAGGTTGGATGAGGCCTTGGGTGACATGGTTTAGTGTGAGGTGTGTTGGAACTAGATGATCTTAAGGTCCTTTCCAACCCTGACTATTCTATGATTCTATGATTACCAATCAGCATGCTATGTACTGAAACCAGGACAAGGGGCAAAGGAAGAAAAAAGAAAAGACTTTGATACAGTTATCAGAGATTACTCATACCATGGCAGCTGCAAGAGGATCACAGCTCTGGACTTAGCACCCACTGTGCTCATCCAGGGTAAGTCACAGGATGAGAGGATTCCCAGCCTTGGCAGCAGCGCTTCGAAAGCTCTGCACTTTTTACTGAGAATCAGAAACTAATGTTTCTTATCAAGCTTCTGTTCTGCCAATTATAGGCTTTTGAGGAGACCAGTGATTGCTCCAGAACAAGGGTAAAAATAGGAAAACATGCTTTCATGCCCACTTCCCATTTTCCACAGCCTAATCAGATGGGAAAAAAAGCAATCACATTTAAAAATAAAACCCTTTCAGCTATTTTAGTACAGTGCATGTTCTGTCAACAAAACTTCACACTGCAGAACTGTTAATCTGGAGATTGGGTCAGCTATTCCTACATGTAGTGCCTGAAGCCACTCCCACTCCTGGTCTTTCTCCACTTCTCACCATTCATCTCAGCTGTGCTACTTGTGCTGTCAAAGGAGAGCTGGAGGGCAGGGACCTCCCTGATGCTGTCCTTTCCAAAGCTACATGTTTTCTTCCTTCCTTTTCAGTGTTTAATGAAACTTTACCTTTTCTTCTTTTTAAACAAAGTTGGTGGAATCTCTCGAACACTCTGAAGGCAAAGAGCAAAAAACCGCATTCTAACTGGAGATCAGTAAAGCCACCCCCATCCTTTAAGTGATTTAGAAAAATTGTGGTTTAATCTGAAAAAAAAACCAACTAGCACATCAGGAGGAGGAGGTCTGAAAGCAGGCACAGGAAGAGCAGCCCTCCGAGAAGCTACTAACAGGGAGAAGCAGCAATGAAAGATGCAAGTATGCAGAGTTGAAAGGTACCTTATGAAACGCTTGTTCCCTGGAAGAATTGGACTTTACTGCTGCCCTATCTGTAATCCTACGGTGACAAAGAACACATTAACAGAAAATAAAGGCCAAGATGTTATGTTTGAAATAGTGTTACTCATCCTTTCAGTGTAACAGATGCAATTTGTTTCAGAGAAAAATATATTCTCTGCCTTCCAAAGGATCCTGACTGCTCCCTGAAGCACTGCCCTCCCACCTGCAGAGCTCCCTATCCCTTTCCCAGTCCAAGCAGGTATTTTAATGCCATAAATCAAGGGACACGGAATCATGCTGTTAATGACAAAATCCTTACAGAAACCTCAGGGACAGAACAGTCTGGTCTATTTTGGCAGGGAGTTGAAACTAGCTGATCTTAAGGTCCTCTCCAACCAAAACCATTCTGTGATTCCATGACTACAGGCAGACAGCTGCTACACACTAGATTACCCTGTGGTTAACTGAAAATAAGGAAACTCAAAACAGGCCAGAAAAGGTATGTAACCGAGAGGATCTAAAGGCATAAACCTCCATGTCTGACTACTGAGTGGAGAAATAACGTTTACCACTCCAGCTGTGTAAAGCAGAAAGAGCCCCTGCACAGCCTCGCGAGGTTTCGCCAGCTCTGCCCCTTACCCCGGGGCACTCTCACCCACAAACCCAAAGCACTGAGGCTCAGGAAAACGAGGCTCGAGGCACTCACAAGCCTTCAGCCCCAGGCTGTTTCTCCCCACAGGGCCTTTACGACGCCTGCTGTTCGTCACTTTTATGTGAATCTGAATTCATCCGGCGCTCGTAAGGCTGACACAAGATAGGCCTGAGCTCACCAGCCGGACACGAACACTGACCGCAACGCTTACACCCGGGGAGACCTAAACGACTGAAATAAACGGAATCAAAGCAGCACGGAGCCTGCCGCTGCCTCCAGACGTGACCCGGACCGGCACCACAAGGAGGATCCGCTCCACGGGAGCCCAATCCGCACGCCCCGGCCCGCGCGGCCCACCCGCTGCGGCTGGGACCGGGCCTCGCCCCTCCTGATAGAGCGGAGGTGTGCTGTCCTGGGCCGGGCCCGGCCTGGTCGCCTCCCCGCGGCCTCTCCCGCCCCCCAGCCCCACGGGACACGCACCTACCACCCGTAGGGCGAAAGGCCTCTGCTACAAGAGCAAGAACACGCCACGCTCTACCACGCAGACGAGCAAGGCCTCCTTCTTCCGGCAAGGGAGCCCCGCCCCGCGCCGCTCCCGCCCCCTGCCGCCGCGGAGGCCCTACGGCCCGCCATGCCCGGTGCGCCGCCAGAGGGAGATGGCGGCCCCTGGGAACCCTGTGCCGCTCCTGCCCCCGCCGCTGTTCGGCTGAAAACCAACTCTCCTGCAGCCTGGCTCCTGAAGTAGAATTATAGAATCAGCTGCGTTGGAGAAGACCATTAAGATCAAGTCCAACTGTTAACCCAGGACTGCCAAGATCACCATTGAACCACGTCACTGAGTGCCTCACCTATGCGGTTTTTGAACACTTCCAGGGACGGTGACTCCATCACTGCCCTGGGCAGCCTGCTCCAATGCCTGAACACCCTCTCTGTGAAGGAATTTTTCCTAATATCCAACCTAAACTTCCCCGGCGCAGCTTGAGGCTGTTACCTCTTGTTCTATTGCTTGTTACTTGGGAGAAGAGACTGACTCCCACCTCACTATAACCTCCTTTCAGGTAGTTGTAGAGAGCAGTAAGGTTCCCCCGAGCCTCCTTTTCTCTGGACTGAACCCCAGTTCCCTCAGGTGCTCCTCATCACACTTGTTCTCCAGACCCTTCACCAGCTTTGTTGCCCTTCTTTGGACCCATTCCAGCACCTCAATGTCTCTCTTACTATAGTGAGGAGCCCAGAACTGAGCACAAGATATGAGGTGTGTCCTCACCAGTGCAGAGTACAGGGGGTGATCACTGCCCTGGCCCTGCTGGCTGTGCTATTTCTGATACAGGCCAGGATGCCGTTGGACTTCTTGGCTGCCTGGGCACAAGCTGGCTCATGTTCAGTGGCTGTAAATCAGCACCCCCAGGTCCTTTTCCTTTACATACTACTATGTAATGTTGTCAGACGGGTTCAGTGGGTGCAAGCCCAGGTCAGGCTGGGAAAAGACATAAGCAGAAACTCTGCTAAGGGGGGTCTGGTGGTGTCCTTGTGGGGTTTGGTCGTGGTTTTTTCCTACTTTGGGAACAAACATACAATTCAACAGGATGAAAGATAAAAACTAACACATATTTATTAAATGGTTTTATAAACAATCAATATAATAATTCCATGTTTACAAAATAGTAATCAGGCTAGGTAAAGTGCTGCAAAATACTTTAAATAAAGACATTTTTGTAATTTTCCAGTTTCTGGTTACCTGGACAGGTGTTACTCACAGACTGTTGACGCTGCTCATACGCTGAGAACAGACAAGGAGACTACAGGGAAATTGTTCAGAAAGCTTAGACAGCCTGGAAAAAGTGCAAAATGAACAAAACCCAAGTAAAACGAGTATTTCTTCAGATCCTATTACTTTGGGTTAGCATGATTTCCCCTCCTCTGCATGGAGTATGTTTTTTTTTCCCTGAACAAACTGAAGGACAGTAAGTAGCTGTGTAGTACATACACAGAAAGCCATGTGTGCTGAAAATAGGTGCTTTTATGCTGGATTTGGCACTATGAAAGCCACCCACTGGCCAAATGGCGATCCCTCTGTCACTTGGACGTACTAACACAAGGGGAAATTTCATGAATACGAAGGACTGAACTGCATCCCACAGCCACACACCGTAGGGATGTGTGAGGAAGCCACTGCATGGCAAGGGAGGGGGAGCACTTCAGCCCCACTACTGCAGAAACACATGGCTTCCTCCATTTACTGCTAGGTGAGAGCACAGCAGGTAACACAAGCAGTACTGATTCCACAGCAAGATCATACTCTGTTATCCCATGCTCATATGTCCACACCCTGATCTATGCCCTCTTGCTGCCTGTGCTGCCTTTTGACAGGAAATGGCACACCCCCAGGCTTTCCACGGAACAGACGCATGTTTCAAAGCTCGCTTGCCTTTCTTCTTGCCTGTGTATTTGGTTTTGGAGGATGAGAAGGTGATGACAGTGCTCCGTAGGAAAGATGCTGTGGACCATTGTGACAGGGGCTTTGAAGTAACTGCCATTTTGTGGCAGCTGCTAGCATACAGCAAGGTGAAAGTTTCTGGAGGGATTTCCAACTGGGCAGTGTGCAAGGGATCTCAGAAAGGAGAGAAATATTTTGTGGTTTTTGCTGTCAAACTGCTGTCATTGGAATGTATCGTGTCCAAGCAAAGTACTTCTTATGTGTGCTTCTTTGGGAGAAAAAAGGTGATTTCCTGCAGAATATTAAACACCCTTCCACTATCTGAGGAAGAATACTAAATGTTACAGTATTAGCTCCTTCTGATTACACAGTACTTAGGGACTTGAATGGACTTGGCTACCATGAGAAAATAAAATTCTAAAGACACTCAAATCTGTTTCAAAATTATGCCCCTAAACTTTAATGATTGCTCGTCCAAGTTTTGCTTTTTTTCTTTCTGAAAAAAAAAAAAAAAAAAGACTCGGACCAGAGAAAAAAATCAATCTGTCTTTTACCTTGAAACCAGAAAATGGATCATTTACAAAAAGTCCAAGAAACTCCTCCAACTGCTTTTCCTTCTTGATCTAAACTATTACCCTAGAAGAGTGCTCCTGCATTACGTATTTTTATGACCACAAGTATTCTTCATGAAACAACAATAAAGTGCACGCTGTTATAATGCCATCACTGACACCCATCAATCCATCCCAGAAAAGCTAGGCTAGGCTAGGCTAGGCTCTGCTCTCTCCCTCCCACCTCTCCCTCTGCTGTATAGCCTGTTTCTCTCCTGGCACCAGTATCCTCCTGTATGAGGAAGTACACAGTTGTTTGGGCGTCCTACAAAGTTTCACCAGCAACTTGGAAGTTGGACTCTTCTGACTGTATAGATTGTCCTAATCATGCAGCAAGGAATAAGCATTTTAACTCATCTAAGAAATTTAAATGGCTTTTAAACTTACTGATTTCCCAGGAAAAGCTTATTTTTGTTTTTGTTTTTCAAAAGTGAAGGACAGTCTGGGGAAAGCTAAAAAAGAAACTTAGCAACCAATGCTGTAGAAGTGACATGGCCATGTTTTTTTAATCAATTCCAGAAACCTGATTTTAATGTCAAGATGATGTAATTTCAAAAGCTGCATCTTGGATCTGTATCCAGCATCCACTTAGTTCATAATGGATTTGATAATGAAGGCACAGGCTCACTTTTTTGACTGGCAAAGGACAGCAAACACGGTCAATATGCATTACTGACACAAATGCACAAGCAACAATAAAGCTAGTGTCAAAAATTCTCAGCATTTTCCATTTCGCTACACTCTTTTTGGCCATCTGCCTGTTTTTCATCTTAAAATAAAATGAAATAAAATAAAATAAAATGGAGTTAACTTTAAACACAGGTTTGCCTACACATACATGTTAGTGAAAGAATTTTATCATCTGTTGCTGTACTTTCTGAGGGTCCTAAATGACAGTATTCACCTCTTCAAATGCCAGCAAATGGAAAATCACTCCAGTAGTAGTAGCAGCTGACATGGTCCCTCAACTTTGCTAATGGCTTACATCACATTAAAAACAACAGCTTTACTTCTTCCTATTTATTTGATTACTATTGCTTGGTACTGCAATTCAATTTCATCACAGGTGAACAAAAAAAAAAAACCCTAGAAAAAGTTAAGTTACCTGCTTAAGTTCCTAGGCCATTCACTCAGCATGCGTGGAGTTTAAACTGGCAAATAATTCGAACAAGTTATTTTTTGTTGAAACTACATGCCAAGAAGAAGATTCTGAGTGTCTTTCATATCAAATGACCTCACCAAATGCTTTCTTAATAAATTCTTAAAATACAATTTTAAAATATTCACCTTGCAACACAACTTTTGTTGCAAGTAATGGCAGCTATCCTGGGGAAAAAACCAAACCCCACAGAATCTGGAATTAAGGAAGTGGCACCTAAAAATGCCCCTCTTTTTTTTTTTTTTTTTTTTTAAATCTCTAATTTATACTCCAAACAATTCCTCCCCTCACCTGCTCCCAACCAAAAATGTGGTTTGGTTTACATGATACTAAGTTTTTAATAAAAAGTCTGGCTGACTTTACATGGGCAATACTGCCAAGGACCAGACTCTATCAAGGAATGCAGCAGATAGTCAGTTGAATAGCATATCACTTTACAACTCTACAAGCCTAAAACAGCAAAACAACCTTGGAAATGCATCACCATATCCAAAATAGTTCAAAGGTTTTAAGAATGAAATCAAGTTCTTTGATAGTGTTGCACACATATTTAAACTAGAGTTGTGATGGTTAATGTGTTTCATCTATATTAGATGTACCATACATAATGCTAACTGCAGGGGTTTATACTTTTTGGTATGATTGAAAGAGGTGAGATTTAGTTCAATTTCATGGCAATTCTCTGATAAAGTATCCTTGCTGTGTGACTCATTAATTGTATTACATGGTTGGCAATCAAGGGCAAATAAACTGCCCATGTGGAAAATTTGGCCCAGGACCTCAAAATACATGGTTGGCAAAAAGATATAAAAAATCCTCCCTCTCTTTTGAACAACTGACCTCCAACACTTATCTGCAACCAAACAGTGGATAGATAATTCATTTCCATGCTATTACATCGAAGCACAACTACCAGAAACATTAAACTATCAGTATCAGCTGAAATTTATCCAGTTAATTCACTCTGCATAAGAGAAATTATTATTACAACACATCTAAAGGGATAGTTAAAGCTTACAGCTCAGAATTTTCCTTTTTTTTTCTTTTTTTTTTTTTGCATTTGAGTTTTTTTGTGTGTTTTATTTTTAATTTCTTCTATGTTACCAGCTGTGATTTCCAGGTTAATGATTTCCAAGCAGATTTGAAAGGAAGCCTGAAGACTTCTTCTTTTCCTGTGATTCTGCTTCTTGGCCTTGTGAAAGTCCCAACTCTTTCTCAATCTGCTCAAGCTCAGACTGGTCAAGCAGTTCAAAATCATCAGCTTCCTCTGTGTCTGTCTCCTCGCTCAAACTGGGCGCTGCATGTGAGGGAGCTTGCTGCGCAGACTGCAACTGGTCTTTGATGGCAGCAGACACCGCCGCTGCGATGACATCCCCAGCAATTCCACTCATTAAATTAAAGGTTTGGTCACTGGTCAAAGGCAAGGAGAGCCCCGTAGTGGACGGTCTCTCTTTACTCTGTCTGGAAGCATGATCCACCCTGAAGTATGTGTGTTCCTTTTTTTGTTTCTGCTGGATGGGCATACCGATGCTGGAGTCATCGTCGTCATTTGTTCCGGCACCATTCTCTAAAGAAGGAAATTCTGACAGATCTCTAGCAAATGCTTCTTCATGATCACTAGGTCGGTCAAAATCTATTACAGGGTTAACAGAAGGAAACAGTGTTAGCAAACACAAACGGCCTCCCCAAAAAGCAGCCAAATGTAAAAATGCTGAAAATGTTCCTCTGAATACATTTACTAATCCACAGTCTAGCAGTCTTCTGTAGGCTCAATGGGTGCTACATCTAAAATAAAATGGTCTTGAGGTCTTAAATCTCATACCACAAATCACCTGGTATCAACCTAACACAGGAAGTTATGTGAGCAAAATATCTTTCTTAGATGGTATCTAGCTGTACATGAAACAACCCATATAATTCTTTACCACAGATAGTTCTAAATAGATCAACCACATAGTCCTAAGATTTATAAGGTGACAACAGGTCTCTCAACTCTTTTTCTTCACAATGCATGTAACCAAGAAATATTACAAGCTTTTAATATACTTACTTTTAATATACCTTAAGAGAAGGTGGAAAGAGAGGATCACATACTTGTCTTTAACTACTGAATGGGAAGATAAAGAGAAGATGGGGCCTGACTCTTCTTAAAGGTGCACAGTGGAAGGAGGGGAGTAAATTGACACAAGCTAGAACATGGGAAATTTTTGACCATAAACAAACTTTTTCATCATGAGGGTGAGCAAATACTGGAAAAGGCTGTCCAGGTGGGTTGCTCAATCTCTACCACTGGGGGTGTTGAAGCTTCAAACTGGTCACAGCCCTGAATGACTTCATGAAGTTGAGCCTGCTTTGAATAATAGGTTAAATGAGATGAACGACAACGGCTCACTCCAACTTCTAATTCTGTGATCATATAAAGCTATTTACAACTTGAGATATTAACAAAATAAAGTATGAATTTGGTCTGTATAATGTCATTAAGTAATATCATCTTACTTTTCATTTACAGTGAACTTTTCCTAGAAGAAAAGAAATACAAGACAAGCAGAGTAACAAATCCAGATACACAGACAAGATTACACCAAACTACTGGTGTCCTTAATTCAGGCAAAGTGTTCACTGAAAGCTTGGTTTGTAAAAAGAACTTAAAGATCTGGTCAAGATCAAGGCAAGTGCTTGAGGATCTTTTCCTAGTCTTAGTCCTCACACCTAATTTAGGCTTATTGCTGGCTGTCTTCATTAGCATTCTAATAACAAAACCTAATAATACTTTCTTTAATTGGCTGTTGAGCAGTTCGAAGTATTACTTTTTCTTCCTCAGCTTTTATTTGCACAGCTCACCTACAAAAGCTTTGGTACTAAATTAAAACATTTACTTGCTTAAAAGCTTTGGTGGGAGAGCTGAATCTGGCACTTACTGAATGTGTTTGGTTACCCACCGCTACTTACTTATTTAGAAGTATTTCTTATACATCACTTATACATCAACTTCCTGATGTATTATTAAGATGAGGACAGTTCTTACAAAAGATGTATCCAAAATTATATAAAACACTGGAATTAATGTTAAATTCATTGTACAGGAAAACAAGCAAACAAACAAACAACAGCTACCCCAAAAACTTGTCCTCAAAGTCTCTAATCATTTTCGGGTAACTTACATGACTGCAACTCATCAATGAAATAGATGAAGCCATTACATACCATCAGATGTGTCTGTTTGTGGAGAATACCCTTCAGATAAGTTAAAGGTCCCATTATCGGTCCAAGATACTTCCGATACATCCGTGTCAGACACTGACAGCTCTTTAGCAACAACTGCAGGATTAACCTACGCATAAAAAAGGCCCATACATGGCATTCTTATCCTAAAAAAAAATAAATCACACTACAGGAAGCCAGTGCTTAGACACTGAAAAAGAAGTCTCTTTCACGTCACAGCAATATAAATCACCTCCTATTTAAGCTTTAGTTGCAGAAATATGAAAGTAAGAGTAGGATACAATACTTAGAAGTGAAACATTCCTCTCTGTAATAACTGACAGCTGTACTATACTAAAGCACAGAAAATTCCAGTTATTCATTCTGAAATTCCTACTGTAAAGAAAGCAGAATGAGCCTGCAAATACAAAATACACATATAAATGTAAAGAAATACATAAACTTGGACCAAAACCCAAGCCCATTATCTATAACCGTCAGAAATCAGCTAAATAAAAAAATCATTACCCTTTAAGAATTTATCCAACAATATTAAATTCTGTCAGCTACAAATTTTTAGCCCACAGGATAGAAATTTATTTTATTTCAGAATACAATTTTTTTCACAATAAGTTCAAAGCAATCACTGTCAAAATCAGGCTCTAATGACTACTGATCCAATACTGCCTAAGAATTCCTATAAACCTGAACTTTTTTATGCCAACTAGTGTTCTGACTATAATGGAAAATCCTTTGCCATACAGTTATTTAGAATATTAAGATAGAAATGAGATATTACTGTGTTCTCATACATATTTAGAAAGATATTTATAGGTAATATACTGATTTGCACTCTCACTGAATATGATCAGACAAGTGATACAAAAGTATCTGACAAATTATGCAGGTTTTCTATGAATGTTTCCCTTTATATTTTTATAAAAATTAACTGCAATTTCACCGTTGCAAACAAAAATAGCTAACTTTGCTATTAAATTCTAGTTTAATCATTCTACAACCAATACAAAGTAAACAGAGTCTTAGTTTAGTAGGCCAAAGAAACCATTAGCTTGAAGGCCAGAAGTCACAAATGCTGTAAGTTAATTAGTATAAACCTAAAGATGGAGACTATGAATCACTTTTAAAGCATACTACTTAGTTCAGGAACACAGCCTCCTGGGCAGGTTAAAGTCTTCCACAGAAGAACAGAGACAGTAGTCTAGATACTCTCCGTTATCTATACAGACTTTTAAAAGCGAGACAGGGCTGACTGAAAAAAAGTCACCTTAGGACACAGAGCTGATATGTCTAATTCACTGTCATCTTCTGTGGGTTTTGTTTTTGCTGTTTCTGAAAGAAAAGAAAAATATTTTTTATCCTACTCATAACAATGGACTTCCAGGTTCAGTGTGTGTTCTCTCTCACACAGCTTGCGCAGTACTGTAAACTTTCACCTGCTGACACAGTGCATCATTCACGTAATACGCTACTAAGGTGAGGGAAACGAAGCTGACTGAGAGGCTAGATATTTATCAAAATGTATTGTACAGCAGCCAAAGCAGGAGACAGAATATTGCTCTGAAATACATTCTGACATTTATTTACCTGTATTGTACTTACTTCAGAAGTCTCTGTTGTTGCGTGTTAATGCAATTTTCTGCATAATTGCACGTAACTGTCATTCACAAACCCCTTCTTCTTTGCACCCATCTACCCTGCATTCACATTTCTATGCAAATATGCATACAAAACATCCTCTGAGGTCTGGTTAAATGTTGTTCCTTACAGGTGAAAGGACACTCCATCTGAGAAGAGCCTCATGAATATTTTAAACCAATATAAGCTGAAAAACACAGTCTCATTATTCCTGGTTGCCTATTTTTGCAACTTCTGTTGCCTCTCTTGTGTCATTGCAAGGATTTATGAATCCATGTGGTGAACCCAAGTGGGAAAGCAGAGTCGGGAACTTGTCTGGGTTAACTTAAACTGGAGGTTGAGAGGCAGAAAAGCACAAACTTAACCTCAACCATTTTCCCAGTGCTGGCTTATGAAACTCATGAAACAATACTCTGATCTCTCTCTCTGCTAGTTTCACTTAAAAGTAGAACAAAAATGAATAATACACGAAAGAAAATTTTCAATGCATGAGTTCTTATTTCAATAAGTACTGCATTACATGTAAGAGAAGGGGAAAAAGCAGATGGTTCCTCTCACTGTCTCTAGGAACAGCACACTATGATAAATGGTTACAAGAAATGGATGTTTTAAAGCAGAGGTGAAATCTACTGATGTAATACTAACTAAATAGGGTAGGCTACCTGCAAGTAATGTGACTACCCTACAAAGGTTTGATTACCAAAACTGTAAAACACACAAAAAGCAAACTAAAGGTAACTGTTCATGTAAGTATTTTTCTTGAAACAGCTTTAATAATTAAAATCTCAAAGTTTCCAATGTTACAAAGATTCTAGGCAAGATAGCTGAGAGTTTGTTTTAAACTGATTTCTTCCCTTGCTAACTAAAAATTTTGATTAATTTGTAGCTACTGTCTTACAGCAATTCTTAAATGGCTTTTGAGTATTTGGGGAAGAAAAAGTCTTGTCGCTGTTCGGAGTGAAAACAAGGTGGATTTAGATAGCGGAATAGAGTTCAGTCTCTGAAAAAGAATTCTGCTATGTACTTATTTTGTGTTCTTGAGTGAATCTCTCTCCTGGGTACATTTACCTTCTAAACAGAGACAAGCATTGCCATACTTACAGCAAGTATTTTTCTCTAAAAACCTAAAAGTTAATCAAGTATGAAGGGAACCATCAGTCTTGCCTTGTTTCCTTCAATGAAATAGGGTCTTTTTACCATACCCAGAGATCCAACATACATTATTACTCCATATAAAGCTAAGAACAGTAGCCGGGTTCAAAGCCGGAAATACCTCTACAACTGGTTTCACAGAACAAACCAAACTGTCTGCAAGGTGAATAAAATCTTCTCTGAATACAGAAATACATTACTTGAAGCTATACTTAATTACTCACCAGATCTCTCTTTTTTCTTCTGGTTGATATATTCCACTATTCCAAAATCTAGTTTCGTCAGAACAGTCTTAATTTTGTTGTATACTTTCTGTCCAAATTCATTGCACTTAAGGAAGGGACATAAAAAGGCACACAATACTGTGATAAAAATGAAGATAGAGAGAAAAATTGCATTGAAATATTGCTTTATGTGAAGTTACTCAATAAAGCTTAAATGATGCATTTATATACATTAACTACTAATTTTACGTAATATCACTAGCTTTACATAAAAACACACTGTCAAATACTGTTCTGTTTTCAGCTGGGATAGTTATTTTTCTTCCTTAGTAACTGGCACAGTGCTGTGTTTTGGATTCAGTCTGAGAACAATGCTGATTAACACACTGCTGTTTTAGTTGCTGCTCAGTAGCACTTACCCTGATCAAGGACTGTTCAGTCTCTCGTGCTCTGCCAGTGACCCTATCCCAGCTGAAACCAGGAAAAAGGACCATGTAAGACAAACTGTTAATGTCCAGCCCAGTTTCTAGGAGTCATTACTACTCGTTGCAGAATATACCACTAAATTCATATCAATGGACACATTTTTACTTCCTTTAAGGCCCAATTTATGATCACTATAACATTTATCATTATCTCGAGTTAGTCTGATTTTGGTATCTCTACCTGAGAAGCATGACTATGTAATATGCCAGAATCAAGATGTTGAAAAAACTTCTAACCTGAGTTCCATATGACAAAAAACGCTTGTCAGAACCTACATATGTACGTATATGTATCGCAGAACCATAGAATAGTTTGGGTTGGAACAGACCTTAAAGATCATCCAGTTCCAACCCCCATGCCATGGGCAGGGACACCTTCCACTAGACCAGGTTGCTCAAACGTGGCCTTGAAATGTTGCCAGGGATGAGGCATCTACCACCTTTCTGGGCAACCTGTTCCAGTGTTTCACTACCCTCATCATAAAAAACATCTTCCTTGTATCTAGTCTGCATTTCCCCTCTTTCAGTTTAAAGCCATTCCCCCCTGTCCTGTCACAACAGGCTCAGGTAAAAAGTCTGTCCCTATCTTTCTTATAAGCCCCCTTTAAGTCTTGAAAGGCTGCAATAAGGTCTCTCTGGAGCCTTCTCTTCTCCAGGCTGAACAACCCCAACTCTTTCAGCCTATCCTCATAGAAGGGGAGCTCCAGCTCTTTGATCATCTTCATGGCCCTCTGGCTTGCTCCAACAGGTCCATGTCCTTCTCATACTAGGGGTCCCAGAGGTGTTGCCCCAACCCAGATGAAGGACCTTACACTTGGCCTTATTGAATGAACCTCATGAGGTTCACATGGGCCCACTTCTTGAGCTCATCCAGGTCTCTCTGGATGGCATCCCGTCCCTCAGGTGTGTCAACTGCACCACTCAGCTTGGCATCATCTGCAAACTTGTACATGTGTGTAAATATAAATAAATAAATACTCCCTATACAGAGATCAGATAATGAACAAACCACATACGTACATGATAATCGAAAAAGAGATTCTACTTACGCAGGACATAGGAGAGGACAACTCCAGGAATGTAACTTCCCAAGACAGTGAAAAATGTACATACACTGCAGACCAGTAGGCAAAACTGGCAAAAACATTAAAATTGGCTGTTAACACTTCTACTGCTTAAATCGTTAGATAATTTTGCAAAAGAAAAATGTTGCATGCTAAATGAGATCTAGAATGTAGTGGAAAACTGAAGGTTTTGTTGGTTTTGGTCTGGTTTTTTTATATTAGGAAATCTTTAACATTTCTGATGTAAATAAGCACCAAACAGTTAATTTTGGCTAATCAGGATGTACCCTCTCTTCTGTTATAAAAATATGCTATTTTTCTTCATTTACTATTAAGATTTAACAAGCTCATTGTTTTTGCTGAAATTATTAGAAATTACTTCACTTTCATTACACAAAAAAACCCCGCTGAACAGTTGATATGCAGGAAAAAACCCAAATCACTAATTCAATTATTGCAATGCATGCACGCTGGATGCTTACAAAAGCAAAAAAAAAAAATCTTTCTTGTAAATACAGATCTCTCCCCTGTTGTGTTGCTTCAAGAAACTATTTTATATGTTGGCAAGAACTCTTTTGATGCTTGTTGGCTACTCTAGCATCCCTGTTAATGACAAGACTGAGCTGAATTTTCTGTGTAAAACCTGGGTTTTGGCCTCTGCTGTGACTAAGAAATACAGTGCATCTTCCATTAACTGCACAATGCTGAGTACAGAATTGATCTGTTGAAAGTCTGTAGAAAGAATCAATTTGCTTTTGGACCTGAATTGCAATAAAATGGTTAATTCTCCAGCTCAGTCTTTCCAGTAAAAACAAAACAAAAAAATCAAGAATCAAACCCACCAACTGTATCTGTATAGAAGAAAAATTATCATAATTAAATATGGGGAATTCTCCTCTATCATGTAATACTTGTGCAGGTATTCCTGAAGATTAGTTATTTGGGGAAATGTATATCTAAGAACTGTATATTTTTTGGTTTTGTTTTGGGTTTTTTTTCCAAGTTGTTATTAAATTGTGATGTTTTAAAGTTCCTTTCCATGGAATGACTGGCGAGGTTCCAACAGCTGTAAAGGGTGAGACTGTATTGCTATAAACTTTACTGTGAGCACCTTCACTCACTGATGACCTACCTGTGATCTCCATAGCAAAAAAGTAGCAGAAACTCATAACTGAATGTATCATAATGTGACTTGGTTTTGTTTTTCTTTTAATTTTTCTCACATTTTTATTAAGTCATATTGAACATTTAATATTACTTGGGAGTGCTTACCTTGCCAGGGTTTTGTTCCTTGAAGTGGGACATTTCTTGAAGAAATACAAATAAATTCATCAGTGCTTCTGAAATGCACTGATTTATCCTGGGCCTGTAGTCTTGCCTTGAATTGATGACTTTCCAGCTGAGTAAAACAAAGAAAAATACCCAACAGCTTTGGTTATAGCTCATATGAAAGTTGAAACTGGTTGAAAACAACACGTCGTAAAGCTATAGCCTTCAGCAATCTACTGAGTAGCAAGGCTACTGCTGTGCTACAGAAACCTGTGCTTGTTTCCACATATTTTATATTGGGCTAATTTGATCTTTTTGAACATTAAGAAAGTATCTGTTCAGTAGTAGCAATGCTCAGTCCATATAAGGAGTTATGGAAGAAATTACTGCGTATTCATTCTGGCAATATGAAAATACTGAGTTCAAGGCACAATTGTCATCTAAATTAAGCAACTGAAGCCCAAACTTGTTTCCTAATATTATTTTTCCTTTAAAAAAAATTATATATATATATATATATGTGCTTTTCCGTTTCTAATTTTTGTCCTGTTCTGCAAACTATGATGATCCATAAGAGGTTGTTACCTAACTTCAAAAAAAAGAAATTGCTTTTGAAGTCTTGATGTCTATATTAATTTCCTTACTGAACTTTTATTTCTCTTTTGTATTGAAAGGTCTGTTTCTAAAGCTTAGCTTATGATCAGTCAGTTCTTTTAATACAATTAAAAAACCCCTGTACTGAAGAATTTGCTAAAAACCATGAGAAAACACATGTATCCTATTTTGGTCTGATCAGCTTAGACAATAACCAGTTTAAATTATTACATCATGCACCTTTTTAGAGTAGAAAAAAACATCTACAACAAAAATGTTTTATGAAACAACAAATGAAAGGAAAAACATAGACAGGCCAGTCAATGTCAAATCAAACTGGTATGCACCACCATGCAACTACTGAGCAACTGAAGTAAGTTCTGCACTAGTTTTACTATCTTCCACATAATTCCCTGCTCAGTACATACAGCTTTGATCCCAGTGAATGCAAGTAAGCCATAAACCATCCCACAGTCATTTTATTTGGATACATAATCCATTAAATGTCCAATGCATCATGGTATTGATAGCAAACATTTTGTCATAGGCAGATCAAATTACAGGGTAAATAAAAAATGACATTATGAAAAGAATGAATGTACAAAGGTCAGTGTGCAGCAATAAGGATGTACACATAGATCAAACTGCCAACCCATATTTCCAAATAATGACTCTGCTCTTTAGCTGCTAAAACACACAAGGCCCTGACAGCAGTTGTTCTTGTTATTCAGAAGACAAATGCCCTTGAGATAGTTTCCTGGGACAACTTCAATGTTAGCAAGCATCAGTAAGTGAATTATGAGACTTTTGCTGTTCAAACTTTACCCTGGATGAACTTAGTGTTCAAAAGTAATATTTAAACATTTGGTTTAATATCAGGAATAACAAGATATAATTTATTTTTTTTTAGTGAATGTAAGACTAAAAAAAAAAAAAAAGAAAAATAATCTATCCTCACTTGTAAAAATACCTGTAGTGATTAAAAGCTTCCACATTAGTATCTGTTCCACAACAGATTGCTTAGTCATTTTTATTTGCACATAATGTAAAAATCAAAAGCTATCACGAGCATTTGGACTTTTTTTAGTCAAAAGCTGGTTAGAACATTGCTTTTGTCTACCTTCTCTACTAAGGACACATGCATAACCTAGCTTTGCTATGCTCTATTCTAATTTATTAGCTGTGATTTAATGTTCATCCTTGCTAACAAGGTGCAATGATGTTTTAGGACATGAACTTGTACTATCTCTCATTTTTTAACATAAAAAAAGTGTATAGTACTGTAATGTTTTTATACAGGCATGAGCTGACACTGCACTTGCACCAAGAACTGCAATGCAGATCTTTCTAACAAGACCAACTGGTTTATTTACACAGAACAAGGAGATAACGGTTCAAGGAAAACCAGATTTGACATCTGGAAATTATTTATTTGAAAGTTACATCTATAATTGCACTGGACTACAAGAAGATGTATTGATTTTTCCTAAAAGGATAAGCTTCTGACTTGCTTCTCTTTGTAGGGCTGGGGCTGTGTGCAGATTCAGCGCTGGAAGGGAAGTGATCTATCAAATGGTTAACATGCAAGATATATTAACATAGCACTGAAGGGGTGGTTATTGAAAGGTTCAAGTGGCCTAAATTAGGCAGAAGCTTTGATCAATGAATCATGATACAAGTAAAAAAATGTAGCCCACATTATTATAACATCAAACAAAAAGTTTGGGATTATATTATTACTGTGGGTTTCTGGTAACAGGTTACCAGCAAAACTAGGCAAATGGCAAGTAACTATATACAGAAACGTCTCTTTCATTTCACTTTACTTCCCAGTTAAAATAAAACAAAATGAAACAAAAAACCCCCAACAAATTACTTATAAATTTTGAGTTATATAAACCTGAAAATATATCACTTCTGTGATACAAGCTATGATCAAAGGAGAAAGCAAACTCTGAATTTCAAATTCAATGTCTTGGCAAAAAGAACACAGAACTTAAGTCCTCCTTAAAATCTCTTTAAAACTAGCATTTCAGCCAAACTCCAGACATTATGTCTGACATCCAATTCAGCAAGGTCTAAAGCCACTTTTTCTCCCAGTTGTAAATCTTTGCTGTCATTTCTCCTAAATACACAGGGTAAGAGGATTTCGAGTTTCTGTTGAATTGTAACTTTGGTCAACAGCTGACCACATTTAAACTTGTGAATTTTTATATACTTATATTTAAGCCAGAAATAACTGGTCTTCCACATACACGAGAACTCGTTTTTATTCTACACTGGAAATGTTAAATACCTTCTTTTCTGTTGCACTGCAGACATGCTAACTACTTGGAAGCAGCTTTCCTAACATAATGGAGGTTAACCATCTTCTTTTCAGATACACAGTCTTCATTTTTGTAAAAAGTCAAGAATGATTTTGGTCAAAAATGTCTAGTTATGCATCTTAAAACACACACGGAGAAACCTCATCTTTCTCTATGCGTATATTTAACTACTGTACAGCAACTTCGCCACGAGGTGGTGACACAGCAACACTGGTATTAGAGCAAGGTTTGGGAGCCATTTCATACAGAACATAAATAGCACGCATGAGGGATTCATATTCAAACTATCGTATACATAGTGGAGTGCAGAACATGACTTACAGAAAACCTAGTACTTCTGCTATAGTGTGAAACTGATTGAAGTTAAAGCCCCAAATTGTTGCTGTATTCCTGACTTTATTATAGTGTAGTATTTGTAGTACTGCAGTAGTGTGATTTCCTTTTACACTATAAAATATTCAGTGTGAGGGTTCTCCTTTCCCCCCTTCAAGAAGAAATGATAAACAATTTAGTGTATCTGAAATTCATAGGATGAGAGTCCCATCTCTTGGACTAGGTGACCTTTAAGTCAGAGAAAATGCAACACATTTTCCAGCCATGCATGACACTAAATGCCGTTATTTGCCTCTGACAAAGGATGTAAAATAAAGCCGTTAAATAATTCATGGAGAACACTGCAGGTTCACAGCAGGAGGAATTAGCAATGTTACACAGAACTTTCTGTCCACCTCCCATCCATAACAGCAATTTCAATTTCCACCCCCTCTGATAATTAGCAGATTGAGAAAAGTAGTATACAAGGGTTTTGTCTTAAGAAAAATGAAATTATTATGGATAGGCTACTCTCCTTAAACACTGCTTCTAGCTTTTGAAAACCATACGCAGCATTAATATGTATTTGAAGAGTTGTCTGTTTATTCTAGTGTTGAAAACTATTATGACCGTCTTCTGAATTACAAAATCCTTTCAGTAACTCCTACCCTTTATTTAAAATTGTTGACAATCAAAGCGGAACTTCATGGAAGCATGAAAAGAGGTAAGCCCGATGCCTGCTACCAAAACGAAGCTTAGAAATACGTAAGACAAATGTAGATTGCTAGCTTACTAACTTTAATAGCAAAAATGGGGGGGCAATGTGGGAGATGAAAGCATAAACTACAACAAAAATGCAAACTACTTTCATATATACTAACCACCAATATAAAGAGGAGATACAAGGCGGCACACTGGGATGACTCATACCAATTGAAAAAAACCACGCAAGTTATGCAGAAAAATGGCACATCCGCAGGGAAAGTTCTCTGGAGCTGCTTCTCTTGGCTGTTAATAATGCTTTCTTTTGCTAACCTGAAAAGATGTTGAAAATATAAACTGCAGTGCAGATAAAATGTACTGCTAGAGGTTTAGTCCAGTGGTCCACATATACTGCATTGACAAAGAAGCACCCAGGCAAGAAACGTGAATGGTACAGGTGAAGTTTGTTTCAAGACATTACAAACCCACTATTAACCTTGCTTCGCAAAAGAATACTTAGCAGATTGTTATAGACCACAAGACAACATGAGACACCTTTATCAGTTCTACTACACACTTTTCTATGGAACAGGGGCTATTCTGAAACCTTATTCTGATCTTGGGCTACTAACGGTATAAGAAAGTCAGCTTGCTAATCTTCAGTGCAACAATCAGATGCACATGCTGCCTCTTCCTGTTCATACCTCTCAACATCTACAAGCCCCGATAACATCTGTCCCTCCTGGCCCTGTCCCCAAGAGCCCACTTGAGAGGCAGTGTTACCCTGGGGCCAGAGGGCTGGAACAAGGGAGCATCAGTGAGGTTCCTGGTGACGGAGGAGTGAGAAAGAAAGGAGGTACAAAGTATAGCTGCATGTACACAGAGAAGTTATATCACGCCCTTGGAAAAACAGATATAAACATTAAATCTGTGTTAGATAAAAAGCTAACAGATACATAACAATGCATATTCCAGACAAATTAATTTTTTAAATTAATTTTTCATTTAAAGACAAAAAGGAAAAAAGATAGATTAAGTGATGCAGATGATGAATGCATGAGCTCATGACTGTGACACAAAACCCCACTTCAGCATAGTATTAGTGGAGTTACTTACAGTACCTTAATAAATGGCTTAAATATGAGCCCCGTACTTTCTGCAAAAACAGCTTTTGGGAGTCTTGTTCAGGTGCTCCTTTGAGGATACAAGCCGTTAACTCTCTCTGAACACTTTCAAAGGTTTTTGTGCATAATTTAGAAAGAATAAGGTTTCATGCTTCCATCACTTCCCCAGGGTTTGATATAAAGTACTACACGTCTATTCTAAAACTACTGTCAGTAAGACTGAAGGTGTTAATAGAGAAAATTACTCATATCCTTCTGACCACATGCATCATTTCTAAAACTGAGCAAATACATGAACTGTTACCTAGTAGCTGCAAAAAAAAAAACAAAAAAAAAACCAACAAACCCAGACCAAACCAGAACACCCTCCCACCCCAGATGCTTCAACCCATCACAGTCACAAACTCTGGCCAAAAGAGTCATGGCATTACATTCTCTAAAAATGACTGATGGTGTCATGCTCTCATTTTGTATCTAGACATCTGTTCAAGCAAACCCTGTCACATTTCTCAGAAAGGTCAGTAGCTCTCAGGTTACTGGCTTAAAGATCTCTTTGTGATGTACTGGATTTTTTTTAATTATGTGTACATGGTTTTATATGTACCTTCAAGTAGATGTGCTACTCAGAACTGCAGCAGTGACCAAGTACACCATGATGTGGTGGATCTGAAGGATTGCACCTACATAAACAAAGAGGTAGTAATTACAAAGCTTCTGAACCTTCCTGATTTCCCAGCTGTAACCACACATGCTTTAAACCTGTGCAGACTCTGTAATTTTAAAGGTAACTTAGAATCTAAGTTACCTTTAGAATGTTAGTCAAGGTGGAAGAACTGAAAGTTACATTCCCAAAGATACATAAATCAAAATATAGGTAATATGGCTATTTTCTAGTCTTTCAAAAAGTAGTATCTAGAGCTTATAGAATGATGCAGCTGTAAGAGATGTGGATGTTTGTCTAAGGACAAAACTTATAGGCAACCAGGAGTTAAGTATGAAGCTTGACCACATGAGATCAAGCGCATGAACTGTCAGCAAACCCAGTGAAGCAGGTTTACATTTTCAGAGCTTTCACAGGTCTCTGCTGTCACCTCTGCTGAGGAAAGGAATCACCACAGTGCAGAAGGGAATGGTTATAATGATGCAGTTACCTTTCTTTGAAACAAACATTTTATACCTTAAGCTCTATGCCAAAAATATATTTTAATATTTTAAAATTTGTCTTCTAAATTATTCAGGTACAGAGATGATGAATATAGAATAGCATTTAGATAAAAAAGGTTATGAAAACTTTTAAAATTTTTTTTTTACATTTAAATTTCAGCTGACGACATACTCAAAATGAAAATAACCTTCCCCCCAAAAAAATATACTACAGTTAACTCCATTAAAGTACCAAAGGCAAAACCTGTAATACAATGTAACAAATTTGTGAATCTTATGTGCCCTATGTGTAAAGATGGAGCAGACAGTCCACTGAACTCACAGCATAGCATCTTAATGACCTATGTGGCTATTTTAAAAGGTGATTATGTAGAATTGTGCTTTATTCTGTGCCACTTTTGGGTTCCACGCAATTTTTAAATATACTAAAATAATTATATTTGTGTCATGTGACTATGACAAAGTCAACAAAACTTGCAGTTCAAATGAATCACTGGGGCACCAGGTAAAACCCTGCTGGCTTCAAAGAAGCCCACAAAAGGATGCTGTATCACTGAACGAATGAGGAACACAGGAAGCATCCACAAATACACTCTCTACTCAGACTTTAGGGAGAAACTTTTACAACCTTTTTCCTACAAACTCTACAAAGCTTTTCTAATAGACATCTCTCCAGCTTATAGATATCCATATGCACTTTATTTCCCACTGCTAATCTATAGCTGCTGCACAGATTTAGGCTTTTACCAACAACTACTACTACTGTGACAAACAGCCTTTAGCTGATCACAATTGGCATTCCTTCAATGTTAAGGCTTGGGCACATTTAGAATCTCTAACATATACAAAGTTAGACAGATATTGTTTTTAAATTGAAGCTGGAGAATGTAGTCATCCACCTTAAAGTGTAACTAACATCTCTCAATCCAAATAGTCTTCTTTAATTATCATCCCTCCTGTAGTCCAAATACGCAATTTCTAAGAACTAAATGAATTCTGTTAATGCTGAGCAATACTGCTTCTCAAGCTTTTAAAGTGTTTTCTTTCTGACATCATCTGTCTTCATGTGACACTTCAGTTTTGTGCTTTTTATTAACAGTGAGTCAGTCTAATTTGCTGTTACTGTTTTGTTTGGGTTTTTTTTTTCCCCAAGGGAAGGTATGCAATAAAAAGCTGAAAAAACGTTCTGATTTCACAGCTTTCAGCAGCATGCATACCCCTTCTATTTCTTGACCAAGAATATTTTTGGTAATATTACTGTATAAGAAATATGTTTAAATCATAAGCACTTGATAAGGCTGGATGTAGTTTTCTCAATAGACTGCACAGCAGACTGGTCAGGACATGTGACTTTCAACAAAACATACAAGCAACCTTTCATCCCTGACTCTATACGCTTCTTGCACAGTATGTTAACTAAAGTCATAATAATATTTTCTTCTCTTCAAATGACATGGGAACTTTTTACCACTGGTGTGTTGCTAAACAATATCAATCTCATACATGACGGGTTGTTTTTTTTTCTTATATTACTAGTCAAGAACAAACTTTTCTGAAGATTAAAGCAATCCTATTGGTGCACTCAAATGTTCTGCAAAGGGGGAGGGGAACTCATCTTGCCCTACAGATTGCTTAAAGAAGTGAAAAAAAAAAAAAAAAAGACCCATTACTGCCAGGATTTTGAGGGTATGTGTTCACTTCTTCCATCCAAGCATAGCCTCAGTCATCTTCTCAAGTCTTAAAAAGGAGATATATTGCCTTTCTTTAGCTGATCAGACTGGTTAACTCCAGCTTTTTTGAATGCGATTCTAGTACACAAATTCCTCGACACAGCAGAATAAATGTTGTCACTTTTCACTGAATGTCCTATGAAAATAAAATAAACTGCAACTAAATTTGGGCCATTACACTGAACAGCTCCTTTACACAGACACTTCTAAGTAAACTGATAGGTCAGCTCTCACGAGAAGCCCTTCCTTTGACCTGTACTCCTGTCCAGCTCCCCTGAGAACACCAGCCACTCCAGTTCGAGGTCATTCAAAATGTGAAATGTGATTTGATAGTCAAGTGCTACTAGTCCTAAGTCACGACACTCAATCAGCATAGATCTTTTTTTTTTAATGCCTCTTTGCATGAAAACTGGGTGTTTCAGGGCCATACAAATACTATTATAGACTTGCTTTCTTTTTAACGAAGACTGTAATACTATTGCTACACACTGTTGTCTTTTTACCAAGGCAGTACAAGGGCTGGAATCTTCCAGGGCAGCTTCCCATTTATAATAGAAACTGGTGATTCAAAAGACACATTTTTATTTTACTTTTTGGTCGAAAAAGTAAGGAAGTCTTGTTTCTATCAACAGGAGCATAAAGTTTTGTTTGCAGAACTTTTAACAGCTCTGCCTAGCTGTTGGAATTCTTTCACATTTCTTTTTCTCCCACAAAGAAAACTCTTTTAACCCTTTTTCACAAAATCGGTTGATTTTCCTCCTTCAGCCTCCACATTCTTCAGCTGGGATATTCCTAGTTCAAGGCCTCTCAAAGTCAAACAGCTAGGAAAGATGAGCTGAGCATTCCTTGAGTAGCAGAGCAGCTGCACAAAAAAGGAAAATTGGATTTTCAAGTGCCAGACAAAGAATACTTTTAATCTGCAAAAACATGAAAACACCTTTTTGTGTAGCATCACAAAAAGGCAGCCTTAACTCTTCTTGTGTGGAACTTCATTCTGATTCTCTTCAGTGGGTTTTAATGTAAAAAAACCATTTGTATGAACAGGTGATCATCTGCTTTGATGCATTACTGAGAGCTCCTGGCACATCACTTGTTGCCAACATTTTTGCACTGAATTCAATCATAAAAGGAAATTCAAACACTCTCTACTAGCAGAAGAAACAAATATTTTTATAAAATTAAAAATCAACATACCTTGAATAGCTAAGTAATAGGGAGATTTGACTTTAAACTGAATCCACATTTTTCTAAGACCAAGCACATACTGAGAAAGGCCACGCACTATAAGACTGCAGTTCAAAATCAACTGGTTCAAAATAACTTAGCTTTCTTTACATGTTTTTTTTTTGTTTGGGTTCCTCACCCCATCCCAACTCAAAAGGCTTCTGGCTGACAGTTTAGTGCACCAGTTCACCATCTTTTTCAGTAGGCAGGCAACAGCGATTAGAACACAGCAGACATTGTTCTGATAGAGGAAGTTAAACATCGGTATCTCTTTGAAGCACCTACAGCCATGTGCTTCCACCACTTCAGGACTTATAATTCATAGTGCCTTTCATATATTCCTGACTACCATTAGATTCCCCATGAATTGTCTTTTATTAATAAATTATACTATCTTACACAATACTATAAGGGACCTTGTGATAAAGAATTAGTAAGTGAAATACTGTCTTTATGCTAAACTTCTCAGTCGTTTACCTTTGACCACATCTCTCCTCACTGTTCTTGACCTGCTACTGCTCAGGATCATATGACAAAACAAAAAAGAAGATATGAGTGGGTACCTAATCTTCAAAACTCCTAGCTTTTTTCTAGGTTTACTAAGAACAATTTGTGCATATGTTCCTTTGGTTATTATACGTGTAAATTCACAGTATGACTAACAGGCTATTGACCAATGCCACATCTTTAACTATGATGTTATAATGTTCATGAAATACACTTATGATGCAATACTAAATATTTTATGAAGTAGGACATGAACTCAGGAGAAGACGTAAGAAGTATTTGCTTGCATCTGAGAAGGAGCTACAAGGAGTGCAGTGCACTGAAACCAGTCAGTGAACAAAGCTCATTCCACAGCTTCTACAGTACCACTACCCTTCATTTTTAAAAATATAAATCAGTAGCTTTGATTCAGTGTGCCCTTAAAATTACCCCATTATCTGTGCATTTACATTACTCTCTCTTCTTTTGTGATTCTAAAATGAATTGCTCCAGTATAGTTCCAATAGCTCCTCCTTATACTGCCTCTTGTTTAACTTGGATCAAAGTATTCTGACCTCCACCAGATCTCATTAGCCCTTCTGCAGCAACGTTCTTCAGTTATATCCTATTTGTTACCACCCAGACAAAAAGGCAAATGAATTCCACAAAACCCCTATTTTTGATTAAACTATTTTCTCAAACCTTTCTGCTCAATAGCAAAGGCACAAAAGAGTGAGGGACTAGGATCAGGGTTAATTAATTTAATGTCAGTTTCAGAAATAATAAATGAGGAGAGCAGGCCCTATTATCACATTTTTCTAGGCTACTGCTTTGAAATGTTCATCCTTTGAATTTAAAACAAACAAACAATCTTTGATTCATTAAAAAAAAAAAAAAAAGAACTCTTACAGGTTTAGGCCTAGTATTACTTAACTATTTAACTGCCAAAGCTTGCTACAAGCCTATATAGAAAAAAAACTGTGATAGGTATTACAAAGCTTGTATGGTTTGCACACCAGTTGCATCCTTTTACATGTTGGTGAACACTGCTAGTTTTTTTGGATTTTTTTCCACAAACCCAAATTTTGATTTTTTTTCCCCCCAAAAAAAAATTATTTTTCTTCTCAGCTGGTTAAGATTTTCTCAAGGAAAGACTGCACATCCTTTACAAAACTGATTCAAAAGCACAATAAAAAAATATGATTACGATCTAAACCCTCTTTTTTTTTAATGCGTCATGCATATTGCTGGGAAATACACACTTCAACAAAGCGGAAATCCAGCTAAACATTTGTAATGAACAGCATTTAACACTTTGGTGGCTATCAGTAATGAGTTAACATTTCCTTAAAAAAAAGAATACCACCTACTACTACAATTACATTATACAGGGCACAGCTTAGATCCCTGCAATCGGAAATGCGTAGGTGACCCCACCCTTGCAGAGACCCAATTATGCCACTGGGGATCCATTCACCCATGCTCATCCAGTTAGGTGACCATGCCTGCACAACATACACCAGAAGGGTCTTCTGTATTTCATCTACCTTACAACAACACATTGTCATACATACTGCAAAAACATCCACAGAAATGTTCAAATTTAAATTCGAAGCTATAATGAAATGCTCACTTCCGATTCGTGTAGTACTTAAACTGGCCTCTATATTCTGTCACTTTGTTAACTAACTTAAAACAAGTCTATTTCCACATACATGACTTTTTTTTTCCCCTCCCCCCAATATCAAATATTTCATTAACATCAGTTTAGAGACAATATTTTGATTAACATCAAGACAATAAAATTGCAACTATGGGAAGACCATGTGGACTTTAAGAATCCTATATTATAAAGTTTGTCATAGCCACACATTAATAACATCTACTTTCAAAATATCTCTTTTAAAATCTATTTAGCTAAGTTCAATTAGCACATTTATTTCATAGGAATGTGCTGGATCATATTTTGAAAAAATCATATTTGCTAAATTGTTAATAAGTTTTAAATCCAATTACTTGCTTTTTGTCCTGATGGTTTGTTTTATAAAGTATTTAAGATAAAAATTAAACTTCAGAAAGACGGGCATACCTCAAAGGGACACAGTGCCCTATCTCATAGTAATAAGTTATGGTTCTGTCAGTAATGTGGCTCCATCTCAACTATTTGTGTCTCTTGACATTTTGAGGCTTGTAAGTTGTCCCATGGCTGGGAAAAGTGACTAGGTAGAAACCACCTAGTGTTTTCTTCCCTTCAGCTTTAGTTTAAGAAAGACACAAGAGCTGTACAAATTAACCTCTCTGCAGACATTAACTAAGAAACCTTAGGCTAGCATTAGAGGCAAATCCCCAAGAATTTGCCAAGAATGATCTGTTACAACGCAGAGAAAACTGATCTTAGGCTGAGAACTCAGGAGTGCACACAGATTAATTACACAAAGCCCTGGTCTGTACTGCACTGCATGAGAAGGCCATCAGAATGAACGTACAGTACCTTTCGTCTTGTCCCAGATCCTCACTGTCTGGCATTTCAGATGTAAAAAGGAATTCTCTCTCTACCAATCTAGATAATCCAGGCAATGATCTTCTAGTCTGTTTTGTGTTTTAGAAGTGACAACCAGGGCACCTGTCCGGTTTGCAGCTGAGAAGAGCGCTCCTTGCTCAGAGAGCGAATGTTTACAAGACATCCTAAGTGCCTGCTGGTCTTGAATGAAGTTCAGAGCATTCAGCTTTGATTGGCCATGGCTATAAATAAACAAGTCGTGACTCACCTCATACACTATGACAGGGTGTTTAGTAGCAAGCACAGCCAAAAGCAAAACAGTTGGCTCTTTTTTCTTCTGGTCATGTGAGGGAGGCTCACCACCAAGTTAGTACATTTTATTTTTCTGCTTCCACTGGAAATCTTCCTCAACATCTCCCAGTTTTCTCAGGTGTAAGTAAGCACCAACCAAAATGACAGGAAGATAAATGACACAAACTGCTGAAAAACCTAAGACCTTATTCAAACTGTAAAAATATGATCCCCCCCATAAAGTGTCAGTTACAAGCTAACAGAAGAAGCAAAATTATTCTCCATTGACTACATTCACAGAATAAAAAAAATGAACTTCCATAACTCCTTTAAAATAAGGATCAGGAAGATGACTTTTAAATAAAGATTAACTGCATTGTTTTCAAGTTCTGATTCCTGGCTTGTCTGCTACAAGCAGTCTTGGCTATCACAAGGATTCCAGCAGACTGTACTGGAAGAGTCCTCAAAATGAAAGTATGCCACCGACAGGAGGAGGTTTTCTGCCAAAATACCTCAAGTGACTCTGTGAACAACCTGAGATGAATTGACAAATTCACTTTCCTCCTATGGCTTTGTGCAGCATGCATGACAGGGATTCTGTCACTCCAGCTACACCAGCTATGTCTCTCTTAATTTTCAACACCCCAAAACCTTATCTGTGCTGATAACGCTTTGTCACACAGCCCAAGACTCCAAGGATCACATACATACATTGTTCAGCACACTGCTCAGCACTGCTCCTTCACATGGCTTCCTTCTTCCATTAAACAGCTTGACCTATTGTTCTTAACATATTTTCAAATAAATATTATATCCAGAGGTATCTGCAGAGAAATCTTTTTTTTCCCCAGGAAAGAACCCAGCAAGATTTAGACCTGCCTCTCCCACACGGGATAGTATGAATTGTCCTGGGAAGGTTCAAAAAAATTAAAAAGTAAGCCTGTAACAAAAGGTATGTCAGATTAAAAACAAGCACCCCATACCTTTGACTTGGTAAACTGCATTTAGTGCATTATGGGTAATGCATCATTCACTGGAAAGATGACTTAACTTTCAAAGCTACAAGGAATTCTATCAATTTCTTCTTTTTCCATTATAAAATGCTTTAAAATTACTAGGAAGATCTAGAAAAAAATTGCAAAATTTCCCTACACCATAAAATCGCAAAGCTATTACTTTAAATTACATGGTTTATACTTACTATGGGAGTATCTGAATTAAGAAAATTCTCAGGAAATGGTGAAAAAAAAAAACCCAAAACCAGGAATTATGCCTATGTGTGAACTACAACTTCCTTAACTCTTCTCCCAACATTCCATTTAGTTGCTTTTTGCTTTTCCTAATCTCATCCAGTCATCTGTATTCGTAGCTTTCCTCAATCTTTCACAAGGCATGCTGTTCCTCAAGCAGTATAATCATACTGGACTTTAAAAAGGAAGGAGGGAGAAGAAAAACAGGAGTAAACTCCTATGCCTGGATCATGCAAGGCAATATATAAATATGTATTAATAAATGTCCTGCCCGACTCAAAACAATGTTCCATGGTCACCTACATGTGCATATTCCAGTCTCATCTTCTCTTTTCCATTTCTGTTTCTGATAGTTACAGCTGAAATATTTAGAGCTAAATTTCCTTCACGCTTACCCTGAAAGAAGAGCTGCTAAATTAAAAAAATCTTAATTAATAAAATTATTTATGTGACAGCTTCATTTTCCAATTAAAATTCTGAAGTTCTCTAATTAGGAAAAGCACCAAAAGAAATAACTGAACTCTGCAAACATACAAAAGCACCATTCAAAGCTTAAATGTAGCATCAAAGATGAAAGCAAGCAAAACTAAACTCCTTGTGCAATTTGAGTTGCTTTCATTTGTTTACATGCACTGCAATATTGGTTTTACACAGCCACATGTATCTACAATGAAAAATGCCTTTTTACAAAATACTCATTTGTAATGCATTTGATGATTACAGTCAGGAGGTGAAAATCTTTCAGTATCATGTCTATCCCTGTATTTCAGTCTTGGAACTTGATGTATTCCTAACTCTTCAAGTATTCCTTTGGACTGTTCATTTCTTTGTCACACTCCGTACGCAATGTTCACTGCTATAGCAGAAAAATGGTTCACTGTTTACTTTTACAATTCCTCAGAACTCTTCCCCACCCTCAGTGAGGTAAGGAGTATAATAACACCTTATTTATTTATTGATAAGCAAGTTCTGGGAAGATTAGGTTCAAAAGTGTCTACTAAATGAGTAACTGAAATGTCAAGGACCTGCTAACTTGGAAGCAGAGCATTTATAAAACACTGCAATACTCAAAAGACTAGCTTCTACTGATATCATTGCTCATCATTTTTGCAAATCAGACTTCAGAACAGCATGAGTGCATAATCAGCTGAACTGCAATCACACTAAAAAGACCGAATCTCCAGTAAATTCATCTCAATTTTTTGATGATCCTGAATTCTTTTTCACCAGAAGGAATTAAGAGCTTGTATTGGCCCATCTGAAGGTTTCCAGCAGATCAGGCTCCAGACTTTTTCACAGTTGCACAAGATGGAATGACCTCTCCCAGTACACCTGGGTGGAACAGGAGCAGGTGGGCCGAAGTAGTGTACTGAACTAGGCTAAAGGGCTTCTGGCATCTCCTACTGTGCCCAAAAGTGCAGCCTAGAGAAAATTTGCTGCCTTCTCCAAATAGTCTTACAGACTCCAACTTGTCACTCGTAAGTTTACTCAACCAGCAGTGATGTCTGCATTTTCAGCTCTGAGTGGATTTCCATCCTGTGATAGCATCTATAGCATCTTGTGGCAGGGACTTCTGCAGCTTAACTACACGCAGTTTGACAACCAAAAACCCAACCAAACCCCACCTAGTGTCATTTGCTTGGATCTAGCCACTTCAACTTATTTCTGATAAGTCTTATACTGGAACAGCTGGCTGACAGTCAACTTTCTTTAGCTCTTCACAGCTATTTAGCATTTTTGCAGACCATTATCATATTATTTTTTATGAGACTGCAGAATTGAAAGGTGGAGCTGCCTAGGAAAGAGCTTGCCTGATACTAGAATTGCTAAAAATACTTTTTAAATGTTATTAACATGGAAAACTCGAAGTGACTAGAAGTGATAGGCTGAGAAAGCAAAAGCTCTTACCCTGCCCATGTTATTTTTCAGGGAGGTTCTTACTTCGTTGCTTAGTTGCAGCTAACACTACAACTTTCTGGATAGCCGGGGACTTTGGTCAGTCCTCTCTGTCCCTTTTAAGTTCCTTCTTGCCACCTCTGAAGCCTCAACTCATATGACTAATCCCTGCTCCTCCCAGCAACCCCTTTGCTTGTGCTATCTTCCAGCCTTGGTATGTTTTTCACTTCTCACATCCAGCAATTTCTGAAATTTTCCCTCCCCTTGGCTCGTTGGTTCCTCAACAGGAAGAACCCCTTCCACCTTACAGAAAGATCTAGCCCCTACCCCTGTTACTTCTGAAAGGAACATGAAAGCACTTGACTTTGTAAACAAAAGGAAAAAGATACTATCAATCATGCTCTGCTCTTGGTCACCGCATTCAGCTTTAAAAGCCTTATTTTGATTGCTTCTTTCATGCATACAAGCTGTTGCATGTCCTCAGACATCCTCGTTGTTCTTTTCCAAACTCTTCCTATGTTTAGTATAAATGATTTAAGGTGAGAGAGACTGGAAATGTACACCACTATTCATGGTGTGGGCATACTACTGATTTACACATTTTGACCCTTTCTGTGAGTGCTTCCTCATGCTCTGTTGGCCCTAATTACCACAGTTTTACCTGTAACTTTCCAGAGTACATAGTAGTCTTTATTTTATTTGGATAGCTTTAAGAATCAATCCTTCTTACTTCTGTTCATCTCCATTACCCTGGTCTTCAACTAAGGAGACCTCTTCTAGACCTTTCTTAAAACTTCCTTGATAGCTGCTAATGTCTCTCTCTACCACCAGATACTAAGACACCCCCAAAAATGTGCTGGCACAGATCAGCTGCCAGCCTGACATGCTGTTTGATCAGGGAATCTTACCAGGTTTGCTCTTGCTGAGTACAGATTTGGACTGAATATGTATCATAATGATGAAGTAAATTGCCTTCCCCCCCCAAACAGTATAGACATCTATGTGAAATTTTCCTTTTCTTGGCAGGCACAAAAGATTTCAGAGGCAGTCATCAGCAAAAGAAGGAAAATAAAAGCTATGTTCTTGCCAGAGACAAGGAAGCAGCCCTAATGAGTAGCTGAGAGGATCAGAAATAGTGTCAGATTCACTGTTTTCCATACTCAGATACTGCTCAAGCACTTCAGCAGGTAGGTAAAAGGCAGTGTGCTGTCCATGGGGAGTACGAAGGGCATGATCTGGTATTGCATGCTACATGGTGTACCCCACCCAGTCTGCAAGCTTTCAAAGATGTTAATTACTCAGGCCATGGCACGCTTTAGCTGGTTAGCCAGGTCCAGAACTAGTCACAGTCACTGTCCCTTCTATGTCTCTCCTTGTCTAAAAGGAGAGCAAGATGGTGCTTTCAAAGCATAACCTTGTTCTAGTTATTCGGTCTCACTTCTAATAATGTGGATGAAAAAATAATGAACACCACATTGTACACTTAAAGATATCCTAAAAAACCACAACTGACTCATAGCAAAAAAAAATCACACTCCTAAATTCTGTATGTAGTTCATATATCCAGAAGGAATGGTAAGTCTAGCATTTTACTTTTTGTAGATGATTTATGCTCATGTTATTTTCAGCAAGAACGCGTGCTTAAAAATTACCATCACTGTCAAAGGCATGTTTAGAATTAAAACTAATTTGTAATGCATGTTTCTGCTACTGAAATAATTCATATTAATAACATACATAAAGTCCCGTCCCCCCCCAATTAAGTATTTTCCACCCCTTTTTCAATACAGAAAACAGAATATACTGGTCACACTTGGGGCTGGGGCGTGGGGTGTGCATGCAGGCATGTGTACATTTATGTATTTATAAGTATACATTTTACTGTATTTTATCAATTTGAAGTGCGCACCAAATTTTCCCGTATTTTCAACATCCAAATTTGCTGAATGGTACTTGTCCCAGTTCTTTCTGGCTATGTAAAGCTGACTTCAAATTGCAAATGCTTATTATATTTACCTAACTTTGAGATGCCTTTGTACACCATAAGATATGCACAGGTAGCTTGTTATAAAAGAGGGAGCCTTTCATACAAATATGAATGAAAAATCATCAAGGCAGACCTATAAACATGCTTAGTTCTTTACTGGAGTATTATAGCAGGTATAACCTCGACCTGGTAAGCTAAGCACTGTCCTAAATAAACATTTAAGACACCTACTACATACAAAATATAATTTTGTATTTATCTGTACCGAGGAGTAGGAATGGGGGAAAAAAAAAAAATAAAAAAAAAAATCTTTCCATGGTTAAAGACTAATAAAAGCAAACAAAACAAGTGCTCAGGAAATCTTTTTTCTCTTCATGGAATCCTGCACACTAAACAGAACTCTTCTTTGTACTTGGATGAAATAAATAATTGTTAAAACAGTTTTTAATTCTCAGGATGCATATTCAGAAAAAATACTCTCAAACAAAACAAGCAAACAAAAACCAAAGCCAAACACAAACACCTCCCCCCTTCAAAAAAACCAAAAGCCACAAACAAAACAGCATTCAATTTTGATATTAAAAAAGTAATGCAACATTCAAAAAACTAAGCAAGATATTGCATGCAAGAAATATTTACTGGGCAGAACAGAGCACATGAGTATGTATGTTTAAAGAATCACAAAAATTTGAGTATAAAAGCAAACTGAGTATCAACAGACACCAAAACCTGATTTGTATCAGCAACAATGAATTGTCACAATTTGGTTTTAGTGTTTCATCATAAGGCACACATAATAATAATCCATAATGCATGACAGTATTTCCAAGTCTTTTAACACAAGGAGAAAGAAAGATTAAAGGAAGTAAGAGACACTTGAACTGCAGTTTAAAAGCAAACTACTACATTTTAGTCACATAAAGACAGCAAATCTTCCTCTGGTACAAATATGACAGATCATGCTGGATTTGTGTGACAAACACAGAAGAGCTGGACACATGGTGGTAGATCTTACCACTAAGGGTGAAAATCTCAACTGCTCTGGGACTTTTTGGCCATGGGATCTTGCCTAAACAGCTATAAAAGAAAGAGATTTTGGAAGGAAAAAAATAAAATCATATAATACATCAATTTATCTGAACAATTTCTAAAGATAACCAAATATTTTGCCAAATTTTTCAAGAGACTTCTTATATACTGCTTCATGAAATTATTTTGTTTACTATAACACATTTCCTATTTGTCCCAAGACCTACAGAAGTACTTATGTACTAGTAATCATGGTCTGTACTTCAGTAAAGTCACATTAAAATGCAAATTTTTTTCTAGGCACACATGCTACTCAAGATTTTGAAACCTTTCCCTCCACCTGTCTCTTTTGATCTGTAGCAGTCTGAATCTTTTCCTTCTCAGCAGCTGTATTCTCCCTCATTGAACAGACATAAACTATATGAAAGGCAGACCAAATAGCAAGATAACTATATAATGAAATCAGCTTGCAAACTAATTGGTCAAGACATTAAAAATTGTTAAGAAGACACGAAGACTTGAAAATCTTTTTCAAAAGTGTCAATACAAACAGTTAAAGCACAATCCTTAAAAGTTTATTGTCTTTTCTAATGTAAGAATTAAATGCACAAAACAAGAAAAATAGACTACCAACAAGCTACCAATAAAATCAGAATATTTAGAAGACAATTCTATATCTAATTCAAGGAAGAACATAAGAACACACTCAGCTATGTAGAATCTTTTTAGGACACCAAGAGCCACATACTGACAATGCCTGTGTCTGAAAGCTTTTGCTGATAATCTCAGAGTTTGCTAAAACAGCCCACCATTACTTTATGGCTGCCATCATCCTGTGAAGAAGAGGGTATAAGATAGTTTTCCGTCTAATCATATAATTTATTCTTTGGTGCAGTGTAAGAAAATCTCACCAGAGAGTGCTTAGTGCAATCACAAGCCATAACTAGATTTAAGTCCAGGTCACCAGTTCTGAATTAGAAGCTTAAGGATGAACAACTGCAGGACATCAAGTACTTTATAATGGAAGCACAGCACAGTTATATATTATTAATCATTTTCATGACATCAACCCTGTTCTTATGTTGCAGCTCAAAGTGCCAAAGTTTTTATTGATATTCAGAATTGCTAGCCAAATGTTTTCATACTAATTATGATTCATCTTGATTCCTTTAGGGCCACAGCTTTTTTCAATGCCTATATAATGAAAGTGAGACAGAGTACTAAATTATATTGTTAACTTATTAACAGCAACTTATCTATTCGGTGGTTTACTGTGTGACAAGAGATAAAGTCTCTTAGAGTTTAATATGCCTGATGATAAAATTACAACCATATTCTCTTGTTTTGAAAAGAGCTTTTTTCCATTAGAATTATCTTTGTTCAGGCTCATTGTGGTAGTTTATAAAACTGTGAAACTGTGACATAAAAAATACTAAATCATCACTAATACAACTCAGTTTCAAGGCCATATTTTTATCTGATAGAGTAACTGGTAATTTGTATGCTACCTGACAGTACTTTCCAACTCCAGCACGTTAGCAAATCTGATATAATGACAATAATGAAACATCAATCTCTATAAGCAAACCTTAAAGTATTTACAAACTAAAACAGGTCAGGGAAGAAACGTCAGAGTGCACGCCATTTAAGAAGGCACATATTTGTGTATGCTGATCAACCAGCTTGTTAAAAAATAAACAACAAAACACATAAAAAAAAATTACAGGAATCTCTTGTCATGGTTCATGTTACTATTTTATCTTGCATTAAAGCCCTACCAGCTGGAAAGAGAAAGCGATATAGAAACTTATTAAATACTAACATCAAAACTTAAAGAAAATAGTCCTGCACAGTATCACAGGCACCAATGTAGAAGGGCAAGATAGGTAATCATGAGAAATAGCAGCAAGAAATACGTTCTACAAAGCAATGGTACACTTTTCACGATGGCAATTTATACACATACACAACTGCAGATTTGACAGGATGGTTAATTCTGAGATCACTGATGAAAACAAAACTGATTTTATCCTGGAGCGACTGGTGTGCCCAGTTTCTTACCGGAGTTTCTCCCAAGTAAATACTTGTCAAACCACAACCATTCTGCTCTTTTAACATCCAGCCCTCCATGAAACAACTGCAAATTTAAAGCTATGAAGGCCGTTGAAACACTATACAGTTCCACAGAAAAGGCAAGAGGGCAGCCAAGACTGCAAAAGACAGCTCGACCCCCTCCCGCAATTACACCTACTACCAAAAAAACCCACAGAGTTAAATGGCTCTTGAGCTAATACAAGTCAAGAAAGGTTCAGACCAAGAATGATGATCAATGAAGACCTGCAACTTAACCCATCTGTCATCAAGGGCACATGCAGATTTGTGACTTCGGGGAATCCCCTGAACTGGCTGGGCAAGTGCTGCCAGAACACTCAGCCAGCAGTGCTGAGCACCCGATAACCTTTGCCCTGCCTCGAGAAGATGATAATAGGCATGACATTTTTGCTGAGAGGCTGACAGCACTACTGGGAAGCCAAATTAACTTCAGCTACTTAAACTTCTGTCTCAAAGTAAAAAAACCCATGAATTTTCCTTTCCATGTTCCTTTATTATTAATTTTTATTTAAAATCAATCCCTTCCATAAAGTGGTTCAGAGCACATGTATAGATTACCTTGTTTCACACAACACAACAGCAGCTCCTATCACTGTTACAACTTCTTTTCCCCTCATTTTTCACAGACATCTAAGGATTTCTAAAGAAATCTTGTTGTTTAGCTATAAAAAATACAGTTCAATAGCACACTTTTCTGCCAAAAAAAAAGAAAAATTAAGCATTCACTTTAGAAGTTATTTATTCATACATCATTTATCTATATAAATCTGTAAAATTTTATCATAGCTTTTGCTGTTTTCCTTCAGAATCTTGATCTCCAAGATACCTATTGAGAAAGCATCCTTTGCTTTAAAAAAAACCTTCTGTACTGATATACAGATCATAGAGTATCTCAAGTTGGAAGGGACCCATAAGGGTCATTGAGTCCAACTTCCTGGATGTTCCTATAGATGTTCCTATAGAGGAGGGAAGTAGAAGGGTGAAAAGAAAATAACATTAAGACTTTTGCTTTAGTGCAGTGAGGTTAGTTTTTCTTACTAAAAAGACAAACACACACACCACACACACACAAAAAACCCCAAACCCCAAGACTTTACTTGGGAAATATTCAGAACACTTTAAATACATCATCTTTTAACTACTTTTCAGGTATCCTGATTTTCCCTCCAGCTCATTTCAGTAACTGATAAAGAAAGCCCCTGAATACTAATTTCCATATGCTAAAGTTGTTTTTTACCAAGTAAAAAAGCCTCTTCAGTAATTTTTTTATTTGATTATCGATGGATAAAGTAAGTATTTTCCAAGGTACATCTGGAAGGGTTTTGACCAAAGTATTTGAAACTTTAACAAAAAATACCGTTTATGTGTCTTTTTAAGAAAAAAAATTATTTTTTTGTTTATCATCATATTAAGGAGTTTTCAGCTGAACTCCCATGTTTTGAGACTTTGGTTAAAACACACAGTATCTAATTCAGCTAACAAGGTGGGACAGAAGTTGCCAAATTATGCATCTTAGGCAAATTGTCTGCTTATGGTGAACTCACAACGGAAACAGTTTTGTTCATGTACAGCCCTGGCATGAGAACTTCATTCAGTAACTGTCCAGACACATTTAGAGTCTTCGTTATCAATATGCAAGACAAAAGTCTTACATGCTTTTGTCTCAGTTTGTCTTCTAAAAAAACATAAACATGCATTTGGCTAAAAGTTCTTAAAAGTGTATTGAACAATTTTTTTTGTAAAGACCAGCCATGCAAACCTCAGATATTACTGCTCTGATTGATTTTACTACTCTGCTCTCATGCCTAAATACATGAAAGCAAGTTCTTAAAGTACATGTTGACCTTGCAACTTCCATGGAATGTGGTGGTAGGAACAGACACTCAGTCTAAAATTGGGCAACAGCTATCTCAGCTTCTGGGATTTCTCAGACTTTAACATTTATATACAATTTATTAACAACATACACACAATGCACAAATAAAGAGATGCATTTATTTCAGTCTTACTGGGTCACTTAACTGACTAAAAAGTCAATGCCTGTAATGCTTTTAAGAAGAACAGCTATACTGGGTCAGCCAAAGTTCCATCTAGCCCTGTGCCCTGTCTTCAACAGTTGCCAAAATTGAACACCTGGGGATACTTAACCAACAGAATAAGAACATGGGAAAATATGTATTTTATGGAAGTATCATTACAATACCAACCTCCAACTATCTGCAACTCAGGGACATTCAAAGCCAGAGGTGGTGCTATTTATTTAATAGCCTTAAATTAATTTTCTTTGAAGAACTGTCCTACAATTTATATTTTTAATCCACATATAGCTCTAATGTTCACAACAATCATGTGCCAAGAATTTCTAAAGCTTATTTACAATCTTTTTATTTTTCCTCAAAGGCATGATCCTTATGGTGTCTTAGAGACCTCTATTATATTTCCCCTTAATTATTCCTTTTCTCTTTTGAAAAGTCCTATCTCATTTACTTGTTCTTTATATTTTAGCTAATGCCTTTTGGAATTTCTGCTGGACTACAGCAATCTCTGCTCAGCATTCTGTCACAGTCTTCTTTCACTGTCTGAAATTTTTAATGTAAATTTTAAAAGAATGTTAATATTTACCTTTTAAGTATTTGAAACAGCTATTTCTACTACTTTCATATTGGATATTTTTATATTCACCATGAAATTCTCTTAAGCATTACTGCACACTATGAAGTGACCTACAGTAACATCAATAGCCACAGCTACGTCAGTGATCTGTTAATTGTATTATGAATCCAAGCGCTTGGTGAAAAAAAGCTGAACTTTAGAAAGAGCCTCATTCTTCAGATTTAAAATCTAAGATAGGAAAAGGTGTGTGTGTCATATGGTGCTGTGACCACAACATTCAGGTGGATTTGAGAGAACTTTTACGGCTTTGTACTGCAGTAAGTATTTATGTCTGAAAATTTTTATTAAACCAGTTTCCTGAATATGTCTGATTATCTTCATTCAAGGAGTGGGGAAACCTGCAGAACATGAAAAACATAATGAACATATGCTATACTCTATTTTCCTCAATGTAAAAATAAAAGACAGCTCTATAGGGCTGATTTCAAGTGTTATACAGACTCTAAAACAACTTTCAAAACAAAAAACAAACAAAAAAAACCCAAAACAAAACAAAAAAATTAAGGCATGAAATATGTTTCAATACGTAAACATGCAACATCTCTTCTAACAGTCAGAAAAACAAAAGGAGACCCAGGGAAGGAATATCATACTTGTTTCAAAACAGCTAGGCTGTTTTACTCAACTGTATGTCGAAACGCCTAAAAGAGTATAATATGTTATTCTGCTGATAGGCTCACATGCTTCAACAGAACTGTGTGCCAGGACATTCCTTACTAAATTAGTGACTAATCAGATGCTGTGCTGGGAAACACACCCTCAAGTGTTACAACAACTCAGGCATCAGCAACATTAAAAAAACCCCAAACACAAACAACAAAACAACCAACAAAAAAACACCAGGGACTAAGACTATAGGTTCTTATGTCCTCTGTAAATAACTTCTATCACGTGTTCTGTAATCTAATGCTTGTATTTGGCAAACAAGATGCAATAAAGGTCAAAACCCGACTAATATATAAACTCAACTCTACTTATTCTTTCTCCTAACACTGTTCTAAAGATTCCAAGAAATGACATTCTCCTCATTCCATGACAATAACTAGTAAATATTTCTAAATACCTTGTTTTGTTAATCATAAATGTTTCTTACTTCTTTTATCAAGTTCTCAAATTAACTGAAGCTGCTTCCTTCTTTTTCCTTTTTATCACCTTCCAATTTCCAATATGCTTTATAAGTTGTTTAGAATTTGAAAACTTGACAGGAATTAACTCAATATGATGTTAGGAGACCTGCACATATTTTCTCCCTGTGCAATACAGCATTTTTACAAAACTGAAATGTATTTTCTGTATTCTTGCTGCTTACAAGGGGACATACTGCATATGGAAAACTGTGTAGCACGACAGAATTTTAAATCTTTTGTTCTTGTTACTGAGATCTAAGATAGTGCAAACTATTATTTGAATAATTCATTTTCTAAAACCACATATAACAGTACAGAACAGCAAGCTTTTTAAGCACAGAAAACAGATACAGATTCAATGGCTTGGGTTTCAGGTTCTAGAAACCTTCGCATGGTTTGCAGAATGACTTGAAAGCTGGTCTCATGAAGCTGAAATTAATGTCAGGGACAACCAGCCCCAGAACCATTTCTGTATATCATGTATATACGTTCTTATAATCACATTGATGCTAGTTTGTGTGGCAAGAAAAAAAAAAAAAAATCTGTGACTGGCAACAACAGAGACAAGCGATCATGGAAACTGGGAGGCAAATGACTGATAAATTTAGCTATGGCAGGTTTGGGCATTTGATTCAGTTGATTCAGTAACTTTTTTGTGTGGAACAAATCCTATTCTTCTTCCAAAAATAATAAAATGATAAAGTACTTCTGTTTACAGGAAACAAATAATTTAGACCAACATTAAAAGGGGGAAAAGCTATTTGTACTTGCAGGAGAAGAACATGTTTCACATTTTTGTGTTTGGCATAACCCATACCATTTGCTTTTCATGCAGTCTTTAGTATAGCGTGAAAATACAGAATATGGTTAAACTTGCTACCTGTTTTTATGGAGTTTCTTATCAAATATGATTTAACATGTGCTTAAGGAAAGCAATTCCAAAATGAAACAGTCCGCATTTTTAATATATCCTAAAAGCAGTCTGTCTATTTAAAGTATCACTGGGGGCTCCCTGAACGCTATAGTTTATAAATACCCTTTAAGATGACAAGTCAAATGACTTCAGGATTGTAAGTTATCTCTCACAGTTGTTCAACTGTTAAAATGGAAAGAGGTAAGAATAGAATAAAAATACCAACAGTGAAAATGTTACACATGCAAGGGAATAAACATAGGCAATAGGCCACATGACCATTTTAACATTATTTTTTCCACTTCTATTTACTCAATACCCTTTAAAAGGGTCAGTTTTGCAAACTTCTCTCCTAAGGAACAATTTGAGGTCTCTCATTCTGTTCAAAAGCTCCACACTGATCAGAAATGCAGTCTTCCTCTACTCGTGATCTGTCTTGTACTTGTTGCAATGATACCCTGCTAATTTAGGCATTAAAAATAGTTTGAGGCAACCCACCAAGTTATATAGTAAAGAACATTTTAAAATTCATAAAAAAGGTGAAAAATATGAACATTACATTTGCAAGCAGAACAGATCATCAAGGCATGCAAACAATACCCTACAGCTCTATGGCAATTGGGCAAACTGTTCTACTAGGCAGTAGTTGAATCTATTGTATGGTATAATCCTACAAGGAGCTACAAGAAAGGTGTTTTGACTCTGTGTCAGTTTTCTGTTCTCTTTAACAGGACTTTAGGTACCTTGCTCCTCTAGAAAAGTATTATTGCTTGCTAACCAATTCAAAGATACAGCAATATGCAGCCCACCTCCACCTATCACTAAGTCTGCTTAAACTCTTTTGAAATCGTCTAACTAGAATATAACCTTGCTAATCTGAAAGTTGCACTAAAAAAAGGATATTGTTAGAAGGAACGGACCTTTTCCAGTCTGCGCTGTCTGCAAAGTCTTGGAATATGGTACGTCCACTTAAAAAAAAAGGAATTAAAAGACTGTGCTCCAACCAGGAACCTAGTTTTAGTTCTAGTGTACAGATATGCAGCTACTTCTGCATAGTTACAACTACAAACTGCAAGACATTTGACATGGATCCCCACCACAAATTAGGAAAACCCAGAATACCAGGTACTTATTCAAAAGTCCTTATGGATAAAGGATAAATATTCAGGTTGAGGGCTGACAGAGGCAGGGAGTGACAAACTCTTCCATTCAGAATGATGCAGCTGCATCTCCTTTCCTTGTCTGAGCTGGATAGGAAGGCTTTTGCTACCCTTCAAGAGACAGTTCATAACCTGAATCTAAGTTCAACATGTAAGTTGAAGTACACCTGTCTAAGAACAAACATTACTCTTATAAACTGTCAGCCAAAAAGTACATCCAAACCTTTTGGATCCTCCAACTGGAAGGATCTTTATCTAGGATATGAGGGGTCTTTGTCACTTTTGCCTACATATATTTTATTCCAAGTTTTACTTTCTTATAGAGGAAATCAATCAATCAATGAGGAAAACTATCAATTCCATCCTTGAACAGGTTTTCTTACAATTCTGTTTAGGCCAGCAGCCAAAATAAGAGCATATCCTTCTACACCCTGCCTCTGAAGCATGCTATTTATAATAAACACTTCATAAATATAAACAGGTCAAAAAAAGAAAGCAAGGGCTTTATACTGAAAGTGAAGTAATATTCAGGTTTGACAGCAATATATTAAGCATGCTTGTCAGTTGCTGACAATTTCCAAACAGCTTTGAAAAATAAATAGGGAAAGGGTAACAGACGATCTGATCAAAAATGGTCACAGAACAATCTTCCCTTAGGTTCAGGAGGTAACCCAATAATTGTCCCTTTTCTTTTAATTCATTTGATACTTTCTGTGGTGGGACTGCACCCCACAGCAAGCAAAGATTAACTGCTTGCTTCAAGAAGGGTCCCTGAAGATACGATCTCAGATGGACTGTACCAGCACAAGTGCTCTGCAGTTTTTAAGATACAGATTTTCAACAGAGATATTCACAGGTTTAGCAGATCAACCCACAAAGATGGGATAGATGACTACTTTAAGAGAAAGTTGTAACTTTCATTGTATGTCCAAAGTGTGGTCCACCACTTGACATAGAAGAGAGTATGTCATGCTTTCCCTGTACTTACACTTTTAAAGCTATCTCAGCTGCTGAGAAAAATTGCTGCCAATATTGCTGTGTCAGTAAGAAACATGAAAATATTAAGAAGTGCATCTCCAAACTCTCTTGCTGAAAGCTGGAAAAACTTGGCAAACAGCACACAACAGCACTGTGAAAATCAGCAAATTCAACTGCAGCACCTGCCATACTTACTCTTATCTAATACAGAAGAGTAGAGCTAAGAACTTGTTACTGAAAGAGTGCAAAGTTGAGAAAGGGACAAGTGGCATGTGGGAGCTTCAGAGAAACACAGACACTTTTGGCCATCTTTTCTTTCTCAATCTCTTTTATTTTTAATTAGCTCACCTCCTTGATGAAATTTTGTGTACTCAATTTATCACTTTCCTTTCAACCCCTATCAGCTTTCTGTTGTTGTTTTGTTTTCTTACTGCTGGAAACAGTTGAACTAAGAAAACCGTAACACCCGCAATTTTATAAATCTTGTACTTAATGTTTAGTTAATACTGTGATAAAAAGAAATATTTTATCATTACTATAAACATAGTAATGAAATGTATGTGAGACAGCCTAGATGCTGTAGGCATCCCTAGTGATTAGAATACAGGTATTATGTGACATGCCAGCAAGTGTGACACAGAGCCATCAGAATTAGGTCAGCTCAGAATTAGCACTTCTTAGGTTGTTCACAACATACAAATCCACCGGCTGCACTCACAGACACCTGTGTTTTCTACACAGCAGATCCAGAAGCAAAACTCTCATGAGTAATTGAACAGTGATTGTGGTTCTATGCTTCAAAAAATTAAACACAGAATAGAGCTGGTTTTTCTATATGTTGAAAATTGCTGAAGAAAAACTGCCTTATGTTTAAACAAAAAATGATGAACAAAGGCTGTATTTCCATCCTCCCATCATTATGGAGCTAGCATTTTTCAGCCAAGTGTAACAGTTAATTTTTACCAATGAGTAACAAAGGAATTACTGGGTCACTTTTGCACAGGGCGCTGCATACCCTGCAGTTTGCAAAAGACTGCACTTACATCAGGTATTTATTTCACATATTTAATCATGAATGCAGTGACTTCACTTGAACAAAAGTATTTCAAACCTAGTTTATTTAAGTAGCGTAAAAATACACACCTCACTGTGCTGGTGCCTAGATGACCTTTTTTTCAACATGAAGGCAAACTCGCAAGAGCACAGAATCATACAATCATTTAGGTTGGAAAAGACCTTTAAGATCATCGAGTCCAACCACAATGCCAGGCATAAGGATTTTTAGAAACTTCCACATGAAATCTCCTTCAGATGTTCCACGAAATTACTTCTTCTGACTTCCAGTGAATATTTGTTTATACCTGAGAAGTTACACATAGAACACTTAAAAACCAATATGCTTAGAAATTACTATTAAAATCTCCTGTGAGAGATTAGCAAAACCAAAAAGCAACTGTCCAATCACATGATGTGACGTGTTCTTCTGTAGCTTCAAATTTTAATTAAATATTTTTATAAAAATACTATTATCAGAAGAAAAAAAATTCCCAGGGGTAAACAACAGCAGTCTTCTGAATGACTCCCAAGTATCTCTGTGCTGCAAAACCAAAGCATACAATACAGAAATCTTTCAGAGCTCTCCAAATAGAATAAAAAGTTAAAAATAATTCTTCGTAATTTTGAATACAACTAGCCAACGGGTTAAACGAAAAGACAGGATTGTGGGACAAATAAAAAAAAAAACCACATTTCTCAAAGAATTATGGTTTATGAAGTTAAAATAGGGCTATCCAAGCAATTTCAGATCAACTGATTTCACCTATATATTCAGAGATACTGACCAAATTAGTAACACAGCTGAGAAGCTGTTAAAGCAGTAAATGAGGATTATTCAGTATCCAAATAAATAAAGGAGGCATATTTCTTTTTAAAAAGTACATAGCCATTCCTAAAGGAAAGGTGGAAGCATACACCACAACTGGTGCAATGCTTTTGAAAATTTCCCATATGACACTGCAAAGCAAACTGCAAAAATATACCTTATGTGCAATCAGTCCCCATAAAATAACTTGAGGTTTAACTGAAAACCATACTAAAGGGCAGGTGTTAGAAGTGTCTTGTTATATAAGACTGATATGTCCTTAGCATTTTCATTCAGTATCTGCACTGATCTTTCAGATAAGTGAGTGGCAATAGCCTCGGAGGAGTGGCAGACAGAATGAGGATTCAAAGAGGAGCTCAAACAGGAAAACGGCATGGAAAAATCAACCAGCCAAACTCATTGGGGATGTACTATATTTAACAAGCCAAATGCATGAATGCAAAATGGGAAACAGCTTGCTAAACAAGCAATGCAAAAAGGTGAATGTTCCTAACAGAATATAAGCTACTCAAGTTATTTGCAAGAATCTTAGGAAAAATACATCTATGCCTGGGATGCATTTATAATACATTTATGATATACAGCACAAGTCATCTTTTTTACTGGATAAGGCCTTGGTTTGAGCATCATGCTAGGGAGAATACAGAAACTCAAGCATGAATGATAAAAGTTTCTGAAAACACAAGTCAAGACTCAGCAAATATTAAATTGGGCTGATGGAATATAAACTTGTCAAAAGAAGTTAAAGCAGCCCCAGTGAAATTCCGCTGGTCCTTTGTTTCTGCCTTTACTACTTTCTCAGATGCTGTTCTTTTCTTGCAGCCATGAAAATGTTTAACCTTTCTTTTTTAACTAATAGGGACAGAAGGCAAATAAAGTTTACAGAAAGAGGTATGCAATATTTGTTTGGCAGTAGTACAGAGATTGGATGATTCCAAGATTTTATCCACATCTCCTTCATGCACTCCCTATAATGAAAGGCTCGTTGAGCTGGAAATGAGGAAGAGAGGAAGATGTCTTGTGATGGCTAAGGCAAAATCATGTTCTGTCAAAGTACTAGAGAACCATAGATAGTAAGCCTGACTTCAAAAGTTTGCAAACCATTCAGTGTAAAAAGAAATCACTTATATGCAGCACACATTATTTCTGCAAATATAAGGGGAAAAAAAACCCCAAAAAACCAAACAAGCCAAATAAATCAACTATTTCTACCAGTGAGATATAAAACACCTACAAATGCTGCACCATCTCCTTTGTGTTAATGTGTTAAATGGTCTTCAGACTTTAAATACGACACTTTTTCAAAGTAATAGACTTTCTATTGAAGTTTTATTATTTTTTGTTCCTGCATATACTCCAGCACAAGCTCATACAAATATATAAGCTGAAATGAACGGAACAGTAAATATTACAAAATACTAGGTGGGTGGAAGTCGGAATACACTAGATGCCTTTAGATTACATTGAAACAACTACAGAAGGAAATATTTGCACTCTGAAGCCTATTTTTATTTATTTATCTATTAGACTATATTCTGTCCTCTGCCTACCTCTATGGACACAAGGTTTTTTTCTGTAGTCTGTTACCAGATTTCACTCATCTGTGTACAGCCAAGTGAAGAACGGACCTTGTCTGGATGATGAAACCAAGATTAAGGGAGTGCACAACAGAAACTGACACCAACAGTCCCATGTTTCGGTACTGACTGGGGCACATGACTCGCCTCAGTTTACGTTAGCTTTGTTTCTACTTACAACATTTGAGGAAATGGATTAACAAGCATAAAACAGGAACACTTCCATTACAACCTTGACTCTGTTTTTGTTTCCTAATGGAAAAAGATCTCATTTCCTAATCCGCTCATTACCCAGGAGATCTCTTCACAACACCCTGAGGGACAGAACAACAGAACAGTTTATATTTTTTCTTTTGACATAATGATCAAGCAGGATACCCTGAAGGTCTCAGGAGTGATCTGAATATACAACCATACTGAGCTGGAGATTCACTTCAGACAAACGCCTTGCAAACACAAAGAGACAGAGGTAAATCTAGTCCCCATACTTGTTTGTTGAGCCCTGCAGTTGTTACCATTGTTGAATGGTATTTCAGCACGTTGCTGCAAGAGTCAGCTTCTTATTTGTAATCACAAGCACTAGTCAATGGCATCTTTAAGACAGACAGGCCTTCAGACCAAAAGGGAATAATGACACAAGGGTTGTAAATGTAATTACTCTTCTCACTACCTAGACTTACTGTATATATTCAAAGGAAACAGAGAGTCACCAATAAGGTACAATGTACCTGACCAGCCTACAGACATTTAATTTAGGACAAAATGAAACATGTTATATACCTCACAAAGTATTTCAACTCTTTCTCCATTGAACACAAAATAAGACTAGAAAGATGATGTCATAAATCTTTAGGCAAATGACATGCAGATTGTCTTAAGCAAATCCAGAAGTGAAGCATATGAAACAGAGATATGTAAAGCCTCAGATACAATAAATGAAGCATGGTAATTAGATGAAAGGGGGAATTGTCTTGCTTATCTTCAGTGATAACATGAAGAGATTTTTCCATTGCTGCCAGTGACATTTTAAGAATAATTTTGCACAAGTGCATTATAGAACTATGTTTAGACACAAAAGTTTTTTTCTTCTTGGAAAAAAACTATAGCCTCACATTATGTGAAGTCCATCAAGCTCTGAGTGGTGGTAGTACAGAATCTGTTCTTCAGAGCGCACTAACCATTGCAAAGCACATAAATGTCTGTAGAAGGGCTGATGCAAGTGTGGAATTTATGTAGGTCAAAATATGAATTCGAGTCTTGGAAAGTTATGACCTGAATTTGAAGCTGATCTGTCACAACAGGATTTAGCACCTGCTCATGCAATAATGGATGCAGCTCCCTATGAAGAAGTAACACATCCCTGGAAGCGACTTTGATGCCTCTGGGAGTCTGCAAGTGTGACCATAGTTGACTGAGAAAAGGAATCCATAAAGGAGGGACTGGAGGAGGGGGTGGCAAGAAACAGGAACATCCTGTATTTGCGTCTGTGACCTTCTGTCAGTGAAAGCTATTATCTTAGAAATATCCCAGTTGGCTAACTACTGAGCTTCAAGAAATCTTCAATATTAACCCACGGTTTTCAAAATCAAGTCCTAAATTGCTGCATTAACAGCTGCCAGTTAAAAGTTGTAATCAAGTGTCCTTTTTTTTTCCTGTAATGTTCCTGTTTCTTCTCACAGAAGTCTAAGTCTTGATTGGTCTGATCATATGGGCAGCAGTGGGTAAAACATGCTGTTCAGGGTGATGCACTTTTTTATTTTTGTCTCCTCCTTGGACCACAAAAAAGCATACAAGTTTACCTGGGAGGAAAGCCCTGCTGTGGGAAGAAAAAGTCTTTCTTTTAAACTACAAGACCAGAAGAACCCTTTCAGGACTTATTTTCATGGTCTAAAGAATTATAACCAAGATGTTCAATGTATAATAACGCACTAAGTACTATACACCTACTGCAGTCTGTGTGGCTGATGCAGCGATTTGTGCAGTACAGTACCTTAGCATCATCTTTGGTCAGGCAAGCCTCTTCCAGAAGTCAGCAACTTTAATTTGTTTAAGGAAACGACAAAACATAGAAGGGGCTGAAAACTAGCTATTCAGAGCTGCCAGTTTTCACAGCATTAACTCCTTTCTTTCTGGCTTATTCTCTTGGGTCACTCTTTGATGGCCATTTTAAAGGACTGTTGCTTAGTCTCTTTCTCGGGTTGCAACTGATTTCTCCTCAGGCTTGCTACAAAAGGATAATTTTGAATAAATATTAATTTGACCTCCTCAGGTTTGACCATGCAAGAAATCAAGGTGTGCCATAATTTCTGTGCATATTCTAATACATCTACTAGTACAGACTAGAGAAGCATCAGGTTTCAAAGAAACCTTGCTAGGATAGGAAGAAATAAAACAGCTTTATAAAGAAAAAGAATAATTTAACAAGTGACCTCCAGTGCTCCTGTAACAGTTGTTACCCATTTTTAAGGAAGGTAATGTGTGTGGCAATGCTGCGGGGCACTAGAACTGGTTGTAGTTCATGTGTATATAATGTATATTACATACATTTATGTAGTCAAACCATTAAAATAGCTCTTGGCACAGTTCTGGCACATGCTAACTAGCACTTTCCCAAACAACCCAACACAGTTTCAGAGTTGGCACAGACAAGGAAATCCTTTCCAGCCTGCACAGGGCCATTCTGCATGGACCATAAGGCAGTTAAATGCTACAGACACAGATTTTTTGTACCTGTGGGCCATGCCACCAGAAAATGATCACAAACATATTTAATTTATTAGAATAGATATTGCCTCACGTTCAAAGTACCACAGATCTACTTCATTTTTTTCTCAGAATATTATTTATGAGCACGTGATTCACTGCTGGGTAGTGTTTTTTTATAAACAGACAGTATGGGGATACATTTGATACAGCTTGCTTGTATAAGACAACATGAAACCAGTTTTTCATATCCAATCTTGAGTATGGGTGCAAGCAAATCACCCAGCCTCTACATCTGACAACAGTTCTTCTAATTTTAACAAAATCAACAGGCATATTTATGTTAGGATTCAGAAAAGAAGAAAAAATAAACACCCACCCACAATGCAAACAAATGCAAACTCTTTATGTGAACTTACAAAAGTTCTAAATGAAAGTCAGGGTGCAGGAGCTGAAGTTTCATTTATGTTAAATAACCTCTCTTAAAGCTGCCTTAACAACAGAGGACTGTGAAATATCTAAAGCAACATCTATTTATAGAGAAGGTATGCAAGAGCTGCAAAACAGTAAAGACTCATCTCCACTCTGTGCAAACTGTCAGGAAACCTACTAAAGGACACGCACGCCTGTCCTGTGCTATGCTTTAAAGGCCATGCTACCAGAAACCTTCTGGGCTTTCAGAGGGCCAACCAGCTTGTAGATGAACACTGATCTCCATAAAAATACACCTGGATTTCTGGGAAGACTTTTAACAAGGTCTTCCATCAAATTATGGAGACTCAGAAGTCATGAAAGGGAATTTTCTGGTAAAGATGGAGAACGACTGCAAGGAATTGCAGAAATTTAACCAAGTATCAAGTGATTTGCTCGCAAAAAGGCAAATGAAATGTGAAGAGATTCACAAAGTAAAAAACAACAACAACAACAACAAAAAATCTTAGAGTCACCTGGGCTTTAACAGGAAGTTTTCTACTCAGGATCATAATCTTGAGTTAAAAAAGCCGACCAACGTAATTGATGCTGGAGAATATTAATAGAGCGTGATTGCTCACGATTTCTTCCAACAAGGTAGAAAGTGATTAAGAAACTATTATACGGTAGTAAAAACCCACAAGGCTGAGTTCACAAAACACACAGTTCAGCTGTGGGTATCTGTGCTATGGGATGTTGCAAATAGCAAAAGTTTGTAAGAACAAAAAGAGACAAATCCGTGAAAAGGTCCATTTAGAATAGCTTCCGCAGGGGGACGGGGTTGAGGTTTTGGGGAAGACATCACTTCTGGTACTTGTAAGTCTTTCAACTGGAAGCTGCTGGAGGCTGGAAAACTACACCATTTAGAAGTACCTTAGCAAGCTTGTCCCACTTTTATACCCAAGGCCATATTTCTCCTGGCGTTCTGCCTTCAGTGAACAGATATTGGACTAGATGGACTTATGGATTGACTCTGTGTTCTTACCAATCCAAACTATTTTACACAGAAACATCCACACTTGCATTTTATTATCCAATGGTATAGTTTACAGTGAGCTTATCAAATTCTCTATTCCATTCTCAGTATTCATTTCCCACAAAACAGCAAAGTCCAGGCCAAGATTCTGGACACCTGAAAACTTGAATCCAAGATATTTAAAGTACTATTTATAGTCTTTCATGAAAATCAACTGTTCTGTTTTGGGACCCAATGAACTGGGAAATGAGGAAAAAAAAAAATGTCTCAAACTGTAGAATTATTTTTGTTTCCTTCCAATCCACAAGCAACTTGATTTATTTTTTTGTCTTCCTCTTTCAAATGTAAACGGCCAAGTAAATTCAGATATCAAAACCCCAAAAGACAGTAAGTCTAATGTAAATTTCTCTCACAAAGAACACGAGGAAAGAATGCAACACAGATCACAATCTATCCTGTCTCAGTAATGGCTTCTCAGTTAAACATCTGCATAGACTGCAGGTCTACAAAGATACGGATAGTAGCACTAGCTATGGTAAAAGAACCATTTTATGCTGTCCAGTTCGTGAACTAACCTGACATCAGTTCCATACAGCTTCATTTCAGGTTTGTAAGAAAGCCTGAAGATATTTTATACCCCTAGATGCTCAGGAAGGACTGCATACGTGAACTGCTTTCTGTAATTGCCACAATATCAGTATGAATCTCTAAGCAGAAAACAAAAACCTGCATCTTCCCTTTTCAACTTTGCAATACTGGTTCTCCAGTGTCAAGGTGTAATGTAATAGTGTACTAAAGGATACACCTCTGAATGATGTCAGATATTCAATAATTCCTGGTGAACTTTTTAGAAGAATAATGCTTTAAATACACAATCTTTCATTCTAAAAATGGACTGTCTGTAAACCATTTAGAGACATTGCTTATATTGCAAATTATATCAATTACATTCTCTACACTATTATTTGCTGTGGTCTGAGACAGCCCAATGGCAAGTCAACAGACTTCACAATTATTAATTTCTATTCCTATGGCTATCAACTAATATTTATTTGAAATTATAATGATCAACTACTTGTTGGCTACTACAGAGATAAAGGAAATGCCAGCAAGCTAAACAGCACTGGTATAATGATGTTCTAAAAGAAACTTACTTCCTCAACCAACACAGTATTTTTCCCTAATAACCAACTTAAAAGAAAACACCAATTCCCAGAAAACACAAAGCATGATAACCCCACTATGAAAAGAGCATTTCTGAAAATATTTTGATACTTAGAAAAGATAAGGTCAAAATAACTCAGTTCTATTTTAACTAGAAGGAAAATAGACTATTTCTTAAATCCAGACTAATGATGAAAAATAAGATATTAAATAATCAATATATTAAAAATAATGTACCTACTTGCCAGTGATGATCCTCCAAAGCTGTGCACCTGCAATTGTGGGAATGTAAGATGAAAAATAATGCACTAAAACAGAAATAGTAGTATTTTTTTTCTTTATTCATACGGAATATTCAAATTTGGGACAAAATTAATAACAAGTCTCCGTAACAGTCAAAATATGAAGAGTATATTGACTTAGAGTAACACTTCTTGAATTGCTTTGTGTAAACTTAATATACCAGTTAAAACTGTAAATGAAAAAAAAAGAAGATCAGTGTCTTATATTGCTACATTTTCACAGGAAGAAGATAACCAACGTAACTCACACTTCAGATCTAAACTGACAACCACTTTCTACATTCCTTATGAATCTGTACTAGTCTTGCCATCTAGTGGTTGGTTGGAAGTGTGAAAAAGCTACACATAAGTGTTATAGTGGGAAGAATTTCTTTCTGGTTTTCTGCCTGCTTTCTTTTTTCCCTGCTTTTTGGAGTGGCACGTCATTGTTTCAAGACACTATTCAAAGATTTCTACAGAATTACTTTAAGAACATGATTGTTCTTGAACACTGTGTATAATGTCATCAAAGGCAATAATGCAATAAAAAAGTTAACTATAGTAAAATAATCTTGTTCTGTAAACTGTAAAATAGAGGTCTTCCTAGCCTCATCTCTATAATAACTGAATAACAGAAATGCTAGTGAAACACGAATGAAGATGTGATGGTATTCTTACTCTTAGCTTGGTCAATATTGGTGCATCTTGGATTTGGTCAATACAAAAATACTAGTAATTACAGCTAAGAGAATTTACCTAAATCATCACCTTCCAACTAGTTAGATATTTCAGCATTAGTGGTGATTTACACAACACAGAGCTTAAAAATCAAATTCTGCTAAGCTTGTAATGCTCAGGCAGGAAACAGAATGATAATGAAGACTCCAGAGAAAGCAATGAAATAAACCATGCTTCAGAAAAGGTTGCCAATAATTGCTATAACTTAGAGGGAATAATATGATTTAGCAGTCAGAAATTATGTGGTAGTACCTCAAAGTGGAATACGAGGCTTCTGTGGCACTTATTTCCTGCTTTTGTACTATATTCAAGTGATTTTTCAAACACTTTGCATCACAATTCAACATCAAACAAAAGCAAAGTAAGACACCTACTTCAAAAATATCCCTGATAATGAAAACTACAGACCGATGACAAGCATTTTATCCAGGAATTTTCAAGATTGATAATGAAGTACACAACAGGAATTAAAGGAAAAGCAAAACAAAAAAATTCCACCCACAAAAACATCCAACCAAAGGAAAAACAAACCCCAAAACAATAAACCCAAACCAAACCCAACCATCCCAGCCAACAAATTCAAAATCCCTTTCAAACTTCGTTGCATTTACATAAGACATATATAAATACACGTTGGAAACTAAACATCACATGAAGTAATAAAAAAAATACTGCTCACTTATTTCAACAATGCTAAGAGAGGTCATATTGGGTGTCCCAAACCTTCCAACAATGACGTGATTCAAGTAATATCAGAAGAAGTATGAATTATAGAATGGTTAGGGTTGGAAGGGACCTTAAACATCATCTAGTCCTAGGCCCCTGCCATGTGTAGAGACACCTTCCACTAGACCAGGTCCCTCAAAGCCCCATCCAAGCCGGCCTTGAAGACTTCCAAGGATGGAGCATTTACCACTTCCTTCAGCAGTCTGCACCAGTGTCTCACCACCCTCATAGTAAAGAACTTTAATGTTCTAAAATGCTCAGGAAAACTTCGTATTTTAGAAAATAATGTATTTTCAAACCAAGCAGTTAAGAAACAAGAATGACTGTTCACTGATACCAATTATATTCATATAAAAAAAAATCTCCTAATGCCCTTTCTATAAAATACAGCAAAACTTCATTGAAAATGGTCATAGAGCATCATATATAGATCCTCTCTGAAATTAGCTAATACTTTTACAATAAGCATAATACTGAAGTGGACTTAGTAATGAACTAACATGCTCTGAATTGCAGGTGTTTAAGCAAGGAACTCTACCAGTATACTGTCTCACCTTTTATCCTTGAGAATACCAAATCCTTTATTATCTGAAGAATTAGCACTCCAAGCATTATGAGAGAAATCAGATGATACACTCTCCAAGTGGTCAGTGCAACAAACCTAGAATGTCAAAAAGAAATAAACACTGAATACTTTTAAACTTATTGGAAGCATATGTAAACTGACAGCAGCTACTAGTACTGAAACATCAAGAGACAAAAATAGACTGATATTATGTTAATTGAATTTAGTTTCTCCCAACAGTCTTCCACAGGAAGGAAATATTGAGAGCTCTAAGGACAACGTAGTCTCATTTAAAGAGAATTAAACAGAATTAAAGCTGAATATACATTGAGCTTGTAGTACATTTTGTTCATACTTTTATCTAGGCACAAAGGAAGTATACAAACCAAAATATTTTAATTCTTGCATAGGAACCATTACTTTTTAAATTAACTATGACTTTATTAACATAAATAATCTTGGCACAATACATGCAAAAAAGGTTAGACATTTTCTCTTGTTTCCTATAGGGCTTAAGTTCACACAAGATTTTTATATAAATTATTCTTACAAATGCAAAGATGAGGTAAAACTGTATCATTCATAGTATAATACTCAACCTGGTCTTTATAATGAGCTTTTGTGAATTTTGTTTTTCATTACATGCATGTTTAGAACATGTTAAGTCTAACAGACCAATACTCAGATTGTATGATTTATAATTTTATCCACTACTGACACTGCTATCCATGTGGGTTCAGAGATTACGTTTTCTGTTTTACTGACAAATAACTTACAAAAAAGGTTGTGAAATATAAAAGGATTAAAATTCAATTAAATATAAAATACTTCAGCTTTTTTATGGATTGTCTCGAACACTTTAAATCAGAGATCTCAACATAGATAATGAATGAGCAAATCAGTATCTTTTCAAGGTAAAACCAAAAACAATTAACTTAAAAAAAACCAAAAATTGAGGATAGCCAAAACCAGTAGGAAGCCACTGTCCAAGCCAGTGGGTCAAATTAGAATACCAACAGAAACAAAATCATACAAAGCTGTGAGGTTTCCAAGAAACCTCTCAGATTTGGAAATGGGTCAAATGGCCACCCAACTAGTTGCTGCTGCAGAGTTTTTCAGCAAAAAAGAGAGGAAAGTGAAAAGGAGTAGCAAGCGTTGCCACTGGAGGAAGCCAGGAGACACCCTTTGAGCACACTTGCACTTTTGTAAACAAAATTGACCTCCAGATGTTTCTACCAAATTTCAGACACAACTGCAGTTTTGGAAAACTGCTCCAGTATTCCTTGCAATCTTCAAAATCCAAGACTGCCTCAAAGAAAGTGTCTGTGCCACTGATTTTCACATTTACCACAAACTCATAATGCGTGATCACCCTGAGCAGACCAGGACATGATTCCCAATATGAACACATAAGCTCACTCTGAAAGGTTTTCCTGAATATGAGGGGGATTTATATCTGTGCAGAGTTTGAATTAGAAGACTAGCCTATCAAAAAAAAAAAAAAAAAGTATGAAATCTGTACCTCTCTATAATTTCAGCCAGCTCAAGAAAACCAATAGAATAGGTAGGGTTGGAAAGGACCTTAAGATCATCTAGTTCCAACTCTCCTGCCATACGCGGAGACACCACGCACTAAATCACATCACCAAGACTCCATCCAACCTGGCCTTGAACACTGCCAGGGATGGAACATGCACAACTTCTTTGGGAAGCTTGTTCCAGTGCCTCACCACCCTCACATTAAAGAACTTCTTCCTTATATCTAACCTGAACTTCCCCTGTTTAAGGTTAAACCCATTACTCCTTGTCCTGTCATTACAGTCCCTAATGAAGAGTCCCTCCCCAGCATCCTTGTAGGCCCCCTTCAGATACTGGAAGGCTGCTATGAGGTCTCCACGCAGCCTTCTCTTCTCCAGGCTAAATGGCCTCAACTTTCTCAGACTGTCTTCATGCAATAGAGATGTGTAGAGAAAAGTGATTACAAGGTAGGCTCTTTCAAAGCTGCCCAAGCATAGCTCATTAAATCAAAACTCCTAACAGCTTTGCAGCATGTTGTTCCACTATTTTTCTTGGTAATAATCTTCAGCATTAAAAATTCTTGATTCTGTTTAAGGATTAAATTCAACTACACTGAAGACTTTGTTTAGCCTACTTATTTAACTATTTAACTTGCTGATTAACTTACTATTTAACTTACTTTAATGGGGGACAGGGAGAGAGATGTGACACTATATAAAAAAATCAAATTATGACTTTTTCATACAATTTCTAGGCATCAGAAGTTTATAACAAATGCAGACCTTTAACTTGTGCGGTTTTAATACCATGCCTATCCTATAGGTTCTTCATGGTGCTTGTGCGTTATTATTTTACAGAATCAAACATTATGTCCCGTCTTAGTGACTACCATTGGCCAGTCCTCAATGGTTTCAAAGAAATACATCAATACAGAAATTTATGTATATGCGTTTGCACGCATGTGCATACATACACACACATTTTACTAGTTCTTAAAGACCAGATGTTTACTAAGAAGGTTTAGCCTATCTTTCAAAGAATATACAGAATACATTTGATCTACTTTATGCTCACAACTAAACCGTACTCCTAGTTTCAGTGCAATTACAGCTGTTACCTGCATTAAAAACAACTGCACTGATGTGGACAAGGATTAGCAAACGAAGATTAACAAGGTAGCATCCTCTTTCTGCTCCATAGCTTTTGGGGAAAAAACTGTAATCTAGTTGGAACACCTAACGTAGTCACCAAACAAGGGTTCTTCACTTATTTGGAGATCTTTGAATTGTTCGGAGTGGACTTCCCACGCTATAACATTATCAGCTGTCACACTCCTTCCTCCCCTGCTTTACTGTTTATTTAGACTGCGCTGTTTGCAAGAAAGACTTTCTCTTACAATTTCATTCACAGCCAGTGTGGGTCAGCCCTCAGGTGCTCTAGCAACACAGATTAGAAACACTGTTTGCAAGCCGTATGTCAGAGATCTCTGTTCTTGAAACCATTACTAGTCAAAAGCTGCTAAGGTCCCCTTATGGTTTTTTTGGCATATGTCTATCATAAGCTTATCAAAAGGTTACTTCAACATGTCGGGATTTGAAAACCACTTATTATGCTAACAGTGTGAGGATTCAGAATTCTTACAGGAATTATCAACATGATGCATAGCGACCAGAATAACAAAATCTTTCAGTGGTATTTTTGCTTATAATTAGGAGTTACAGCTTCCCCCCCATTCTTCGTTAAGAAAAAGAAGAGTTTACTGAAGTATTTCTAATACACACAATATATAAAGCAAACCTGAAAGGCTCCAGAATTACATCATCATACAGTGCACAAAAAAACATCTGTTTAGTAGAAGAATCAATAGCTATGCTTACACAATAAACTTTTACACTCTCTTTTTTTTAACAAAACAGACCAAAGTTTAAATTGTTTAATTTCTTCTACAAGTGGCATGGAAGTAAAAACCATTACCAGAAATGTAAGTTTGTCCCCCCCTCAAAATTCTGCAGTATTTTGAGAGAGATGTTGGGATTTTTTTAGTTTGGCTTTGTTGTGGGGTTTTTTGAGGTTTGGTTTTTGTTTTGGGGTTTGGGATTTTTTTTTTTTTTTAAGCAAAGGTTAAAACAATGTATAGAATGATACATTTAACATAATTACCTCAGCAGTTAACAGGGCAGCTTGCATGACAAGGGGGCAAGAAACTCTCCTGTAGGAAGTATAGGACTGCACAAAAACGGTCATGAGGTGCCACAGGATTAAAATAATACATGTATACAATACAACATACAAATGTGAGATTTGGGGGTGGAGGAGGTAAGGAGAAAGAAAAGTACACCATTCTGAAACTCCAGTGAGAGCTATCCTACCTTCCAACCTGCTCTTCAGCATTTCAGTCACCCACATTTCTTCCTACCTACAGACAATTAGAGTACAAATTCACTTTCTAAAATTCCATAATGCAACTTTCCTTAGCAAGTGATGCTTATTTATTTTTAGTGTCACACAAATAAATATGCATTGCCATTAATCTCTATTGCCTATTCAGAAGTTGCTGAATTCAAATGTAACCTTTTCAGTATTTTAGCAACTTCTGTATTTTGCTGAAATGTTCAAGAACCATGCCCTGGCTAATAATAATAATAAAAAAAGAATATACTTTTGACAAGGTTCCTATAGCCATGAAGGTCAGACTGAAAGAAAAGATGGAACAACAAATGCAGCTGAAATCCCATGGCAAAAGCAAGCCTCTACGTAGTAGAAAAGCAACACAGTAGGAGAGCAACACGTTAAAACTCATCTGGTTAGAGAGCTCCTTTATTTGCTCCTGGAGGCGATATCTAATATTGCATCACCTAAAGACACAAAAGTTCTCTAAGGTACCACCATCAGCTATTGTGACATGTTTACTGCCTGAATGAGTGATCTGCAGACTTTAGTTCCGTGCTTAACAAACACTTACTTACATCTTAAAATCAGAGCCTAAACTCTTCACAGTATTTTTGTGGAGTTCTAAATAGCACAGGTTGGTATATACTTGTGCCCTTCTTAAATAGTAAGGTGAAAATCCATGGACACCTTCCAGACATAGTTTACCATAGAACTAGTCTTGTTCCATAAGACACATGTAAGCAAGCATGGGCTATGACATAAACTAGATGGAGAATGGCTCTTACCAGTACAGAACAAATATTTCTAGTGCATTTTGAGAATGCTTAACTGCTAACAGGTTTTTTTTTAATCTGTTAATTTTAAAGATATGCCTACTCCTGCTCTTACAGGGTACTGCCCGACAACATTTCAGAGAGATACCCACAGGGATGGTATGTATGTAAGGAAAAGATTTGGTCACAACTGTTTCCTAGTGGCCACTGTTTCCTGCTTGGAGCTGAAGGTAGACTGCTCTTCCATGCTTATCGCAGGAGTGATCAGCAGCAGTCTGTTTGCAACAAATTCTGATGCCCATCTCAAGCAAGAAGTTTGAGGAAAGGGAGGAGGGTTAGTTTTCTTCTAGATTAAGTATTAAATGCACTTCCTCAAGAACAATGCTGAAATACGCTGCAAGGCAGTATCAAAAAGCTTGTGTTCTTATTACTGGCTCAATCATTTAGTTTCCCTTCTTGCGAATCAAGAAGCAACAATGTATATTAAATTCTACCGTATTTTATTTAAAGGTAACATAGCACCTTGACTCTAACTGAAAAAACACCCCAAAGCAGATTTGCAAAACCTATTAAACATGTGAATTAATAACCATCTGAATTGGGTTTAGAGGTAAATGATTTTTCATATTAAGCTTCTGTACATATCAAAATGCAGTTATATGTAAGAATTAAAATCCAAATGCTTGAGTATTCAACACATCTGAAGTCCAAAACTCAGTAATTCAGTATTTTTCCTATTGTTCCTTCAGTACATCTTGGTCTGAGCCAAGGTATTTGCATACGTGTTCAAGAGTTACAGTGCAAAAATCATTTTCCTCATCCCTGCACAAAAAGTGTAAATAAATACTTAAGACAGAACAAGTTATGCAGGCTTTTTTCACAGAACCTATTTATAGAATAGAATTCGCGAGACTTACTGTATTTATATGGTATTTAACTGTCTATTTGCATATCTGAACAATATACAAAAACTGTTGTAAGCTGATTCCCTGTCGCAGACAGGAAAACGTATTACATGTAACAAAATATATTTACATATCAGATGTCACAAATTTTAGAATAAACAAAGACTTTATAAATTCTGTTAACAAACCTCCTCGCCCCTACAAAAGGTATAATTTGTTGAAGAAATTGATTTCAGAAACATTCACTCTACATCTTATGTTAATCCAGCTTCACAATACGCACACCACCACTCTGGGTGCCTGTCAGCTTGAACTCAAACAGCTATGTATCTGTCTAGCTAAAGATATCGGAATACTGAAATAGAATGCTACTTAAAATACATTCATTGAAAAATGTTTAAAGTCACTTTTAGTTTAGTGGAGAAAAGTGTAAGCGTCTGTACAGACATAATCTAGGAAGAAAACACCTTTTTCACTTAAAGATTTTTCCAAGTAAGAATGCCATTCAAGAACTTAGGGTATCTCAGATTTTTAATAAAATATTTCAAGCAGAATGGAATGAAGAACCAGAAAGCAGTCTACATATGACTTATATGCTGACTAGCAATGAGTTTTGCATTGGATAGTGCCCAGAAGACTAACAATTCTATCATTAAAAACATAAAAATAAAAAAACAGAAGAGGCATGATTATTATTCTAAAACTTGCAGTATTGTCTTTAATTCTTTCTTTGTTAAGACAAAGACAATTCAGTCATCAACCTTTTATTCAAGAAGTTTGTCAGGTTTTATTGAAAAGATTAGGAGCTGAATAGCCAGAAAGCATAGATCAAATCAACCCTGGGCAGTTCTTTAGAAAACCTTCTGGAACTTATTAGGAATAAATATTTTGGAATAACAAATAAACCTCTTGCATTAAGAAACAGATCCCCACAAACTTAAACTACTACTACTTTGACAGGCAACTGCAGAAGCGGTAGCTCTCTTGGAGGTCTGTCTGCAGGTTGCAGTGCAAAAGGCCAAGGCTGCTGGACTATTTTAACTAAAGTTAGTACCACATAGGACACAAATTCAAATTCTTTATTCTTTCTACACCAACTTCAAGAAACAACATTTTAAACTTATAAGTCTAAATAAAAATGAAAATAGTACAATTGTCCAAGCAAAACTATTAGAGCTTTAAAATGCTTTTGCATTGGATCACCAAAGAGATATTTGCTTACAAGCTCAGAAATTTGGAAGTATATTGGTGGTCTGGGAAACAGAATCAAGTCAATAATAAAATATCATTGCAAAATTATCTCACGCTGTTTGCATGGAAACCTCCTGGGGAATGCAGCAGTTAGAATCATGTTTCAACATTTGTGGCTTGTGGATCAGATTTGCTACAACTCACTGCATTCAGACGAGCATATGAAATGAAAAATTGAGGAAGAAGTTTAAATGACCTAAACTACATAACTTCTGAGTATACTAAGACATCAAACACTACAGTTAGATCAGTGAAAATAGGATAGTATTTCCATGAAAGTCAAAATTATTTTGAATTAAACACATAACATCAAATAGCATGGCTTCCTTTATTCTTGCAGAAACATAGAATCATAGAATAGTTGGGGCTGAAAAGGACCTTAAGATCATCTAGTTCCAACCCCCCTGCCATGGGCAGGGACACCTCACACTAAACCATGTCATCCAAGGCTCTGTCCAGCCTGGCCTTGAACACCAGCAGGGATGGAGCATTCACAACTTCCCTGGGCAACCCATTCCAGTGCCTCACCACCCTGACAGTAAAGAACTTCTTTCTTATATCCGATCTAAACTTCCCCTGTTTAAGTTTTAAAATAGATAAATAGTTATTACAAAACAAAGCGCAAAGTAAACTTACTTTGCATGCATAACCAGATGACCTTAATTAACCTATGCTCCAGCAAAGTACAGAAGAAATCTTAATCCCATTTTCTCATACAGTAGAAGCAGTTTGATGTTAAACAGTCCACCTCTACCATGCTGCTCTAAATCTCCTTTGCTTTAATGCTCTCATTAGTCCTGTAACATCTATCACAGAACATAGCATATCCGCCTAAAACTCCCATTGTTCTCAAAATTCTACTTACTATTTGAAAGGTCTCATTATTTTGAATTAATACATGAAGAAATTATCATTCTTCTCTTAAGACAACTGCTTTAGACAGAAAATTAGCAAAACAGAATAAGCCCAAGCCAGGCTGCTATTTGTCTGTTCTCCTCTGTTCAGCATTTCTATTTTCCAGAGTTCTCAACCTGGATTTGGTCCTAAATTATTCAGTAATGCTCGCTTTCCCTCAGTTTCTCAATTATCCCATTTGTTTTATTTTCTGATTGATCCTGTTTTCATCTTACTGGTTGGAAAATGCTGTAAACTGTCCAGGTTTTTATGTAACACTGTCTGGCTCTTAAACAATGTCAATTTTCATTCCTGTAAACCAATCTCAGCCAACACTCTGCAAGCTGTCACTAAAAAGCTCTTGATTGATTTATTCTCTCATACAATGAAAATATTCATAAGGTCTGAAACCAAAAAAAACCCACCAAATCTCAGCATAGATAGTGACAAAAGACACTATTTTTAATGGTATATTTGGAGAGCATACCATACTGTCTAAGCATACTGTTTAAATCAAGGAATGAGACTAGTATTCCAGAGCTGATCGGTTAATCTTTTCATCCAGTACTGTCAAATTGTTAACAACAGACCTGCAGTAACATGGAAATTTGTATATCAAAATATCAAAAAGCATGCAAAAATCTTCAAAGAAAAATTCGGACTTGGGCTAGCAATGAGAACAGCAAACAGGGTAATGCAATAAATTTGTTCCACAAGGAGACAGGAGAAAAGGTCTATTACATCTTAGCCTTTCCACTCCCTCTCCTCCCAAGAAACTCTATCGAAATCAGTCATTTGGAAACTGGTGAATAGATGCAACTGATGCATCTACGGATGACCTTGCAAGACACATTAATGTATTATGTTTGAAACATCTACCTGCAAATATAAAACATGTATTTGAAACAAATATCTGCAAACTACAAAAGACATAACAGCATGGAATTACTAAAAATAAACTTGTCCTCTTGACCTCATAGAAATATTCAAGATGACAGATTAGGAAAACAAAAAGAAAAGCTGTCACTATTCCCTCTTCCCCATACACACACACAAAGCAATAATTAGGCTGGAATACTATCTTAAAATCCAGAATTAGCCCGGAGTTTCTCTGCTCTTGGGCAAATTATTCACTTTTTTAGTATTACACATGTAAAAGGGGGGGGGGGGGAGGATCTTTTTCTCATGTGGTATTTTAACTTCAGTTTGTAAACGACCTACAGAAGAACACTAGCACCCATATCACACTTCAAATACTTAGGTGCTAAATGACATATATTTAACCTTTGGTAATTTTAAAGATTTTCAGTTGGGATCATTTGGAGTGGAGGGGGTTAAAACTGTTTATGGTGAATAAATAATAGAAGTGTAAGCGAAAAATGCTTCTCCAATAACGGATATTTTTTTTTCCTTTAACTGCCAGCCTTGTTTCCATAAAATTTTATGGAATGTTAGTTCACTGAATATGCCAGTATATATAAAATCTAAATTGTATGATAATTAATATTTGATACATTCAATCAAAATAGTCAAGTAAAGCACATGGTGTCAGCTTTTGCAGGGTCTGAACTTCAGTGCAGCCTTTATGTTAGGAATCAAAGGGAAGTGAAAAATGGTGCAGTACTGCCTAGTCTAAAAAGGTTCTAAACAAGAACTAGTTGCTTTAAGTCTTGTTAAATAGTCCATGATGATTTGTTAGGAATATTAAAAAAATGAAGGAAACAATGAAATTAAATTAGTAAATTTCTTGTACCTACAAGAATATTATTTCAGTACTAAACATGGAAGATGCATTTACATACAGTAACATGGTTAAATGATTTTTAAGAAGAGGTTACAACTGAGCATTTAAAAACCAAACAACAACAACCGCCCCCCAAACAAACAAAAAAAAAACAAACCACAAAGCCCAGAGGATTTTGTGACACTATAGAAATAGTTGACCCTCAGCAGCACCTACTGCAACAGTTTACACATGAAGTGTTTTGAATGGCATACATACAAGAACTAAACTAATCGTGAAGGAAAACACACTCCCACCAAAATTAAAGGGATGGGAGGAAAGAATTATCACTACTTTTCCAACATCTAGAAAACTGTAAAATTAAAACTTCACCACCCCCTCCTCCCTCATCTACCAGCACTACTGCTGATCTAAGGAGAGACTTCTCTCCCCACTCAGTACAGACCTCAATATTGAGAAACACAGAGATAGGAAGCCCTACACACAGGGAGTGACTCTACCTCTGCATGGGGACAGGGATACTTATAGACACACAACAAAGAAAGATGAGGGACATGAAGCAGTAATTGGGTAATGTTTCTTCAGCCTAAGCTCTGGCCAGCACAAAGCCACATTTGAGAGACTTCACAGGCAGTAGCTCCCAGTCCTGAAGCAGCAGCGACTGAGTCATCACCAACCAGGCTGACCAGCTGGATCTCAAACGAGAAAGGAGAAGCAGCAAACACACTGTGCTGCAAATGCTTACGATGCCAGCACCAAAGAAGGAAAACACGAAACTAGATTTAAACAACTGTTTCATTTTCAGTGTCAGATTTCATAGGCTTGCCAACAAGATCTTTCCTGTTGTTCTTCAGTTGCAAATCACAGAAGCTTGCTGGCCACCATACCTGCTTCTACATATGTCCTGGTTAGTCTTTACCTGTCAAAACTCCCTGGCACCAGTACTGCAAACTTCCTGCTTTCCCAGCAGCTATCACTGCAGCATCTATATAATCAGCTAATATTCTTTGTGATGCAGAAATGTATTCTGTTAAATACTATCCCTGAAAATTTTATCTGAGCCATGAGGCAAAGAAACATAAAGCATTATGACTCCTCCAAACTGCTGAAAGACCAGATGCTCTCTAAAGCATGCAGAAAATGAGAGCAAACCCATGTAGCTTCCAGGGAGTTGGACTCAGTGATCCTTATGGGTCCCTTCCAACTTGAGATATTCTGTGATTCTGTGATTTAGGATGGATACCTAAGAGCAAGGTGGATAATAAAAGTCAACCTAAATTAGACATCACACACACTGCTCCTGGGATTAAAGAGGATAAAATTATTTTGAAAATATTTGCACAGAGATATTTTCTTGTGCAGTGCAAAGATTCAGAAAGTTCCCTTTCCAGGACTTGGATCTCATGTTTAAACATCACACTGAGTTATAGAGAACTAAGGGGAGTCTGCAATTAATCCGCCTCTTTGCAAGCAGGCATACAGCAACATTTTACATCAGAAAACAAAAATCATAGGCATCACCAACATGTAAGATCAGGGGAAAGTCCTGAAGAAGTTTCACACAGAAAGATACTTATTTTTCCTTACAGAAAGAAACAAGAGTTGCTACAAGTGCAATGAACACGTCCCTAGGCTAATTCTGGGGTTTATTCAACAAAACTGTATCTGACTAGAAAAAGCTTAGTTGAAAAAGAGAACTGGTGCACTGCAGCAGCATTCCCACTGTCCCCACTAACTAGGCCATCAACGTGGAAAAGCACGCACACCCTTAATAAACTCTGAGGTAATGGATCACGGCAGCAACGCAGCGCTGACTACGGCTCGAGGCCTAATTTAGGGTTTCAAAACTCCGCACAGAAACGCAGGCCCATCGCTCATCTCAGTTACAAGAAAAGCAACTTTTCAGCAGGGCGTGCCGCAGCCGCCAAACTCAGCCTTCTTCTGGTGCTCCTTGCTACTGTCAGAAATTGGGAGAGAAAAAGGGGAGAGCAGAAAGCAAGCACACAAGAACCCGGTAATGCAGATGCACACAACCCAAGGGCTATATCGTGCACCAGCGCGGCTGCCGGGCGCAGGGTGAAGAGGAACACCAGACCTTCCCCGTGGAAGCGCAGGGGAGAGATGGCGCAGGTGAAGAGGAACGCCAGACCTTCCCCGTGGAAGGGCGGGGACAGTGGGCCAGCTCCCCTCAGAAGAACGGGAAGGGAGAAGCCGTGAGGGCACACAATCCTCCCGGAGGACGAGCGCAAAGCGGAGGGGTGGGAAGAGGTGGGGAAGCGCCCGTCAGCGGGCGGGGCGGCGGTAGGAGATCGTGCTGGGGCTTCCCTCTCCCGGGGGGAGGATTTCCCACCCCGCTCCCCACCGCGTCCAGCATCGCTCACCAGAAGAGCAGGTTGGCGCAGACGAAGCCGCCCAGGCTGTGGAGGGGTCGCTCCCAGCTCAGCGCCGCCGCGATGCAGCAACCCACAGCCAGACCCGTGTCCCCCAGCAGCGCCGCGGCCCCGCCTGACAGCTCGGCCGGCTCCGTATCCCGGGCTGCCGCACCTCGCTCCTCAACGGCCTCCGTCCGCTCCTGCCCGCTGCCATCACGCTCCCCTCCCGACTCCGGCTCCGCGCCGGGGAGCTGCGCGCTCGCCATAGCTCGGTGTCGGCCGGCGGATCCGCTGGGCCGGGCGGGGCTGAGGCGGGGTTGGGGCGGGGAGCGCTGCCGGGGGGCGGGCCGGCAGCGCAGCTGTTAACCGCCGCGCCCCGCGCCCCGGGAGGCTGCTCTCCCGGCAGGTGCCGCGAGGGGCTGCGCCTGCGCGTGGCAGGTGCCGGGGGGGCGGTGCTTGGTGAGTAGGGGCGGTGGCGTGCGCGCGCGGGGAGGGTGATGCTCGCGGCCGCCGGGCAGTTGTCCGGCTGCGCGTCCGGAGCGGCGGTGCCGCCCTTAGCCCCGCCCCACCGCGGCTTCTGCGCCTCTTCACGCACGCTGCCCGCTACACATGCCCCCTAACCCACCCTCACACACGCGTCATGCGCGCACAACAGCCTCACACCCCCCTAGCACCCGTCCGCTACAACACCCCCCTAATAACCGTCATGCAACCCTTATGACTCCACCACACACACTCCGCTCACATCCCCTGTACAACACCACCCTCCGCAATACCCGCACACACACATCACGCGCCCAGCCCACACGCCTCGCGTTCCCGTCCCGCCTGTTCGGCCCTTGGAATGGCAGGTGGTGGGCTTATACGCGGAGCAGGTGATCCAGCTGCCTGTGCCTTCTGGTGAGTGGGGCGCTCGCCCAGGTTGCACAAGTGACCGCGGAATGGTGGTGGAGGGTTTGGTTCCCTCCTGGGGAAAGCTGGGAGGCCCGTCGATTTCTCGGTTTGGGAGATGGTATGAGGTGAAACCTGCCAGAAGGTGTTGCTGCTGAGACCCCTTCTTCATCTCTTCCTTGTATATATACCACAGCCAAGCAGCAGCCTCCAAAATCCTAAAAAGAAAGTAAATTCTTGCTGTCACAGCACTAGGAACTTCTGAGACCATGAAGGAGGCTACAGGAGTTTAATGCCTTCCATCCATACCTTAACTATCCAAGAAATGTACTTGAAAATCCATACTGTGTTGTCCTGTCATCTCCACTACTACATTCCTGGCCAGCCTCAGGGTCAAGGTGGGAGATTGACACTTCCCTCTGATGTGGTGGTGGGCATAATAGCTAATGTGAGTATTGGGGATCTGAGTTCTGAGAGCATGCTTGGTGAGAAACGGTGGTCACCCATTCTGCTGTGGAACACAGCCAAAATTGGAATCAAAGAATGTGTCTCGGTGTAAACTGCATAAATTTAAATAATTTTAGTGTAAGAGCAAAGTAACAAAAATAGAAGAATAATTTTGTATTGGAAGTTAACATCTGTTTCTAGCTTAATTGAGGTCCCCGTTAGCTTGAGGTTTTTATGGGAACATGAGTGATACTCACTTGATACTACTTGAAGGTCAACATGCCTTGTTTTCTTTGAGGTAAAAGAAGACAAGATCAAAAATTGACTAAGTTGCAGTGTTGACTGTGAGTTGCAAATCTGCTCTGTGTTTTGACCAAATGACCTTAGGAAGGAGTTAAGTTACTTCCCTGATTCCACCTGCTCTATGCAGTGTATAAATTGTACCCGAGAGGAAACATACAGGATGGTATTCTACATAATCAATTAAGACTTTTCTGAAGGGCATCTTAGTTTTATACTAATTTGTTGTACTACTGTGCTCTTACCTTTAAGAACCAGGTAGAATAATAAGCCCAGCTAAAAAGTGATTAAATATTGGTTTTGAAGGTCTGAGAGCAAAAGGAAAGAGAGGCTCATTGAAGCAACTCAAACACACGGATAGAAAAGAAAGGCTCGAGGAAGTAGTTGCAGCATGACTGGAGAAACACTTTGTTGTTTTGCTTCAGTTTTGTGCTGATGAATAAAAAGTGCCCTAAAAAGATGGTCAAAACAGTGTCCTCACCATGCTGGAAAACAGGCAGACACCTCATACATATGCTGGTGATTCGTTATGGTTACTGAGCACTCCTGGTGTCACTTGAGCATGTGATGCTTCTCTAGGGTGAGTGCAGTGGCTTCCGGCAGGTACAAATTCTGTGGTTTTAGGAGTGGGAGTGCAGGGAATCTTATCAGTAAAAATAGCGTCTTCTCACAAGGAAAATGGGGTTGGAAATGGAGTACAAATGAGGGAGGTTTTCCTGTACTTATCCTCTTTTTTCAGGTCACTGTAGGGTGCTGTGTTACCTGTGCCAAGCTCCTGTTCTAGCGAGCACTGTCCGTAACTTGCCAAAACCACTCCCATCTTAGCCAGCAGCAGATTGCTTTCCCTTGCTAGCATTCAGTTACTTCAGTCACATGGACTGTCCTGTCCAGCATCTAAGTCCATCTGAGTCCAAACAGTTACTAGGTAAGCCTGAAGAGAAGTCACGTGTTCCTTATGCACTTTTGAAGTGACCATGGAATAGTTAGCCCTAGAAAGTACAAAAAATACTGTGGTTAAAATGTTTAAATTTTGGTTTAACCAGCAGTAGATAATGGCAACAAAATCATATGGCCTTAAGGATTATAACCATGGCAGGTTTCAGGTGATCCTTCCTTACCAATATTACACTTAAAAAACCAACCAACCAAACAAAACATTTGAGGACGATTGTATGCTCACTCCCCCATAATTTATACTCTGTGCTGTACTCCCAGTCACGGGAGTTCACCAAAAAGGGGAGGGGGAATCTGGGAGGGGAGGATAAGGTGGGATATCGGTGAGCAGGATAGATTACAGATATGGGAACTCTTTCAGATTTTGGTTAAATTTGCATCTGTTCTAGATTACTGGCCTCTGCTTTCCTGACCTATATCATGAAGGATATGAACAGAAATTAGAGAAAATTCTTCCAGAATAGGTTTTGTAATTTAGCTACTGGCAAAAAAAAAAAAAAAAAAAAAAAAAAAAAAAAAAAAAGAATGCTTCAAGTACTGATGGATGTGAGCTCTCTCTCCTTTTTACACTGTTGATAGTTCTTGGGCTGGGTTTATATAAATGAGCTTACTGTAAGCACTCTGGTATAAATATCAGTGTGAAAGAAGTGATGGATTATTCACTCCCAGCCATTGAAAATTTAGATGTCTTCTTCAGAAAAAAATAGTAGGAAACACGTTGTCTGTCTTTGATCTTTCTTCATTTTGATATTTTGCCTGCCAGGGTTTAAAAGGTTTATGTGCAGTTTGTGAGTTTGTGCTGGGAAAAACTAGGGCTAGCACCCAGTGCACAGTTGCACGTGTGAGCTGTAATGCCCAAATTAGGTTAGGGATTGCACTTCTGGTGTCAGAGTAAATGATGGATGAAAACTGAGGAGAAAACTTTGTAAATGGTTGTATCAAAGAAGCTTATGAGTATCAAAGCATTCTAATGCTTCTGAAACATGTTTGAAAATTCTGATGTCAGCATAGAGTGACATTGCTGAATTCAATTGAGGATTCCAGCTCAAAATGGTATAATTTTTCTTTCCCCCTTTTTCTTAAAAAACCCCCAACAACAAACAAACAAAAAAACCCCACCAACCCAACCCCAAAAAAACCCAAACCACCTTGTTTTGGTGGGAATGCCCACCACAGCTGCTTTATCACTCCCCTCCTCAACTGGACAGGGGAGAAAAAAATGTAGCAAAAGGCTTGTGGGTTGAGTAAAGACAGGGACATATCACTCACCAATTGCTGTCATGGGTAAAACAGACCTGACTTGTGGAAATTAGTTTATTACTAATCAGATCAGAGGAGCATAATGAGAAATTAAACCAAATCTTAGAACACCTTCCTCCACCCTTCCGTTCTTCACTCATGACTTTACCTCCTCCCCCACAGCTGTGGGGGTTGTGATCAGTTCATCACATATCTCTGCCGCTCCTTCATCCTCAGGGGAGGACTCCTCACACTCTTCCCCAGCTCCAGTGTGGGGTCCCTCCCACAGGAGACAGTCCTCCACCAACTTTTCCAATGTGAGTCCTTCCCATGGGCTGCAGTTCTTCATGAACTGCTCCAGCGTGGGTCCCTTCCAGGGGTGCAGCCCTTCAGGAACAGACTGCTTCAGCATGGTCCTTTCCATGGGTACATCCTTCAGGAACAGACTGCTCCAGTGTGGGTCCCTTCCATTGGTGCAGCTGTTCAGGAACAGACTGCTCCAGTGTGGGTCCCTTCCATGGTGCAGCCCTTCAGGAACAGACTGCTCCAGAGTGGTCCCTTCCATGGGTGCATCCTTCAGGAACAGACTGCTCCAGTGTGGGTCCCTTCCGTGGTGCCTGAAAAGCTGTTGCTCCCACAATATTCTTACTCCTCTCTCTGGCTGTTGTTGCTCCTGCTCAATAACTTTTCCCCTTCTTGAATATGTTACCTCATAGTTACTAACATGGTCACTGGTGGGCTTGGCGTTGGCCAGCATTGGGTCTGTCTTGGAGCTGGCTGGCATTAGCTCTGTCGGACATGGAGGAAGCTTCTGGCAGCTTCTCACATAATCCACCTCTGTAGCCTCATTGCTACCAAAACCTTGTCATGCAAACCCAATACAAACTACCTGGTGGTACTAGATGAAAAATATAACAGAAGTAACAAAATTATATGAATGTTGCTGCTGCTTCTTATCAACAAATGTTACTATTTGGTGATATTTTGTTCCTTCACTTATAGGTTATGCTTCTTTTTAATCCGTGTTTAGGACCTGAGAAAAAGGAATTTAGCGAATAAAATGTGTGTTGATAAACTCAACAGCTATGGCCAAGCCAGTTAAGAAACCACTTAAACCTTTGTTTTTAGCCCAGAAATACTATTGTACAGCAATCTCGTAAAATGTTTATATAATAATTTATACAGTAAGTGTTCAACACCAAACTGTGTTGCTCTTTTGTCTGTTTAATCATGCCGTGTAGAAGATCAATGATTGATTTTTATCGGATCTAATTCTGGACCTAATTACTGTAATCTCTTAGATAGCATTATCTGCTTGAATATATATGGTAGAGAGTCAATAATGACTTTATAGAATTAGCTCCACTTTTTAGTCAACTCCATCTGAGAGGAGGCCAAGTAGGCCAGCAACTTTTTCTAACCCAGCAATTGTTTAGAAGTAAGGTTTTAGAGGTTAGCTCATGCAGGAGCTGTCATTGGCAAGGAAGAATTAAAATTGCTGAGTATCAGCAGATTTGTACATTAGTCTTTTGGCTTTATTTGTAGGGAGAGGGATCTAAGCAAAACTATTAGTCTTGTGGTAAAACTATGCAATGCCTTAAGTATTTATTGTGGAGAAGAAAGTAATTATATGCATTTGATTATTACATTGACTTTATGAACTTAGTTTTTAGATGCATGCTACATGGGTGATATGTCAAGAACTGATGTTTGACACTGTGCTTTCTTTAAAAGCTGTAGTTCAAGAGATCATGGCTCTCAAAGTGGGAAGCAGCATGAGGGACACAAAACTGAGAGCAGTTGAACATGGGGAGAGTATGTTTGCTGTGTGAGTAGCCAGAATTGCATTCCCAGCTGCCGTCAGGGAGAGGGCTACAAACTGTGGTCTCCACAGCTAAGGCTAGATGAGCGCAGTGGATGTATCAGTGTACTCTGGCAAGGGATAACAGCAAAGAGGTAATTTCACTTGCGTGTACAAGGTAGAAATTCTTGGCAATCTGTGGAGAGGATGGTTAGGTGTAATGTTGGGTTTAGCAAACTGTCAAATTTCTAGTGGGGGTGGGGACTAAGGTAATGCCTAGCTAGAGAAAATTGGATTATGGCTCCATGCCTGGAACTGACTGTGGTAGCGTGTAGGGGGAAATACTCTCTCAGGAGGGTGCATGTATGAAAAAAGTTAGGGAAGTGTCTTTCAGATACAGGCCCCTTTATATAGGAATTTCACAGAGTGCACATAAGATCCTTCCTTATAATTGAGAAAACACATCTTGAAGATGGGATTTCATCAGCATCTACTGGTTTTTATTTTAATATTGACACAGTCAGATGGGAGGATGTTTGTAATCTTATTGTTGGTCAGTTGCTAAATATCAGGAGTGTGATTCAGGGCTGCCAAGGTGTAAGTGACTAGCAGCAAAGGAAAAAGAAACTGTGAAAAACAAGGAAGTAATCTAAAAAGTTTGAAAATTGCTGCTTTAAGGTACAGAATAAATGAATTATTACAAAAATGAGTAGAAAGATGGCAAAAGGTTTTATTATTATTAATTTTTATTAAGGGACTGTAACCATATAAATCACTAAGGTTAATAATTTTGTTACTAGGGATGGATTTGAGATCCTTTTAAATGTTTTCATTAGCAACACAATTGTAATGACAGTGTTTTGAGATGTATGAAGCAAAACTAGGTAGAATAGTCCTAAAGGAAGGACTGGATGCTCTTATGGATAGGAGTAAGAGAAATGGCATGTAACAACATGGAATAAAATATCATATGCTTGGGAGCTAATTTCAAGAACTAGTTGGAATCTTGTAAGTTGATTAAATTTGGTCCTTTTTCCTCCTGTTTTATCTTTATTGTGCAGAATTTAAAGGATGTTGCTATGAACAGGGCTAGTGAGATTTTGAGATACAGGTAAAGTACTTTCAGTTGATAAGAGTTTTAGACTGTTGTTACAAAGCGACAATAAGGTGTTTAGAACACTGTGCCATCCTCATCTCCTTTGTTTTGTTTTCCTGTCCCAGACTGTTGCCTTCTGGTAAAGCCCAGGTAAAGTAATGCTATGGATGAAACAGCTCGCTGTGTAGTTCACTTCTTTGGACCGCTGCTGCCCTCTTCTGCTTGCTTCTCGTAGCTGTTGCAGTATGTGTTATTTTTGCCATGTTGCACCAAAGGCCTTGTGTCTGTTGTGACGTGTTGTGGGAAGTTTCCTCAGTGGATTCCTTAAAGATTAAAATTTATTAGATGATTGCTAGTGATGCGAGTTTAACTGGCATTAACAGCTTAGGAGTTTGAAAGAAATAGGGGTAGATTGATTGAATGGCCCATGAACTAATTGCAAGTGTACCTCCCCACAATCTGTAGCCACCTTGTAGCCCTTTGTGTGTATGTGTTTGTGAAGGCATGGTTGTGTCACAGCATGGCTGGTAGCAATATTCCTCTATCATGTGATGGAGTGAAATGCAGTGGGTTTCCAGGGCTGGCACCACAGAATTAGTTATATTCAGGTCAGTGCTGGCAACTTTAGTTTGTACTCGTCCGTATTTACTTCACAGAGCTGTAAATGATCTGGTGTGCAGGCCCTGCAAGAATGTCTGTCAGCACTGAAGGAGCTGCTATAGTTCTGCCCAAGTGCTGTAAAATGGACTTAGGCCAGCATGACTTGCAATGGTGTGGCATGTCTATGTTAGGTGTTTGTACTGGTGTGAACCTGTGTGTACCTGTTACAGCTGCATGCCTCAGAAATGTGGGGCTTGAAACCTAGGTTTCTGATGCAACCCTTCTTGGGTGAAGCAATTTCCTCTGCATAGCTTGTGTAATTAAGTTTATTAACAATTCTGGCACCCTGTCAAAGGGATCTATGTGTGTTACAAGGCAGAGGGAAGGTGCTAGACTGAAGCCTGAGGACATAGGTGGAATTGAGGCATGGCCAGCTTTAAGGCGTGCTAAGACGATATCCAGTAGTATTTCCTTTGCAGCTGCCACTCCATTTCTAGGCTGGACGGCACTGAACAGCCTGGGCTCTCACAGCATGTCTGGCCAGTGTGGCTCTGGGGCTTTCCCTGCTGTGGCTGTATAAGACCAGGGACAGTCTGAGTGTGTGGGAACCCAATGTGTGCTCCCAGATGGTTTTTGACAAGGTCAGTGTGACTGCCTGGGGGTAGCAGATCTCTTGGAGCTGAGTGAGCGGCAGCACCACAACTGGGGCCCATCCTGGTCCCAGTCCTGAAGACGGGGATGGGTGGCAGGCAGCTGCACCACCCACCACTAGGTTGCAGGGCCACATAAGCTGAGCACCCCAGTGGCAGCAGAACAGAAACTGCTGCTCTTCATTCTCTCAGAAAATAAGATATTGTCAGATCCTGAAAACCACAACATGCACAGTAAAATTCCACTTCTCTCTGGAGGGACTGAGTAAGGCAGGGTTTTTCTCCTAGAACCCTTTAGCTTCTGTTACTAGTTTCTCTATGATTTCTGATGCACTCAACTTACAGTGTAGCAGTTGCAATACTATGGTCTCTCCAGAAGTACAGATCTACTCTTCTATAAGTAGTGGTAAGCTCTATAATGTTCTTCACAAACCTTTATTTCAAAACAAGAATAAAAGGAAAAATGTATTCTGTGAGAAGTTCCTCTCCTCTCTTCAGAAAAACTCAAATGCTACCATAATATATGCCAGAGATAATATCTGTCTCAAGCAAGGAATCTCATGTATTCTTGGAATAAGCTTTTCCTGAAGCAAAATAATTTGCAAGAATAGATCATCTCCTCAATCAATTTTTTAAAAATTTTATCCTTTAAGGAACACTGTTCTTACTTCCAAACCCACGTATGTATCTACTATGCAGTATTTATTTTTATAAACTGTGCATTCTTGCTTGTATCAACAATTATTAAATATTTTACTTGCCTCAACAACAGTAATTAAGAATTGCATGGCAGGTTGGCAGAAGTGGCATGAATGAAGAGAAGCTCTTAGATGTAGTGATAGGCACTTCTGTGTATCGACTAAGAGCAAACATCCCTCCTAACAGTTGACAGCATTCAGAAGTCAGTCAGGAGGTAAATGAATTAGGACTGGGGAAATGGTGTCAGCTGGTGACCCTAAAGATGACTGTCACCTGGTATATTCCTGTTTTTTTGACCAATTAATGTTGATGTGTTAGGGACTTCTCTGGACATGTTTACAAACAGCACATAGACAAAACTGAAACTTCTTGCTGCACTGGCTGAAATGTATAAATTATGTCATTCCAAGAATGCCTTGCTAAGAGCAGCTAAATTCTTTCTAAATAACTAGCATATGGATAAAATCAGAAATATTACAGTTTCAGATACTTAGTGTGTGTGTGTGTGTGTGTGTAGCTATACATACCAGAGCTATAGCTCTCCCATTTTTTTTGTCTTTCTTAGGTTACCTTTGCTGGGAGGGTGGGAACATTAAATTAGTAGTGTTATTTAGCAAGCCTTCAAGGACTGAGGGGTGGTGTCATAGAGTGACTAAAAGGATCTGCCAGTTGGAGGAGGGTGTAGGATTTCTCATAGCATGCCTTGTTCTCTATAAAGGCTACGTACACTTGTGAAGGCAGCACATGCTGTGCTACCATGCTGTGGCTGGCTGCTAAAAACAAGCCATCTTACATCAGGGCTACACAAATAGCAAAGGCCTGACTTGCACATTCCTTGTGGAATGGAATTGCTCAGCAGTGCTTCCTCTGTCCTGTTGGTGTAATGGACACATATCACATGGTCAAGGAAACCTGCCCCATCCAACTCAAAGCACATGCACTTTCCAAGCAAAACCATATATATACACACATATAGCCTACACTGTGTTCCTGGCTTTGCTCCTGAGAAGACAAACAAAATTAGAGCTTTGTTTCAAGTCCAACTCAGTATGAAGTGGAAACACAGCACACCACATATATTTTCTTTATTGCTGGACGTTTTTTATTTTCAGTAAGTAGGCATCATTCTTTAAAGGCTGAGGTTTTTAATAACAGTGAGGTTTTTAATAACAGTAAGGTTTTTCAGGTTTCTTTTTTTGCTGTGGACAAAAAGATACCTTTGATCAAAGTTTTGCCTTATATTACAGTATTTATGTACAAAAATAAAAGTCCAAAATCAGCTTCTTATTAGCTGATATTCCCAAATTTATTTACAGGGTACTGTCAAGAACCTTCATCAGGCAACCAGGTGAAATAGAGAACTCTGTATTAAAGCAAGTACGCTGTATAACTTTGCGTTCTCTAGTCAACTGTGAAGGGTTCTGACCTTTGGCAGTCAGTCTGGGTTGGCAAGTCCAGCCAGAATTATAAAAGAGTGATGTCTTTAAAAGAAAAAAATTAATATTAAAATCTCAAGCTGACATTATGGAATATTGAACTGATAATTTCTGTATTAGGGTAGTCTATAAATATTCTCAGCTACATATCTCTTTATAATACAGCAGATACAGAATGCAGACTTCTGCTACTTATATGGTAATACATATTTGCAATAGTAAAATCAATGTATGAAAATTTTGGAATTTGTTAATAAAACTGCTTATAAAGTAACCATACAATTGTAACAACTATAACTCTGAACTATTAAAATGTACAGAAGGACTGTTTACACCATTGCACATACTTACTCCCTTTGCTTCAAAAGACTTCTAAAATACAGAATAAAATTAATCAAATTTTCCTGACAGCTCAAATACACATGCACAGTGTGCATATCCATGGAAACAAGGGGAAACAAAATGTTGGTGTCCATCAGGAAGGCTGCCAGCAGCTCTCCAAGAAATATACCTTGCTCTTCTTCCCCTTCCCACACATGTATAGGCCAGTAGATTAGTGCAGAATGGATGAATGTAACTTTGTTTTCAGTGTTCTGAAAGGTCAAAAAAAAAAACAAAAAAAACAACCAAACCTCCTCTTGACTTTTATCAGCAATTTTAGGTCAATACAAGTTAGGTTTAATATTGTAAGGCACTTATTACTGCTTGTATTGCAGTGGATTAAGTCTTAAGGCATTTGTTACATCAACTGAAGATAATAATGCTTTGGAAAGTTTTGAATGAGCCAGCAGTTCTAGTATGTAACTATTTCAGCTGATTTTCCCGTCCCCACCCTGTGGTCTTTCTAAAACAATGTTTGAAGATATTTTCCGTGGAAACTCCGGTTCTCTGTTAGCTTGTCAACAGATGCGATCATTATCATCAGGTCGTTTTGAGGCCAAGCAGTGATATGTTCTATTTGGAGCACAGTAGAACTGGTTTTGTTTTCACCTGGAGCTGCCCTGACTTCCATGACTACTCACTGATCGAGAGGTGCTGTAGCGTTTTTTCACTATCATACTGATGTAAGCTTTCATCAGCTTTGCAATGTCAACCACCTGCCAAAAAAGTATAAAGCAAAGTTCTTAGTAAGGGAACCATATGTGAATGAATTTCTTTAGACATAATGACATAAAAAGGTCAAGCTTTCAACAAAACCCTTTTGCAGTTAAACAAGAATACTCAGCACTTCTACCTATCTCATTGTGTTTTTCCTTTAGCTTTACAGGGATCTTGACTAGATCTGTAACATTTAGAGCAATTACTTAAATTACTAAGTAGCCTGGCTATCAGAACAGGAAGACCACAATAACAAAATTCCTTCTTTCTCTTACCTCACTAGTTTCAAAAAGCAGTTCTCTTTCATCCACCACGATCTTGTAGGTGTTGGCAAGCGGTGCACCAAATGACAAGATATGTTCATACTGGAACACCTCCAGAGGCCTTCCTTCCCCACGCTTGTAGACAGACACTGCATCAGCGCTGACTCCAAGCCACAACTCTTGTGGGAATCCCCCTTCTTTACACTAGAGGAGAAAATGTAAGTTAGCAGCAAAGGGAACAGCGAGAGCCACGCAACCCTTACTGTTAACATTCTTGTCTGTTAACAATTTTTTGACAAGTGCATACTGCTTACCCCTCTTTGAACACATCCTTTTACACTTCTCAAACTTGTTTGCAACCCATCAGGCTAGCATTCTGTCCCTCTGTATTTTCAGGTTAACTAATAGATTTAAATAGTTACAGTGCTTGCTAACGGGTGTATGCTTTTAATATCTGAATTTTTTTTTACATCAGCTGTCTGAGCATTGTGATCTCATGTTTATGGTTTCACTACTTTGCAATGAAATCATCATGTATACAGGATAAACTGTAGCTCGAGTGTTCAGGAGGTCTTACCTCTACATCAAAGAGCGTTGAGCCATAGCCAGGCCATTCCTTAATCAAAGCCATATACTTTGCCATAGCCTGCTCCTGGTTCATCCTCTGGAGTTTTTTCCATTTGTCAATAATACTAGTCCTGGCAGCCGAGATTTCTTCTTTGACCCACATGTCTAACATCTGATCCTCCTCAACCTTCTGTTTGCTGACAGAGCCACTGCGAAAACTCCTCCGCAATGTTCCTTCAAGAAAGCTGGCTCGTTTCTTCTCAGCCTTCTCTGCTGCAGTAAATGTTTTGGTAGACTGCGTAATGCGAGACTTCAGCTTTTGCAAGGGATAGACTTCCTCCATTTCTGGCACAGTGGTGTGCAGAGTGTAATCTCCCTGAAGGTACTGAAGACGCAAAGCTGCAAGGACCTGGAGGGTTTCTTCAGGGGCAGGGTAATGTCCTCTAATCACTGCTTCATGAGCCTATCAAGGGGGAAAAGGTAGCTTTTTATGTATAAACAAGTCTTTGAAAGTACTGAGAGAAAAAAAGGAAGTCTGTTTACTGCCAGGCAAACCCAGGATCTGAAATAAATGATCCATTAAATAAATTAAAAGTGGTAAATCCCTTGGCAAATACGTTGAACAGGGTTTACTAGAACTGCGAGGTAACTGAGGAGCTTGCTAAATGGGAATTACTGTTGCTAATACAGTCCCTGGTGAACTCACATATATAAAAGCAACTGAATTACTTAAAAAAAAAAAGGAAAAAAAAAGAAGAAAATGTAAAAGCGAGAAAATCAAAATTTAAACATCTGATTGGGAGGAAGCCATCTATGTTCAAGGACATTAGAAAAATAGGTATCTAGTTTTACTTACTGCTATCAATGATCTGGCTCTGAAAACTGATGTGTCCAGCCAAACAAGCAAAACCCTGGGACAGCTTTGTAATAATCCTCACTGAGGGGAAAGCAGTAAATGGATCCCAGATAAAATTCGTAAAACATTTACATGTTATTGTAGTCTGTAGCATCAGGGATGAGATTCTGAACAAAGACGTTGCTTTAACATCCTAGCACTTGCACACCCATTCAAATCTTTGGAAATGGGCAGCAGCTAGGATTTTTTTTATTTCTTTTCATGTAATACTAGTACAGGAAAGAAACATGCCTCATGTCTGGAGATGCAGGAATTGCAAGCAGTTTAGTAAACACACAGAAAGATAATCGCATCTAAGTAAGAGCTGTTTCATTTAGGTGTACACTTAGGATGGAGACAGAATGTGCCTTTAAACATGCAAGATAGCTTTTTCTTCTGCATGTGTATAATCTCAGGTAAACTATCTTGTTGAAATGGAAGGACAGTATTTTAATGAGAAAGAAAATCTTTCAGTTCTTCTTCGGTGCCTCATGAGTTAAAGGATTCAAACTTTAAAATAATGGAGGTTACAGAAACTGATGACAAAAGGGAACTTTCTTAATTGGCTGAAAAAAGTTGATGACTGACATCAAAAGCAGACAATTAGGAAAAAAAGAACAGAACTGATGTTAGAATGTAGTAAGTCACCTCTTTAAGCTATTGCTGTAATATTAGTTGTAGAGATTGAATGTGCCATGCTTTATAACTGAAATACTATCATCTTGGCAAGACAAAGTATTTGGCTAAACACCAGTCAGAACAGAATGCTGCATGAAAACAACCTGCTTCAGCGAATGTGCTTGTTTTAGCTGTTCATACAGAGAACTATCTAAATTTGCCTCTTAAACCAATAATGTAATGTAAAATATCCGATGCAGAGCTCTCATGGATCTTCTTGCTGTTTGAACTTCATCCCAAAGCAAAGGCATTAACTGGCTGACTCCTCTCTATGTAAAAACAGCCAGTCAGAATGGCAATGTTTCAAGGCCCAACTAATGCAATCGATGGCGCAGATCTTTCAACCAACAATAAGCAGTTCTGGATTGAGCTACTGTAGTAGGCTCTGGAAAAAGACATTTGGTAGACTCATGATGTAATATGGTGCCAGAAAAGCCAAACTGTGAACAAGGAAGGAATACTCTATTACAGTCAAGATGTTTCTGATCCTGTGGAAGGGAACAAGGCTTATGCATATGAAAATTGGAATATGTCATTTCTTGGTCACATCAGGCTTGCTTACCAACAGAATATCAGTGTCTTGGCATTGCAAATAACCTTACACAGAAATCACTATCTGTTTCTAGTGCCCACCTGAAAGAAGCTGTGCACTGGAAGAATTTTTAGCTATTTGAAATATAATATAAAAGGAGAAGGTCAGTCAACAATAATAAATGCTGTCAGTGAGAGTTTCTGAGCAACTGCAGGACTTTATATAATAGAAATAGAACAGTTGATATAGTCAATTTTCATTATAAATCAATTTCACTTATGTTTTACAGTATGACCTCATCCTGAGCTCAGCACATTAAGTGGATTTCTGCTCATCATAGCAATTTTACAGTTACTGCTGAAACTGAACTGATTTATTTTACTATGGTGCCTATATATGAAATCAGCTTTTGATTTCAAATAGAAAAAGCTATTATCCAATTAGTTCTGTACAGTTACCAACATGGGTCTCTAATAATTAATTTGCTTGCCAACTACACATTTTTCACTTTATTTCTTGCACTTTCTTAAGAAAATGGTTTCATAAGAGCAAAATGAAAAGCAAGTATTATCCTATTTTTTATGTGGCTTAGACCCAGTTATCCAATTTTTTACCACTATACATAAAGCAATTCACAAGTAGTACAGAAGAAAAATCGTTACACTAGGTAACTCATATGTGTTTCACTTGTGTCAGGATAAGCCTATTTTGATCACTGAACTACTTTATTTGCACTTGATGCTCAAATAGTAGTGCATTTAGTTAAACAGAAGCATAACCAAAACTCTCTCTGTGCTGCCTAGATCTCTTGCTTTTTTACTCCTCTTAAAAATGCCTCAAACCAGAACCTCTGTTCTTTACCTGCTCAAACATAAAGGCAAATTCCACGCTATCTTTTGGAACATTTTCTGTGTCCAGGAAGCAGTAGAGCTTGAAGTAGAACTTCCAGTGCATCTCCCCAGCTTCAGCAGTGGCAGCAAGCCTGCACAGATGTGTGAAGAAAAAGAGATCAGATCTGTGATATCAAGCTCCTTTCTAAATTGACACCTGAAGAATCTAAACAAGGCATTCAGCTGAATTTTGCTTTGTTACATCTGCTATTGATCTGGTATTGTTGACAGGAGCTAAGCGTTTTCCACAGTTATATCTGGCTGATGTCATCTGGGGTGGTGGTAGTAGTGAGTATTTAGAGCCTACATGAAAATCAGGGACTTACAAATGCTGACTCAGTTCTCAGTCAACTATTACTAACCCAAATTCTTTTAATAAACTTTTATTTGTGGCTCAGTCAGGTGTTGATAAAAGCAACACTATTAAGTCCTGTTATAAAATGTAATCGCACAACAATTCAGACATTCCTTTTTCCCTCCATTACTATGTAGATAAAAGAGGCCGATCACCATGCATGTAATGTACGGATGACAAACAGGTATTTAGACTTGTATTATATTTTCTTACTACAGTCCTATGGGTGGTTTCAGTCTGGTAAGAAAAATGTGAGCCATACTGTGGTGACTTCCATGTGAAGCTAGGTAATAGGTAGTAAGAATGGCAGTGACTGCCCGGAGTTCACTTCTCCCAGTGCTGGGGCAGCCACAATGCTAGTAATGGTGGAAATATTTGTAGTAGTAGAAAAGAAATTGTGGATAAAATAGTGATGAGAAATATCACTCTACTGGTGTCAAGACACAGAAAAACCAAACACAAGTAAATAGGTGGCTCATTAATTCCTTCATGAAAAAAAACAAAGATGCTTTTGTTCCAGGAATGGCCATGTGTGTCATTCAGCTGCATCATCACAAACAAGCAAGAGAAAGAGAAAATTTCCAGTGTCAATAATGCTGAATTTATTTGATTGCTACTTGTTAGAGTGGAGAGAGAAGCAGAGGCACACTCACTTTTCAAACTTTGCCAAGACATCAGCCACAATGGTTCTGCTTTCAATTGCTTTATCAGTAGTTCCATTGTATTCAAACAAAGCAAACATGTTTCTGCTATCCTCCATGGCCAAGCCACGAATTAACTTTTCAACCACCTAATGAAAAACAGCACATGAAAAAAGCATAGCATGGAAAAGCAGCACCAGAGAGTAAGAAAAATAATTAGAAGAAAATTCAGAGCTAGGTTTTACATTAGGCTAAAAATGTTGGTAACATGTTCTCATCAGCAGTTTTACCTGCTGTCAAATCCCACTTTAATTTTTATACTAAATAATGTTGATTCTTTCAGAATATGTATGTGCTATCACCTAGCCTCATATAACTCCTGTATTTCACTAACCCACCAAGAGTGTTCCAGTTTTAGAAAGCAAGTTGGCTCTCAAACACACTAGTATCTACTCAAGTTAGTCTGCTAATGCCTCTACTGAATTGCTTAGTTTTTCCTGCAATTCTTCCTGTAAGAGGGAACTACAGTTCGGTAATTCTCTGCAGAATAAGGACAGTTTATATAGCAGGGATTTCTTCCGAACACACTGAGGGATTGGAGAACAGCTCCCTCCCCCGAAAGGAGTGACCGGTAGAGAAGCCCTGAGTGTTTCCGAAGTTTAGTGCTAACACTGCTATCTGGAATGGGTATGTAAAGGGACACACTGATTTTGTGCCAAAGCTGTTCTGTCACCACTCTCACCTCTCCAGCTGTAGTGTGCGAGTTGATTGTAATTTTACAGGAGCCCCCACCATGGCAATAAACTGTGGATGTCATCTCCTGCCTGCTGATCAGAGCTTCTATTTCATCCCGCGATGGTACAAACTCCCTGCATTTGGTTTTCTTCAGAGATTCATAAGTAAAAAGTGCATATTTCTCCATTTCAGTTCCTGGAAACTGGTCACGAACCCTGTGAGACAAATATAACTACTTTAAGCTGCCAGTTTGTGAAATAGAAAGTTTTCTTATTTGAGAATGTTTGTTTTTCCTGAAAGTATGCTATTTCATTGACACTGTCAAAGGTTTATCTCCACTGTCAAGGAAAGTGTTTTAACTTGTGATGTACTGTGGGATAACTTAGATACTTTCAGCATTTTGTTCTACAAACCTAATGGGAAGAAAAAAGTGAACTTTTATCATTAGCTACAGGAATCTTGCAATGACTCAGATTTGACAGAAAACAAACTATGAAAATCTTCTTGTAATCAACTCCACTTTTTGTCAGTAGCAGTTCTTCTATGAAGACTAAACTGCACTCAAGTACTACACCAAAAAGCAATAAAACATACTTGACTGCTCCACTTTGTGGTGGTGTCACTTAGGATACTTGATTTCTACCCTGACTTTCTTAAAAGATTCTCTCTAGACCTTACTGTTCAGCAGTTAATATTATAAGTATTATATTCAAGTTGTTAGTACTCACAATTTTAATGAACTCAGTTATTGAAAACTGTTGAATTTGGGTGGCTTTCAATACTGAGTGTTTCTATGATACTGCCAGTGATAAAATACCAGACTCTTAAGAGCTACTAAGGTTTAATTGTTGTGAAAAAGTACAGTGATTCATGATCTACAAGGCATAAAAAGATTATTGCAGTATTACAGAAATGCTGTAAGATGCAATCTACAATATTGAAATCAACCTATAAATGTTGTATCAGCTACAATTTTTTTAACTAGGAGGCCAGTTTGTGAGCTGAATTAAACTGAAAAAGTAATCAATATTGGATTTTTTTCATTTTAACAATATAATTTAACAGAATTTTAACAATATTATATGAAGTGAAATTTTTTCACTGATCTTACTTTGGTTGAATGACATATCTTTAATACAAGCATTTTACAAATATTTATAAAATATTAGATTTAGCAAAGTGATTGAAAGAGTCCATGCTCTGCCAAAAATACAGACAAAGCTTTTAAATTACTGAGAACAGTTTGTTGTTAGTGGACTAACTTTACTAATGACACATTTTGCATTCTTCTGCTGCATCACAGCAAGAGGAACTCCACGTACTGGTTAATGATTAGTTAGATTTGCAAACAGATATTTTTACCTCAAATACATCTTTAAATAAGATAATGTTCTTTTATGTGCATGATGCATATTTCATAAAACTAAGGTAAGCAGGATAAAGAATTTTTAGCAGGTTGACTTGGACAGCTGAGAATGGGACCTGGGGGCATGGGCTGCAAGTCATTTAAGCAAGTTTATACAATTACAGAAAGCTCCCCTTTTGTCAACAGTAACAAATTGCACACTCAATTTTGTGGGATGTTGTTTGAGTCTTCAAATGAGAACAATTCCACCTAGATCAACTCGTACATGCATTTACTACAACTTCTTTCTAGATTCATTGTTCAGCATAATTAGTTTACTAAGTGAATGCACCTTCAAGTCTCACTTCAAGATAGGTATCTAAACACTGTTACAAGTTGTGGTTAATAGAACAGTGAGTGAATAAACTTCTTTTCTTGCTTTAAGAATTCAAAGGTTCTTACCTTTTGAGATGGAACTTCAGATATTTGAGGATGCTGCGACTCGGCAGAAATGTGCAACTCATGCAGGTGAGTATTTGCCAACTGTAGAGGTTCCCCACACTCCCAGGGTTAGGCACTTTATTGGTCTGCTTGATGAGCTGACAGTAGAGCTCATCTCGAAGAGGTCGTAAATCATGTCCTGTTTGGAGGATACCTTGGATTATAGGGATGGGATCAGACATAGACTCCAGCTGCTGTAAAGAATTAAATATCTTGATGGCTTCATCTTGTAGAGTTGTGTAGCCTTTGTCTTTCAGCACTACAAAAAAAAAAAAAAAATAGGGAGGAAGGTGTTTAGACTGAGATACAGCAGAGAAAACATTCAGGCTTAATATAGGAATTGCTTCTTGCTGTTCTGTGACCCTCATTACGCAGGATGTTAGAATGGGTCTTTTCCATTTCAAATGTATGATGCATACTCATGAGTTAATTTGCTATTGAGATTTGTTCTGAATTTAATGAAATCCCACTTTGACATTTTTTACAACATAACTTAAAAAGTCTGTCTTGCTTGATTGGAGTTTTTTTGACGGAGAATCTTCCTTCCAGAGTGCCTATCCCTTTCTCGCTGTCACAACAAAGTGAAAACCTAACCAGATCATAAGTGAAGTAAAGCATGCCTGTGTTACAGAAAGTTACAAAGATACATGGCATCACTCCTGTCTACAGCCGTAGCATTTCAATTAAACCCAACCAATATTACGAAACTAAATCATTGCTATGACGTTGACACTTGCTTTTTGAGTGCTGGAAAAGGTGATGATTGTTTTTGTACTCCAGGTTATTCAACATGAGCTAACAACTTTTACAGTTGTAAAAGAACCACGCAGTTCTTGGGTTCAAGAGACGGCATAGATTGTTCTGATGTCTGAATCACTCCGGCCTATCAACCATCAAAGCACAGAACAGTACAGATGCATGTTATGAAATTTCTAACCTGACATACTATTACAGAAAATAACTAGAATTCAACTCTAAGTCAAGGCAATAACTAGGCATCAGTCCATCTGTGGAGCTGCGTTTCGTATTGGGAAGATTTAGGCAGGACTTCCACCTCAGAGGCAGCTAGATGTTCCTCTCCATGGGGAATAAAGAGCAACCATGCTACACTCCTCTGTGGGACAACCTGCTCAAGTGCCAAGAAGATCAGAACTGTGCCTTGCCACACAGGAGGAGGGGGAAGAGAAGGTAAAGGTTTCTGTTAGGATTTTCCTTGTCATTTGAGCAGAAGGATATCACTTGAGTTACCAAGCAGTCTTACTTGGAATAACTTAGCTTTTAATCAACTCCTACCCTCTTCTCAAGGATGAAACTTCTGATTTAACTCATATCTTGTTTAACATACAGTCACAAAATAAGACAAGCAAATCCATTTAAAGACACCAAATTCACAACCATCAATAGCTCTGAATGATTTGTTCAAAACAGATTTCTAAGTTAGTGATTGAACTAAGGATATTAGAAGACATGATTACACCTGTTTCAGGAGTAAATGGACTATTACTTTTTAAAACCATGTGCACTCAAATATTGTTTCCCATAAATAATGCTTCCCACCACAACTGATGAAACTCACACTTGTTAATTGAAAGTTGTGGCTGCTGCAGCTCCCCACATAGGTAGGAAGAAACAATGATTTGAGGAGAGTATGCTTCAAGGACACTGAATGAATTTGGTTAAGTTGCTTATTTCAGTGCAGGGCTTTTCAAACTCTACTTAGCTGTATTGCTGAGGGTAACAAACTTATATTACAGCAGCAAAAGCAACCTTCTGTAACACCTGTGCAGGAGCACCTCAAGCACATGATCTGTGCTAGACAAACTGCTATTCCCTACCTCACAGCAGAGAACAGGGAAGTCTGTCTATTTCTCTTATAAACATGTATTTTGCTTACTGTTATTTCGCTGTAGCCCACTGAGAAAAAATCCCATCCTCTGGTTTAGTCTTTTATAAGGCAAAGTGTTCCTATGATTTAAAAACTTACAGTTTAGATTGATGTCTCCATACGGCAGTGGCAGTAATGGTGAGTGCAACGGATGATGAGTGTAACGGAGAATAGGGTTTCTCTTATAAATCTGTTCAACCACATCAGCATTCAGGCAGTTTTCCTATTGGGGTAAGAGAAAAAAGTAGGATTTTGGGTCCAGCATGAACAGTTTAATAATTTTTTTAAGTGTGTTTTCATTTTACATTAATTTTTAATTCCAGTTATGAAATAATGGAGTAAAACATCTGTATTCAAGTTTTATTAAAAAAAAAAATATTTCTCCAGCATAACTAATTGGCCTTTTCAGTTAGAATCTACAGTAGCTACCATAACAAAATAGTCCAGAAAAACTGCTGCTGTAAACTTGATGTACCCACTCTGACATCTAAATTCTGTTCTTTGGCCAAGTTTGACAGATGTGTGACCACTACCTTGTATCAATTGTGAACTCGCACATACGTTTGTCTATTGATCTGAAGAACAGCATTTGTAGTCTTGGAATTTAGGACTTGATACTTCTTTTCCATGAGAGAAGAGGTGGCATTCTAAGGGAAAAGGCTGGTAGCAGTTCTCCCCTCTTGCACATTAGCAGAGACCTCCAGAAGGACATTCTCTGCCTATGCATGCAATATCTCCAACAGGACCATAAAGCAGTAAGCATTAATTGAGTATGTTTCTCATCACACAGAGACATGAGATGCTTAGCTCATACTATCACAGAAGAAGAAAAGAACCATAAATAAAAAATAAATCACAAGAGCTGTCTAGTCCATATCCTGGTGTGCTGCTCACTGTGGACACGGCCAAACAGGTCTGCTAACTCATGAACCTGCACACTATGCTCTACCGTCAGGTATAGCAACCTCTGTCAAGTTACACAAACCAGTAAAACTTGTTACTGTTTTCATGGAAAAAAGTTCCCCCTCTTGCCCTCCAAGTTGCACTTCATACTTTGCTCTTTTACTCTTTAGATAGAAATTCCTTTATCAGGTCAGTGAATACATTCAGGTTCCAACATTTCAGTCCATGCCACTGTGCGAATAATACTTAGTTTTCTGCTTTATTGCCCAACATGCCAAAGCCAACATAAAAAGGATTTAAGAAACTGTTCTTTCCCAACCCACATCCTCCTGTTTGTGCCTACCTTAATATCCTGAATAAGTTGCTGAGTTGGGGTATCAATTGGTGCTTTTGTGTCAATCACATTCTGGATGGCACTTGACCAGCGGGTTGCCTCATTAAGCAATTTTGTATAGAGACGGTAACAATGTTTGCGTCCATATACAGTTACATTCCAATAACCTAGCACAACAGTAACAATTATTAATCATAGAAGCCGTATCTATAAAAATACCCCAAATTCTCTCTGAAAACAGCTGTAGTCCCATTAGATCCCAAGTACTACATTGTGCATCATGCTGGCAGTTTTACAGGAACTAAGAAGTTGCACGAGTAGTTAAGTATCATAATACAGATAATGTGGTGTTAAAGGAGATTCATTCCTTTAAAAAAGCCTAGGAGTAATATCAGAGTACAACCACCATCATGCAGTCTCCTGTTTTATCCAGTAATCTTAGCAAAAGTGACCATAAGACAACACTATGGAATACTGTTAGCTACTTGTGGCTTATGGGCCCTACTTCTCCAGTCCTATCTGTAACAGGAAAAACTGAGACAGTCTTGCTTTCTACATGAGAGTCTTTCATAGTCTGTGGCACATGCAAACAGGTATAAAGCATCAACTACTTCTTCTGTAAAAAAGGCATTAATTTAACACCAATGAGGTGACAACTACGGCAGGAAGATCATTTCAGTTCAAATTCTCCCTCTGCTTCATTGTATGGGCTTTTTATGAAGCAGATGCAATTAAAGAAAATCTTTTTCATCTTTCACTAGCGAAAGCCTCTTTGAAGTGTCAGTGACCCCAATGAGATTATATAGGACTGTCAACAGTCACTTGTTATTTGCAAATAGCCACTTCCAAGTTGAAAACCAGTTCTGAAAATGCACAGCAGAGCTGCGTCAGGTACACCATGCAGGTTAGCAAAAAGAGGACTCTTACTCTAGATGTCCCTGTAACTTGCTCCACCAAAGTTAGTCCTCATAGTTCCTCAGCACATAAAATAGTATATAAGGAGAGAGCTGCTCTCGTCTTTCCTAAGGTCTTTGATGTGTAAACGTAAGTGTTCACACTAACTCAGCAGCAGTGTCAGTCTATGACAACTTGGATGTTGGCAAGAACAGATTTTACTCCCGTACACATTACCACTGCCATTATTCACTACCAGGAATTCCATGTAAAATGCCTCAGTGACCTAGGAACTTTATTTGTTAATCAAACTTCAACCATAATAATCCATTTAAAACATTCTTATGCACTGTTTGTTGCATGACTAAGTAGTAGGATAGAAGGTATCCGAGTGCATATTTGAAGAAGAGCGATTACCTGTCTCCTTGAAGATTTTTTCATCAGGTGGGACCACTGAGCAGAGGCTGTTCAGAACCAGTGTACCCAGTTTCAAAGAATTTTTCTCTGAACTCTTGTAGTAGTCCAAAGAATTGTGCGTCAAAACAAACCAACGCTTCTTGAGTTTTAATGAAGACATCTTCGGATTGTTCTTTACTTCCTTGTGTAGCCATCCTGGTAAAGACACAATTTGAATCACACAGTTTTTAAAACAGAGTTGCACAAAATTAGGTTGCTGAAACTTTTATAAAAAAAAAAAAATAATCTTTTGTCAACCTACAAAAACGCTTTTGTCATCATGACAGTGTTTTCTTACATGGCACAACAGGAGTATAATTTCAGCTATATTAATTTGTGAGTAAACACCACCGTACATGGAGACGAGGCTCCAACACTCCTGTGCTGGCACATTATGCAGATTGTATTGTGGGAACAATCTCTTTGAACCTTAATAGATGTTATTTACTTTGTTACTGCCCCACTCTGTTCTTACCCCTCACAATGAATTCTTGTCCCTCCACTCTAGTGTCCCCCTTTGACCTTTGGAGCAGGGTTATCCAGTGATGCATCTCTTCAGGAGTGTCAGCATTACAGTGAAGAACACGATTAGCAGTGATGATCACAAATGAATTTGGTCTATGAAAGTAAAAGAAGATTGAAAAAAACTTTACAATCAACATACATGCTGTTTATACCTCACTCATCATAACCATAAATACTGTCCACTGTCTACATTTTCTATTCGGATAAAATCCATCCACCTCTAAAATATTTATTTCAACACCACTAAACCTACAAAAAAAAAAAGAAATAAAAAATAAAAGGCATTTGAAAAGACTCGATTATGTTGGGTTCACACCAAAATGCCAGGGCTTTGAATGGTGGGAAAGTTTACATTAAACTTCAACTTGTCACATCTCAAAATAAATCTATGGTGAGAAAACCCTCCGATCTTTAATCAGCTTTGAATGTGAATCAGAACTCTAATTCAGGGTCAGGCCTATTTAGAGTGTCTGCTTCGGTAGCTACATTAGCTAAAACAAACTACAATTTACAAAGGTCTATAGTGAAGCAGCATGTGAACAGAGTTACTTTTATTTTTAATGCAGTGCAACCCAATTTGCGTAGAGTATAATCTATTTTTAATGAGTCTGGCTTTTATCCAATTCTACACCAGGATTCACTGAAGCATGAAGAACTAGCTCAAGTGAACTGTGCTGATGGCTCTCTGGATTAGACAGGCAGGTTCTTCAGCCTACCAGCACTTGCTTTAACCCTTTAACATTATTTTTTTCATCCTGGAACACACAGATTTTCAGACCTGTGAGATGTAGAAAATGGGAATGATGCAGTCCAGGCTACCCCATGCTCTAAGGTGTAAACAAGGGTAGATCAAACTTTTAGGAGATTATGACCAACAAAAGTAAACCTTTCAGGCTCCCTTCTCCTCAGTTTAGGAAAATTACAGAAGCCCTATTTTGGGATTCGTTCTGAACACAGGTTCACAGGGCTCTCTGCTCAGCTTCTCTCATTTGAGCTTCCACTAGTGGGTTATATGTGTCAAGATAAAAATAATCTATATCAGTCAGATTAGTTTCCTAGTTGAAAGACCTTCCCCACTGATTTAGATTCAGAGAACTAAAAAAAACCAAAACCCACCAAACCCAACCCAAGAAAAAGAATCCATGTGAAAAAAGCTTACAGGAGAAGTGCCATTCCAACTTAAAATTTTGAAAGCTCTGGACATTTGTGTTTTATTGTTTAGGAAACCTCATCTTATAATCACTGTCACTTGTGGGGTTGAGGCCAAGGACAAACCAGTAACTTAAACCCAGCTGTTTCAAACATGTGCAATGAGGAGACTGGGATGAACTCCTACTGTACGAACAGCACCTCACAGCCAGTAACCTTATATGTAGAGTCATTGACTGAACCCAGATTACTTTTTATCCCTCAAAACATTGTGACTAGTTCAAGAACTATGAATATCCTGACAGTTATTTTTTATGCTGCATTGTCTTCTTTGTTACAAGACATTTTTATTCTGGGGAATAATTCTCATCACTATAGAATACAACATTCTTGCATGAGAAGCTGAACAGAAAAATGTTAAAATGATTTTTTCTGCCTACTATATTGCTAAAGGACTCAAAAATAAGCTTCTTTTTTCCAGGAGCATTACTTGTATAAATGAAAGAAATATTTAACCTTTCAGTTTTGGATCACTTTAGTAACTGAACAGCTTATATACAAAGCAGTGTCAGGGAAGTTAGTGAAGCCCCAAATTTAGATTAGATATTAGGAAAAAAAATTCTTCATACTATGAGGATGGTGAGGCACCGGCACAGGTTGCCCAAAGAAGCTGCCCCACAAGGCCAGGTTGGATGGAGCTTTCAGCAACCTGGTCTAGTGGAAGATGCCTCTGACAATGGTAGGGGGATTGGAACTAGATGATCTTTTAGGTCCCTCCCAACCCAAACCCGTATATGATTCTATGATTCTGTGATTCCTATTCCATGTTTTAACATGTGGTGTTTAGTACTATGAAAAGGGAAGCAATAATGAATTACTTTAATGCATAGTTGGTCAGTAGAATATAGAGATTAAATTATAAAGCATCCAATTTTGACTAGAGAAAGGGGAAAAAGAAAGTCACAAGGCATGGTTCTGACTTACCTATCTGGATTGTCAGCAGCACAGACAGAATCAATCAGTCCTACATCAAGCGTACCCTATAAACACCCAGCCAGAAAAGGAGGAAAACATTTACTATTACATTACTCACAGTACTCTTCTCAGAGATGGGTGAAAGGAGCAGCAGCTAAATGAAATGCAGATTTGGGTATCAATTTCTCTTAACCATTAAAACTGCTAAGGGTAAAACTAAGAGAACTCAGATAAATAATTCCAGTAAAAGATTATCTGTAGTTAAGCTGAAGGCAGCTCTAAAACTGCTCTTACTTTTCTATGCTTCCAAACCTGTTTGAATGTTTCACCTAAAGTACCATCGCAATATAAATGGCATCCTCTCAGAACAAACTTCTGAAGCCATTAAGCAGAAGGTTTTATTTCCCCTTGCTTGATATTAGGTTCCAAATGTATTCCATTTATTCCCAATGTATGTTGTACAGAATGATAAATGCAGTTTATATGCAGGACCAGAGAAATCTCAGATTTTCAACTCTTGGGGTTTTATTTTACACATTAACTGTAACTTTGCAAGACTTCAAACTCAAGCACAAACTGTGTTTTGGTAGGGAGCTGGACCATAAAAAAACACCCCTAAAATAACACTCATTTTTCATCAAGGTGAATGATGGGTAAGGAATCAGAAGTCACACTCTCTTTCTGCATATCTACAGGACCAAGGGTATGGAGCGTCTAGCCAGTGTCACAGCTACGACCACATGTAAGGAATCCTAGGTTGTGACTCTCAGAAGCTGTGGCCACCACAGTACCCCTCTTTTCTAAAACTATTTGCTCTGAAAAGTTCTTCAGATTTAGACTTACCACAGCATTCTGTGGATTTGCCTGCTCATCATGCATCTCTCGGATCTCTTGCTCTGTGGACGCATGAACTTGACTCAGTACACTAAACCACTGGCTGTGGAAAGAAGGTCAGCAGTGTAAGTAAAACGATGTTCCTGAACAAGCCTTCTGTCACCTTTGTTCTGCAGAATTCTAGCAGGTTCTTCAGGTTTTTGAAATTGCTTAAGGTTCCTTTTTGTCAACATGCAGAAAAGCAGCAAGGCTTTATGTCAGTTCAGGTAATACTGGGTTCAAGCAAGCCCCTCCAGATCTTCCATCCAAGTTCATGTCATACCCTTCCTCCTCAAGACAAAAACCTTCTACAAAAAGTGGCATCTCTGAAAAACTGGCAGTAAGCACACTGAAATATCTGAGTGCTTAGAGAGTATTTGTAACATATTCCATATATTTCATCTGGAAAAAAAACCCCAAACATTCCTAGCTACACACAAAGCCTTTAATGGGAAACCCAACCTTCAGATTATAAATTCTGCTGCACTGATAGCGTGGCTGGTAATAGTTTCTTACAATCATACTTCCACAAAGACCACCCAAGTCCATGAAGGTGTCTGAGAGGGGGAAAAGAATAAAACCCCCAAGCAAATACATCTACATTTTTTTGTCCCTTACGGAACACTGGAAAAGCCAGCTACTGGAAGGACCAGTGAAGTTGAACCAGAGCTAATGTGTGCCACTCCAGTGGCCTTGTGTACATCCATAACAGCAAAAGTGGCAGAGAGGTTTCCAGTACTCAGCCCCTAGTGCTGAACTGCAATTGCAGGATTTAATTCCAACCACACCTTCTGCTTCTGGGAAATCTCTACCCTTCTGGCACTTACATATGATAAAGCTCAACTGCTCTAAGCAATCCCACTGAAATCTGAGGGCAGAGCTTGGCCTGTTTGGCAGGTTCCTGAATTCCATTCTTTGAGATAGGAATTTGCCATTCTAATGAAAATCACCTGGGGCCAAGTTTTCAAAGGGCTGAAAAGCCCAGCCTTTAAAACAGACTACTCACTTTCCTGCAGAGGCTTCTCCACCACCACCAGGATGAGGAAACAAATGCAAAACTACTGGATTTAAATTTAAAGCTGTCTTTTCTGCAATTGCTTATAGTCATAGAATTTATACCTAGGACACTAAAATGGTGCCTCCTTAACGCCAGCATTCAGAAGCCAACTGTTCCCCATACTGTAGATAATCTAGGAACCAAACTGACAAAAGAGCTTGATAAAACCTGTGTAAGTCTGTCAGACAGCACCATCACTGCCATATCCTAAATCCTTTCTAACAGCCTATGCTTTCATTAGAAACAATCCAAGGCATATGAAGAGAAACAAAGATTTCTAATGACTGACAATAAAGAACATGAAAACATATTTAGTTCTCATTCTTTTGTTAAGACTCAGAGGTAACCACGGAGAGGTTATGCTTAGCACTTTGCTGGATGTAAGACAAGGTCATTGAAAACCCTTCAGAAATGAGGGAAGGGTCATCTACAGAGAAGGAACCATCAGCTGAAGAAAACTAAATGCCAGCTACCAAAAATTTCCCACAAATTAAATTCAGCTTTCTTTTTTGCACTCAGGAATTGCAAATGTATTTTAATGTCAATCTTCTATTTAAAAACAGAGAAAGACTTCATTTAGTAATAATTTATTATTGCATTTTAAAGAACAATTCAGAGTTTTCATAATTTCATGTCTCTTTGTGTAAACAATGAAAAAGAATTAATCATGGTACTTGGCAAAAGACAAAGGCAGATCTGACTCTCCTTTTGCTTTCTTCCCTCTCGGGACCTCCTTTGTCTTTCAGCTCAGTCCCAGAACCCAAGAACAGAGAAAAAAACAGACTAGAGGTTTGAAGGGAATAAACCCTCAGTAATGGCTGCCCACTGAAGCATTACTTCTCAAATAGATTTCCGTGATCAAAAGAGTAATTCCTCTTTTGGGAGGGTTTGTGGGGGTCACATTTCTCTTGGTTTTTCCCTTAATTTGAGCAAAAAGCAACCTCAGATCACGATTTAACCCATGTACAAAATACTTTTTTCAATAGTAGATCCAGAACCACCACAGTCCAATAATTGTGTACTTTACTTTAAATAATGCCAAACACTAACAAGACTTTGACTTAAGAGCATTTGCAAATCATTACGCACCTCCCTCATTAAAAACTTTTGGGATGACTGAGAAAAAGAAATATGAAAGACACTGGTAAATACGCTCCTCCTCCATGTTTAAAAAAAAATGAAAGAGATGCACGACAACAGACAAGTCTTTATGCTGATAATTTCTCATTGGTCCCTAGGGCAGGTACACAAGCCTAATAAAGGAGACTTCTGCTAGGCCTTCATTTTAAAATAAACTCAAATCACACAAGAATCTTAACAAGAACTGCTGGAAAGGTCATAACTTGTTTCAAGGGTAATTTTAAGGATGTCTAAAAAATGAAGAATGATTCTGCACTGTAAGCATTGCTAAATTTATACTCGGGGTCTTGTGATACAGGTAGGTATTGTACCTTTAAAAAGAACAGAATACGAAGCAACTTTCAAGGCTTCACAGCAAAGTAGCTCAAGTGATGTTGACATAGGCATTCTGTATTCTGGCCTAGGGGCAGCAAGGCAGTGGGTAATAAGCTTTGATTACTAAGTTCACTTTATTCAAATGCCTGATTTTTATGGGCAAGCATATTATTATCTCACATGAACTGTAGTGTAGGATTTTCTTTTAAGAATGCACTAAAACCGATCTGACAAGTCAGGCTTGCTCCTCACCTGCCAGGCTCCCCCTGCAGTTTGATATGTATCCTTTAGCAAGAAAGGTAAGACCCTTCTTAAATAAGCAGAAAGGAAAAAACCCTCTTGCATGCTCTTCTTATTCACGAACATGCTTTCACCATAAAATCCAGTCACCCCATTACAATTTTTATCTGAAAATATTTTAGGCTCTGCTTAGGCAAACAGATCCCAACCCTGAAGAACAGTGCTTTATTTCAGACAGATTGCGGGAGCCTGAATACTGATTTAATCTATGCAGCTAAACACTGCAGGATAATGTACAAGATGAGCATCAATGGCTGATGGCTGCCTCTTTACAGACATACTGTGTTTCAGAAAGTTGCTAGTAATAAATGGGTAACAGCCAAATTTTAGGAAAATTTTCACTGGCAGTCTAACTCTCCCCACTAATATTCTGTCACGGGATTTTTTTTCTCAGCAGGCCTTTCAAAAGTGTTAAATGCAACGTGTTTAACACAGCCTGAATGTTTTGTGACAGTGGACAAATGAATGACAAGCACAAGTCAGACTGGCACAGAGATTTCATACCTTGCATCCTCAGGAGACTCAGCAATTAAGTGGTAGGTCCTATCGCCCATTATTAGATCAATACCGTTTTCTTTTCCTGTATTATCAACAATCTCTCTGAAAAAGAAAGCACAAAGATTAAGCATTACAAGTTGTCGATGTCTGGAAAATTCTGTTCTGCCAAGAGGCTCACAAACCACTGACACTTAAAATAACAGCAGTCAGCCTTAAGCAGGTTTATGTGCAAGGCTCACAATGTGGTTTATCAGACAGTATGAATTCATCAAACTGTAGCTGTTTTTTCTGCCTATTTCTGTACAAATATAATAACTCTGATTACTGTCACTATACCAAGTTGACTACTCTGTTACTGTTTTAACAAGAGATAATGCCTTTAAAGAAAAGGCACTATCGAACCTCAAGAGAGGCAAGGATGACTGAGTTGAGAAACGGACATATTTCTCAACTGGCTGCATACCCAAGTAATTTTTGGAGTGCTAAAAAGAAAGCTCTTGAAGATTAAAACCAAAAAGCAAACAAAACTTGGATTAGTGATTCTGTGTGGCTGTGAGTCAGCATAAAGACAATTCCAAAGATGGCTTCCAGAAAAAGCTGAACATTCATCTGCTGAAAAATTACATCTTTCTGATGTGTCGTTTGGACATCTAAGTATTGGTATAGTAAATAGCCATGAACCACAAAGCACAAGATTTTTAAGGAATATTTGAAGTACTATGTCAGGTTTTCCTGAAGCTTCAGAAATCAACTTGATTTCTTTCTTGCTGTTTTACTGTATTTGGAGCTTATTATTTCCTTAACTAGCCATACTTCCTTATCAGCTATACCATTCTCCTAAATCTCTATCCTATAAACAATATATGCAAGCTCTGCTTATCAGGCTCATTAGGACAATTTATCTCCTATTTAAACAAAAATCTATGATTCTGTCCTGTTGGCTTAAATTTGGTTTCCTTCCCTCCGTATGTTGAGCAGCGTCCAACAGAATCCCTCCCTGTTCTGTGTTTTAAATGAAGCAGCCTAAGATTTATTTAATTTGCGCAGGGTCCCTAATGTGGAGTGGTGAAATATGTAAGTCAGACGATGCATTAGGAATGCACTCAGTGAATATTAAAGTTACATACAAAAGCTATTGCTTATTTCTCATAACATGCACCTCTTTAAATACAAGTATGCTTTCTTTTAGCTGTTTTATACACAAATAGTCATTGATTGAACCTACAGTTCCAGTTAGGTTCAACAACCTTTGACAATTTTAAACGTACATTCAGCGATGAACTTCAATAGGGCACAGTCGATGAAAAAATGCGACAAAAGAAAAAAGACAGTTTAAACATATTAGAAAACAATGCTAGATACATGCTATGGTACATGAGACAGAGTGGTAGGAACTTCAGTGTCTATTTAGAGATTTGCTTGACAGTCAGTAGCCCACTGGTTTTACAAGAGCAAGTCAGGATGCTCACTGAAGCTATTTACTTTGCCCTGCTTGAAATCAAGCTCAAGCCAGGACTTCCAAAGAAAAGATTAATGTAAGCTTTCTATTTAATTCAAGTACTCTGTTAAATTAAGAAAATAAAAAGGATAGTTGCAGATTACAAGAAGCAGAGTGGAATGAAGTGCTACAGCCATTGCTATTTTTCTCTTCCTTTGAAGAAAGCTCAGGCACACTTTTATACAGAAATGAGACTACCAGTGTTAACACACTCTAATTTTTAAATTTGGTTGGATAATAAAAAGTTCATAAAGCACACTGACTGTTTAGAAGGAAAAAAATACCATCTCTTAGAAAACTTTTTCAGGAAGCATAGATTTTTAAGGTACAAGGAACTTTAGTTACTTACCTTACCAGATGTAAGTTACTAAGTTAGGTTTAGTAATTTTTTTTAAAATTAATATACACATTTTAAAGAGCATCCTACCACTACCACAATTATTTCAAACATGAAAAAAAAGAATCATAAATGCACGCAGAAGATACAGCTTTGACCAGCTCTTACTTAAATATATTCAGGGCCTATTAATTCCACCCTCTTTATTCTAGGTTTGCCTGCAGCTATGGACTTGGCAACATGCCCCAAATTGCCTTGGGAATCATTACAGACTAAGTAGGGCCTCTAGTCTGGGAGAAAGCATAGACAGGTTCATTATAGCAGCAGTTTTCTGAAGTATTTGGCACTGGCTTAGCTCTGAGCACTCTGGGGACTAAAGAGAGAGCCAAGTAAGGACAACACTTGCTTTCAGTAACTCCATCACACACACTTTTATGGTTGCATTCACACAATTTGAAGGCAGGCACTAAACATCTTCCCAGATTAAGACTCAGGAAGTATTTAGGAGAAACTATGCCTAACATACAAAACCCCATATAAACCTACTTGGCTGTTCGGACATCCATGGCACCCTTTAGCTTTTCTTCACTGTCATTTTCGAAGTACATCAACCTGGACTGTCTGAGAACAAACCATCGTTTCTTCCAGTTCCTTCTGGAAAGCGTAGATGATCCACCCCCCTTTTTGTGAAGCCAACCCTGCTTAAGTGCTTCCTGCTTGGAACGAAACCACAGGAAGGTCTCATCTTTCAGGACACACCAGCGTCGCTTCCATGTGTTTATTAAGCCACCTGGCAAGAGAGACAGATGTGGGTTTATACCTAGGTAAGAGAAACAATTATAATGTAAAACAGAAGCGGTGACCAAACTAACGCTGGAAGACGCTGACCAATGATGCTACACTTAAACTGAGTCTCTGCTATAAGCCACAAAACCAAAGATCTTACTTTTGCGTATCCTTAAGGCCACCAATATTGCTGTCTACCTTAAAGATTACAGTAAGTCTCTACATAACAGAAACATGTATGTAGCATCTATACAATTATATATACTTATACATAACATATATATAAATAATAAATTATTAAAAAGTCTTACTGCACTTGAGAATCAGATCTTTAACACTGTTTTCAATGTATCTCAGTGACAATCTAAGAAAACTTTAGTGTTAAACTCTGTCCTCTCTCCAGGTTATTTGGGGGTAACAACATTCAACTGAAACCCACAAAACCTGAAAAAGCTACACTTAAGAGTAGGAAATACCCTAAGGTGAGCTCAGTCATACCAAAGTGTGGCTGTAAGGCAGACAATAGACCTTGCACTGTAGTTACATCACAGCCATCAAAACCGTGACCAAGCCAATATACTCCTGTCATTCCACAACTTACTGCTAACTATGTCAGAAAGTAAAAGCCCTGCTAGTGATGCCTGCATTATTTTTCACACAAACATAGCTGTGCCCACATTCATCACTGTTCCTATTCCAGGAAAATATGTTATACTATGGTGATGGGTACCAAAGATTCATCTAAATGGTAATTTACTATCAATCATCAGAAGGTAAGACCAAGAATCTTAACCAGAGAATTCCTGTGTATATTCTTTCAGTTTCTCATGCTCCTTTGCCACACATACCTTTTCTTGTGTCTTTCAGGTCCAAAATGAAAGTCAACTGAGGTCAGTAAAACTGGCCTGCGATGCAGAATGCTGTCTATGTTACAGGGTTTTGGGAGCAGGAATCAGTTTTCCTCAAAGTTTGGCACAACTTGACTTTGTGAGTTATTTTGTTCTATTTATATTGGATATTCAATTGCTTACGAGCCAGCAAAGATGTAAAATGAAACAGAGGCAGCCCAAAGTGTTGATGTTCCTTTGCAGAGGGGACAAACACTGCTAGATGTAAGCCACTGCAAGTAACTTAATTTAAGAACAGTTGAAATTTAAGTTACTTTTCCACCCTCCTTTGAAGAATAAGAAAATAGCTTAACTGTACAGGAACTGGAGTTCAAGGTATAATAAACATTTCTGGTTATTTTGTATATTTAGCAAATTCTGATTCACCCAGTACCTTTCATGTACAGAAAACTGTGAAAGTAGGGCAGGCTGACACAGCTGTAGACTGAATCCCTCCGGTAGGAAAGTTCATCATCTGTATCAAACCTGGAGTCAAAGTCTTCTTCACTGTCTTCAAACTAGAGAAAAGAGGAAATAAAGGTGAAATGATCTCTCAGGGTAGGGTTTAGATAAAACTGGTTTAGGAGTCTTCAGCTAAAACATCTTATGATGTATTGGAAGGGCATGATTCCTCATTGCTTTTTGTCCAGCTAACAAAGGAAGGAGTACATCACAGTAAGGTGCAGCTTGAACTGTTTGATTATACACTAGCCCTAATCTCATGTAACAAATCTATAAACCAGCTTTGTAACTGCTCAGGAAAGTTATCCCCTTGCAAGAGCATGGCCAAGTTATGCTACCTTGTGCAACCTCCCTCTATCACTGATGTGCTGTGAGTAACAGTTTAGAAAAGTCTTGAAAAACAAACATATTCCACAAGCTGCAGTAATACCTTTCCTCCACCCTCACCCCAAATAATCAGAATTTCTGTTCTGTATCAAACACATCCAGAGTTGTGCAACAGGAAGGAGTCCTCAACAGAGACAGCTAAAAGTGTTTCTGTCTTAGGCAAGAACTGTTAATTTATCCCAATGACCAGGATGGCTCTTTGATGACTGGTTTGCAGTACATAACTATATATATTTTAGTGTAAATGTTTTCTTTCTAAGTAAGTTGGTGTTGCTGAAATAGTATCTTACTTTCCCAACCAGTCTCACAGAAATATTCTGTGAGTAGCAGGGGAAATTATATTCTTCTGAAAAACATTTGCAGGAGTAAATCCCACAGTATACTACTCAGTAACAACACTGAAAAACAGCTTCTCAGTATGAGTGTCTGCATAATTTTAACATTTGCCATCAAGTGAAATTTACTCTCCAAGTAATCTTGAAATACATCTGGCATTTCTGGGACTTCTGTGAGCAGTTTTATTCCTGTATCCTGTAGCAACTTGCATGCATAACAGAATCTGGTTTTTATTTCCTGAAATCAATTCCCCACCTGGTACCTTAACTCCAAATACACACAGAGAAGAATTTTGCTTATGAATTATGTCCAAGGCCATGCACTGAGCTCCTCACCAAATAATGTGAAATTCTGCATTAAGACACATAGAAACATATCCTTGCATAAGCTTAGGACTGCAAGCACCATCTGAACCACTTCTAACTCTAATGCACTCACCCCAGTGGCATCTAGATGGCAACAGACAACTACGTCCATACACAGTCTAAGCAAGTCAAACTGCACAACACAGACATTTGTAACAACAGCTACAGTGATTCTAAGGCTGCACAGTGGGAAAAAAAGGAAATCAGGAAGCACATATCAATTATTAGATAATAAAAACAGTGATACTTACAGAAGACTGAGCTCCTTCAGAGCTAAACCGGTATGCTCCAGAGCTATTGTATGTCCCAACTGAGCATCGGTAATCTGGTGACCACTGGCTACTGTGTGAATTAGAGAAGGTCACGCTGCTACCAGAAGTAATAGCACCATCTTCATAATCGTCTTGGTCGTAATCATAGTCTCCATCGGGAGAAATAAGTTCCACAGAATTTGGGGGTCTACATGATACATTTTCTGGCATGCAATATGTGGATTCACCACTTGAAGAGTTGTGGAGACTGACTGTATCATGGGCAGGAGGTATAAGCATGGCGTTGCTAGCAGCAGGAATTGTTGGCACCACGGTATCATTCATATAGGGATCCTCTTCTGAGGAGTCATCGCTTGTTCTGATGCCACTGGTCCTTTGATCAGAATGGCCATGCTCACTTGGGTTGGGCGAATCCTTAAATGCATCATCATCAGCTTCAAAGCCCTCATCTACCTCCTCCTCAGGATATGGCTGGCTGAAGTTAAAATTGGGTTTTTCACTGCAGGCATTTCCAGTCTGTTCAGTCAGCTCAGCAGGATACCCACTGCCCACAGAGAGAGACCTCTCAATGTTTCGGACACATTCATCAATCTCATCAAAGTTCAGGGATTCCAGGAACTCCTGGGCTGCTCGACATGCTTCGTCCTCAAGCCGCCGGAGTTCCTCATCTCGAAGCTGCTGCAGCCTCTGTAATGAAGCCTCTGTCAAGGACAGCTCCTGCTGCTTCTTCACACGCTGCAGGTCTTCAATTTCTTTTTCCAGCCGCAGGATTTCTTCCACCTGCCTGCTTTCTTTCTGCTTCTCTACCTCTTGCTTCAGCTCTGCCTCCTTCTGGGCTTTCTGAATGGCAGCCAGTTCCTGCTTCTTTCTCTCTTCTTCAGCCTGCATCCAAAATAAAATAAATGAAAAAAAACCCCAAAAAACTTAAAATAAAGCACTTCAATGCAAGATTCCTTTTTTTACACTTATTTATTTCAAAAGCACTATGCTCCCCCCATGCTGTTCCATTTAAAAGGACCCTTATCCCTACATCAAAAGCGAAAGGAAAGAAAAAGAAAAACTAAAGCACAATTACATTTGCTCACAGATACGGGAAGGCTCAAGTACGTGCAGAAAGTTCAGTCTTTGCCAGAAATTAAATGAAGCATGAGGTGAAAGAAATTTCCATGCAAACAACTGTATCAAGTTTCCTTTTGCTTTATCTGCCAACTCCTGTAATAAGTTTAGTTTAAATGCCACAGATGCCTTTTAGTTTTTTAATGGCTGGGTTGAGATACTCAAATAAACAGGATGGCTGAAAGCATAAAGAATATAATTTACCTGCTGGGCAAGACGCTCTGCTTCTTGCCTTTGTCTTTCCCTAAAAGTGAGGGAAGAAAACAAGTTAGTAAATCAAGCTCGACATAAGCTCATCACACACCTTTGCTAGGGCAATAGCTCAGTTTGCAAAGATCATCTGCCATATGGAAAAGACAGCCAAAAATAAGGTCACTAAGAATATGTTTGTGAATATGAAACTACCATGATAGCCAGAAGAATCTTTTAGCACGAGAAGCAAGGGTTTCCAAAATCACATGATAACAACCTGAAATAAAGGCTATTCAGACCAAAACCTGGTATGGCACAGACAGGAGAGTGATGCAAGATAGCATACTGCACCTTTCTTCCTCCTCTTTTCTTCTTTCCTCCTCTTGTCTCTGCTTCTCCTCTAGTCGCTCCCTGTAAACACGTCGAGCAAGCTGGCCTCGCCGCTGCTTCTGAAGGATTATGGCTGCTTTCTTCAGGCACAGGAACTTTTTCCTACCGCTAAATGCTCTGTAGTTCTTCTGTATCACAACCACACAGTAGAGAACCTTTCTATACCGCTTCCTGGGAGAAAAATAGCAGATTTCTAAGGAAACAGGGAACTAATGAGGAGTGGCAAGAGGTTTTGCCATGGTGATTTGCAATAATGAGCCATGATAGTAAAACAATTTATTAGTTCTAGTTCTGTGATGGTTTCCCCATTCTCTTTCACATTCTCCTCCCTTTGAGAAGAGATTATTTCCTTTCTATCTCAGCACTGTGTCTTCATTAAGTAAATGCACATTACACCTGTCTTACATATCCTTATGCCCCTGACAAGGAGATACTAAAAGGACAGCTCTGTGTGTGTGCACCCATGTGGAGAAAGAATATACAGAGATAGTCATCCCACAACTATAAGAACAAGTATCATGAGCTGCAGGATAGCTCCGTCATTAAAAAAAAAGCAATATAGTTTTTAAGTAACATACTGGAGAATATAAGGACAGGACTAATATACACATGAAAAGAAATGACCTCATTGTGCAAACAAGTTTCCTTAAACTGTCCTCAACTGATCTGCAGAAAAAGCAAAGAAATTAACCTATGGGATGAGCAATTCCACCTAATACATAATGCATGAAGCCAGGTAAACAAGTGAAACATCAATCAGTTACCTCATGTCATAGTTCTTTAAGACCTAAACTCTTTTCTGACCATGCTGAAGCAAAGATTAATCAGAATCTCAGCTGGTGACTTGGGGCAGCCCCATTAGGTGCCATCCAGCCACAGTTCCTACCATGGATCTAATGCCATGATACAATTATATGGATATTGGCTGACCTCTAAACTTCCATAACATCCTATTCAAACTCCACTGTGTTTTATTCATGGGTCTGGCAAAGATACCAGCTGCTGTTTTCAAAAGTCAACTACAGGATTTGGGTGCCTGGTCCCTAGAAAAAGTTAAGTATTGCACCAGAAGGATTTAACTCCATGACACTCCACCCATTTATTTCAAAGCGTGTTTATTCATATTCTTATCTAGTCACTTACCGGGCTGCATAACCTAAGATGTGCGCTCGGATAATCATTGCTGCCTTGGTGACTTCCACCTCTCGCTGTTTCTCCAACTTGTGTTCCAAGGACTCCCGGAGAAACACCTACAAGAGAAAACTTCTGGCTTAACAAATTGCAGAAAGCATTGTATATAAAAGACAGCAAGGTGCTGCCAATGTCAGCCCAAGCTTCAAGCCTCAGGTTTGAATCCAGGGACAAACATACCATTTCCTCAATAGAGAATTAAAAACCAAAATGTATTCCTCTTAGAAAAGAATACCTGCAGATGATGCTCTAACTTTGGATTTCACTGGAAAGAGCCTGATTACACTAATGTGAATTTTAATTAGGAGCAGGATTTTTCCAAAAGCAATGTAATTCGTTAAACAGCCTTTTCCCACCAAAGAGTAACACAGGCCAAAGAACCTGTAGGACTTAGCTTGAACTTCCTGAGTTGAGGGGCAGAAATACCACCTGATACTTTAGGTGTTTTACAGTAACATCACCACAGTGTGGTGATGAGGAAAGTGTGTGAACAGTAGGGGCTCTGCTAAGGGAGGAGGGCTGCAAAAACATCTAAAAGCAGGAATACTTCCTGAAAGTGTTTTGAGTTTTTCCTTGCTGTGAAAAAGCCCAAAACAACCAACCAAAAACCAAAAAGCACCAAACAACAACAAAAACCCACCCAAACCCTGGACTTTTTAAGGTGTTCAAGTAGAAAAAAAGGTAGTTTTTTCCTCTGTGTTTAGGGAAAAAAAAAGCCCATCATCAAAGCCAAAGCAGCAGCATACCTGAGGAGAGGCACACTTGTGAGTTTTGAATGCAGCTCAAAAGCAACTACATTTTACCACAAATCACCTAATACTAAGGAATATAAAAAGTCCCACAGAAAGTCTCAGAGTTCCAAGATACAAGTTGCACCAAGCAGCTCTTTCTAGATCAAGTTTTTACTCATGGACAAAGCCTTTTCTTTTACTCAGTGGGCAATCCTTCAATGCTCTGCACACACTGGCTTTAAAACCACAACAAAATTCTGCTTCAGAAAGGCATTCAGCTATATCCTGAACAAAAATGGACGTTAAGCCTGTGTTAAGCCCAGGCTTTCCTGAGCAGGTGCATTGCAGCTTGAGATGTAAAAGATAAGGGGGGGGAAAAAAAAAATCACACTGAAGCTAAATCATCATAATGTTGTAAATCCCCTTTTTAAATAATGTGGGCAGGATAGTGCCCCATCATGCCATGTTCGGTCTGAAACCAGTGCCCTCTTGTTCTCTTCTACAATAAGCTGTTTACGAAGACTCTTACAAATGTGCAGGCAGCTCCGGAGGAGGAGGAGCCCAGGACCCAGGAAGGGAAGTTATAACAGAGCTCTGGCTCCTGCCGAGGTCCTGATGAGCTGGTTAAAACAATTTCAGGTTCTGATAAATATATGTCCCTAAGATGCCAAGGCACTGCTCAGGGTCCACGCATGAATACCATTAATACACTACATCTGGAAGTATAATGGGAAGCACAGCCCAGCTCTGCAGCCAAATGTTATCACTGTATTATTTGTATGCCATTGTCTACAAAAATGGGATGAAAGATGACTTCAGTTGACATCAGCATATTTCAGATTCTATCTCTTACCATAACTGTAAAACAAATCAGCTTTCCCTCTGAGAGTCCTTAGGTGTGCAGAAGAGTGGAGGAAACCCTCCAAACGATGCAGGTGTGGGGAGAAGAAGATGAGGTGGAAGGGCACTTCACACAGAAATCAATCAGATTTTACAAAATATTACTGCTACCTTATGGTAATGAGAGGGTGTTTTTTTCCCACAATTCTAACAATTGACAAGAAAACTGCAAGTGTAACACATAATTCATCAAACTATTTCTGGGTGTGGTTTTGTTCTTTCTCCACTACAGAAGACCTGGGAGCACCAAAAGAGTTACCCACGGGGAAAAAAAAAGATGAGAAAGCCATCTGCAGAGGCCTGGGGGATGATCCTTGGCAGTGATGGTTTGTAATGCACTCTCTAGTTCTTTGCACCATGCATTTTTAATATTTAGGAAATCTCAGATCCTGCAATGGGGAATCTTCTCCCGAGTACAACATGCTTTCACATCACGTAAGTCCAAAAGCACGAATTCACAAGGAGGGGAAACTCTGCACACAGCTGTTGTCCAAAATCAAATTTGCAAAACCAGCTTGAAAGTACACCTGGATTGTTTCATTTTTCCAATTAAAATACCATTATTTTAATAAAAATTATTTGATTTATTCTGAGGGGGAGGGAGGGACAGGGAGGAAGTTGTGAACAAAGTTCAGGTTGTCCAGTAGGTCCTCTGCAGCTGTACAGTATAAACCCTGTCCCCTCGGCTTTGTAAAAGCACCAGCCCCACAATATGCAGAGCCAGATTATTTTACCTTATTTTTTCCAAGCTGCCACTCAGTGCTTGTGTTGTCATACAGACGAAGTAGGACGGCACATTTCTCATTTACATCTTCAGGCAGAGTTAAGTTTCTCATGAGGACTTTATACCTGTCAACCCAAAAGCACTTATTACTTCATTTAGGAGACAAGTTCTATCTTTGCCAGATTATTTCTTTTTCTTATTAGATTTTCACTTTGTTCCCCAACATGGGAACACTGATTTGGTACCCGTGACTCTTATCTGAAGTGCACAAGTCACTGTGATTACCTTTTATAAAAGTCCTGAAAAGGCCTTCGGACCGGGAAACCGGCCCTCCGAATCCTGACTGTCTCCAGCATCCCAGAATAGCGCAGCTGGTTGAGCACCACTGTCTGATCAAACTGGTCTGGCATCTATAATGAAAAGGTTCAAAACAAAGGTTTAATAGCAATGGTTAGAGATATCAGGGGAAATAAACAAAGGGCAGATTACATGAATCTGAAATGCACAAAGGCTAAAAACTGGCTACACAGTGTCTTAAAGGCTTTAGCACTTCTGAGCATATAAAAATGTATCTATAGGAAGGAATTAAAGGGGTAATTACACAGTATCATTTCCACAGCCACAACATTTACAGTCATTTAATCTGATCAGCTCATACTTTCCGTTTCATGTGTATTTGCAGGCCATTGCTGTGCAGGAAGAAATGACAGAAAGAAGCACATGCAGCTAACAGGGCAGCTTGACTTTTTGTTTCTTCAGCAACTGAATTTACAGTCCCTGTAGATGATCCCAAACGTTGAAGATACACAAACACAGTGGTGTGGTACAATTTTAGAAATAAACCAAACCCACAAGGGCAGAAAAGATTTCATTTTTAGTGTAGTGACAATTCATTTACTATGGACAAGGATGTCAAATCTCAAATAAGCTTTATTTCAAAGAGCTTCTACTTGTTGCTATTCTGAACAGCAGAAATGTTTTCATCTGTAAACAGAAAAAAGAAAAAATCTGCTTCTCTGAAATAAGTTTCCCTTATTTTGCATGCAATTCTTTCAGCATCATTTTTCATTTAAAAAGCAGATAACCCCATAGCCACTTAAGTAATGAAAAACCTGTGAATACTGATCAGTATGTTCCTGCCCTTTGGAGCCTCAGGAATCCTCTTGTCTCACTTCAGAATCCCCCAAGTCACTCATACTTTCACCATGTTTTGAGGTAAACCAGCCACAGACACACAATGCTACTCAAGGTAGTGCTAACTGCTGCCTTGCAAAATGCCAGCTATCCCAAGAGTGAAATAATACCACATGTAAATGCACCGTTTAATTTATCAGCATAATCATCCACTTTAACACACCAGCTGACCCTCCTGCAGAGTTATTTTTGCAGGGCTGGAGTACAGTGCATAGTATTTTGCAAGAAGTTCAGAAGGTGGAATGTCATGGATACAGTCAATGGTTCATGTAAGACCTCTTCAGCTGATAGAAATGGCAACAAAATCAAGCCCTGAGCAACTGCAAATAAGAGGGCTCTCTTGATATTTATTAACTGGCTTTAAGAATCAAAATAATAGAATAGTTCGGGTTGGAAGAGACCTTCAAAGGTCATCTAGTCCAGCCCCCTTGCAATGAACAGGGACATCTTCAATGAGATCAGGTTGCCCATAACCACATCCAGCCTGGCCTTGAATGTCTCCAGGTGGTGCATCCAGCACCTCTCTGGGCAACCTGTGCCGTTGTAAAAAATTTTTTTCCTTTCATCCAGCCTGAATCTCCCCTTTTTCAGTTTAAAACCACCACCCCTTGTCCTGTCACAACAGGACCTGCTAAAAAGTCTTTCCCCATCTTTTTTATAGGCCCCCTTTTAAGTATTGAAAGGCCAAAATAAGGTCTCCCCAGAGCCTTCTTTTATCCAGGCTGAACAAGCCCAACTCTCTCAACCTTTCCTCATACGAGGGATGCTCCATCCTTCTGATCATCTTCATGGCCCTTCTCTGGACCCTCTCCAATAGGTCCACATCTTTCCTGCACTGAGGACTCCAGAGCTGAATGCAGTACTGCAGATGGGGTCTCACCAGAGTGGAGTAGAGGAGGAGAATCACCTCTCTTCACCTGCTGGCCATGCTCCTTTTAATGCAGCCCAGCATATGATTGCCTTTCTGGTCAGCAAGTGTACATTACTGGGTCATGTTGAGCTTCTCGTCAACCAACACTTCAAGTCCTTCTCAGGGCTGCTCTCAGTCCAGTCTCTGCCCAGCCTGTAGCTGTGCCTCAGATTGTCCCAACCCCGGTGCAGGACCTTGTATTTGTACAAAAGCTTTGTATTTTATTAAATGCTTACAACAAAGATACTGATACTGTTGGGTATTACCACCAGTGTTTTCCGTACATACCACAAAACCACCCTTTGAATGTCTGTCCACACACTCACCTGCCAGCCTGCTTCTTTTCAGGTGGTTGACAATGTCCGATAAGAAAGGGAAGTAATGAACACAGATGGAAGCACAAATCACAAGGAAAAACACTGAGTTTTCACCTGTGCAGCCCAAGGCTGATGCGTGCCACAAGCAGACACAGGTCAATACATCTTTTCTTGTTCAACACTTACACCTGCTTTAGTCTTTTTACCCACCCAGGCTCAAAAGGTGATGTTCTTCATGAAACTTTTAAACAAAACAGGTTCTTTTGTGTGTTGCGGTGGGGAAGCAGACACATGGATGGAAGTGAGGATACACCAAAGCCAAGCAAAACTCTGGTGATGTGATAGAAGTGTCTCTCAAAAGGGAACACCTTGCACTTTGAGAGCCAGATGGCTGCTGCACCACCTAATCCTGTTCTTGCCAACCCCAGCCACTTAGAAAGCCAAAAGTCAGACCCACAGTTGGCTTGAAAGCTCCTGTTACTTTTTAAAAAGGAAAAACCTTTCTCTTTCCATCCCTGTCTTGAGTTGCAGAAACTGCACCAACATTTTCACAACCTGTTTCCTGCAGCTATGGAAGTGAGAAGCAGCCCTGCTCTGTCACCAGCAGCTGGGACTGACACACAATCACCTAACTTCAGATACCTGTATGTTTAAAGAAAAACATAAAACGCTGTAAGAGATGTTAACATGGTTATCAAAGCAGGGCAACATAAATACCATCGCAAGTTTAATTACATAACCCTACTCCTCCACTTTACATTAGTTATTTTTAATTACAGACACACAAGGCTTCTAAATTGGAGGGTCAAATCCTGCCCTGGCATATCATTGGAATTACATCTGCAACAAGTCTGGCTGCCTTGAAAAAACTTGGGGTGGTGGCAAGAGATGTGCCACAGTCATCTCTTACACTTTTCAATACTGAGTACTGAAAGATACCTCCTTCTTCACCTGGGGGTTTTTGACCAAGCCATTTCAGCAAATTCGTCAGCAAGGAGGAGAACTGCAGCCAGTCACAGAGGGAACTCAAACCCTAAACACTAAAATGCATCCAAAGTTTTCCATGTCTAACGAAAACAGCCAAGAAGTAACAAATGCAGTCCTGTGCATAACACCACAGCATCCAGTGTATCCACGTTATGACTTGGTGATACATTCATCTGTGGATGAAGAGGATTTCAGGCTCAATGGTACAAACACTTGCAGGCAGGGATAATGTCCAGTCAGCAGGACTCCTCACACTTAAAAAAATCAAATGCATGTGCATTTATAGACCCAGAGTGCAAGTGCTATATAAACCCCGCTATTAAACTGCAGACACTTACAAGACAGAGAATGATGACCTTCTCCACCTGAATGATGCTCAGAGCAGCACTAAAGAGTTCAACTTGCAATAGCACAAAATCCCATGCAAAGGGTTACCTTTGCAGCCAGTGCTCAGTCTTGTCTCTTTACTGGTGCTCCTTCCGACTTGCTATGGTAAGCAAGCTAACTGTTGGATTTATACTAAAGTAACACAGGATAGGACTTATCTCTGGGGTCTGCTGAATTTTTACCAATGTTGCTGTGAAAACTGTACTTGTTTCACAAATGAACAATTGGGAAGAAATTGTATTCTGTAGGAAAATTTCAGGCAGACAAAAGAACCATAACTGATTGTAAAAAAGGGTGTCTTCCAAAGTAAAAATCTGAATTAAGTGCTAAAAGTAAGACTCCTCCAAAGTATCATCAAATTTATAAAAAAGAAGGCAACAGAAAAGGAAGTCAACTGATAGACGCCAAAATTGTCTGAGACACATTACCAACTTCAGATCAACTCCATTTTCCATATATATTTCACTTTTATCAAGGAATGGCAGCACTAACCCACTCCGACACACAAAATCGCCAGGCACCAGCTAGAATCACATGGATCACAGCCACGTTCGGGCACTGAGCAATATCAACGTAAAATTAATAGCTACAAGTCAGGTCTGTTCTACTTGATAAAGGTGGCTTTTTGTGGTGCATTCCTTCATAGCACAACTTGTAATTTATCATTCCCTGAATCCAAGAGTCTCCACTAAATTTCCACCAGACAGCACTGAAGCCAAGACTTCAATGCTGGCAAGGCTCCGGCTCCTAAAGCTGGTAAATGGTTGCTCTGATCTGTTGTGAGCATCCTAAAGGGCAAAGCTGCTGCCTGAAATCACAATAAGAAGCAGCCGTTGGGACAGACAATTAACATCTACACATGATCTTCATGATGAAATAGTTCTTAGATTACAGTCTGACTGAGGTTCGAAAAAACACCACCCCTTTGCCCTGAACAGCACCCTTAGTGGAGACCCCAAGCATACGAATAACACACACACAGAACACAACATTTTCTTGTTCTGTGCATCATTTGCTCCCTCCACTCCTTGCTGTGGAAATCCCTCTTCCACTACTGGCTGCTGCAGAAGAGTACAGGCACAATAATGACAGACTACAGCAGCCTCACAGATTTTATTGGAAGAACTTCACGGGGAGATTGGCTGGGGAGAAAAAGAAAGAAAAACACTGCAAGTCCCTTGTTTATAGATTTCTCTTTGAGACCTTGAGTAGGCTATGTATGTCAGCTTTGCTGAACACTAGAAGTGTTGGTTTTCCTGTTTTAGGAAAAGTGTTTTGTAGAAGACAGGTACAGAGAAAGAAAAGATGAAAACTAGGTAAGAGAATGTGAAAAAGTAATTTTTTATTTAAAACCCAGTAAGTTTTCTCAATGTCTTAGTTTTTTAAATCTTCTCTTCCTGAAATGAAGTCTTGGCAATTTTACCCTGGCAAAACAAGCAGAAATGAAAGAGGTCAATCTTCCCCTGCTTTTTACAGTGGGTTTTGAACTTTCTTCACATCCAAAATAATCCTGGTATTTCTTCAGAATTAGGGGGACTTATTAAGCCAGGTCTTTCTGAAACGTTTCCTGTGGTCTTCTAATTTCAGTCACCAGTTCCACAAGTTAAAACCAATGCCAGGCTTTCCTCCCAGACACTTTGAAAAGTGTGAATAAATTAACTTCTAATATATAACCAGCTGAACTGATACAAAAATTTTTGCATGCTCATTGTTTGCCTTTTTTGAACTACACCATGCTTAGTGATTCTTATCCATACATACTGCTTGGCAGCCTTTTCTTGTGCTGAGGATTTGAGCGAGTAACTTGAAAGAAGTAAAAGGGAAACACCTGCACCTACACTAGGAGAACATGCTGTAAAGCCAGGATGGGCAGGGTAACCTCCTTGTCAAACCTAGAGACTTCAGCTGCAGTGCCATGTTGGTTACCCTCCTTCCTCCAACAAACCGTTTTACCCCCTGCTCTTCCGATCTTCTAGACGTTATTTCTTCACAGTTGCTTGCATTGTAAACATTGATGGTATTATTCAACAGTTTCAACTTCAGAACTGCTGCATTTCCAGCACAAGGAGCATTAAAACCAATGTGTATCCTGCCCAGGGACCTGGAGCATCAGGTCTTGCTGACCTAAGAGCATTTCAAGGTAAAAAACCCTCTATGGTCTTCTCCAGCACACAGCTAGCTGTAACTGGAACAGGCTCAGGTCAAAACATATGCAAGTTTGATGCCTGCTTTGTTTTTGAAGACATTCCCTTACTGTCCCAGAGTACATGTGTCCACAGCGAGAACATGGTAGACTTGAAAAGTTTATTTGGTTTTTCTACCGCATAGCACTGGCAAGTCAAGGAATACTTGGATAAACATACATAACATGTTTTGCATGTCCAAAATTCTGCTGGCCTTTATTCACACACTCACCTAAAAATCCCATTAAAAAAAACCTGTAAAAATTATTAATGCTGTTGGTGTAACTTGCTAGAAAAGTAGCATGGCTATACTGCAAAAATGCTTGTGCCTCAAAAAATTCTGCTGCAAACTCCAGGACAGATTTCACTGCAAACTCAGTAATGATATGCTGGCTCCTTTACACAATCTCTACAGGTCTGAACGTGAAAGTACTGCATTTAACAATAGCAAGCACTTACACGATTAGCTGATCTTCTCTTCAACTCCAACTACTGCACCTGACCTGTGTGACTCATAGCACTGAGTATTGCAGATAAGAGACAGACTTCAGAACTAGCCACTCTCATGCCACAGGTTAAGAGTTGCCTGTGCTAAAAATAACACTGTATAGAAGCAACATTGTAATTTTAGAGTTCTTCAACTGTACCAGAACAGTCAAAGGAGGAGACTCTATAAATGAATGTGAAAATGCTTTTGTATCTATATTCAGTCTGTCACCCAGCTTACTTTACAAGCAAGGGCATCTCAAGGATATTTTTAAGATAGGATTCCATTTAAGAACTATGAAGCAGTACATTACCACACTGACCATTTGCACTAGGTGTTTAAAGGTTTCAACTAGGTCAAAGCGCTGCTGAGTTACATCCATCTACAAAGATGCTGTAGTCATATTTCTGGTCCTGCTTGTCTAAATATAGCAAACGTAAGAGTTGGAACTAGCTTCATGATTGGAGAAGAGATGCTGAAGTGATTCTGATGGGCTTGCTGTGGTTTCAAGTTTTCATCAACAATGATCAATAAACCCACCATCTACATTTATTAGTTACTGTCACAGTACTCTTCCATTTCAGAGTAATCTTCTTGTTTGGTTTGTATGGACAAAATGCTACCTCTGAGCAAATACACAAATACTTTGTGAGCCTTCCTTTCTAAAGGTATACAGAATTTCTTCTAAAAGCAGACAGAATCTGTCTACCTCTCTCAGCCCAGAGGAACGCTACCCCCTCAAAATGACAATGTTATTTCTCACACACACTTAAAACTTCATGGAATAGGAGTGGATTGTTAAAGGCACAGGCTTGAACACTGGATTTAAGTTTTCTAAGGTTGTGTTCAGAGCTATCAGTATGACTGCCTAAACTTTCAGCTGAAGTTAGCCCTTGTTGCTTGAATACATTATTCAGGAAGCCCATTGAAATGCATAGCAAGTCCCACAGGCTGTTTGTCCTAGAAGAGCCATTGCACAACCATCCATGTGAGACAGACAATTAAAAGCATTTGGGAAAGAGAGATTTAAGGTTTGAAGCTGCTCTGGCAGGGCCTCAGAAAGCTGACAGAAGGTGGAACTCACAGCACAGACCCCAGCTGGAACTTTTCATGGAGCCTCACTCTCCATCTATGAGTAATCTGTTGCCATTTCATTCGAGGTCATTCTCACTAAAGCCTCCAGTCCCTGCAGACTAAACCCCAATCTGGCCTCATTCTGCCCACATTGTGACTGGTCAACAGGCTTCTCCCGAAGAAAATCAATCAGGCTGCCTGATAGCCGCAGACATACCATGAAGAAACATGCTTTGAGGTACTAATTGCAAGGACAGCTGTCCTTCTTTACCAACCCCGTGTCAAGACAGCCAACACCATCACCACTGTTCATTACAACGGTCAACCACCACACATACCGCTCCATCGCTCCATGTCTGCTGAGGCTGCATACAGACAACCTGCAAATGGTGAAACCCTGACTGTCCACATCAGCAGCTACATCAAATAACTTATGTGGACTGAGACCTCACCCTTTATTTTATTTATTTATTTTATTTTATTTTTCCACTGTGCTTTCACTGCTCCACACCAGGCTTTTCATCCACACTTTCGTGAGGTTTTTTGTTATTGGACAGTTTATTGGCAGGCTGGGCATGTAAGTCCATTTCTATATTTGAAAGCAGTAAATCATGTTTTAGGATGGTTCCTCTAACATGATTTCTCCAGATAATGGTGTTTAGGATCAAGCATTTATTGCTGAAAGATACTCGGTTTCATCAGGGTATAGAAAGTTCAGATCAAAATACTTGACAGAAGTGGTTTGAGATTAATTTCATCTTGCATGGTTGAAGTCTGACATAGCTGTAAAACCTTTTCTTGCAACAACCCATGTAAGAACCTAATCCTGTGTACTTCTAACACCTAGTGTAGTGTTACTACAAGTAATCTCACACTTGAACATGTGGAACCCTCCATGTAGTTAGTTTTCACTGAAATGCTAACATGGTATCACTTCAGCAGTCCATCCTGAAATAGTATTGCAGATAATTGCGATCCACATTATCACAACTCTCCTGGCTTGCCTTGGTGCACAAAACTGAGCAACCCTTTTTCAGACTGCAGCTCCATATAGGTGAGGAAGATACACGATATTGCTTCCTTTTCTCTATTGCAGGTAACTAGAAAGGAGGAGGTGGAAGAACTTCACTTCCACATGAGCCACAAGAGCTCATGATGCACAGGAGGAAGTTAGTATCACACTCCACAAAGGGACAAGAGACCTCAACTCATAATGCATAGAAAAGAGAGCAGAAGAGGACTCTAAATCCAAATACCACTTTATTCTCTGCTTCAGTCCTAGGCACCCTCCTGCTGCTTCTCTAGATCTGGTCACACTCTATTCCTTTAGGATCACTTGCCTGAATACCATTTACATCTTGAGACTCTTTTGTTTTGGGGTATTGCTTTGAAGAGAATACTGAAATTTCTTTGATGTTTCAGAAGCCAGTTCAGTGATTTATGAGCTAACCTGTGCTCCTCAGCTATGTGACTGCTACTGACGTGACCAATTTTTGGTGCACAACGAAGGAGATCGCTACACTGGAAACTATTTAGGTAAGAGCCATGAGAAAAAAGATCTGGCTTAAAAAAGGCAGCAAGGGACTTCAAATAAAAGCCTTGAGAAGCTCATCAATGAGAAAGCGAAGAGGCCTTCATAGTAAGCTCCGAGTAGCTATACCAAGAACATATGCTCAACAATTTCTAATATAAAGACGTAAAAAGCATGAAAATCAAAGGAAGAAAATTCCAAACCAGAAGGCACATCTTTCTGTCACTGAGCATATTCACTGAAAGAGCTTACCCATGATGGTGGGACTGTCCAAAGCCACCAAATACTTCAAAGAAAACACAGCACTTCCTCCTCCTTCCAGGAGGAGGTTAATGGTTTCTTTAGTTTGCCACACAGTGGGTTAGACTACAACATCTATCTACTCCCCCTTTAGCACTCCTGTTGTGGAAAAAATACTACTTTTATTTATGTAAAGAAGCTTAGTGCTGACTTCTGTAACCTTTGGTAATGGGACTCCCAAAGACTAACTCTGCACCAGAGAAGAACAAGACACACCGCTACTCCTGCAGCACACAGTGCAACCCAGAACTGTGCTTCCCACATATTAGCTTCATCTTGGCAGGAGAAAGTTCATTACTTATGCAAGTATTTGACGGTCTACTGAGGAAAGTTTGGCTGAGATTTTACTGTGGCTCACTGTCTATGAAGACATAAGCTGCAGCGTTATGGATTAGCTTTAAGTCATTACAAAGCCTTTACACATTCTCCATGAAATACTAAAAAACTCTTCCACATTATCAGCTCCAATTGCTAAAAATGGGAAAGCCCTCCAACGATCATGAATCACACCTCTGCAAACTGTAAGGTTTAAAATAATAAAGTTTGAGCTGTCTTTAACTGAGTGAAGTGTGAAGCACATGTGTTTGTTGTATGGCCATGAAGGCCAGCAGCTTCCTAAGCTAAAAGTCAGAATCTGATTCAAGTAACAATAAAATGTTAGCACTTGACTGCACCTCTTTTTCAATATTGAGGCCACAGGCAGTTGCTCTTTCTCCAACACATTTCGCCCCTGCACATGGTTCATTCTCTCAGTGGCCCATAAAGACACCTACAAAGCACAAGGCTGACGTAACACGCAGACAGACTTGCTGGTCGGTGCTTTCTCAAGCAAAGAAACATTCCAGTGCGATTCCTACACTGAAAAAAATACATCTGGTTTTATAAAATTATCTCCTAAGGAGCCCTTTTTCCTCTCCTTCTGTATCGAGCCTTTTGTTTGAGAGCCGTAATAGGAAATCAGCCAGGCTTAAATCACAGCCAATATCTGATATGTGTAAATGAGGAGTGCCACCAAATATTCAGCTGAACAGCTTTGGGTTGCTAGGACACCAGAGGTCGGGCAGCACTGAAAGGGCAGATTATTCCCACCCCAGCACACGCATAGGGCTCCATTCATGGCAGGGCTGCTGCCTGCACGGGTGCTGCTGCCCAGCCGTCCCTGAGCACCCCAGCCACCCAGCTCCCCACAGTGACCTCTGCTAGTGTGCGTGCCCCTCTGCACCAAAAAATACCTCATCAGCCTGCACACGGCCCTTGATCTTTTCCATCATTACCGAGGGCTCACTTCAGCCTGGGGGAGTGCGGAACACTGAAGGCTGCCTGAGAGCTATGCTGCAGCAGAACTGCAGTACGTGGTCTGGAGATCTGCTTAAAACTATGAGGAAACCCATAACGCTGCAGTTAAGATTAAGTCTAGGGAGGGGAAATATCAAGTTTACAGAAGGTGATGGGGATGCCCGTGATCAGCACAGGCATCCACCTGGCTGACAGCAAGAGCCGCATGGTGGCCTGGATAAATGGTCCAAATCAATTACATGTAATCAGTGTTAATCACTCCTACATCTTCTGTCTCAGCACATTCAGGTAGCATCAGCCTAACTTTGGCATTTTTCTTAGAATTTGGTTCTTTGAGCTGCTACATTTTAATCCCTTTATATTTTTATATTATAAATTCATGACTTGCCTTGCAGATGTGCAACCAACTAGACAATAAGATATCAAGACGTGTGTGTGTGTGTTTCCAGGGAAGGAACAGAAAATGAAGGTAGTTATTTGTTCTTGTGTACACTAATTTCACAGAAAAAGGCAACAAGTATGTTCTCCTTGGAGTGCTTTGTTGTAACACAGCAGTCCCATCCCCCCATTAAGAGTTGGAAAGCCTCCTACTTGAGGTTTTTGATGTTTCAAAACCACATCAATATCAAATTAGACATTTCTGATAATTCTGAAATTTCCACCCTAAACCAAGCAAAAATCCCCTCTATATAATATATGAAGAAATCAGTAAGCACAAGATGGAGGAGCTCTGCAGACCACAGCCATATGCATTGCCACAGAGGCCACACTAAAGGCATAGCTGATTCAATAGCACCTTGGCTAGAACAGCAGGTAGCTCCTGTGCTAGTATTGCTAGTAACTGCATTTGGTAGAGCTGACTTCCCATATCCTGCCCCCATCATCTCATTGCTATAGGTTATATACGGGCAGTCATTGACACTTGCAGTGAAAGTCACCATGTATTTTTTTCTCACAAAAAACCCTGCACAAGCTATTTCTTTGTTGCAATTCCTATACATCTACGAAATAAGAGTTAACTATAGAGTAAATTAACTTTGCTTTATTAGCATGATTGAGAGCTACCCAAAATGCATGATGAGAAGCATCCCTTAACACCAACATGGTTATCAAACTGTTAACTGATCTAACTACGCACACATATACAGAGAAACAGAGAGAGAAAGAATGAATTATAATAGACGGCAAAATTACATCAGGACCTAAGTGATTTAACATTTAACCACCTTCTGATTGATCTAATTGCAATGCCACTGTTCATCTCCACAAAGACTGCAGAATTCAGAGGCAGGGTTGCTGGTCAATTGCCCTTTGTTTCACTAAGGCTAGTTCTATCTTTACTTAGTTACATAAAGCAACATTTAGTTGACTCTATCCATTCTTAAGATGATCCAGTAGTGAAAAGTTCTGCCTTTACTTATGATTTTACACTACTGCGTGACATTTAAAAACCAGTATGTCTCTTTCTGCCCCAGAAACGCATTTTTTTCTGTACCTCTTCTATATTTTCTGATTATGGTGAAACACTGCTTGAAACACTCCATGACTGGAGAGATCCACTTCCCTGCTGACATACCAGCAGCACCATGTTCTCCCGACACCAGCCAGCAGCGTGGACTCAACACCACTGGAGCAATGGATGCAACAATTCTTCTCTCCTTTGCATAGATGACTTGCAACTTGCAAATTGTTCGGTATGCAACTGTAAGGGAGCTGCACATACACCTCACTCCTCTTCAAAGCTATGTGACAAGAGGCACTGTGGCTCCAGGCACTCTGTAATATGCTGGCCAAAGCAGCATAAAACCAGTAATAACTGAAACAAAACATTTAAAAGTGTGTTTATTGCTCATTGAGGCCGATGAAATGTACATGCCCTTTAAAAACTGGGCTGATTTGAGATACTCTATGTTGTGCATGCTGGTGGTCACAGGGAAATGGCAATTTTGGATGGCTGAATAGCCATTTCTTCCCTGAGAAATTCCTAGGCTGGCTTAAATATACAACAAAAGATAACCCTTAATGTTTGAATCAGAAAGAGACACTGAAGATAGAATCAGCTTTCCTAAACTGAAGATAGAATCAGCTTGCCTGAATGCAACTTCATTTGACATGCAAATTGTTTGTGTATATTAAAAACTTCTGTGAGCCTAATTTAAGTGCTAAACCACTTTCAACAGAAATCACAATTTCTCTCTGTGAAAGACTACTTAATGAGGCTGGACACTGTTTCTTTTTGGCTAAGTATGCACAAATGGTGTGGCTGGCAAGCTGCAGATGGACATGCTAGTCCTTTTCATGCTGAATCTGGGGCAGACATTCATTTGAGAAAGCGAGTATCAGAGAGGATTTGGCATTTACCTGGTGTTCCAAAAGTTGATGTCTTCTTTCAACCCATCTGCTTCATTGACTGTCAAAAGTTTTGAGACCCCTGAAAGCCCCTGTTTACCATTTCATGTTTAGGATTTCTGGATCTACAGAGAGGAAGTTAAAAAATGCTACAATAGATCTCATTGTGTAAACGGTGGAAATATAGCACTATGAGGTTGGTGACAAACCTGCCTTTTCTGCACAAAACACTGTGCAATGCTCACAGGTATGTTCAACAATTCAAGGTGGCAACCAAAATGAAAAGCTTCCCAGCTCCCCGAATGATTTACATGGTGCAGTGGGCTTCCTGGATCATCAGTAACTTCCCAGACCCGAATGGAGCATACACTTACCCTGTGTTTGCGACTGACCGGAACAAACACTGCCCACAGTGCCTGAGGAGCTTCCCCAGCAAAGCTCCTGTGAGCAGCACCATCTGCCCAGCTCCCTGTTGCTGCAACAGGGAACACACATGAGGAAGGTGGAGGAACAAACCAGCAACAGCAACCTCAAACCTCATCATGGGTCAGCCAAAAACTCCCTGTAGCGTAGGCTGACTGCTGACACTCAGCTGATGTCCTGAAACATGGACTTTACAGCTACTACATTCCACTTCATACAACCAAAACCACAACCTCACTTCTGTAATTGTAATGACAGTATTAGGAATGGATCTCCTTGGCTTCTTAGGATTATATACTACCTAAAACCACACAAACCAGTAAATTCTGAAGTGTACTTAGTCCTTACAAGTTCATCACAGTGAGGTTTTCCCCCATGAAATCTTTGCTTCTCTGCTGCACCCTGTGACTAAATTAAGCCACATATACACACAAACTTAAACAGATAGATACAGTTAAAGAGAAAAAAGTTTAGCAACTGAGTCAAATCTACTCTTAAACAATGTTACCTGCTTCGGACATGGATTTTGTGTTCTGAGGGTAGCTCTGACAAAGACCTGTGAGTAGCTGGGGTAGTACTATAACTTTCAGATAATTCCTATCAGTAACCTACCTGTATTCAAAAAAATCATAGTTGTTATGCTTCCATTCATGTCTTAGGTTGTAAATAATTTTTTTCCTTAATAAGCCAACAAATGAGAAACAAAACAGATTTTATCTTTTTTTTTTTTTTTTTTTTTTAAGCAGTGTTAGCAAAGAAATGCTGAATACATATCATTGATGTTCGACACTACAAAAATACCTACATTTTGGCCTACTACCACTGTTACCACTGGGTGTTTAAAAGGACACATGAGCGAGAGAAAAAAACCTGCAAGTTATGAGAACCCCCTTTCCCAGTCCCACAGGCACTTCACCAGATCGTTATCTGCTCCATCTAGATTTGCAAGGCAAATCTAGGGTTGCTCTTCTTGAGACCAGAATAAAACTCCCATAGACTTCAATGATGCAGGATCAAGCCCATTCCCTTCATAACAGGTTCTCTCAAGCAATTTTATCCTAATTTTCTATCCTGTGGCTGAATTCTGATGTTTGCAAAGGCAAGCTCTTTAAAAGGGAAAGCAAGAAGCAAAATGCAGATCCCAGAAGCAATCAGTGGTTAGCAGAGCTATTTTACCTGCTGAGTTGGGGGGGTTACTTTATCGGAGTAGAAGGGGGGAGTTGACACAGCAAACAGAGTGAGTCAAATATACTGTTGTTGTGGTATCCTTTCCATTACTATTGCCATTAATGCTTTTTTCCAAGCATATCTGTTTCCTGTATTTCTATGGCAAAAAACCCCACCCCAACATACTGTCTCAAATGTGCCCCATCAAGTTTCTCCAGTAAAGCTACAAAATTAATGTAAAGTTCTGGGTGCTACAGATATCTTGCTTGACCCTCTCCACCCCGGCATACTCATCCCCGGTATTGCATTATTATCTTGTAATCAAAGCAAAACTACAGCCATGCCTTATGCCTTAATAAATTACAAGAATACTAGAGCCCAAAACTTTACATAGCTGTTTTTTCTCAATCTACGCCATAGGCAGCTGAAGAAGAGAAAAGATCCTTCTCCAGAAATCAGCCCATCACCACAACACAGATCTTCCCCCTCTGCACACTCAGCTCTAACTGCTGGCTTTTACTCTGGTCTGTGAACAATCACCCCTTTAACTCTCAGAGTGTGATTTATTAAAGCAGACTGCTTGGCAGCAGAGCTCTCCTGGCATTCAAAAATATGATTAGACCAGTAAATCCAGTCATTTTTTCATAAACTTGATTCTGCGTGCATTTACCCTCTTTATAAGAAAATACAAGCCCAGAAACATTTCCCACACAGCTTGCTCAGCCAAACTCCAGGCACTTTCTTTTCTTTTTTCTTTTCACTTTCTCCACTGGAGCTCCAAGTATGCAAGATTAAAATTGTTATAAAACCTGCATGAATTAAACCCCTTACCTTTTAAGTCTTTTTCATCCTTCATCATTCGCCCATTGTGAAAAACTGAATCTTTAGCAGTTGCAGCTATGCACACACACACACAGACACACACAGAGCAGGGCTTGCTTCAGCTCACTGGTATTTCAAGTCTTTCATGTGATATCTTTGGCTGTACTTGGTTAATTCATTCCTCCTGCTACTCAAAGGAAGTGAAGCCTAGTGAGGGCTGGCTCTACAGCAATCGCTGTAGCTATTCCTGACTAACAGGACGCAAGGGCTAATCTCACCTTATAGGCATCAAGAACGTAAATATATTTCACAGCCAATAAATTCCTACACCTTAAGAGATAAAATGCCCAAAATGCCCTAAGACAAAGTTTAGCAAGGGAGTTACAAACATTAAAGTTTTTGCTAGAGAACAATACTCTCTATGTCAGCAATGCTTTTGGAGCTCTAAGGATGTCTATTTATCATGGACTGTGCATATTGCCTTGGAGTAGTTACCATGAGAACACAGCAAACAGGATTTGAATGTAAATTGCCATCTAGAGATGTGGGGGGATTCTTTTTGTTGTTGCAGTTAAAGAAGAAAACTTCCAAAGCCTGATGAAGTACACACTTTTTCTGCGCACACATTTGCATGACAATGCTCACAATTCAAATACTTGGTGGAGTGCACAAGAAGGAAGAAAAGCCAAGTTCTTTGCTCAGTATTTATAAAAAGCAACTACTTCAGACTTGGGATCAGTAGCTGCAGTTCCACAAATGCCCATCCATATCACACAATCACATGAAGAAATTCATAAACCACAGAAACTCCATCACAGCTGGCACAAAACGCAGAATTACTGTAGTGCCTGAAGTCAGCTGGAGGCAGTAAGCCCTTCTGCAGCTGACAGATCAATTGCTGCAGCAGTCAGAATCATTCTTACTTTCAAATACTACACTAGACTACACACCAAGTGTTGTACTTTAGAAATACCCCAACCTCAGGCATTTTATTTTTGCCCTGAATTGTTCTGGTGCTTCACCACTTGGGCCACCTCCTCCCAGTTTCCTCTTTGAAGTAGCTTTTGCCCCCCATGCATCCTCTCCACCCTGCTCACAAGAGCATGCTGCCATAGTCACCATCCAAGACCTGAAAGTGACTCCTACCACTTGTGGACAAAGTCCTAAATGCTCTGAGAAACTTGGCAACTCCGCACGTACGTGCTGCAAAACATGCAAAAATCTGTCTGCCTGCACTGCCTGGAGTTTGATGCAATCTGCACAGCACAGTGTCTGCTCCCTCCCCAGCAGCACCCCATCTCAGCTCTCTGTTCCCAGCCTTAAATGCCTCAATTTTAAACGCCTCATACAGTGGTCACTGAAACACAAACGCTAATACACTTAGCAAAGGGATGCCCAGTCAGCCCTGCTTAGTAAACAACAAACCTTGATGAAGAAGAAGAACATGCCTGTCTGGGTGACTGCCTGGAGAGTTGAATGACCTACTTCAGTCCAGCAAGCAGCGATGCTCTGAGATGGGGACAACAGGACAGCCCCCTGGCTCCCAGGCAGCATAACCAGCACACTGCGCCACTGGAGCGATGGGAGCAATCTTTTTGAGGCAACACAGAAGACAGGCACGAAACTCCTTGTAGTAATCATCTTGTTCTTTCAGCCAGGGATTGAGATTTACGCGTAACATTACTGCTGGCACTTTGCGAGCAGGAGCGATTGCTTTCCTTGCACCCGCCCTTCCTTATCACTTTTACCTAAGGAGTCTTCTAGCGCCTGACCTAATTACTCGAGTGATGTGCCAGAAAATGATGCAGCTGGGACATACTCCACAAGTCTTGATTTGAAGCTATGTAATTCTGCAAAACCCAAGGCGACGAGATCCAGGTAGCTGAATTAAGCGGCGTTAGCTAGGCACAATGCCACACCTTACGACTGTGTCTTCCTGATTATGAACAATAAAGCCTTATGAACTAGTTAAGAGGCTTAGGATAAATAGTTTGTATCTGGCCCCATGCACTTGTTGGCCTGTGAGATCACTATGTTTTTGGGAAATGGTTGCTCTTCTCCCAAAGGATGAGCCTGAACAGAAACTTCCTGAGCCCCAGCAAGCCCAATCTGTGCCCAGAGCCTGTGGCTCTGCTTCCTCCAGAAGAAATGACAGCAGTAATTGGCAGCCAGAAAGCCTTCTTTAAACAAGCATATTGAGAACAACTGAGATTAAAGAGAAGTTTTTTTTTAAATAGGCAATAAGGATCTCTAGTTCATCAGCTGCTTTTACAGATTCAAATGAATTCTAGTAGACCTTAACTTTCTGCAGATAGCATTGCACATACCCAGCAGCTGTATCTGGCCCATATAAACTATTCCCTTTACCGTCTTAAGTATGACAGAGTAGCTATTAACTTGATGATCAGGCTTTCTATTCCATTTTTCTTATGGATCGCATGTCAGATTTACCCTGTGATCTACTAGCTCCCAGTACCAGAGAACACTGCAGCTTCACTGCAGAAGGGCTACCCCAAGGCTCTGCAAGTAAGTGAATAAACCATGAAAAGGCCTCCACTTAGGGCCTAACACTTTTTAGCTTGTAACTGCTAGGCTCAGCATCTTTAAAGGCCCACAAAGGCACCTACTCCCCAGTAAGGAGACCCAGAGTCTGCTGAGTAGCTGAGGTTGGTGTATAAAGCACATAGTTAGTATACAACTGCAGTAGGATGTGTACAGAAGTTTGAAGCTGGACCACTTTATTGAGGATAATTATTTAAAATAAGAACTTTCATATGTGAAGTTTTACACAGACGCTTAGCAAGCCTCTGCTGAAGGTAGAGCTGAATATTCCTGAAGCTCAGAGTCTTCCTCCCTGTGTCTTTCAAGGTTTAAAGTCAGTGCTGTTCTCAATGCAGCAGCATCACACTCTCATTGCCATTAACTGTATTTTTGAAAAAAAAAAAAAAACCCAGTCTCTCTAAAAGGCAAACTAGTAATTCATACAGGCAAGTCTCAATAAGACAATATTGCAATTCCAGCTTGACAACCAGTTCACATACTGCATTCACTGAACTTGTACCTGCTCCACACCCTGCAGACAATCATCCTTGCATATGGGGCCAACCTGTTCTGTCATTGTTCCTTTGTACTGCGCTCCTGAGCGGTACTCCTAACTGGTGTTTAGGCTGGTATCATGCTATACTTAACGTTTGTAATGATTCAAAGCTATTTTAGGAGCACAAGCTTAATTCAGACGCCAAGTGAAATAGGTTCGCATCTTATTTCCTATTAGGGGACATACTGCTTGCTATTCCAGGACATCTCATAGCTACTAATGACCGATGCATCAAAGTACAATGCAGGGTGCCAATAGTCATACCTTGATGCCTTTAAATGTCTCTGTCCCCAGAAGCAATGTTAGCAATCCTACTGCCATGATGGTAATTTTCCCTGAGTGAATATGGAGCAAGATAGGGCTCTAACCAGCAGTAAGCCTCACAGAATTTATTACAGACCTTTTTCTACCAGTCTTCCTTTGAATTGCAGTTATTACTAGTTTCACTTTTTCTATTGCTCCCTGTAGCTCTGACCCTCCATTAAGTTTACAATGCAGTCTTAATCTCATTTCTTTACCTTACCTAATTAAATTTGAAGATTAAAAAAAATCAATATAAAAAACCTTCAGAGAAACAGAATTGCAAGCTTCAGAGAAGGCGACTTTCATCTTGCCAGCGGCAAGCCTGTCACTACAACAGAGGAATAAGACAGTAAAGGAGCAGACAGGGAGGTGAGCAGAGACCCTGCAAGCCTCTTCAGGTGGTGCACACACCAACACAGGTTTCCTAACACCCAAACCAAACCAAACCCTGCACGAAGTGAAATTCTTGTCTACATTCATGCCAACCCTAATGAAGCCAAGAATTTGCTTATCAGGACCAAACTGGACTTACATCTGTGAAAAAGAGAAGTGGTTGCACCTATTTAGGTGCATGAGAGACCAGCCAAGTCTGAACCTGCTGAAGTTTCAAGAACAGAGAATTAAAGAAGCAAGCTGCAATTATTGAGGTTTTAAGAGATCAGCACAGATGTGGAGGTGCCGATGCTGGAGGTTGGGGCCACTTGCAATGATTACACCAATATTATGGCACTTGCTGTGATTATGTCGGTATATTTTCTGAAGAAAAACCCTAAATGAAGAAGGGAACTTTAGAAGGCACCTTACCCAGTCTATCTGAGGCTGCTCCTTCTGGCCAAGAGGAAAATTTGTGTCTCTGAAACATCTTGCATAGCAAGTTCAGATCTTACATTTACCCTGAACTGTCTCCTGAGCCGCACCAAGGCTTAGCAACCTTATTAATAGCAGCAAGCTGGAAGAAACATTCAGCTGAGTGCTGTAGCAATGACTGTAGCTTGTTTTAAAAAGGCAGTCTTTCTTGTCTTTTTATGTGTGTGTGTGTGTGATGGTTGTGTTTGCCTCTTTTTTCAATTTAAGGTGCTCTAAAAAGGATAGATGGAGTCCAGAAAAGGCAATGTTGCAGGGAGGCATTATTATAGAATAGAACAGGAGGCAGAAATAGAAACATGAGACCAAGAAACAGAGAAAGCTGTGTTAAAGTCCAAAAAGACTAAATGGAACATAGTTCTGCAAGGCCCACTGAAGATAAGGGGAGCTGAGGAGAAAGACCCTTCATCATCAGAAAATACTCATTAAGCATACCAAGTGGAAAAGCTTCCATGTTATGGCTAGTTCAGAACAGCCCAGAAACTGTGAAAACAGATACGCTGATTGTTCGGGGGTCTGCCAAAGATTAATGGCTCCTCTGTTCTCCTGTCTGAGGCCTGCTCATTGAAATGTCTTGTGACAAAAGGTCACGTATTCTGCGTGCTCCCTTTAGGAATCTGCACTAATGAGTGTAGATTCTGCTTTGATATGTAAATGTTCAGCAGTTTGCTTGCCACTGTAATGTATTTAAAAATTATACTTTTGATAAAAAAATAATTCCCATAAATTATCACATTTCTTATCCAACACGAATACACTTTCATGTCCAGAAGAGCAGAGGAAGTACTGTCTGCTGCACGTTCTGCTTTTTAAAGGCTTGAATTAGTTTTCCACCTGCTCAAACTCACTCACCTATAGAATTCAAACACACTTCCAGAGTAAAGCAGCTCTCAAACACCAAAAGCTCGTCCCCTCCAGAGTTACAGAAGATGCTCACCAGTAGGTGTGTTACCTATTTGTACCCAACCCAGAGAGCAACCAACAGCTTGAGCGGCTTTGCTCCAGATAACACAATTCCAGCCCCCTCCTTGCCCAGTCTCTCTGGTCCAGTTCACCTTTAATGCCACGTATTTCAAAAAAGCAATTAAAACATCCCTTTCTTTCACATAATTTGTTATTTGGCAAGCACTGTTTAAGTACTTTTTGAAGAATGACATTTTGTCATTTCATATCACCCTCACTGCAGAGTAAAAACTATAGATGGAAAACACAGAGGAAAGTGATCAGTGAAGATCTTTACTTTCTTTCACTTCAGTTTCTCCATTTCAGTGGCTCATCTGCATGCTTCAAGCAGCTATGTTTTCAGCCAACCCTGCACAGTGAGTCACGTACACTGTAATCCCTGGTAGTCCATGCACAGCTAACGTGTCTCTGAGCCATGCAGGTTCAGAGCTATGCAAACTGACTCACCTGATTTTCAGTCTAACTGAAAAGAAGCAACAAGTTGTATGACAGGATAAACTGTGAAATGTTTAACATGATGCACATCTACAGAATCGAGCTGAACTATGGAGGAGGCAAACACCATTCATGGGCCTGCTTCTCTACCTGCACCATTGCAGAAGGAGCAACACCAACAACGTCATTAAATTGGCACCATAAATCACTGTCTGCGAGACACAGTGGGGAGCAGAGAGTGCACAGCAGACAAAACTTAAAACAGTGAATCCTAAAAAACACATTTTGAGAACACTTCCCTGGGTGAGAATGCTCTCAACAAGTCCTATATATGGCTTTCCTTCTCATTTTCCCTCAAGTTGTCTACTGAATCAACTGCAACAGGTAAACTGTGTGACCCTTTACTCTTGTTCTTCAAATAGGATTTCTTATTTGGCAAAGCCATTGAATCAAGTTAAATTTGCAATCAAAGCAAATGGAAAACAAGGACAACCATTTTTGTGTAAGACTTCAGTGACATTTTTCACGTACTTTGAAAGGGATTGACTACAGGAATTTCCCAATCTGTTCCTGCATGTACTCCTGCAATTAGACGTGGTTGCCTGAGACTAAGGCTGTTTCAAGCTCCTTCTGCTTGCACAGCTGCTCATTCTGTGAGAACTTTGTTTTAATCACAGTAAAATATATGCACAGATACAGCAGCATATGCCAAATTTGTCAGGGATGGAGCATTCTAGTGGGAAAAGACTGGTAGAGCAACAAGGAACATGGGATTGGGAACACAACTGTTTTCCTTGCCATGGAAATACACGTGCCCAGTTCTTGCATCAGCCATGGCAAATCCTTGTGGCTTTAGTACTGTGATGAGCCTAACTCAGATGCAAAAGGACAAACAAGGAGAATGTGTGAGTTACTGAAATTCCTCCTATACATCATGGCAGCAGGTGGGCTTTATAAAGGGTCATGAAGCTTCCAGGCAGAAACCTGATCAGGAAGAAAACAAGCTTTTCAAAACTGCCCTCCCTCAGAGACCACTGGCTTTGCTACACACACACAGGCTCACAGACCCCAGCTGCTGGCCAAGGCACTGTCATCCACATGGTCTTGACTACCTGGTGGCTGCACACCTCAGAGCGTCAAACACTTCAGGAGGCAGAAAGCAGGTCTTACTTGTTTCCAGGTTGTTCCCTCTTGCTAAGGCGTCCATAATCTGCATGTTATTTGACACATCACAAGCAACAGTACAAAAGCGGAGTTAACAGTTAGCAACTGAAAACATGTAAAGTCAAGGATGAACTGCCCAGATAACACAGAAACTTGCAATGAAGTCTGACAGGTTTGATGTGTTAGTGTTCTGATTAACCAGACATCCCAGAAAGACGTAACATGTAAAACTGGATTTAAAGCAAAGTCACCTATTTCTAAGTGGCCTTGTGAAAACCATAAGCAGCCCTGAATAACGGTCTATAAAGCCAAAACCAGATGCACAAAACCACAAAATATCAGGACTGGAATAACAATATCAACTTTGGTGATTACTATACCATTACCACTTAGTTTATAGAAAACCTTCCAACACATGTAAGCGTTGACATTACCTTTCATTATCCATGACTCAAAAGACAAAATGATCCAGTAAGCCGTAGTTTCCATGTCTGTTTTAAAAACATAGTTCCGTAACAGGACAAAACAGACAGCATAAAGACATCTAGAACTGTACATTAATTGAAAGACAGAGTCTGATGACAGAGAGCTGGTGATTCACATCAGTTTTATTACATGCACCACCATTCACTGCCTCTAGTGATTTAAAACAAACTTTGTAGTTTTGACATTTTCTTCCTAAAAAGGCTCTGACAGAGTGGACAAATATACAGTGCAGCCTTCCTTTCAAAACCATCCTTACAGCCAGTAATTTATCAGTTGCGAGCAATGACTGTTAAAAAGGTGCCCAAAGACATGGGTCATGTGCAAGAAAAATCAAAAGCCTTTCCCAATGCCTTCATCTTGCAGAGCCTTTTACAAAGTCAGTGAAGAATGATACCTTCTGCTTCACCCAGTGATAAATAATCAGACAGACAGTGAAAGATTAGACCTGAGATGTATAAAAAAAGAGGGGTGCAATTTTAAATCTTACCTTCTGCATGTTGGGTTTGATGCACCGAACAAAGAAAGGATTTGAAGTACTCAGTGTTGCCATTAAAGAATGAAGAGATTCCTAAAACACGGGTAGAAAGAAGACAGCACTTCACAAACTGACTTTTTTACACAAGCAACATACCCCAGCAAAGGCTCCTGCAGTTTAGCATTGCAGACAACATCTAACTGCAACACCTAGTGGTGTACACCAGAAATGACTGTACCGTGTAAGTTCTTGCTTGTGAACACACAGAATCAACACACACATTCTTGTTTCTTCCACTGCCCTTCTGATTAAAATTATCATCACTGTTCTACAGTGAACAAGTTTTAAAGATTGATATGAAGAAAACTGCTCATAAGGAAACACCAAATTAGAAAGTTGCTGTTTCAGGGATCTTCTGAATGACTCCTTAGGACTTGGGATCCACATTCCTAAACTGTTAAACTCAAGCAAGTCAAAAGGAAAGGTAAGAGGGTCTAAGATAAAACTCAAATACCCACAAAACCAGATTTCATCTTTTCATTTCAACCACCCCATACCCACTCATTTTCCACTGCCATCAACAGCATTTTGTGCACAGGGAGTTCTCTCCTGTGTGGTCTCAATCTTTCCTGCTAAAAGGACACTGTGATAGTAAACATAAGTCAACAAGAAGATAGAAAAAATATTAAAAATTCCTGGGGAAAAAAAAAGTTACTTTAGATCATAGAAGACATTGTTTTACCAACACTAGATTTGAAAATGCCACCCTCTTGAAACTAACTGAAATTGAGTAAAGCATAAAGCAGTAAAGAAAACACATCTTACTGAAGGACTATGCTAACAGCATTAAGCACACCATTTCACGGTTATTTCATGTGATAGTTAATTGCATTTAACAATAAAAGAGAGATTATGAGGTTCAGCTAGAAAAAAATCCAACATATTAGAAAACCTTCCTGGTTTTAGAACTCTGAATGACCCAATACATATTAGACTATCAGTTGTCTGAACCTCAGCCTGGAGATAAAAATCACAAAAATCCCTCAGTCCTTTTATGATTATTACTTTAATTACACATCCACCCCTTTCCTGCCTGAGCCATGATTCCGTATGTTATTCCAACTTGCCTCATGCTGTATCATTAAGTATGATAAACCATTTTAAACTGAAGTCTTGCATTTACTTTGCAGAGATACAAATGACTGTAGAAGAGCAGAGCCCAGAAAGCTAACAATGACAATGTTTTACTTCTCAAAGGTGGCCCTGTGTGCCGGGCAGTGGAAAGAATACAGAGCAGGCTACCAAGGAGAGAGAAAATTCACTTGTAAGAAGAGCAACACTGTGCGTCCTACCATATGTTTTGGAGCCAAACTGCCAATGGCAGTCTGTTACAACAAATTCTTGCTTTAATCTGCAAACCAAGGGCTTTCTTGATGATTAAACATGAAGTGATAAGGGCAACGGCAGAGTTTTGGCTGTGCACAGAGCAAATGGTGAAGCGACTGAGAACGTAAATGATAGTTCTTGCTTTGTTTGCCTTTGCCAGTCTACAGACCAGAAGTAAGTGGCAGCAAACATTAAACAGCCAGAAGAAAGAAAGAAAAATATTTTTGTGTAAAGACAGGTATTTACAGCCTCAAAAAGTAAAGGCTTCATTTCTATTAAACCTGTGTGAACATTACATCATCTATGGACAACTAAGCCAATTCTCTCAAGCCAGGCTACTACTTAGGGAGACTGGAAAAAATGATCAGTCTGAACAAAAACGATTTAACCTATTTTCACATTCATCTGTGGTACAGACAGACGTTTTGCACAGCGCTGCAAGCCTCTAAATCACTGTCAGGTGACAAGCTAATCTGAAGTTCGCCCTGCTTTAAGCAACAGACTGAAACAGATGGTATCTAACCTCAGCTATTCTGTATGCACTCCCAGGCCCACATTAGGCAGGCTGTCAAATGGAAAGAAGAGTTAACCAACCTACCATGAGAATAAAACCGTGAAAGCAAAGTTCTTATCTTCAGTTGAAATGAGATGGACTAATCCCTGGTAGGCTTTAGAACATGGAAAAACCCACCCAACCTAATTTTTTGGGAATGGGATGATGTGAAGGTCAACCTCTTGTAAAGCAGCCCAGATGGCTAATGGTCAGTTACTGCAACTTTAGGTAAGAGTTATCAAACCAACATTTTGATTTCATGTTTTATCATGATTTATATTGCCCAGGGGCCCTGATGGATAAGAGAAGGAATGTACATTATGTTCTACCTTTCAAAGTGGGTGAAATAAACGGTCAATTTTTATACAGCAACATCTTAAAGGTCTACTTTGCACAGGCACAAATGATTAAGTGGAAACATTACTTTCAGCATCCCAGAGAGCTAGCAAATAATATCACCTCACCACAAGAAGCAGGTATTGTCTGAGCAAGTGACGGTAGCACAAAGCAAAGGAATATTAGTGCTTTTTAATAAAAGACACTGTGTGTGCCCAAGGATACACTCCTTGCTCTTCTGTCCAACACTTAGCAATAGTGCTAGGATAAAATCTGCCCTCAAGGGGTTTGAGTCTGCTTCCTTTCTTTTTTCTTTAAGTGAATGAAGAGTGCAAATGTATATTAATTCAAACCAAATGAAAGACAACTAATCCAGACTTGTACTCGCGCAATTTAGAACAGGTTTAGTGCCAATCTCTCTCTTTTAAATAATTTGCAGATAAATTTTATGCTAGATTGCAATTTAGTGCCATTTTTGATGGGAGGGCTATAAAGCCTCATTAAAAGGTGTTTAATAAAAATGCTTTCCAAACTTTAAGTTAAAAAGCGAGGCAACACCTTAATGAGGTATTTATTCAGTACTTATTTTTCTTAGCATACAGGCACTGCTGTAAGGCTTTGTGTGATTCTGTGGTAGGTTTTAGACCAGAAAGAAAAACCAGGGCAAGAGAGACCAACTTCATACATGAGCTTTAAAATAAGGACAAATAGGCAACTGGAAAGCAATAGGAACAGGAGCTCTGTGTGGATGGTATGATGCGAAGGTCAGTGTCTGCTTGAAGATAGCTAGTTGAAGCTACCTAGCCTGCTTGAAGCTAGCCAATTAGTCGATTAATAAGTGCAGTTTCACAGAAGAGACAGCAATGTTTTGATGCTGAAGTTTTGCTTGTTTTAATCCGTGGCTCTTCTTTACTTTCCTGATGCTGATTCATCACTGATTAGAGCAGAGATGACACATTAACTAACCTTGAACTGCAGACTGACAGTGGGTTTTCGGTGCTTGCTTCCACATTTAAGGGTGTCTTGACTGTTGCGACTTGAAACATGTTCAAACAGATCATAGATGAAATCGAGACTGAAATGGGAGAAACAGTATCTCTAAAATGTATCTTAACAGACTATAAGGTTTACTGCTATAGAATGCAAAGAAAGTATTGTCCCCTAGAAAGCAGCTCTTCCATCCAAAAAACTGATTACTGATTTTGTCCATAATCTTTAATAAGCAGTAGATTTTGCCTTTGCAGAATTTATGCAGGCGAGAAAAACAAAGCAAAACAAAGCAAAGCAAAACAAAACAAGGAGGTTCTTCTCCAGTCCCAAGACATCATTAGGGAAATGAAACTTGAAGTTCTAAAGTCCTTACTGCATTTTACGCACTCAACCAAAACTCCAGCTGACTGTAATTGGAATTTTACCTGAACAAAGACTAAAACAACACTTCCAGCTTGCTTGCAGCCATGACACAAATAACCACCCACATGAGTCTCACTTTCAGACACCAGCTGTGTATGCTGCTTTCTACTCTATCAGCCACAAATCCTCCTCTTACCACTTCTACAGAAAAACAGACCTTTTAACTCAAGCTCCAGACAGATGTTGGTGCAAGCAAAACCAGGCCCAGCAGCTTCAACTCATTTATTACTTCTACCTACATACTTCAGTTGATAGATGTTATGTCAGGTATGCCATGAAACCAGAATAAATGACTTAGAGAGGAAAACGCTTATCAACAGTTTCCTCTGCACAGAAGGGCTTAAGGGATTTACAAACAAGCAACTCATACGGCATGGCAGGATGACTGGATGGAAAGAGTGGGGGCACGAGCTGAGACAGCAACACCCAGGCTCAGCTTCCTCCTCTTCTGTCACCCCTTTCTGTGTCCTGGAGTCTCAACCAGATGCCTACAAAAAAGGGATGTGGTACCGCTCCGGCTCACATGGTGCCACTGTAAGGATTCTGAGACCCTACACAGGAGAATGACAGGAGGCATGCAGGTACCACAGACATCCAAGCTCAGACTTTCAGTAACATAAATCTTCATAGAAATTCATCCTTTGAAGCAATTACTATACGGCAATTTGCACTGTGGTAGGTCTCTGACACTAAGCTTTCAAGCAAATTAGGGACTGGCAGAAATACAAGCAAATTAGGCTGTACGTGAAGCAAAAAACCATGCATGGACACTGCCTCTGAGGCACCCTGAAACCATTAAAAGCCATCATCAGCTTTCAGCATCTTTAGTCATCACTGAGTAGCAAGTGAGCTCTTTAGCTACCCCTGGACAGAGCTCGGATGAGGTACAATACAGTGTGGGGAAATCCGACTTTGTGAGAACCAATTACAGTCAGATCTGCTTACAGGCACCTCTGATATTCCTTCTGTGCTCATTTCAACTTTGTCAAGGTCTGATGCTATGCAACATCTAACACATTCAAAAACCGCCTCAGAATTTGATGATACAACACCCCTTAACATCATGTTCTAAACAAAAATTGCAGAAACTCACCTGCTTTCACGTAACAAGTTCAGAAGATCATCTCTGAAAGTATCCCTGTTCTTCTCCAAGATCCCCCTGACATCATACTGGACCTAGCAGGAAACAGAGCTGATTCAAACAACAAGCCAAGTAGTCAGGCACCTCTCACAGGAGTGGTACTGTAAGAAATGCTGAGGGAACAGAGATCTTTAGTTAATTTTGAGCAGCCTCAGGGCAAAATTAAGCTAATGAAATCTCTGTTGGGAATAATTTCAGCAAATAAATAAAGGAAAATTACCTCCCCGGCGTAGTGCTTCACTCCAAAGTTGTGAACAGCAACTCTTGGTTTTACATAAAAAGGATTGTTCTAATTGGAGGGAAAAGAAAAGAGAAAAATTTTTTTTTTGGGGGAAGGGTGCATAAGGGAGTGGAATGATACAAAGGGCCACATTATCCTCTCAACCCAGACCTAAACAAACCATTGTCTTCCAGTGAACTCCCCAGGAGATTAGCGCTCCAAAAGCAAACAACCAATTTATAACAGTAATAGGATTTGCTAGTCTGGGCTGCTTCAAATGCAGTAATAACAGATTTATAGTATCCAAAAAGGCATTATACTAAACCTGAACCCATCTGGCAGGACCATCTATTAAAGGCACTTTGAAATAAAAAGACACTATCTTAAACTGGCAATTACAAAGACTGGTGGGTACACTCGTATCCCAGAAATACTTGAAAAGAATTCTAGGATCACAAATAAAGGTATCAGTAATCTGCGCAGAGGGAACAGCAACCTTTCCAGAAATGACATCAAGGTGAATACTTCATTAAATCTAAGGAAAGTGAAGATGTAAGTAATCTGAGTTACTGCAGGTTGTCAGAGCTCTAAAAGTAGAATTTGGCTTATTCACCAATATGGAATCCTTTAACTGCACAGTAACAAGGATATGTTCTTCCGGGTAACCTACTCAGTCTTGACATTAAATTATACGGATTGCCACGGAAGTAGGATCACATCCAAACCAACCTCTAAAACTATGCATCTGTATACTTGAACCATGAATTTCTACAGAAGCAAAGAGACCGGCCATAATTTGTACAGAAAGCACGAGCAAAACACCACATACCGCATGCTGGGTATTCAACTTCTCCAGCAATGTGGCATCAGTAGCTTGAGGAAAATGGCTCTCTTCATTGATGAGCGCCAGCAGCCCCAGTTTCTAGAACAGCAAGAAAAGGCAGAAGAGGAATTAGTGCACAGATGGACACAGATGTTGTCTCCAGTTTGGAAACGATCACACTGTCCTTGAAGTTGTTGTGTGCAAAGAGTCGCAAAACCACCTGTACATGACAAAAACCCCAATCTCACAGACTGAAGGTAGGTTTTCGGTGCATACAATGACATTGCCCCTGACTATATACCCAGCCTCTAAGATCTCCAGTGATCAGGAGTCCCCTAAATCTCTGGAGTTTGTGTAAATAGCCTTTCAAAAATTTTTCTTCCATGACACTATCTACTTAGCTGTCGAACCCACAACAACTTGCAGCACCCACAGTGCTCAGGAACACAGCAAAAGATACACAGTTTAACTAGGCACTGCGTGAAACACAACTTCCCTTTGCTTTTGCTAATTTCCTCTCCTTCTCATACTAGAAGAGTTGGTAAACAGAGCAAGTTACCCTGCAATTAATGTGTCCAGCAAGCTTTAGGCTCAAACAGCCCCTCAGAAAAAGAGAGATCTCCAGGTGCACACTTTAATAAGCCATTTCCCATCGGCCCAGAGCAGCTCCTGACAAACTACACGGTCCTGACTGCAGTCGTGCCCTGGCAGCTGGATCCCCTTTCCCACTGCGATCAGCTTCTGTGGCAGCTTAAACTCACACAGCCACAGACCCCACTACAAAGATAAACTCATGCAGCCCACTTGTACTGCTGGCAGATGTGAACATAGACAAAACGATAATATGACTTCAGCTTTGTCATCCGGCTGGAGTTATAATTTCTATGTAGTGAACTCATCTGCCCCTCACCGCCCATGTTGCTACCAATAACTCTGCAGAAACTTCATGGTTTTTTATACATTTCTTTACTACAAATCAGAACACAAACAAAATTATGGATGAAGCCAAAACTGACAGGCAACAAATGAATATTACCTACATCCCATGAAAAGCCATTACTGGAGCGAGACACTGTCACTCTTTCAGCCTCCTCTTTCTGTTCTTTTTTATCATCTTCAAATATTGCTTTTGTATATAAACATACACTGCTAAAAGTTACATACATATATTGAGCTTACAATATAATCTATAACATTGCCATGCATGAAAATGATCTGATTAAAAGTTCACTATTTAAACATGCAAGATCCATCATTCTCTTCACTTGTTCTTTGTGCTGGCAAGAGTTTTAAGGACATACTGCCACAGAATAAAATCTAGAAGTAGGTACTGATATCAAATTCTTTATTACCTTTTCAATAAGATCCAAGCATTCTCCATTGTCCGTCCAGTCAATATCCTCCCAAATTAGTCCTTCCCTAAGGAAAGCAAGAAAGGTCTTTTTATTGAGAATTATGACAAAATGATTTTGAAAATAGAAACAGGAGGAGCTAATGAACATTACAGCAAAATCAGCTTGCTTTTAAAAAATACCCAGCTCCAGACATTTTTCCAAGCAAGAAGCTGGGAACCTTGATTTCAACTGAATACTGGTATTTCCAAAATCCTTTCAGATTTCATCTGTGTCTCTTACCTGCTGTATTCCAGTTGCTCCAAGGAAAAGATGTGCTTGTTGAAATACTCCTGAAGCTTTTCATTTGCATAGTTAATATTGAACTGCTCAAAACGGTTTACCTAAAGACACAAGAAATTTTCATAAATGCATGCACTCCAAGTATTCTACATTGCAAACAAGGAAGTGGTTGAAGTCATAATGTTTAATAATCAAGTTGACAAAGATATGTAGAACAATGCACAAACTTTTGAGACCTACCTCAAAGTTTTCAAATCCAAAGATGTCCAAAATTCCAATGGACTTGAAGTCTTCCTTGCTCCTGATTCTGCTGTTGATTTTCTTAATGACCCAAGCAAAACACTGAGAATAAAGTGCCATAGCCATAGAATCTCTGCTGTCTACTGCCTGCATTAAAGAAGGAATACACAATGCATCAATCAACCCTGTAACTGAGATCTTACTAGGCTCTGCTGGTCAGCATCATTTGCAAGCAGGTTTGCATCCCTATGCACCTTTGACAGCAACTGTGTTAACAGTTACTGATCATCACAATTTTAAGGCTTAACAGTGTAAGTTATAACAGCTGTACATAATATGTGGCTTTATAATTACATTTAAAGGCTAAATGTATTCAAATATTTAGAAATAATAAACTTAAGGTGTGGAGGAAGGAAAGAAAAGGACAGAAGTAACACCTTAACTTACCCCTTTCTAGAGGTCAGCATAACGCTATGTATACATATTTCTAATCCCCTTTTGGTAAAATTACAAAATTATTTCTGCTGAAAGTTTTCAAAAACACCCCCCTGACACAAATGTCCATAATGAAAAATATCAGCCTACACGATTAGGATTTGAAAAAAAAAAATGGTAAGCAATCAGGCCTCATGAGAATAACAAAAGCAAAGCTACAACGGCTGTCCAGAATGACAGAATGGGGATCTATAGAGATTTCTAAAGTCCAGTCATAGTCTTCCCCCCAAAAAAAAACCCCTATGTCATATTTTTGATAGCAACTTTGATGCATGAACTACGCTTCTGTTCCTGAGTGACCGATGATTTCCCCGGGCTTGAACACCGAGCCATACTATTTAATAAACCCTAAAACCATGTCAAAACTGAGATGCTCTGATTACCTGTTGTATGCTAAGAGGTGTTAGGATTTCTTCTCCCCTGAGTATCATTGACCTCTGAGTTAACGCTTCAGTTAGCTGAGTAGAGTCCAGACCCAGTAGTTCAGCAGATCTACCCAGAGCTGGCAAAAGAAAGAGACAAATACCTGTATGTCCTTCAATGTATAAGGTTATGAAGCTTATTATTATTATTATTACTACTATCACCACCATTTAAGATGTTTCTAGAATTATGTGGATTAGAGATAAAAACACAACTAGAAACTTTAGGGTATGTTTTTCCTGCTCACGAACAGGCACAGTATCAGAAATATGCACCACTGAAGGAATTTCATAGAATCATACAATGGCTTGGGTTGGAAAGGACCTTAAGATCATTTACTTTCAACCTCCCTGCCATGGGCAGGGACACCTCACACTAAACCATGCCACCTGAGGCTCTGTCTAACCTGGCCTTGAACACTGCCAGGGATGGAGCATTTACCACTTCTCTGGGCAACCCATTCCAGTGCCTCACCACCCTCACAGTAAAGAACTTCTTCCTTATATCCAATCTAAACTTCTCCTGTTTAAATTTAAAGCCATTACCCGTTCCCCTATCACTACAGCCCCTGATGTAGAGTTCCTCTCCGACATCCTTGTAGGCCCTCTTCAGATATTGGAAGGCTACTCTTTATTGCTCTATCTGAACAAACATTCAAAACGCTCACCAGCTGAATTCTTAGACATACCAGCACATACTTTCAGATTTACAATTGAAGTATTGAAAGCTCTAAGAAAAGATATCTTCAGTGGAGATATCAGTTAAGGAACGTACATGAGCACTTATCTTTTATCAACTTGAGAATATTTCTGAAGAAGGAATTAGATTTAAGAGGAATTTCACTACTATTAATGGAATAAATACGTGCCCAAGGTCTTCTTTAATTAGGACCTAGCATTCAGCAGCTGACCAATTATCATTATCTGTTAACCCTCCCCCAAAATAACATTTTAATCAATATTTACAGATGCTTTTTAAAGCAGTAAGACCCTTTCAATGTTTGTCCTTCCTATGGTCACATATATTAGCAACAAATACAGCTTTCACAGCCTCAAGAAACATGTACATTTGGATGCATAGCCTTCTTACCTGTTTTAAAGGACACCTGTGCCCCACCAGCAGTGATGAACTCCACATTTCCTAGATGCAAAATGCCAGCCAACAGTCTCAAAACTTCTCGCACTTCCTCCTTGCTGAACTCCATCACTTCCATTGCAGTCTGGAATGACATGTGAGCTTCTTTACTAACGTGCACACTGACTCCAAAATGGGAACAAGGACAAACCCATCAACTGTGCTGTCAGGCCTTAGAAAAGCAAGTCAGGACTGGCAGAGGGCTGGCAAGTGTGAATTCCTTTGCTTTCATCGCAAATTGAATACATTGTCATACATGGCAGGGACATCTTTGTACATGTTAAATATCACTCTGGTTCGAAGAAATCTCATTCTGATGCTTTAAGGATGCTGTCATTTGCTTTCATATTCTTCATTAAAATTGTATAAATATTGGAACGCCCTACTGAGTCGTGCATCAGACACAATTCCACTCATTTCCATTAGTAACTGATAACTGAACACTCATCTTACTGGTGTGGTCTGACATCTTACAGCGAAATTGAGCAAGAAAAAGAGATCTATATAGAATGTGTGGAATTTATGAATAACCAATATGGCAATGATCAAGGTTCAACTGCATAAATGAGAACAGCAAATCTCCATCTAAAGAAATATTAAAACAAAATGAGGAACATATACTTTTCTCTGACACAGAAGGCGTAATTGTTATGCCTCTTGAAATTACCAGATTTTCCAGATTTGTGCCTCATATGAGCCCGTCTGAGCACAGATCACAGTTTTATACACTTACAGTTAGACTATCATGTTATGGTCCCTGCAGGTGTCATGACAGATGACACGACACATTTTACCTTTCATAAATCATCAATTACAAATGGAAAAGCCTCAGACTCATCCTACTATTAAAAGCACAGAAAAGATAATGGTTGAAGGTTTATTTTGTACAGAAGACCATTCATACCAGAGCTCTAAGAAAGGGGACAGCACTAGGAGCTCATCTCCACCCTCACTGCGCAGTTCCTCCCTGTCTTCCATTAAAAAGTTTCACTTAAGTAACACTTCCAGGATATAAACCACAATAAAAGTAAGCAAAGGAGATGACTGCAATTGGAAGAGAGAGGCAAGGGTGAACTGTGGGATTTCTGCCTGCCCCCTGCTCTGGGAATGCAGCCCAGCAGCCTCAGCCCCTGCTCCAAGCCTGCCTACGCGACAGGCAGCACACAAGTGGCACCTGCCCGGCTGATTTCATGCTCTGCGTACCCTGGGATGATTAGCTCAAATTAAAGGTCACACTAATCAACTTAAGCATGTGACTACAATATAGATTAAGTTATCCACTTTTCTAGCACCTCCTTTCAGCATACTAGATAAGGGTTTTTACACTGCTGCATCTACTACACGTTAATTTGTCAGCTTGACAGATTCCTAAGCAAAAATAATTTGGTGAAGGGCATAAAACCACGTATTTTGTCTGATTTTTAAAATCTAACACATATCACCTCAGTGATATAGTAAGCAATTAACAATTTTTCTAACAGTCTGTATAGAGTAATTGCTGTAGCCAGTTGGAGTGGGTATAAGACACAGAGCCATTCAGAGAAAGCCTCCACCAGGACCTGGTTTTTAATCTGTGATTACATTTTCTTCAACTCTGTTGTGTAAGTTACTCCATACAACTGGATCTCTCAACTGCAACATAGAGAATCACACACGCACAGGTACTTTGCTCGCCATGTGCTCCACTGCACATGAGGAGCATGTAGATGCTCCCCATCTGTAGATGTGTCATAATCTGGGTAAAGCTTTAGGATGGAAAAACAGTGGAAGCAGACATAGCTGTAATATAAAACAATGCCGGGAAGGGAAAAGGCAAGTTAATGCCTTACTGTCTTCCCAACTGCTATTCTTTTAATTCCAAAATGTAACCATTTCACTAAATTACAGCACCCTTTGAAACGGTAGATTAAAAACCAAATACTGGAGGGAAAGTAAAGGCATGCTCAAAATGACAGTGAAGTATTATGATAAAACGTAAGTCCCTGTAAAATTAGTGCCTCAGTGAGAGAGCTGCATGTCCAGGTAAGCACAAGAAGGCTTTGTTCCCTGCTCTGCCAATGGGCCCCAGACACCTGAACTTCCAGCATTTTTAAAGCATAAAGAACTAGGGAAACAACTCACAATGACTTCCTTGAAAGAATCTTTGTCACTGATTGTCTTATCCGCTATACATCCAGACTGATTCAGGTAGTGGTAGTTCTCTGGTACAGATAAGTAAAAAGCATCTAATGACGGGAGAAAAGAGGATGAGTAATAAAAAAGCAGAAAACAAAAGCACCCACAAATCATTATGTCAGAGTCAAACAGATCACAATTCATATGCTCAGAAATTACAAGGATGTGAAAACCAATTTTTATATTAAAAACAGATTTGGGTTTATTTTGCTGTTTTTTGCTTTATTTAGCTGCACATTGGAGGCAACTCTACTTTTTAGCATGCAAAGACAGCAGGCCCAAAGGGAGATGTTGAGACAGCTTTAGGCAATTTTGCACATATACAAATGTCATTTCTTTTGTTCAGTGGATTTATTCTTTATGAGAGAGGATTACAGGAACCAGAATTATTTCTCTCTGTTGCTGTGGAGTTATTTAGTACCAGCAAAAATATTCAGCTTGAACAGAATGAGGCATGGTTGTCCCCAGGTAATTTTCCAAAGGCTACAGCAGGAGCTGGGAGAAAAATTACCAGCAGCTCAGTGACAATCTACAACTAAGCAGGCTGCTTTATCCAGCTGAGCTCAAGTTCACACTCATCGAATCCCAGCTGAATAAATAACCTATTTCTCTGCTTGGGTTAGGGGGTTTCTGCAGTTAAATTCTCCACTACTGTCACCATGGCTGACCACTAGCAGGAAGCCACTGCAGTTGTGTGGCTTGTGCTTTGCCACTCACCTTTCTCTCTCTCTTCTATCCCTGCCAGCAGAGCATAGAATATATGATAATTTCTTTCTCCAGGGTTTTGTCTTACTACACGATTCTGTCAAAGTAAAAAATAGTTTCCATTTAAGCAATAATTTTTAAGAATATTTTTTTATAAACAATTTCAAAGAAAATATTAAATCAAACAAAATTAACTGGGAAAAAGCCAACATCAACTTACTTTTTCCAATAAATCTATAGCCAGGAAGAAAAAACTTCAGTCAAGGAATAAAGTAAAAAGCAAGCAATGCACAAGCTATTCATAATGACCCTTCTTTCATCTGAGACAACAGAAGAGCATCATGGCCTTTTCTTATGCCTACTGCTATAACAAAATTAATAAAGTAGCAACAACAATGATATTGCAGCAGTTCTAATACCAGTATGTTTCCACACCCCCTGCTCCTCCATCCCATCAAAACTGGACTCGTCATGTTCTGGATTTTAAACATCTGCTTTCCTTTTCTTTTTCATTTCCCTAAAGCTTGGAAACAGCTTTAAGGATGAAATTTGTCTCATCGCAAAAGCAGCTTATGTTCAAAACACTAGGCAGGATACCCTGGGTATAGTCCTCATCTCTACACCTCTGCTGCTCTGGTGGAGCTGGCTTAGAGGGCAATTTTGCCAAATGCAGGATAAATCCAAGGATTTAACCCACCCAGGCTCATACCCAGAAATTCAGCAGCTTTACTCCTTCAAGTGCTTTTCCAGAAAAGTTAGAAGTTTATCTTCGGACATGATAAATAAAGGAAATAGATGACAACTGAAGTCATCCCCAAGAACTCAGGCTGTTTTAGCTCACTAGGTAGGAACGTGCACGAGCCATGCCAGCACTAGCAATACAAGATCCTGATCCTCTGAGAGCATACACACCTCACCTCACCACAAATGGACGTGTATTTGTGTGCACAAGCACATGCATAATTTGGTGTTACTGCTTCCCTTTCCCAGCTACATCAGCTGTATTTAATTGTGTATGTTTCCAGACAGGGCGAAAGGACAGACAAGGGCAAGGCACTTCTCCCACAAGCCCTCCACAGCGGTGCAAGGGGGCAGCCTGAAAGCAGGGGTAAAATCACCAAATGAGGATACAATCTATAATTCTTCCTCCCTGAATGTTTCCTTTTTGACAGATGTTCAGCTGAATGAACTTCCCAAAGCGGCTTGAGTTGTTGTTGTAAACAGTCTTCGCATTGCCAAAAGCCTCCATAATTGGGCTGCGAAAATACAGAATGACAAGAGCATTAACATGTGACCAGCATGCCAACGGCTTCACCCGGGACTGCTGAAACAAGCAGCACTCTGAACAGTTCGCTTCTGACACCCTCGTCAGCCTACATCCTCAGTACTACCCTCAATCATTAACAATGGGCATCTCAATTTTCTATGAAAAGATGCAAGTATTCAAGCAACAGGAGGATTAATGGTACTAAAAATGCTCTGCAGCTTACTCTGTAACTGCTCAAAAGATGCACACAATTCTCATTGCAATACTCAAATTATAAGACATCTCAGCACATGTAAATTGCTAGACAGATGTAGGGAAAATAGTCGTCCTAAGGCAACTGAAAAAGAAATAATTATCAAGATACAGCAGGTAAAGCAGAGATGAAGCATGATAAACAGAAGTAATAGCATCTCAAATTGTCTTTCCTTTTAAATAGTTTAGAATAATGTGTTACTTCATTTGAACAGAGAGATGGTTTTTTCTGCTTGCGTAGTGTGTGTCCAATTTATCTGATGTATTTGCTCATCTGTCTAATCAGTTCTCCTTATCCTCCCTTCCCTCAGCATGCTTTTATCATTTGCACACTTCATACGTGCTGTATCTTGTTCTACCTTATCCTCAGGTTATATAAACCAAACCAATGCCTTCTCCCTCCCACCACCCATTTCCCTCACCCTGATTATCTGAATTCAGTCCCTCCAAAAATGAAAGACATGACTAAAGCTCTGTCCATTTCAAAACTCTGCTTCTTTTTGCCTCACTAAAATAAACCATTTTGCTCACAACTCTCTAGAGCAGCCAGGTAATTCTGTTTAATGGAGAATTTCCCTCCCTTCCAATAATACTGTTCAGTAAACATGCCCCCATCTTTCATTACGCTGCAAGCTCTTATTTTCAATAACAAGGCTTACATCTTCTGGAAAAAATGCCTGTGTATTAAAGGACCTAGTACCTGCTTTCAAGAATAGCTTGCTCCACACAGGAGGTCCTCTCTTTGCAGGAGAGCTCCAGCGAATGTTGGCTCATTGCAGACAAGAACTTGAGAATCAGCTTAGTGCTTTCCGTCTTACCAGCACCACTTTCACCACTGAAAGAAGAAGAGGAGGGAAGTGTTTGCACAGTTCCAGCTGCCAGTGGAAAAGCCCTCTGTCTGGCCAGCCCTCCCAACCATAAATTACTGGAGGTTAGGAAGACTGAGGTGATTAGAAATTACACCAAAACAGCAGCAGAATACCCCTTTAAGCTTGTTGAATATGACATTCGGCAGAAAATTCAAGCTATCTTCAGACATCATGCCACTGTTCAGACAGCATTTCAAGGAACTGATTACATAAGGATGAACAACACCTATGAGGCAATGAAGAGCGTTCTGAACACAACAGCTATCAAACAGTTCTCACCAGCATGGAACAACAAAGTTAGAACAATGGCATGGCAATGGTTGGGGAGAAAGTCCATAACATGAATTAAGCTTGAAAAGTTTGGTATTACGTTGCAGCAATCTAGCTAAGGAGAGAGACCTGTTGTGAGAACGAGGAGGTTAGAGACACCAATGCATCTTACAACACACAAAGGCTACTAGTATAATTAATACTGATATTCTCAGTGAGCTACATATTCTTTAAGCAAACTTTTTAAATGCCCAACCAAATAAAACAGATTCACATCAGTTTAAAATACACACTTCTCACCTCTCAACACCATCAGAGATGTAAAACCTTTCCTCTTCATCCATAGCAGAACAAAGCTATTTGATGATGCTAGATTGAGACCTCAAAAATTGTTAGTTTTGGGGAAGTTAGATTAGTTAGTAAGCAATCATGCTGATGTAAACAGAAAGCAATATACTTCTTTTCAAAACCAACACTCTAAAAAAGGGAAGGTATAAATTTGTCTCATTTCTTCTGTATCATTTCCCTTCAATTATGTAGCCTTGTAATTAAAAATACACTGTGAGACATTAAGAAACAGAAGTTGCAGTTAAAAGTTTGTCTAGGGTGCTTACTTTTTATCTGAAGTCATGGCATTCTAACATAAGATGCAGCCTAATTCCTAGTTTTTCTATCTCCTAATTAAGCTGTACCTAATTCAAGTTTACTCCAGTTTACAGGAGATCTCATAATGAGATTTTGATCTCATCCTACTCTTTCCATTGTAGCAAGTGGGTGTTTTGTCACTGACTTTGATGGATCACAACTGGGTACATGGAGCAAGCTGCTTATTTGACAGTCTTCTGTTGTGCCACTGCTGAGTGATTTTTTAGGTTATGGCAAAGTATAATGATGCTTTCTGGATCAAAAACAGCAAAGAAGAGAGGGACAGCCCAAGAAAGCAGCCTGGCATTTTCCTGCAAATGACTGCTAACAATTACAAAAATAATCAGGGAAAAGGCATTCAGAAAGCTATGAGACACAGTTTTGTAGCTGAAATTTAAGTGTTTCCCAAGAAGAACCAGAGTCTTTAAAATACTTCATAAAACTTCATACAGGATATGCTACCTCCTGATATGCGCCAGCAAGTATGATTCATCCATCATACTTACACCATCTCAAATTCCGTAGTATTTTTACTTTAGTTTTACTGATGTCTGCCTTTTTTTTTGTATTTATCCCCTTTCTCTTTGCAGGACCTCACTCACTATGCTCCTGTGCCAACAAAAGAAATATTTAATATTGCCTGTATTTAATATCTACCCCTTGTACAAAACATTTCTACTGCAAGCATTGAAAGAGCTTCACAAACCTTTGCAAAAATTCATCAAGTGATACGTACTTATTCCTGCCTAAATTCTCGCCCTCTGAGCAGCGACATGGGTACCAAGGAGGACATCAGCTCTTTCACTGACACCATCCTTCCTCTCCCCCCACCCTCTTGTCCTGTGCTCTAGAGCATCTGTAGTTCGATGGAAGCTGAAAGTTACTCCACCGTAATTGAGAGCAATTCTACAACTGAGATATCCAAAGCTAATGGAAAAATATTTCCTGTGCCTATCTCTGGTACAGTTGGTATTATGCACAATTATACACTCTTGATTTTTTCGTAGAATACAAGAGGCCCAGAACTGGGTCAGGCCAAAGATCTACCTGCCCACTCTCATATCTCTGACAGTCACCAAATGGAGATGCCCAAGGAAGACATATGATACTGTCCTTCAGCATTCTTTCAGATTCCAGCTATTTGCTGTTCAGAGGGTTCCTGATCTAAACCTAGTTTCTACGCATCTTGTAACCCTCAACGGATTTATCATCCACGAGCTTCTAACCATATTCCCTTAAAAAGCATATGATCATGTCTTGTTCTTTCAGATCTGCCTCCTATTAACACCATTTGATGCCCCTTAGTTCTCATACTGGAAGGAGAAACCAATATCGCAGCACTCTCTCTACTGTCCATGATTCCATGGATAGCTCCCACAATTCAGGTTGCCTATTTCCATTAGCCATTCCCACAAACAGAGCCATACTATACTTCTGATCACTCCTCTGAATCACCTCAATGTCCTCCTGGATATAAAGCAAGGGGGGGAAAAGGCTTGTGCAAAACACTCAAGGCATGAGCAAAGGATGCATTTACCCAATGTCCTCTATTCATTTACTAGTAACCGCTCTATTCAGTTTTACAATAACTATTGAGCACCAAGTGCATGGGTTCCTGGAGTTCTCTGGCATGACAGTAAGATCTCACCCCTGAATGCTGTTGTTCAGCTTGGGGCCCATAATTTTATGTGTGTCAAGTTGACTCTGCATTTTTACTTTATGAAAAGCTTTATAAAAAACAGTTATTAACAATGAGATGAAAATCAAGAACAAGAATGCTAAACTTCAAAGGTGTTTATTCGACCTTACAGCACATATACTAACGGTAGGTTAAGTGGGATCAATTTTTCAGACTCCTTAGAAAGCCTACACCTAGCTGCCAAGGCTAGTAAAAGGGTGATGTTTTTTAGTGCACAGCCAACATTTCCAGCAACCTTTCCACCCCATGAGTTCAAGTGTCAGCTCATTCTACATCACTACATTCAATATTGTGAATATATTAAGTGTGACAGCAACCCACAAGGCCCCCACTTAGGAGATCTCTAGACTTTCTCCATGACTTGTTCTATGCAGGGCATCTTGCTAAGGGCACAGCAGCCTAGGCTCCAGACTGTCACAGTGGAAAAGGGGTCACTTGAGAGAGACTCCTCATTCTGAAGGCCATAACCTGAGTGAGGCAGCATCAGCACAACTCTAAATCACTTCTCAGTTCTGTCTGCTAGCTTTAAAACCACAAAGACAAATACACACAGACAAAATGGGCCCCTTCAGCAAATACAGTTCATCAGAGGCACATGTGAATTTTGGTGTGTCAGTCTCATACAAATGTCTTCCCACCACAAGTCTGGGTCTCATCCAAAGACTGGTTTTATTCACATTGATTTTCAAGCTGAACAACAAAAACAAAATGTCAGGCTATCATATAATAACAGAGAGAACAAACTGCTGTCAGACTGATTTTACACTGACAGCACTGACTTGAATGTCATTCAGGGTGACTTGCTGCTCCTTCAACTGCTTTACACTTCTTTTCGAGTGCTTTCAGGTAACATTAACTGCCACTGTCTCAGAGAAGAGCATGTGTTTGCTTTTGCACAGACTAGAGCACTTCAAATAAAGTAGCAACAACAAAAAAACCAAACCTCCCCTAAAGATATTTTCCTATTCTTACAATCAAGGAGTAGAGGTTTGAACTTGGTCCTGACTTATGAACATCAGACAGATAATCATGGGGGAATCTGATCCCTTCCCTACATCAGAACAAGCTGTTTGGCTATTCCTTGAGTAAGATGGACTCCCTTCATGTTCCTGTTGAGGCACCCAGCTGAAAAATCAGAAGATGTTAATATTATTTCTTTTTCACATGTCTGTTGTAGCATTGAATTTAACTGTGGTGGGCTTGTCCGCCCCCCCCCATTTTAAAGTAAACTGTGGTAAGGTTCAGATGAACACGAAGCTGAGCATTCACTGATGCAGATGTTCTTGTCTACATGAAAACAGATAAACAGCCAGATACAGGATTTTTAGCCTGGGAGAGCAAAAATCCCATTTCACAACTCTGTAAAAAATGCTAATGTGGAGCTTGTGCACAGCTTCTTCAATATGACATTTCTTGTTGACATTTTAGGCTGCTAAATCATTTTTTTGCAGCATTTTCATGAATTAAAATAAGCCCGTGTAACACAGACTGATAAATAAGCATCTTCGGATGACTCCATTTAATATCATCTCCTCTGCATTTCTTCCGTCTTCACCTCTGGCCTGGGCGGTTATACTGGAAAAATGGTCTTGCATTTATATTACACATTGAGTCAATACCGATGACAGCTTAAATTCAGGTTCTCGCGTTAACCTTCACATCTTACCCCACCTAGACAAATATCCCAAGCATTTCAAAACAGCAGAAGCTTTTTCATAGGTTTTTGTGCTTTGCAGTGCTTTAAGGAAGCAGTTCCAAAGCAGAGCTGAGCTAATTCTGGACGCCAGCAGAGGGCACTTCAAGTCCAGAGGATCAGCAGGAAGCGTTCAGCACCTCACCTCATGGGTGCCACTGGGATTTTAAGATCCAAAAGTTAGGAGAAGGTGAAACTGCATATCAGAATGTGAAGCCTACACGAACAATTCACTCATTTTAAATGGATGTAACTGTTACTTGTGTTTTCATGATGCAACAGATTTTCCTTTATATCATCTCTTACATTGAATACAAGACCAGAATATTTGCCTGAATTCAGACATTGCAGAGCTCCACTTTATCATTTTTATCAAATACCAGTTGCAACAAAGAAAGCCTGTCATTGACTTGTTGCAACATCTAATTCTAAGCCAGTAAAAGATGAAGCAGGAAAAATCAGGATGCTGGATTTGATAAGCATACTGTAATACCTCCATTTCTGATGCCCCAAACTAAGATTATGACCACAGGCACTTTCCTCAACCTCATAAGGGCCACTGAAAACTTTCAGTAATCTTAAAAAGTCCTGCTTTGAGTCCTCCAGAAATACAGCAGATAATATTGGTTTAGAAAAGTAGATTTGACTTCTTATTTTTCTTATTTGAATTGCGTGTTCCCCCTGTTTCTGTAGAAACAAGGTACCCTCACAAGGTTGTACTGTGACCATGGTCTAAAACACTGAACTTACACATATCATTGTTTTAAAAGGGACTGCTAATGCAGAACTTCTCCACATTATGGCTTATCTAACTAAGTTTTACCATGGTTTACACATCAGGGACTGCTGGAGACTCCTCCGGAATATCAGAGATTTCTGCTTATGTCCTTTCTAGGACGCAACCTGCTTTTCTCTTGGCAGCTTGTGGGGAACTGTTAGGCAAAAGAAGATACTTGAGCCAGTACAAAATGGCAAAAATACTAGGGGCCACTTGCTAGGCACCAGGAATTATTTTGGTTCCCAAAATTTGGGTACATGGACTGTTAGCAAGTAGCTACTTGTCATTAAAATGTGAAATCATGACTCCAGGCTAGCTACTTGCACATGACAAAGATCTCTGCACACTTCATCTTTTCTTGGAGTGTCACCTGGACTCAGCTTTGTATGCACAGTACTATGTATTAAGTAACAAAGAGGAGAAATACATTGAAGAAAGCTGAAAACCACAATCAGTTCTCTCTGTGCTGCAGCCAGACAGAACCTGCCTAGAGGTGACGGCAGGCAGGGACTGTGACCTGAGAACTTGCAGAAAGTTGGAACCAGACCTAGATGTGTTGCGTCTGATCCACATCTCTAAAAACCGCTCGGGTGCTGAACTACCTGTGCTAAACCCTCCTCTCACCCAGGAAGCCTTGCAAACTGGCCTGTAATCTTAAAAGCCAACAGAAACTGTGTACTGCAGCAGGTGCTGCTCTCTGCCTCATTCCCCTCTCTACCCATGCCATGGTCCCATGGTTATCACAAGGACTCCCCTATGGAGGCTGTGAGACAGCCGAGACTGTGTCATCTTCTGTCTGAAGAGCACTCCACACTTAGTATGTGCTGCAAACAGGCTTAATTACAAAACATTGCGAAGGTGAGAGAGGAAAGGGAAGGGAAACACAAGCTCTCTCACATCACCCCCCAAACATCACCCCCACTGGGAGCTCGATGGCTGGTGCCACACTGCCATTGCCACCAAGCTGCTCTTCCTGATCCCGCAGGCAAGTCTTTGCTTTCCCTGCCTTCATGCGAGCCAACGCAGCTGAGCTGGCAGGCAGGGAAAGGGAAAAGAGCTGGCTGCATTTTCAGCTCTTCTGGAACAAGAAGGAAGGAGGAGCTGAAAGCAGCAAAAAGCTATTGAAATGCCAACTGCTCTCAATGTACATTGGGCAGCAGCGAAATCCTGAGTACCAGTGCCACAGTGGATCAAACAGGAAGCTATTTAGCATCATTAAATTAAAACACAACAAGATTAAGCAAGGAAGATTAATCAGGAGGAATTAAGTGGCTGAAATGTTAAGGGTTTTCTCCTTTGCTATTCTTATTTACCACATATCTCAAGACTGGTAGGTTATTTGTTTTACTCCTCTTGACACAGCATTTAGGGTCTAGTAGTAACAAGCTACTGAGCTGCACAGGGATTTTTTAACTAGTGGGGAAAGCACTTAGAGTAACATTAGATGGGTGAGTAGCAAAAAATGTGCAAAAATACAATAGATTTTTTCATTAAATGAAATTAGAAGCTGCATAAGAAAAACTAACGTTTTGTTAGAGGTCCACAGGATGATACAGAGGAAGTTCAGAACTCTCTCCTGAAACTGATGGTTTAAAAACCTGCGTGCTTTTGGAGTTCTCTATGCAGTCCAAACCCATGATCCTAAATCACCTTGGAAGCCTCACCGGCAGGGGCAACCAAAGCATCAGGGGCAGCTGCTATTTACCTGATGAGGATGCACTGGCTGTCATGGCGCTTCCAAAGGCAGCGGTAGCACTCGTTGGCCACAGCGAAGATGTGAGGTGCAATCTCTCCCATGTGGTGCTTGCTGTATCGCTCCATGGCGGCGCAATCGTACAGTCCTGGGATGCTCTTGTAAGGGTTCACAGATGCAACGATGGAGCCAATGTAGGTCTGCAAGCACACAGCCCCCACAGAGTTATTACACGCAGGGTGGAACAGATAAACACTCTTGCCAAATGATACACAACAAATACACATTTGCAACAGCCTAGCAATCCCACCTGGTGAATGAGGGAAAGCATGAAGACACTGTCTATTTGGATTTTGGTAAAGCATTTGACGCTGTTTCCCACAGCATTCTCCAGGAGAAACTGGCTGTTCATGGCCTGGAGAGCTGTATTTTTTGCTGGGTAAAAAACCGGCTGGATGGCTGACCCCAAAGAGTAGTGGTGAATGGTGTCACATCTAGTTGGTGAACAGTCAGTAGCGGTGTCCCTCAGGGCTCAGTACTGGGGCCACTCTTGTTTTAATATCTTTATTGATGACCTGGACAAGGGGATTGAGCGTACCCTCAGTAAATCTGCAGGCAACACCTGCAACGGTTGGACTTGATGATCTTAAAGGTCTTTTCCAACCTACATGATTGTACGATTCTATTTTTCCCTGTTTTCTTTTTTTACAAAAAGTTGTTTCCACTTCTGTTACATTTTTATGGCTACCTCAGCTACAGCACAGAGCTTCTTGGCTGTATAAATCCCTGCCTTAACACTGCTTACAGATGCACAGCAATGCCTATGAGCACTGGCCTACAGCTGCTTCTCATGTGTTTGCAGGGACCTGCTGAACTTCCTAAAAACCTGACTGCCCCTAGGTATTGGTGCAAAAGTCCATATTTCTATGTAGAGTATCCAAGTCCTTCCCTGCTACTCATTTTTAAAACAGAAGTAGCAGACACTGTGGTAGACACTATCACCATTATATGTTGTTAGGTCCTAAGAAAAGCACATGAACTGGCAGATGCTGGTTTCTGCAACTTAATTTATTACTAGTTTGCTGTGCAATACAGCTGATTAGGCATTCATTCCTATCCCATTGCAATTAGGGAACACATCAGTTAAAATCACCCAGGTAGCAGCTTATACCCATTTCCACTGCCTTAATTCATTAGGCTGCAGTACTCTCGTCATTTGCAACAATCTATTTGCGATGCTGTTCATTTTCTCAGTCACCCTCTATGCACATCAACACATTTCTCAGATGAAACTGAACTGAGGTAGGAGATAACACAAAGCATGCTCTCTCCAGGATTTCCAGCACATGTGGGGCATGCGGAATTAATTGATATGTGCAGTGTTACTGCTGTGATGCTAATTTCATTTTGTCAAGCACCTTTTCTGTGGTTGCAGGCAGGAAGCTGACACCTGGCTTCAACAGCCTTGCAAAGCCTCCAGCCCTGCAACACAGTCCCCCTGTACAGACAGATGCTTCACCAGCAGTCAGCCGTCTCGTGCTGACAGGAGCCAGCTGTGAAGCTGACAGCAGGACTGAGGCTCTCTTCACCTCCTCAGCACCCTACCCACAAGAGGGCTGGGTAAGGTGAGCAGCATCTTGCGTGACACAGAAACGCAGCCCCATGTGTTCCTCCTGCAGCCTCCCTCTTCTCCTGGGGGCACTCACTGAGACCAGGGGCCATTGTCTCCCCACACCATTTTCCTTTCCTCTCTGTCAGTGTCTTCCACAGCATTTACATTCCACCTCTACCTTACTCCCTGCTCCTCAATTCATATGTAATTATCACTGTGTATCAGCTCTGCTTTCTCACTATTACCCTGCTGTTACATTCCCCATTATCCACCTGTTCATTCAACATCACGCCCAGCGCGAGCAGCAGCTTTGAGGTTTTGCTAAGAGGACTACAGCAGTGTCCTTGAAGTTATGACAATTTTATTAGCTGTGAGGGGAGTATTCCTCCTTGCTGTAACTCAAGTACCCTTTACAGAGATGGGAACTTTCAGTCTGTGTGTTTTATAACCCACCCCCCCCCCCCATGCTGTGCAATAGCTCAGAAGGTTTCATGTAGAGGAAAGATACCATTTCAACACAAGATCGTATCACAGGGCAATTACAGCACTGAGACAACAGCTTAATTTCCTGGGATCATCCCCTCTTGGGCTCTTAAATAACTAACAAGGAAGTCTCTAAGAACAAACTTCCCCAGTTGGACACATATTTCAGCACAGACTGCAGGAGCAAAATCTTAAGAGAGACTTTTTTGAATACATGAATACAGTGCAAGCACAACCAATAAAACAACTACAGAACTTGTTCTTTACCTTGCTAAAGTCTGACAAAAGCCTTATTAAACTGTAAGAACAGTAAATTGAGGCACACCATCACAACAGATGTCATGGCAAAGAATCAAACAAAAAAATCCCTATGAAACATGGTACCATCTAACTTCATAACTGTAAGCATCCCCTCTATAGATTCTGCAGGATCAAGCACCTGACAGTACAACATTACCAGCCGACAGATCTTCCTGTGATAGATACAGCACTGGCAAAACTGTACCACCACTGGTTACAGTGAGACTTTTCTTGCTTTTCCTACTGCAAATGGTAAATAATGTAAGAGGTGACAGCAGCCCGCTTCTGCACAGACTTACTTGACATGAGGCAGTTTTTCACATGGCTTAAACATTACTTTCAAAAATGGTATCAACACTTCCAGAATATTAGTAACTACTGAGAATAAGAAAAGTCATGAGGCTTCATTGCCTCATAACTCATGTAAGGTACCATAGAGAAAAGGTAGTGTATCATGGCAATAACAGGAACCTGGTGAATAGCAGAAACAGTATGGGTGAAAACAATTCCAGAATCACCTGATCCTTAGGACATGTCATACTTTAAAAATTCTTTCTCCTTCTTTCAGCAAAACATATGAAAAACCACAGCCTCTACTGAAATAGCTCCTATTTTGTGGCTCCAGTCTTCCGGTGCTTTGAGTATGTATAACCCCTTTGTAAAACAAGTTAAATGTGTGCACAAATTGCCACCAAATTATAATGATATAGACAGAATAAAATCAAGCCCTGAAAAAAACAGCTTCTTCATCCCAAGGCAAGATCACAAGAACAGCTATATTCTTCACAGAGGATCAAGATTTCTCATCTACCAAATGTCATAGTCCAACACAGGAACAGCCACACAAGATAACTGCATGGACTAAGTAGGAGTTTCCTGGCCAAAGCGAACGTTTTACCTTAACTCAAGGTAGCTCAGCAAGGTATTGATGAGCTGAAGCAGCACTGTTATTAGAAACCATTCCTGGTGTTAAAAGAATTCCTATAAAAAGACAAATCTTCCCAAAGTCTTTTTAAATTTCCTCTGGAATACTCAGCAGCAGCAAGATCTGTCGCAAGAATAATCTCCTACATCACTTCCAGTCACTTTCCCATCCAGTAACTATCACATGCTCTTACTAGTAGCAGGATTTTATAAACAGTAGATCCTACTCCTGGCTAGCCTCTACTCCGGCACCTCTAAGCACCACGAAGTCAGGGACTTGAGGTACGGCGTGACCTGTACCCACAGGCAGAAGAGCAGCACCGCTTCACAAGCTCCCTCCCTGTTCTTGGGGCTCTGCTTTCCCTCCCCTGAGGACTCTGAGCAGCTGCCCAACACAACCCCTTTTTGGGAGGACAGACTTTCTGGTTTTGCAAGTGGAAGCACCTTAGAAGCAAGTTAAACCAGTGTAAAGATGATACACAAAAATGGAGGGCCGTTCAGCAGATGGGTATTGTCTTCTGAATGCTATTTCTGCATCAGGCATCAGCATATGGCAAATTAAAGAAGTTAACAGTCAGAAGCAGGATCTCTAGGTTACCTGATTATGCTAACATCACAAGGCATCGATTTAGATGAAATTTCAGAAAAGGTATTTTCACATAAGAATGTCACTTCCACTTTGCTTAAAAAGAGTGAATCAAATTTTCCCTTCATTCTTTGCAGTTTCTAATCTGATTCCTGCAGTCAATAATTACTTACTTTAATGAAAGTACTCCAAAGCAGTTATGAATAGGAAAAATGCTCATACATCCGCCAGAGCACTAGCAAGCAGACACGGTTTCTGCAGACTTCCAGATGAAATAGCTTGAGGCATATTTCAAAGAAATACTGTGTAGAGCTCCTGTCACAAGTCTGACTTCTTAAATGGCAATGAAGAGGGCAGTTTACTTTTCTGTTATGTGACTTGACTCAGCACTTCAGACAGAACCACCCACAAACTGTTTAATTTGGTTGGTACAGACTAAAACAGCAGCAATTTATCAGATCACTGCTAATCCGTTAGTTTAAAATTTATTAGAATTAGAGTTATTCAGCCCCAAACCCAACACAGCGCTTTGATTATCGTATTAAAAGGCTGGGTTCCTTTTCCACTTTCAAATTTTTACTGAAATTTTATGGTGACAATGCATCTCTCAAAACACTTTTGGTCACAAAGCACAGACACTCCTACTCCCCCTTTTAGCACAAAAAAAGAGGAAATAAGATTGTTTGCTGATCCTCTAAGGGGACTTTCAAAATTAGAAGTTCAAGCCCTGTCTTCTCAGCTAGTCATTCAATAAGGCGATGGCATCTCAAGAGTCAAAATGAAAGATGTGCTTGAGAAAGGAAGAGATTTTTCATCAGTTTTCTGAATGCTTTTTTGTTTTGCTTGTTGCCTTCTGATAGCAATCAGCTTTGAACCCAGGTCTTGAAATCACCCCAGACTTCTTCAAACACTCAAAGACAACTAGTTCTTTAACAAGGTTCAAGAGCTCACAAAGATTTCTGATACCCACAGAAATACTCTAGAAAAACTTACAGTGGTCAGAGTTGTCCCTGTCTAACAGAAAGGTTTGGCTTTGTTTTTTAAGGAAGTCACAGTTTGCATTGTTTTGATGCCAAACAAATGTAAATGATGTAAAAAGCTTAAGTGGTTAAAAGACACTTTTTCAAGTTAGCTTAAAATTACAAGAAACAAGTATGCAGCAGATGAACTAAAAATACAGTTTTAAATGTCTGTCTTTCCCATGCAGAAAAAGGCCTTTGGACTAAAAGAGGAAAAAGTAGAGCAAGAAATTTCCCCTTCAAAATTTTCTTCAGGTTCTCTACACGGAAAGAGCAATGAAAAAGGAAACTGCCCTAACGCAAGATCACTTAATTGGTCCTATAAACCAAACAGACCAAATACAGCGGGACTACCTTGCTCTCCATCTTCTCCCCTCTGGAGACGCTTTTTTGGGGTATATCCTTTCAGGTTTGCTCCATATCCAGCAATCATCCACCTTCCACTTCTTTCCTTTTATGTCAAGATTTCTGCATCTCAACAATAACTTCTCTATTTCTGAGGATCCTTTATGACTTCTGTGTTGTACTCAAGCTTGCTCTTCTCATTTAAGGCCATCAATTTTATCCCACACTTCTTCTCATGACCTCCTTTCACCCTCTATATCAAGGTACCTCTCTGTACTTCCCAAACTTCTAGCACTCAAGACATCCCATTCCTCCTTAAATAAATAAGGGTACAAAAAACGGGGGGAAGATGGACAATGATGACGACTTTTTTCTCCTCTTGAATGAAGTCTTTGATCAGTAATTACAACCGAAATTAAAACTGATTGCAGTATTAAAACAGGCACAAGGAGCCTGGATTCTTCACTTCCTATTATTGTGTTTCTTCAAGGATGCCAAAAATCAACATATTCTTTACAATCTGGTACTAGAAATGTTGGAACTGATCAAATATAGAATTAAGATGTTTTGCTACAGACATGTGCCTTAACATTGAGAAACAGCACTTTGCCCAGCTCTCTTAAAAGCACTTTCAAGATTTTCTGCTTTGGGACAAGAAAAGGCTCTATCTCATTACGGAAACAAAAGCATGCTTACAGATGTCTCAAAAACTATGCTTCTGGGTTGTTTTTGAGCAATGCCTGACTTTCCTGGAGTTACTTAAGGAGCTGAATCTGTGTCTGAAAAGTAAGGGTTTGTTGTCTTTTTTAAAAGGGGTATTAGTATCAAACTGACAATTTATTCAGCAAGTATTATTTTCCTGGGCTTACCTTAATATATGGGAAATGTCAAATAAAACTGCAGTGCAACTGGCTGACTACAAAGCTGCTTATATGTCACTTTTAGACTTTATCACCGATCACTGTTCCAGACAACTTGCAGGTCTCTCATACTTTTAAATCATTGTGACCACAGAAACTTTACTGAATTACATCACTGCTTTCGCAGAACATGCAGAGGCAGACAACATTTGAAAGACCACAAAACAGCTGCCAAACTTCATGAAGTTTTGAAGACCAAATTTCAAGGTGTCAGGATGCAAAACCTGGGAACAAAAGAGTTTGCCCCATACTGCAGATACAGCCTCTTCATTCCCAGATCTCTTAGGTAAAGGGATTGCTGGTAATCATGACTGAGTTCATTCTGAGGCAAACATAACTTGGTCAACCACCACATACACATCAGCATAGCAAAGAGGATGGCTGGGCCATATTTTGGCATCTTTTCTAAGGGAGGCGGTAGAAAGGGCAAGTGTATGCCATAAACAGGATGATAATTAATGCCCTTGTTCATGGTAGAACCTTGACTTATCCTCTCTACGGTAAATATACGCCATCTTTCAGCTAGTCCCATGCTAATTTCAGTGGGATGGAATCCAGTTGTCTCATGTCTGAAGCCAAGCTCGTTTCTTAAAAGCCATAATCAAATTGAAGTACTAAACTACAAGTTTAGATGTTTTCAACCCATCAAGCCATTTCTGAGACAGAAATGTCATGCTCTATAATCATCTTCCTGTTTGGACTTCTGCAGCCCTCACCATGTTTGGTGACTTACGGTGGGTTTCCAACTGCCTAAATTTACTTGAGCTGTGCTTGTCTTTATCTCCATGTTGCTTGTCAATGAGCACAACATTATGACCCCTAAATTGTCCTTTTTTCTTCTCAAGGTCAGTTGTAGGATCGAAGACAAAATGAGCTGTTTGTAAACACACAAGCTGCGCTACAAATGCAAGAATTAGCATTAATAGGAGAGGACCTTTAGAAGGGAACCAGAACATGACACCTTAACTCCACAGAAGGCTCAGAGATGGTGAAGAACCTGAACAAAACTAAAAGCTCTCCCTGGCTTAAGAGATACACTCGTAGCTTAATCACCTCCTATTTTCGCATTGATTTCCTCCTACTGAACAGACTGTTCCATGTAGACGGATATACTCGGGGAAACTCTACAGGTGTTATTCAGAATCTGCACCCCAAAAAAATACAGTTGGGAAGTATTAAACCAATATAAAGAGAAAAACTGATAAAAGTACTGTTAGAGACAAAGGTAAAAACCAAACCAACAGACAGTAATGCTGATGCCGGAGAGACATCCTTCCTTATTTAAGAACTTCACAGGTTTCTGGCAGTTTTTCTCCAGCACAAAAAAGGACCAAGTCTCCTCGGTTTTATTGCACTTTTTTGCTAAGTAATACTATACAATCTGTACCATGTAGCAGTCCTAACTACTGGATGTCAGGATAATGATCTTTTGTGCATAGACTGTATACAGTTATGGAAAAGTATCTTTCTCCAGCATTGCCAAGTGGTGAGAAGAGGTGACCGCCTGAACAAAACCCCCAGCTGATCAGGGCAAGACATTGATTTTTGTAATTTTCACGGTCTGAATTACAGCATGTGAATGTAGGTTTTGCACATCAGATTGTAGTAATCCGTGTGCACAGCTCAACTCTATAAACAGGCGATCTCTAGCTCAAATCAGAAAAGGCCCCACAGAGTGTCAACCCCATGGCTTGTCACTTCATTTCAAATGGCCTGTGGCCACACACTAGTTCTTCCCACTTTGTTACTGCACAATGCTCAAATGAGTCTTTCAAAGTTGTCTGAAGGTCTAATTTACCCTCCAGCAAGAAAAAAAAATGGTCATCTTCCTTCCTATAGATTCATCTTGGGAAGATGAAGGGGCTTTTCAGAGAAAACACATGCAAAGGAAACAAATGCTGATAGATGACACACCAAAAAGCAGTGTCTCCAGTACACCAGAGTAACACTTTCAATATAAAGCTCGGAGATTTGTTTCAATCTACTTGCGAACACTTTACACAGTGATATCCAGATTTTCATAACTTCCATAGTCCTTAATGTTGTAAGACCTCTTCTATAGAAATAACTTTTTTCAGGAGGGGAGTAGGAAGAGCAGGAATTATTCTTTAACAGAGAATGAAAACAAAATTCGAAAGCCAGAATAGCTGAAATCTAGGTCTATGCCAGGTAGTTTGTTGGATGGCATTGAACAGCCATGGGTCTAGAAATCAGCACTAAGATGGTAAATTGTATTAGCAGTCAAAAAGCCTGCTTAATTTAACTTCTGGACTCCACTTCCTTTTAAAAGGAAAGACTGACAGACATCAAAAGGAAATAGCTGAAGCTGCTTGGAGAAATGGACTCCATCTTTTCAAATAAAACTAAAAGCCTGGCTATGAATCAGCAGCCCGTCTATGCAGGTAGACAATAACTAAAAAAGTAATTTAATTCATTCTCAGCTTAAATGGGTTGGCTGTGGCCTTTTAGTATTAAACTGCTGGAATATGTGAATAAGGCAGTTGGACGGCGTAGCATAAGCAGTAAATTCTGTGCAACTCACTTTACAGTCAAAGCCTAACTCACGTAAAGAAAACACGTGCTGATGATAGACAAGCAGTGTAAGTTTTGGAGTTGAAATTCATGCCCTTCTTGCAATGCCTTTGCAGGACTAGGAGCAACAAACCCTTACAGAAAGGAGCCAAAGCTTACCTGCAAGTGAAGCAAAGGCACACGCAAAAGTGTTCAGCACCATTTGCAAAAGCTCTGGCTGAATGGCACTAAGCTGCTGTCAGCACTTGCACAAATGACTGAAGAATTTTCCTTTTGATTCTGCATGCTGGTTTACTTTCTGTTTTCAGCTCGTAAGAATTAGCAGTGACATCCAATAGAGGTGTGGAGGAAAAAAACCCTATGAAAAGAAGCCTTCAAGTCTAAGAAGACATTAGCAATATGTACCATCATCAATCACAAAACCGGCTCAAGATTAGATTTCTACTTTGCAGTTTTAAGTATGAGGTTATTGTTAAGTAGGGCTTAGGTATCACTCCAAACTCATGAAAGTAAACAGGAACTGACCCTGTTGACCCTGCATGTATTACTTATTCTCCTACCAGCCAACCATATGAGAAGAAAACTACTGGTACTGAGCGGACAGGAAAGCAAATTTTTGTTGTTTTAATAAAACTTTGATGCCCTCCGCCTCTCCGTCTCACAGAAACAGATGATGGAGGGTAAGATCCCTGGCAGCATATACACACACCAGGTTACCAACAAGTACCTAGCATGCTGCAAACCATAGTATAAACTTATGCATTTATGTAGCCATTGCATACATTGCAAGGTGTTTGCTTAGCTGTGATAGTATACTCAATTACACAGACCTTTCTGAGCAGCTCCCTACTTAATAATATCATCACAACACCTCAGGCTGAAGTATTTGCTAAGATCTGAAAATATGCACCTTTAAAATCCCCAAGTTTTGAGGACAAAGTTCAGGCAAACATTCTTTATTGCTGTTGCGGTTGTTAGCAGTCCCACAAGTTCTGCAGTATGGAGGAATTCAGAGGCAAAGCTGGTTAACCAGCTGATGGAATTTGTTTACTTCTCACATCATTGCAACTATGTTCTTCCTCTAACACATATTAAAAAAGAAAAATAAATAAAAAATTAAGATAATTGGCTTCTGGCAGGCAAACGTTGATCTATATAACTGACCATCCTTTAGAAACGGCAATCACCAGAAATAAAGTCCACTAGATTTCCAATTAAAAGCCTGCTGTGTTTTTATAGATCTTTGTCTGCTGCTCTCTAGTAACAGATGTGAAATGGAAGCTGTAATTAATGCTTGGAGACAGGAATTCACTTTGAACTACATTTTGAAAACATTATCTGATGTAAGCATAACATGCTAATTATGGAGGTAACTATGTATAGACATTTGTCACGCATTCTTAGCAATGGTGTTCTCTGCTCTCACCTCTACTGAAAGAGCTGGTGGAGAGAATTTTCCCCATCTCTCCATGGGCATGGGGACAGGAAGGCACGAAACACACTGTGATTCACCAGCAGACTTTTCAAATTTCTTTACTGTAAAGGCAGAGCAATTAAATAAACAGCAGTTTCCTCAGCGACCACAGAGCAGATCCTGCAAACTGGTTACTTGGGACTACTCTAGAGCATTGGATGCCTGTGGAGAGGAGCTGTGCAACCGCAGCTGGGTTGCAGACAAGACCAGGATAAATATAGTTCTAGGAGCTAGTGTAATAACCAAGGACTTGGTCTAAATGTACACGTACAATATTTATATATCTAAATTTTATGGTAGTAATTAACAACACAATTTGTGTGTACCAGTGTTTGGAGTTTTTTAAAAGTCTGTGGTCCACACTTATTTATACCATGGAGCGTGACAGACCAAAGACCAAGGCTGTTGAGCTGTCCAGGATGGTGCATGGGTCCTTGATACACATATTTTTTTTAGATTCAGTTTCTGCAAGGAGTGCATTCGAGTTTTTCTGTTTCAGAAATCAGTCACAACAGTTTTGTCTTCATAAGTAAACACTTTGGGGCCATTGTCTTCTACTGATCTTCCTTCGTGCCTCTGCCTCTACCGGCACCAGATGTGAAATTAAGTTTTACTATACTCAGAAAAAAATGAATATGCAAAAGCCGAGACAAACAACTCACAGAGAACAACTGACCTGGATACTAAAGTGTCTGTGTCTGCAAACAGGATCTGAAAAACCCCCGACACTGATTATTGATTAATACTGCACAAACATCAAAAGATTGCCTCAGGGAAGCCTCATGACTTCAATGGAGACGAATTATCTAATTACTGCAAGTTTAATAGACTACAACTGAACGTGCTGCTAAAGTAAACAAACAGGAGTAGATTAAAAAATTGCTGCATAAATAACTGAATACACCTTTTAAGAACAGGCAACTGAACATTCAGCGTAATGAAGTGGCCAGGAGCTCTGCAAGCAGCCTTATCAGGGACGAGACAACTTTTCCAGTTTAACACCTTCTTTAAAACTTGGAGAAATGTTGCTTTCCCATTTGAGTTATTCCATGCTTGTTGCTTCAGCTGAAGAGAGAAAGGAAGGCAGCCACGAAAACTGAGCTCTTAATTGCCATCATCCTCCCTCTGATGTGGATGTGTCTGCTACAGCACTACATGTCTACGTGGCGGGTACAGAAGTCTTTATACATACGCACACAAACATCACAGATGGTTATAATTACTGGCGGGCAAGCTGTAGTCCTAATTTGAAAGTAAGCAAAAATAGGTTATGTTGTCTCCCACCCCTCTTGGTCACCACACACAGCCACTGGACAACCCCGAGGCCAGTCTCTCCATCAGGGGAGGGTGGCCAAGGGACTGCCACACCTCACCCCACGCAGCACACCTCTCTGGGCATGGGTACATGTTCTCCACCTAAGCAAGACGGGCACGCGTCAAATCATAACCACTTCAAAGGGGAACATGCCTACCTGGCACTTCAGAGCTTAATTCAAAAGGACAAAAATAATCAGATGTGCTTTGAAACTTGCTTGTTGCCTGAACTCAGGCAAACGAGGGTGGATCTGACACTGAAAACTTCCATACTGACCTGAACAATGTGTACTGCAGCTACTCCCAACCTGCCTCGCACCTCAGCAAAGGCTGCTCTCTAATTCTCTTTTATGCTGAAGTTCGCCCTCCTACATCAGCAACTAACCGCTGGCCACAGAGACAAGGCAACTGCAGCTCATCCCAGAGCCAGCTCAAACACTGTAATTTGTGCATCTTGCAGCACAGCCCATGCTGTGTGGTTTACGGTGTCCTCTCCAAGGCTAAGCCAGTCTCCTCTGCAACGTGTACTTAACTGAAAGTAAACCAGAGTCAACAGCTTTGGGAACAACTCGCCTTTGAACAACAGCAAGGACAGCCGATGAAGCACTTCCTCTCCACGTGCCCTGTGCTGGCCTTGCTTCAGAGGCATTCGACTTCACGAAAGGCTCCATTTTCAAACATGGGCACCTTCCACTTTTAGCACGTTTATCTTTCCATATGTTGCCACGTACCAGCCTAGCATGCAAGCTAATCTGAGCGTTCAAAGACAGGCATGAAACCTTGTATCCCAATGTTTGGATTCTCCTGTATCAAGTTGTTCCTGATGGAGTAAAATGGGGCAGGAAATAACACCTCCCCCCTCACTGAACTGCTGGACCATATGATCACTGCCACCCTTCCCTGGACAACAAAACTGGTGATAGCCCAGAATCACACTTTTAGATAAAAGCACTATTAATCAATAAACCTGAAAAAAGTACCAGAGAGGGGCCTGCTTTAAGTAATCAAGGAAGGGCTTTGACATCCCATGCTTCTTACAGCCCCAAAATGGAAAGCACACACTCTTTTACGGGAATTCAGACAAAAAGTATCACAAGTAGATGTCAACAGACTTGACACTGATACAAGAAGATGGTGGCACGTAGACATGAACAACTTTTGTTACTCACCTTCTTACTAACAGCACAGATTCAGCTAAGAGCCTCAACCCAGTAAGTGCAGAGCCAGGCATCATTCAGGCTCTGAACATAGTCTGTACGCTAAATCAATACTGCCCCCTCACCAAGAAACAGCAAGATACATAGAAAATACTCTGCTGACCGGTACCACCTGCAGCTGTTGGCAGCAGCAAAATAAGTCATGGACACATTTGACAAAACTTGGCATCCATGGCAAGTATCTTTATAATATTAATTAGGAAGTAGTGAAGAACTTAGGAACACGGGTAGGATTACATGAGACAAATGTTATTAAGTAAAGGAAGATTAAACTGAACTCAGACATCTGAAGATATTTACTTAAATACTTATTGCTGGAGAAACAGTTCTTCATATGCAAACACACAAGTTAACAGTGGAAGATTCGCATAAATAATTGTCTTCCTGAGACAGCAACTGTTTGAATTTCCTTTTAATTGTTTCTTCTGTATTCCTGAAATTATATACACTTGATACTACAATTCATTATATTGTACTTCACATAACTTTTGTGTGTCTGTGAAGAAGCAAGCCTCAAAACATACATCCTGATTCAAGTACACTGCTCATTAAGGGTACAGTCTCATTGCCACTGAGAAAACAAGCAAAAAACTGCAAAGACTTAAGAACCACACTAATATGCTTGTAATACTACAAGCATATAACTCAAAAATGCCAGCATACACCTTTGCTTATCCCCTCCCCTGCTCAGAAAGTGGACAAGGAGGTGCACAGAGCTGAAGTAAAAAGGGACCTGTAAGATAAAAGCCAGGATACAGCAATTATATGGTGGTCTGTGTTCAGGATGGCAAGAAGTCTTTCAAAGAAATTATTATATTAAGCTCAGAGTGGAGAGGGGCACATGCCTTTCCAATTTAACCCTAACGTGCAAGAGACAGACACCGAGGTGCCGAGGTGGATCCAAGAGACAGTATGCCCACTACTCTGACGAAGCAATTCCTGGCCAAGACAGAGGACTTTTTGGAGGGAAAGGAGAAGGCAGATGTATAATCTGCGAAGTTTTGATTGCTCCTGGCATGAACTCCACTGGCTTCTAGTGTCCTGTACAAGAGCTAGTCTTGTCTCAATGCAGAATGGCCAGGAATCTAGTCTCTTCAGCTGCAAGTACACCTTTGATAAAGGTAAAGTTAATGCACCTTCCAGTCCTTATTTTAACACCAAACATTAAAATATCTTTTAACTATTCAACATAGTTAAGAGATTTTGGCTTGAAAAGACAAGGTTCCTATTGCAATGGCAACACCTCTTCCTGCAACACAAGCCCATGTGTCAATGAAGTTTCCTGAAATTATTCAAGCTATTTAATCGCTTGTCTCGGAGTTTGTGTTCCTGAAGCCCTGTCCTGCTGACACACTATCACTGGTACAGCAGGAGTGGGGTACTAATGAGGGCTGAGAAAAGAAGATGCTTCTTACTCAAGGGTCCTGGTTACATATGCAGGATAACAGAGAGGCTTTCATGCGCATTTCAAAACACCTTTTTTCTGACCAGCTTTCCAATAATTTTTCAGGTGAGGTGGACTCGTAGGAAGGAGTAAGCAGTAAAATTAGCAAAACTGAAAGGACAATGAGCATTCAGCAACAGCTGAAGATCAGTCATCATTAACAGCACACAAACCTGTTTGTCTAGAAACGTACACCGCACTGAACACCAAGTATCAGAATATCCTAAACTTGCCTTGACAAGCTAAGAAATAGGCTAGGACATGTCTCTTCAGAACAAGGCTATTCTTCGCCTCTTCAAAAAATCATCCCCTTCTACACACTTGATTTTTAAAAGGGGGAAGTGTTCTCCGAGTACATTTAATGGCTCAGAAAGCACTTTTTCTTTTGACTCACACTAAGCATTATTTTCTAATAACACTGGTAGAAAACTAAACTCTTAGTAAGTAGCTATTTCCCTCCACACACGCAGGATTGCTCATATATGGTAGCATTTCTTTTTCTGAAAGGAAAAATGGTTCATTTGAAGAAAAAAAAACCCACACATAAAGGTTTTTGTAAAGAGAATTACCTCAACATTTAGAATTCCTCATACTAGCTGCTTTAACGGTAACATCAATGGAACAAAACTTCCTCATGTCCCTTTTTGGTTTTTATCAAAGAAATTTCTAAATAGAGAGAAAGTTTATTTTTACGCTAAGATCTCTTCACATTTAAAAATAAATTAAACTAAACTTAATAGATGAAGCTTGGAATAAATTGTGCATGGCCAGATCTCAAGGCCCTAGACAGGTGATGCAAATAAAAACTATTTATGTTTAGCAATTATTAATAAAAAACCCAATAATAATAGAAAAATAAATCTCTACCCAAAACTACCAACCACTGAAGAGTGAGATTACACAATCTATAAATAGCCACTATTCCTTGCATCTTTCTCACATTCAGTGTAGTTCCAGATTCAGAAAAGATTAATATCTAGTCAGTTCTAGACTAACAAAAATAAATCTAATCATAAACCGCTTCATTACAGAGCTGAAAAAAAAAAAAACCAAACCTTCTGTGTGGACTAATTCCCAGTTTTTTTAACCTTTATAAAGCTGCCTGTTCTCAATACACCCCAAACTCCAACTCTCTGTATTTAATGGCACGAGTCCTCAGCATGACAATTTCATACTTTTTTTGTAATACTAAAAGGTGATGGTGATCAGAATTGGATCTTGGCCTGATGGGTTCTCAAACGGCAGTCTCAGACTAAATCCCACCACATCGTCCCTGGTGATGTACACAGCATGTATTGTTGGGGTAGAGAGTCTAAAGGAGAAGAGAAACTTGAGAGCCCTTTACACAACCCTGCCAGGTATACAAGGGATTGTCAGGCCAGCCCCTGAGCTACCTTCTCCTTCCACTGCTGCTGGTGAGAAGTCACTATGTGAGGCATGCTTCAGCTCTGTGTGGATACACAAAGAACTGGAGAACATCAGGAGGGGAGATACCACATAACAGTAAAACACACACAGCACTTCTACATTCAAAAACGTTCCCTCTGGGTATTTTTCATAATTCTAGAAGAAACTTACATAGATTTTATCTTGCTGATATCGCTGAAATAAGTTGTGCATAATGGAGCCTTCATGGAGATCTACGAGTGCTGCCATGTCTTCCACACTCTCTGCACTTGTTTGATGCATAGGCGTTACTTTTTGGTGTGTGATAGTGCTCTGTTTGTAAGTGAATACCTGAAAGAGGGGAATCAAAGAAAATATTAGAACACACATTCAAAAACTTAAACGGAGCTTTCATACCCATTCATATTCCCTATCCAGTTTATCAGCGTGCAGACTCGTAAAATATAATAGCCTGCCAGTCATACCTTCTTCTAAAGCTTCTCTGACAATAACTGAAGACCCCAATACATACACAGGGGTCATATGAAACTAGCATACACAGCCAATGCACTGAGGACTGTAAGGGGTCTTTTCCATTTTAAGGGCAAATGTAACCTCATCTCAATCTGGACTACTATTAGACTTCTTCAGGAGAAAAATAAACCAAGCAATAATCGTTCCCCAAAAATCCAAACCCAACCAAACAAAAAATCCACCCCTTACAGTAAACCCCACATACTCAAATTATTCTGTAAGGAAATGCTTTACAGTGCAAAATAACAAATGAAAATAATTGTTCCAACAGGCTGTAAGTGTTTATATGTTTGAACTGAAATCCACTTAAATGTTTCCTCTCAATTCTCCAGTCAGGATGGCTGTCAGGTTAGGTCATTATTCCTAATGTAAGTAGCATGCCTAGTTCAGTATGCTGCAAATATTTGTAAATGAATAGGCAAACCAATTTCTAGTGAATGGACTTTTGAGATGAATTTCTGAAGCCTGTTCCAAACAGACAGTAAAAGCTCTAAAAAAGCCACAATTTAAATACTCAGTCAGAAGGCACTTCCACAAATATGCTCAGAAGAGGTACACATCCACAATCTAGTTAAACTTTAATGAATACTAATGACACCACTAAAGACTAAACCAATAGCTTTGGAATTCAGAGTCCCATTTCCTTTTTATTTACATCTTGGCAGCTCATCCTTACAGATATCTGCCTGGACCTCATAGCCAACACTACTCAGTCAATGTTCCCAGGTCCCTGATAATGACAGTTTCAGTGTGAGAAAGTCAAGTGTGGGGTAATGAAAATACTTTAATGATTTGGAATATTTAAAAGAAAACCTTCCAAAAATCTTTTGAAATATATTTATAAAGAAGATGGAAGAAGTGCAATAACCAGCAGCCCAAGCGCTGGCGAGCACCAGTGAGAAAAAGAAGCCGAAGCAGCAAGAGTCTGAACACAGACTGGACTTAACATCAAAGCTCCATACTCTGATATCCCACCAGTTGACAAAGATGAACTGCCTGATGATATTTGCTCATTAAAACTGTACCCCAGGCATCCCAAATGTTAGCACAGGCCATGGCACTGTTACAGCTGTCACACGCACCAGCACAAAGAGTACTGGGGGAATGCTGCAGAAGAAAGGTGATCCAGGAAACAAATCTCCAACAGATGCTGGCAGGCAAAAGAGATGTCAACAGGATACGTGAGCAAACCATCAGAAAGCACCTATAAATTTAGAGTAGCCAAAGCACAATCCCTAACTGTAGGAAAAAGACAGACACCAAGAGATCTGAGCCTTATTTTGTGGTAAACAACCATCATGATAACAGGACAAGCATTTGCACAGGGCAGAGAGATGCTGGCCAGGATGGCCCACTCAAACTCACTATTTCCTCTTCTTCAGCCAAGTGCAAGGTCCTACATCTGGGTCGGAGCAATCCCAGGCATAGCTACAGGTTGGGCAGAGAAGAGATTCAGAGCAGCCCTGCAGAGAAGGACTTGGGGGTGTTGGTTGATGAGAAAATGAACATGAGCCAGCTTCAGTGTGCGCTCGCAGCCCAGAAAGCCAACTGTATCCTGGGCTGCATCAAAAGGAGCGTGACCAGCAGGTTGAAGGAGGTGACCCTGCCCCTCTACTCTGCTCTCCTGAGACCTCACTTGGAGTATTGTGTGCACTTCTGGTGTCCTCAACATAAAAAGGACATGGAAGTGTTGGAACAAGTCCAGATGAGGGCCACGAGGATGATCAGGGGACTGGAGCACCTCCCGTATGGAGACAGGCTGAGAAAGTTGGGGCTGTTCAGCCTGGAGAAGAGAAGGCTGCGTGGAGACCTCATAGCACCCTTCCAGTATCTGAAGGGGGCCTACAAGGATGCTGGGGATGGACTCTTCATCAGGGACTGTAGTGAAAGGACAAGGGGTAACGGGTTCAAACTTAAACAGGGGAAGTTTAGATTGGATATAAGGAAGAAATTCTTTACTGAGAGGGTGGTGAGGCACTGGAATGGGTTGCCCAGGGAGGCTGCGAATGCTTCATCCTTGGCGGTGTTGAAGGCCAGGTTGGATGAGGCCTTGGGTGGCATGGTTTAGTGTGAGGTGTCCCTGTCCGTGGCAGGGGGGTTGGAACTAGATGATCTTAAGGTCCTTTCCAACCCTAACTATTCTATGATTCTATGATTCAGGCTGGTTATTCTCATACTTCCACCTCTCACACACATTGCTTTCTTGTCTGGGTGAGGAAATTGCTCTGTGAGCTGACTCAAAGATAGGTGTGTGCACTGACCGGCTAGAAAACACACCAACTTTTCATAATTGCTGCCACCCAAATCAGAAAGGAGAAGGACTTCTTCTCCAACACTGAGGAGTTACTTTACTTTTAATTCTTACCAGAGCCCCTTAGAGCACCCCTTCAAGTTCCTAAACCCACTGTAAAACTTGGTCAAAATCATCTAACAAGATCAAAGTCATCATCCAGGGCAGCAGGATCACATGCGCAGACCTCATTTCCTTAAAATGGGCTTTTTACAGTCCTGCTGCTCAAGCCCTGACAAGCCTGTTTTGTTTTATTTCATCTTGACTCACGCCTTTATTAGGACAAAGGCGTGAAAAGGCTGCCTTGAACTTTATCATTACTAATTAGAACATCGCACTAGGAAATACTGCAGCAGTTGAAATCCTCAGGAAATAGGAACCAAGAGCCATTCTACAAAGTCAGCACGGACAAGAGGAAGACGAACGAGTATTCTGAACTTAAACAGGAGCCTGTTGGCAGCACACAGGAGTGTCCATCCTCAAGGATCCTGCTAGCATTTCTAGAAGGTCAAGTAAAACATGCAGGAAGCTTGGAATAAGATTTAAGACAAACCTAAACGAGAATTCAGCAAAAACTTCTTTCCTCTCACGATATAAATGGTCCAAGATAACAAACATGCTGAATACATGGAAACCTATAAATTAAACCCTAAAGAGACAGCACACAAAATAAGAACTCTTGAATTTATTATAGCAGTGAAAATTAGAGGTTGAGATAGGAAGGAACAATGCAAAGAACAACAACAAAAAGAACAAGCTCAAGACAAAACAGCATAATAGGCTAAACAACAGTAAAGAGCACTTCACTGGGAAAGGAGAATAACACTTCAAAACTGCTCTCCGGTCCCTACTCTAGCTGAAAAGGTACTCAAATGACGGAGTAACATGAAAAGCTGGGAGGCCAGTGCCACCACATTCCCCAGGTAACATGGGAAAAAGCTGTGCAGGCACTATCAGGTTCAAAAATAATGTAGGAGGGAACTATCAGATACCCAAATGTTAACAGCTTGCTGAAACTGAGAACCCACACTCGAAGGCTGGAGGAGTGCTGTTTAGTCTTGAAGAAAGCAAACACAACTAAAAGGAAGTAATCACACGCTGCTGAGTCAGATTTCTTTAGTCAAGAGGGAAAGATTGAAGAGACAGGTAAGTGAGGACAGGAATATCTGAATGAACGTTAAAAACAGGGTAACATGCAGAAACTGTAAAACAAAACATAATGGTGTGGTTTTGACAGCCTGTTTCAAAACTTTGATGATATGACCCTACATCTTCATTCACATCTATTCAGAAATCTACAGGATGACTAGATCAATTATGTTCTCTCCATAATTGGGTAAAATTCATCAGCCTTGCTGTGACAGGGACATATCCAGAGCAGTGTCAAGGTCTACCTGCCCAACAAGCATGGTACCCATAGCACTTGCCAGATCTGCTTCAGGACACAATGTCAAGCCCTGAAACCTCTGAGAGCAAGATCCACATTGATACTTCCCAAAAATACTACCCAGATGAGAAAGAAGGACAATTAGAGCAAATGAATTCATCATCTCACAACGAGAACATTAGTACTGGACATGGGACCAAAGAAAAAGAAGTTAGGGGGAAATTCTCGATAGCACACCAGCACATCCAGGATGTGGGCACAACTGCACTGCACGGATGGGACAGACTCCCATGTCACCCTCTGAAACACTGTCCAGATCCCCAGCCACTGCCGCAGGAAGTGCCTTCTCTTTGCAGAAAATGCCAGTCAGACACTTTCTAATGCACTGTATAAAGCTGGAGATTTCAGGGCAGCACATACTGAGATTAAAGTTGAGACTGCAGATGAGCACTGGGTAACTGGGTTTTTGGCAGTTGCTATTTCATGAAGGGGTTTGCTCTGAAGCAGAACTGTCATATGTAAAAAATGAATAAATGATTTCATATGGGACTCTACTTGGAAAAACCAACAAACCCTAAATCACATACCAAGTCAAAGACATATAAAGAAAAATGGTAGCTTGAACAAATAAATGTATAGTTTTCACCTTTTCATAAACACTGCTGCATAAGTAGTGTAATATTGTACTCCAAAATGTAGAAGTATTTCTTAGGCAAGAGTGTATCTTTATATTTGGTTCAGAAAAGCATTTTTTTTGTATGCCATGCAATTTGGAATAACTAGCACTTTACATGAACATATGCTTTTAGAATTGACCAGTGAGTATGGAAAGAAAACAACCCACAAACAAATCAGGAGTTGAGGCACATGACTGCAATTAAATTAATTTCACTGATGCTTTTAAAAGAGCATGAAAAACACCAGCATGAAAATCCTAATATTCCCTACTTCTTTATGTTGAAAATTACATTCTTATCCTATGCAACCAACCTGGCATAAGAAAAAGAAAATAAGTCCTTCAAGCATTTTATTTAAGGGGAATATCACAAAACAATGTCCAATTAATTTTCTGCACTGACAAATTACCCCATAGCTCAAGATCTAACATAAATTATATTTTAACAAAAGATTTAATTTGTAATACAATTTATTAACACCAGGAAAGAATGTCAGAGTGGGCCTTCAACAACAGGAGCACACAATGCTTTCTCTTACGGTATCATTTTCTGACTTGATGACAAGTGACAAAAATCCCTGCTTGAATAAGGTCATTAAAAGGTAACAAGAGAAACTGCAACAGCTGAGTCAAGTGAGTTTAGGAGAATGTTGAATTAAGTCCTTAGGTAAAGCATATCAAAAGCCCACACAATCCCCACTTCTTGCAGAAACCACAAGTCACACTCAGGCCTTCCAGTCTGCTCGGAGCCCATACACAACTAAGCCTCTCAGGGTTTTTTTCACAGGGGGGTGATGCTGATGATCCATATTGGATGGGAGGAAGGCAGAAGGTACTCCAAAAGTCTCCTGATCATCAATTCGGTATGTGAATTACAACAATCTTCATTATTTCAGTGATATTCCATGAGATTTTTATTTAAATGCAGAAATAGGCTTGTCTGCGTCTTGGAAGCTCTGACCCAAAGTAGATCACTACTGAATCTGCTCTCTGAAAATATGCAAGATTGTCTACTGAGAAGTTTACATATTGTGAGCATTTTAGAACAGCCCTTCTACACAGTGACTTGAACAGTCATCCCTCCCAAACACAACTCCCAAACAGTGCAGGCTCAGGTCTCTTTCTTTAATTCAAAGATTGAGATTTGGGTTGGAGGAGGGGGTGAGAATGGGCACTGCCTCCACAGTATCACAGTATATTAGAGATTGGGAGGGACCTCAAAAGATCATCTAGTCCAATCCCCCTGCCAGAGCAGGAATACCTAAATAAGGTTACACAGGAATGTGTCCAGGCGGGTTTTGAATGTCTCCAGAGAAGGAGACTCCACAACCCCCCTGGGCAGCCTGTTCCAGTGTTCCGTCACCCTCACTGAGAAGAAGTTTCTTCTCAAGTTTAAGTGGAACCTCTTGTGTTCCAGTTTGTACCCATTACCCCTTGTCCTATCATTGTTTGCCACTGAGAAGAGCCTGGCTCCATCCTCGTGACAACTCCCCCTTTATATATTTATATACACTAATAAGGTCACCCCTCAGTCTCCTCTTCTCCAAACTATAGAGACCCAGCTCCCTCAGCCTTTCCTCATAAGGGAGATGCTCCACTCCCTTAATCATCTTAGTTGCCCTGCGCTGGACTCTCTCCAGCAGGTCCCTGTCCAGCCTCCCCACCACTGCTGCCTCCAGACAGGAATGAGAGACCTGCCCATGGCCTCGAGCAGGACCATTCCTCACAGCCGTTTACCCATCACATGGGCAGCAACTGTCTGAGGCTGTCAGATGCCATCAGCTTCACCATCAGCAACACACGTCAGATGTGGCGGTGTCTGACCCAAGCCAAGTCCTGCACACTGCTATGCTTGGGAACGGTTACGCAGCCTAGCACATCTCTCTTGCCTGTGTGGTTGCAGTAAATAAAAAAGTGTGGGGCATTTTGGTAGGGGTAACAGAAAAGGGGCAACCAACCTCCCTCCACTGCCCTTGCCTAAGCAAGAAAACTTCTTATAAACCCTAGATGTACTACACAAAGCGCAGGGCCTCACAGAAGATAATGCTGATATGCTTACACTGAAAACAGAAATATCCAAGTCTTGTCACACACTTGATCTAAATTAGCTTGTTCAAATCCAGGTAACCAGAGGCGTAATGTAAAATATCATAGTTTAAACATAAAATTAGGTAAGACAGGGAAAGCAAAGGCAATGAAGTATTGTAAAGAAGTCACCTAAAAGAAAGGTTCACATAAAACAAACAAACAAATGAAACAAAAAAAAAACCAGCAAATTTTTTCAATAATGGCTATTATATTAGCAAACCAACTGCTGCAGCATCTGGCCAGCCCACAGACACCAGAAAGGAAAGCTATCTGTGACCCAAAAAGTGAAGTCCACAGCCTTCCTGTCATTGCCCCAGGAACTACTCCACATGAGTTTTTCATAGGGTTACTCCCCACTGCTACGGTGATGCCCACGAAAATCCACATGACCCAACAACAACTCCAGAGGACTCAGCTTGAATGTTCAAGACATCAGTCTCCTAAGGCATTTTTTCGCTTACGGTCACTGACCCCACAGCAGAGAGATGAGCGCAGCCCATCAAAATACACAGGACTGTACAGAGAAACATCCGCTTAAAAATACCAGTTTCTTTCCCTTCTCTGCTGTTGGTCTGAACTGAGGATCATCATTTGTGTTTCTCTCATGTTTAGAAGTTAAAAGAATGCAATAAATCTTACAAAATGTCTTTATACATGAGTCCAAGCAGAAAAAAGGGGCCTTGGGCTCACATTACAAGCAGTGGAATGCAGCGTTCCAGGGAGAAAAATAAATCACAACAAGCCCAAGGACCCAGAAATTAAAAACAAAAATAAAAATATAGTAGTTCACTGTTTATTCCTGGAGAGATCTACTGTCTGAGCAGATACTTAACATACAGGACAAGGATGCTCCCCTATAAATCAAAAGCAATTTAAGACCAAATGTAAAGCAGATTAACTACCGACATTTTAAATTCTACAGTTAATCATGACAAGAGTGCGACCCAAGTAATTTTTTGTCTGATAATTTACTATTTCTCTGTAACAGCTGACCTTAGACATCCATTCCCTTGTCACAAAACAATCTTTCAGGCAACAAGATGTACCAGGGCCCAAGGCTTGCTTTGATGCCACATAATTAAATCTTTTTCAAAGCAACAAAAAACCCAAAACAAACAAACAAAAAACCAGCCAACCAAACAAAAAACCCAAACAAAACAAAATGTTATCTATTAAACTATGGAGGAAAATGAAATAATTTTATGTAAGATATTTACTGATGTAAAAAAAAAAAATATATTTATATATATATTACCAACTAAACTGATAGTGTTACTACTGTGACTAACACTGGTCTTCAAGCAAATATCCTATACACACATCAACTGAGAATCAGCTTATTTCCCATTTGTTTTGTAAAATTCCTACCCATTTACCCTGGGAATCACCCCACTCCCCAGCCTCCCTTCATAGTCAGATCTTAATCTTGACCTCTAGTGCAAAATGTCCACTTTGCACATTACTGTATCCATAAAATCAGTTGAGTAACACCCAACCCATAAATTTCCTCTATTTCATCTTTACTTTCTGCTCACTTGGGTTCCTGCCATTTTCAGTCTTCGTTCCTCCTCCTATCAATCAAACCACTTCCAAACCCTTCCTCTCAGTCCCTCTAATTCTTTTCAGACCTGTCAGGGCCTGGGACATCTGGGTCAGGAGCTACTCCCAGGTTCAAGTGCTGGGAGCCCATCCTGGTGATGGCTTGCAGCAGCTCCCCTGAATGGCTTTCTTACTACAACTTTCAGGCTGTCACACTCATGCAGAATACCCCTCTTTGGTCCCATGCTCCACAGCATGGGTAAGCACACTGCCAGGATGGCAATTCTGGTCATCACAGCAGCAGATCTTAGCAAACCCAGTAAATCGCACCTCTGTTGTTTCCCTGTGCACTGCCCACTATCAATAACCTTGATCTTGTTTGATCAAGATTTCTCACCTCACGCCTATTCCACAAGAGGTATTTCAAGACAGTTTATTCCACATACCAACCTGTTTCTGTTGGTAGACAAGCTCTACCATCAAGTACGAACAAGCTTCCAATTACAGGTTCAATGCTTATGACCCTTCAATTGGACTTGCCTACACAGACAATAAAGAAATTTAATTCAAATTAAACACATCAATTTTACCCAGATTATACTATAGTAAGCCTCTAGGCAGTCCTTGCTAATTCTTACAAGTAAAAATAAAAGTGCATCTTTTACTTTCTTTGCAAGCAGCCTTGTATGACTTGCAGTTATACATCACCTGAAGACATCACAAAGCTCAGTTTTTAAGAAGCCTTCCTACAAATACTGTGACTATAGCATTGCAGAAAACGTGAAACATTCCCAGTATGTTACCAGCACTTGCTTCACCACAGCAAAGTGCTCCTTTCTCTTCATAAGCCAGAAAGTAGAGGGGTTGCAGCTGCCCAGGCTCTCCCAGAATGTTGGACTGAGTGGAGTAGCTCAAGGGCAGGACACAGGAGATGTAAACCAAGATGGGCATTCAGCTCCCTGCCAGGCAGAGGTTGGGTCTCACCAGCTTTGACTACACAGCAAGGCAACGGAAGAGACCTCCAACCTGGACTGCGAGATGAAGCAGACAGCAGATTCTGGTACATAGGAGAGGAATTGAAGAAGCTCTGGGCCCATATTCCCTATGGAGTCAATCCTCCACCTGGGACACCTGACCAAAGGCACCCCCAAGTCAGTGTTACTGTAGGCAGCACCCAATAAACAGGTGTAATGGCAATACTCCTTTTACTTTCAATGTGTTATAACCTTGTCTAGCTCCAGGGACAAGGAGGGTGAGAACTGATGGCTTCATCTTCTCAGAAGGAAGACCAAAACACTAAAAACCCCCACAAAACCTCCCTCATCCCTTACCCACCATTTTCCATACAATGGAAAGTGCATCTATGGACAGTGCCAGGCAATGAAAGATTATCTTGACTGACAAAATCAGAGCTCAAGAGAGACTCTCAATTTCAAACTCATATTTATTCAGTGATTCATATAAGATAAACAACGACTATCTGCAACTGAATGAACAAGACTGAATTTGAACAAAATGCCCCGCTACCAAGAACTGGAACAACTCTGTTCAATAAGCAGCTTACAAATCATACCAGCTTCTCTAGGCATGAAGCAATCTCAGTAAGTCTCTTTTTCTTCTCTATAAAAGAACAAAGAACAACATTGCAGGTAGTTGACTGGACTGCCTCTGAGTGTAGAACAGGAGCACCCTGTGTGCAGTGCTGCAGTAATGAAATCAGAGGCAGGGCTTATGTGGGAGTTGGAGCTCTGAGGGGCAATTCCTGAAGAGCAAGCTTTGTTCTGAATGAAAGCTCACCAGAGAAGGAGATACTCCGATGATGCCCTGTGGGATGCCAAATAAAACCGGAGCAACCCCATTGCGAGCCTTTTGGCCTCATTCCTCTATCTTCCTCTAAGCCCAGCACTTCCTATGAACCAACCCTGCCCATGGCCTGCGGGTGCAGATGGTGCCCAAATCCTGCAGAGAGGCACACACAGGGGGACCAGGGAACTGCCCAGGGAACTGCTGCTGGACAGGAAACTCTTTTGGGGAAGGTCTGAGGCACTTATCACCACCATGCTATTACCCAAACCAAGGAGGCTCTGCCACAGCATCAGCTATAAAGGCTGAAAGGTCCTTGCAGCACCACGGTGCAAGCTGGTCCCCTGAGAAGGGGACCACAGCCGCTGGGCTGAGGAGCTCCCTCAGCAAGGGCACTGCAAAGGGCTGAGGGGAAAGAAAAAGGAAACAGAGCCAAAAGAAAGGGTTTTTACACAGAAGCAGATGGTCTTGCTGGCAAATTTCAATGCTCTAAGGCAACACAGGGCTTGGGTTTCCATCACTCCTCCTGCCAGGTAACATCCAGCCCCTCTGCTCCAGTCAGTCACAGCTAGACACCACAGTTTTAGCTCCAGCTTCATGGTTCGGTCACCCAGTGCTGGCTGGGTGTTGAGCACTCCAGCAGGCTCCAGTACTGGGGCTTGCCATGAGCTAGCCAACATGGCCAGGAGCCAGGCTGGAGAAGGGCTGGTGGGAGCAGCGCATGGCTATCAGCCACAGGAGCCAGAGTGCTCCCAAGGCAATGCCCAATCGGGGGGCCTTGGAGGTCTCGATACCCACGACTACCTCCATCCTGAAAGCCATTAACCATAGAAGCTTGAGCAATAACCTGCAAAGACCTGGATCCCTCACGCCTTCTCCTGCACACCTTAGGCCACTGGCAAGAGAGCAAAGCATGATTCTACTCCAGGGCTTTCCACCACCAGCTCTGCCTCTGTGTTCCCACTACAAACCTCCCCTATTTGCTCTCATTTCTCCTCCCTATCCCTCCCTATCCCTCCTTCACCTCCTGGCACCCTCCCTTGCCCACCACTGGTGGCATTTTGAAATTATCTTTGTGGGACTCATTTCCAAGACCCTTTGAGGCCACTCTGATGAAAATTCAGATAGGGGTCTACTATCATCTTTGCTTGTTTAAAAAACCCAGTATCTTATTTTTAGGGTTTTTTGCCTTTATGTTGCAAGGATAAAAATATCTGAATACGAGAGATCAGTATAAAGCTCTGTATGAGTTTACAGGGATTATAGAAACTAGCATATTTCATGTTGGAAAGGACCCATGAGGATCAAGCAGCCCAACTGTGTTCCTCTGAGGACTACCTAAACTAAACTATACGACTAACAGCATTGTTCAGATGCTCCTTGAACTCTGCAGGTATGGTGCCATGACTACTTCACTGGAGAGCCCGTTTCCAGTGACCGACCAGCCTCTCAGTGAAAAACCTTTTCCTAATGTCTGAATTTCCCCTGATGCAGCTTCATTCCACTTCCGATCCTGAAAGCGTAAGTCCCAATTGAAGTATGAACCCTGGCTTGAACACCAGTCCCTCGCTTACTCTTGTCTCATTTTTTAAAGAGCCAGAGGAGCTCTTCATTAAGCCAGTGTTCCCTACCTGCTGTTCCCACAGGTTGCCTGCAGTGTGAGGTTTTGACACAGTTATACTGCTGGCAAGACAGCCAAGACATTTTATTTACAGCTCAAAGCTTCTTCATTGAAGCAATCCTTTAATGAGGTAACTGTCTATTAAAATCCCCTTTCCCCAAAACTTGTAGGTGGATAATGGTAACTTACATGGAGGGGTAAGAGGTAGAAAAGTGAGGAACTGAAGCCCTGAGTACAGTAAGCTCCTAAGGGCATCTATTTATGAAAACAAAAATATACATGATGACACATAACACACCATATTGAATGCTCAAAGCAGAATTCTGGGCAGGTGAACACAAAACCCTGGACATTTCCCGAACCCCAAGCATACAGTACAGTTTCCATGGCAGCTTTGTTAACAAGACTATGCTGTTTCTAAGCTAATTTTTATCATGTATGCTGATCTCAGAACAATTCATCAGGTTTTCAGGAAAGGGCTACCTGAGGAGAAACAGTAGGGACACTCCCTCTGTCACTACAGCCATTAATTCAACTAACCAGCAACTGGGAATTTTTCCAGCTCTGACTGAAAGTAACTGGAAGATGACCTTAACAACAGGGAGAAGGAGTGATTTTCCTTACCTACACGTCTCGTTCTGACACCCAGAGGTAAACTTATAATGTAGGCAGCAACAGACCACCCCTCAGCAGATCTCCAAAGCTGCCTTTCAACCTACCCAAGTTAGCGCTGAGACCCACAACAGCACCATTTCCCCTGCCTGAGAACACATCCCAAATATCAACAAAATTTTCTGGCCAACATGGAAGCACTGTCAGATTGAAACTGCAGGCAGTTTATTCACATTCAGGATTAGCCAGTGCCATTTGTGTGGCATGCAAAACCTGCATGAGCATTGGCAGGAGTAGCATAGTCTAGGGAAAGAAGATGTTTTAGCCATATTTCATAGTCTAGGCTGGAGCTAAATCTCAGCTGGCTCCATACAGCACAAGTATGGTTTCCTCCAACCAAAGTGTGTGAACCAGGACCCCAGCACATGCAGTCCAGAGACGCGGAACTAGCCTGTCTGAATCATTCACTCAGCTTCACTGCAGATCTCCCTGCGCCAGCAGTAAAGTTTACTACAGCCCATGGCAGTGCAAAAAGGGAACAAGAAGGCCATGACAGAAGGCTTCATGCAGCATGCTGGAAGAATTCACTGTCTTTACCACAGCACAATAGAGATTAATGGAAGCAGCTCAGCTTCAGCTCTGCACCCCAGTAAATCTTTCTAAAGACTGAGACACTGAACCTCAACATCCTTGTCTGCAGTGCTGTTTGCTTTTCCCTGCCTATCCTGCGTGAACTTGGGCTGCCTCACACTTCTATTTCTCCCAGAAGATGGGGAGCTGGCTGTAAACCAGATTTGCAGCTTCAGTGTAGAAATAAAGAGCAGTTGTCCCAGCTACCATATGCTGGATAGGAATCTGCCAGTGTATTATTATTGCAGGGATGCCTGCCCAAGTCCGCAAATCCTTTGAAATAATAATTCTGCAATAAACCCTCCCGAAGGGCACTGCTCTCGCATGCCCTGCTAGCAGGACCGTGACAAACGACTTTGTCTTCAGAGAGAAGGAGGCAAGGTACCCTGCCTTCCTGCCACCAAACCACCACTGGCCGCTGCATCAGCCATGTGGACAGCATCCACCCATCCCAGGAGGGCTGGGGGTCCTGATGTTACCATTGCTCAGGAGACTTGGCAGAAATAGTACAACAGGTAAAAGGGAGCAAAAAGCTGGGATAATTCAGAATTTCTATATAACAAGCAAAAAGTTGGGTTTTTTTTTAAATAGTACATCGTGACAGGTCAACTATTCAAGGAGGTTTCATCATCAAAAAGCAGCATAAGTATTATTTTCAGAGAGCACAAAGCCATCTTATTTTAAAGTCTCATGGAGTATATTTTGCCCTTAGAGTCTTGTTTTTCTCCAGGACTAGTGTGTGTTAGACAACAGCAACAGGCTCCAGCAAACAACCATTGGCAGCTCCTGGAGAAGCGCTGCTGGTCAGTTAGCATTGCTACACACCTCAGCCTGCTGCAGCAGGGCTTTGTTTCATTCTCTTCAACCCCATGGTTGTCCTAAAATGCTACCAAGGCATTTTGGTAGCTGTGGCACAAAGCAAAGGTTAGAGCTGCCAGGCACTCAGGGCTCTCACATTTGCATGGTACTCTCACAGGGGGCTCACCAACAAGGCTACGAAACTGATGGACAGGGGCAGAGCAGTTGACGTCATCTATCCGGACTTCTGCAAAGCCTTTGACACTGCCCCACACAACATCCTTGTCTCTAAATTGGAGAGACATCAATTTGATGGGTGGACCACTTGATGGATAAAGAACTGGCTGGATGGCCGTACACAAAGAGTTGTGGTGAATGGCTCAATGTCCAGCTGGAGACCGGTAACGAGTGGTGTCCCTCAGGGATCGGTGTTGGAACTGATCTTGGTCAACATCTTTGTTGGTGACATGGACAGTGGGATTGAGTGCGCCCTCAGCAAGTTTGCTGATGACACCAAGCTGTGTGGTTCGGTTGATACGCTGGAGGGAAGGGATGCCATCCAGAGGGACCTCGACACGCCTGTGAGGTGGGCTGATGCCAACCTGATGAAGTTTAACCATGCCAAGTGCAAGGTCCTACACTTGGGTTGGAGCAATCCCAGGCATAGCTACAGGTTGGGCATAGAAGAGATTCAGAGCAGCCCTGCAGAGAAGGACTTGGGGGTGTTGGTTGATGAGAAAATGAACATGAGCCAGCTTCAGTGTGCGCCCGCAGCCCAGAAAGCCAACTGTATCCTGGGCTGCATCAAAAGGAGCGTGACCAGCAGGTCGAAGGAGGTGATCCTGACCCTCTACTCTGCTCTCCTGAGACCTCACTTGGAGTATTGTGTGCAGTTCTGGTGTCCTCAACATAAAAAGGACACGGAACTGTTGGAACAAGTCCAGAGGAGGGCCACGAGGATGATCAGGGGAGTGGAGCACCTCCCGTATGAAGACAGGCTGAGAAAGTTGGGGCTGTTCAGCCTGGAGAAGAGAAGGCTGCGTGGAGACCTCATAGCAGCCTTCCAGTATCTGAGGGGGGCCTACAGGGATGCTGGGGATGGACTCTTCATCAGGGACTGTAGTGACAGGACAAGGGGTAATGGTTTCAAACTTAAACAGGGGAAGTTTAGATTGGATCTAAGGAAGAAATTCTTTACTGAGAGGGTGGTGAGGCACTGGAATGGGTTGCCCAGGGAGGCTGTGAATGCTCCATCCTTGGCGGTGTTCAAGGCCAGGCTGGATGAGGCCTTGGGTGACAGGGTTTAGTGTGAGGTGTCCCTGCCCATGGCAGGGGGGCTGGAACTAGATGATCTTAAGGTCCTTTCCAACCCTAACTATTCTATGATTCTATGACAAGTTTCATTAGGCTGAACTGTCACAGAGGGCCACAGACGTTGTCAGTGAGGAAATCTGAAACTTCTTAGACTGGTGTAATTGGGACTGGCTCTCTGCTCCCCCTTCTCCAGAACTGTTAGCTGCAGCAGGAGGAGAGCGTGCTGCAAGAAAGTACAAAACAAGTTTGGACAAGCACGAAACAAAGCTGCATGTATCTCAAGATAGCAGCTGAGGCGGTTAAGTATCTTTCATTACAACCATGAAACCCAGATCCACGCCCAGAGAGCCCAAGCAGCTCAAGTCAGAGGGTTCTGATGGCCACATGCCAGCCTTCAGCGAGTTGGAGGAGCCAGACTGCCACTGACAATCTATGGTATCTTCAGGTTTTCCTGTTGGAACTCCTGGGTTTTTTTCAGCTCTTTATTTCACGTTTTAGCGGGGGGGGGGGGACACCACAAAACGAAGTTTTCCAGACCTCCTCTGCTCTGGTTTAAGATCAACAAAACCAGCTGAATGTTGCACAATCATTCTATCATCATGAAATCATGGTGAAGAGAAAGGGAATTAGTGGAGTAAACAGAAGAGGAAATAAAAAGACAAAACCAGACATATCCAATGCATAAATAAATAACCCTACTGTACCTTGTTTTGCAACGGGGGATGGCAGACTTTAAATGTGTAAACTCACTGAAATTTCAGATTTTTGTGTATTTGTCGGGACTGCAAACCCACATGCAACTTTAATTTGTAAGAAAATACTGTAGTGGGTATGAATGAATACTTATCCCAAGTCCAAAATCATTACATTTATACTGGGGAAAAAGAGAAACTGCTTAGTTACAAGCAGCAGACCACAGTTGTCTTAATTTGCACTGAACAGGAGCATTAGTCAGACTGATTACATAGTGAGGCACTAATTACTTAACGTTCTCTCAAATGCATGCTAGTAAATTTGATTATTACTCAAATAGAGTATACATTGTTCAGTATGTCAGAGTGAGCTCTTTCTTTGATTGAAAGCTTTTTAGGAAAAAAAAAAGCTACCTCTTTGCTATAAAGTTTTACAGTGTCTGGCACAAAGACAAAGACCTCTTGGAGACACTGAAGTACCAATATGAAAACACGACTACATTTTAATACGTCTGGTTTTGGGGAAAACAATATTATATTCTTTTCCTCAGTTGTATTACAAGGAGCATGAATAAATATACCAGTCCCAGGAGCCATAGGAATTCACAGAATGGCTTAAAAAAAAGCTTTTCTTCTGTCTGTCTTAAGAGTTACAGCAAGTTCCGATTTTTACACCTTTGAGATAACAATGCATGAATTACTGTTCAATTTCTGCTACCATGCAAGTAAGAATCTCTTTTCATTGCACTTGTGAAAAGCCTGTGGATGTTGAATACAAAACCTTAAAGTTTTTTTAAAAAGGACTGGTAGAAGGTTTGAATATGCCCAGTCTTGTTCATATTCCTGCAGTAGACTTCTTTTAAGGAAAAAAAGGCAAGTAAGTGGCACTGCCAGAACTTGTTGAGGAGACTGGAGCACCATCAGTCATTGCAGGGCATGAATTCACAGGTATGGGCAGATGAAGTGGTCAAGAGATGTAACATCTTTCAAAGCCATGTCATAAGCTTCATTGTATGGCACCGATATTGCTTTGATACATGTGAGAACATGCATTATACACAGATAAGGAACAGAACTTGCTCTTGGCTGTAGAAGTTTGACAGAGCTGTTCTATAAGTTACTCCCATAAAATCAACATATAAACTAGTTGGTCTGCATTTGAACTATGAACCTCCTGCTTGTACGCGTATGTTGAAGAAACCCAGTTACGACTGATTCCCTTGATACAAGCAACAAGCAATTCATAGCACCTTCCCCGTCACCTCCCCCTCAAATATGGACAGTACTTCTTCAGTAGTCATGTCAGAATTATGAAGGAGACAGACAAGAAAGATGTCTTATATTCAGAGAATTACTTGGCAGCTTTACACAGAACTGTAACGTTTATAGACCTGGAAAGAAAACCCCAACCTTTCCGTGCAAAGAAAAATACACCACTATTTTTCTGGCTCTGTAAGGATACTGTTGTTTGCTTTTGAATTTACTTTGACAAACCTCAAGCACATGAAGCTGTAAAAGCTCTGGTCTATATTCTCTAAAATGAGGGTTAGATATAAGTTCAACAGGAAATATGGTGAGATACCCCTCACATGTTACTAAAAACCAATTAGAAGAAATAGATTAAAATCAGACCACTTTTTCTGATTGCTTGCATAGAAGGAAAGGTTGTGAAGGATACATGGACTGCCAATCTTGTGTATTAGTGAATAGTGCTGCCCTCTATTTAACCTTCCCAGGCTACTCTTAACTATCCAAACATGTCTATTTTACTGTGTTTTCTGATAAATATTGTATCTTAAAATGCAGCTTCATAGATCCGAGGGGGAAGACCCATTACCAGCTGCTGGGTATATTTGTGCAAACCTGTTGCAATACATCAAACGAGCTATAATTTTGAAAAAAATTATCCTACAAACAGCATCCCATTAGAAGAAAAAGGATGCATGAAGTAACCATTTCATTTAGCTAGCCAGGGCCTGAGTTAATGTCACCTTACCCTGCATTTGCCCAATGTGATTCAAGCAATTTCTCTGCCCTCTTCTGTCTCACCTGTGTATGCTTCAGAACTGAGACTTAGGTTTAGAGTCAAAAACCAGTTACTTAATTCCACACATAAACCCTCTCCTGCTCTGAGAACATGATGATTCCTGTTACACGTAGCTTCAACCTGGCAGATTAACTCATAAGTTTCTAGAAACAGGGTCATGTTTCCATTCTACAGCCTAAAATTATTAAGATATTTAAGGATAAAGATAAAATTATTAAGAGAGACCATTATGATCTTTTAATCTGAGCAGCCGTGTAACATAGAAAATACATACCTGAATTCATTTTCTATTTAGCAAAGTCTCAGCCCTGAAGTACTTCAAATCTTTCTCCTTCCCTCTAAAATATCATGCATTTACTACCTTCTGTTTGGATACTGCCTTTTGTTAGGCACAATACTGACTTAAACTAGTAGTAGAAACTTTTCTGCAGGCACAGGCATTTCTTGTACAAGATTTATGGCTCCCAACTCCTGTCTGACTGATTTTTAAAAGCCTGAGCTTAGGGATGTTCTGTGTGCTACCCAGCCTCACTTGTCTTCATCCCAGAGCCATTAAACCCATGGCACCAATGATGTACCATAGTATACACTGTGCAGGGAAATCTGCTATCAGTGGTTGTCCTGAGTTCAGCAGCAGCAGTCATTTTTTCTTCTTCTTAGTAGCTGGTGCAGTGCTGTGGTTTTGACTTTCAGCCTGGGAATAATACTGATAAAGCCGATGTTTTCAGTTGCTGGTCAGAATGTTTACCCTGACCAAGGACTTTGTGAGTCTCATGCTCTGCCAAGGATGAGGGGAAGCCAGGAGGAAGCAGAGACAGGACACCTGACCCAAACTAGCCAAAGAGGTATTCCATACCACAGCACGTCATGCCCAGGATGTAGAACTGAGAGTGCCTGGAAGGGCTGGAACGCTGCAGGGTGGGGGCGAGGTACCGGTCGTGAGCGGTTGTATTCTCTTCCCTTGTTATTTCGCTTATCATTATTATTATCGGTGGTAGCAGTAGTGATTTGTGTTATGCCTTAGTTATTAAACTGTTCTTATCTCAACCCATGGGAGTTGCATTCTTTTGATTCTCCTCCCCGTCCCTCCAGGAGTGGAGAGAAGAAAGGAGGGGGGGGGAAGTAGACTGCGTGGTTCTGATTTATGGCCTGGGCTTAAACCACGACAGTGGTGTAGAAACTAAAGATCACAGGATGGACATACATAGACAATTACATAAAGCTGGTGGTATAGAGCTAATACAGAATTCGAGTGCAGCCATAGGAGTACAGTTCTGCTTACTTCCAAGGCAATTACAAACACATCCTCAGTAGTAAAGAAAGACTTTCAGTAAGCTGCAAATGACCAAAGTACTTCTGAGGGCACAGCAGTGCAAAACTGGCTTCCTCTACACCAACACGTGCAGCACCTGTGGATTCTAAGAAAGACAGCGTCTCTTCTCAAAACTCAAGTGCTCTGGATTGAAAGACAGACTTGTGCCTTCAAGTAAGTGTTTAGGCTCACCTCAGATAGGACAGAAAGGTGGAAAAGGAAATAATTCGTATCCCATTAGTAGGGCCTCTACACACAAACATCTCCAACAAATATTTTATTTGGAGTCACTGTATTTTCACAAACACTACATAAGGTATGAAACTGAGGCGTAACAAGCCAATTCAACAGAGGGTCATACTTCCCGTTAACAAGAAAGCAATAGCAATCAGAGTTGCAATCCCAACTATCATCTCAACAGATGATAAAAATAAGTAAGATGACATGACAAATCAGTCACGCAGTATGGAGCTGACTCACCACCATGTGATTCATAACTAAGCAAATAGCAAAATATGAAAAATGCTGTGATCCTACACAAAAAAGCTTTAACATTTGTACTGCGAGCTCTTTCATTGTCAAAACACACAGCTGCACCAGCACTAAACCCAGGTTTTACACCATGATGAAATGTATAAGAAGTGTTTAAACTGCAACAGAGATAATTTTCCTGAAAGAGTTCACTGAATATATTCCTTCCTTTCAGCTTAATAGAACTCTTACAAACTATTTAACTAAAAGATCCATTATTTAGCTGTCATTCTGCATTACCACAGCTTCACATACAAACTTTACACCAGTATCTTCACACATTTGTCCATATGGATGTTCATAGGAAAACAAGATATAGGTGACCAGACAAAGATGCAAAGACCTCTAACAGTCAGTTGTTTCACAGAAGTTCAGCACCAGTGAGGAATCACCCAATGCCTCATTTAGATCAAGACAGGTAGGTACAAGAAAACCACACTTGTTTCTGGTATGGTTTGAAAATTGAGCTCTATTAAGTTACTCTCATGAGACACCCGTATTGTAAAGAACATGAAAACTACTGTTATATTGGAAGTGCTCCATTCTGGGATTTACTCATCTGAAAAGCTCAGTTAACCCAACAAAATCTGCTGATACGACCATCATAAAACCTTGCATGCCTGGCAGATGCAATGAAAACACACATTCTTGTGCTTCTATGCATAAATACTACTATCCTAAGGAGAGGAAAAAAAAAAAACAACCCAACGCCCCACAGGAGCATACCTTTAGAATGGCCATAACTACACAGGCATAAACGTGAGTTTCCAATCTAGTAAATTAAAAGACAATCCCCATGATTTTACTTTAGCTAGATTCCTCTGCAGCTAAAAATTTCAGAGAAGGAAATGGATTGAAAAAGAGAAGGAAGGTTTAAACTCAGGCGCAGGAAAGTTAAGCACAAATCTCAATATGAAATACTGGGCAATTGTAAGCTGATGGGAAAAAACCTAGCATCCCTAAAAACAAGCTATGCAGGGTCCCATTGTTATCTAAATTAGAACATCTGATTTCTATTATCATTATTTACAGGTTTTGATTTAAATGATCTGCCTAAGACCAAAATCAGTACCCTCACTGGATGTTGCATAAACATAGAGAATTCCCACCCCACCACGAGCCCATGTCCATCAAAACACTGCTTCACATTCCCAGGTAGGGAGACATAACACATGTAGTTCAGGCACCAGAGAAGGAAGCCTGTTGGTGAGGGGAAGGTTTAACCTAGACTACCAGGATGCACTCACGGAGAGAACAAGTCAAAGAAAGCACGTGCCAGGCACACAACTCATCAACTGGATTAAGTCAGATGACAAAGTTGAAAAAGCACTCATTTTGATCCCCTCTGTCTGCTCCAGCTCAGAGCAAGGTAACTCAAGCACCCAGATATACTGGGTTCCTGACAGAGTGTACGCAAGCACTAGTCTCCAAAACAATTCACTTGTCAGCACCAGAGGCTTTTCCTGTTAAGACAGGTCTGCACTAGATCCTGCTGATGCAGCCCTGTGAATGATGAATATGAAAGTTTTCCTAGCAGAGGACCTTGACCTCAGCATGATTACACTGATGGTGATTTTTCAGTGAATTTTCTTCTGCTCACAGGGCTACTGGGGTTACTTGTTTCAGGGTTAGCAGGCAGTCCCCACAGCTGGGAAGTACTAGTGCATCTGCCAAACTTTTTCCAGGCCCTTGGAGCACAGTCCAATCCAATTAAAACATGCACAAAAGTAATACAATTCAAAAACTATTCCCTTGTGCTGTGGTCTCCAGCAACCCAAAGGCCTCTACTACGCTCTACTACAGTGCCAGCAACTGATATCAAACCCTTTCCAACAAAGTTGTTTCAGCTATTAGTGAAATCACTTGACTCTTTCCCATGTGCACCTGAGATGCTTGGACCTAAATGGGATTTTTCTGCCCAGTTGCAAAGGAAATGAGAATGGCTTTGCCCCCACAAAATTCAGCACTTAACTGCAAGCATGTTTCTCTACTGACACAACTGCACCACTGCAGTCAAGCCACTCTGCTACAGCAGCTAAAGTTACAGCAGCATCTATGCCCACACAGATATTTTTATTTTGACTTTGCACAAACCACTTCCTAGAAAGTGAAAGATAAAAGTGCTGGGAAGAAAAGGAGGGGTGAGGGCTGTGATATCAAAATAAAACACTAACGTCAGACTTCGCATCACTGTAGTCAAAACATTCATAGCCACAATCTGGCTTACAGATATGCCTGTGGTACTCAGCAGTTACTCTGTAAAACATCCCTCCAAAGGAGGTACTTGCATTTGCCAGCAGCTGTCATTTCAGCAGAGAACCAAAGAAACAGGTATATCTCCTTCAGATGTGAAGACCCTCTGCACAAAGGAACAGGAACATGGACGTGTGTTTACCTATCTGATTTGGTGAGAAAGACAAGATCATTTCCAAGCAATAATGCCAAATATGAATTAGCATGCAAAGCCTCATCAACTTGGTGATCTGAAAGATGTTTTGAACCATAAGAGAGGCATCCCCCTGAAGCATGGCACCACAAGCAGATGCCTCAAATAGGATACTGACCACAGAAGACACAGGTTTCATAGTTCAAGGTATCAAAGCATGCACACAGTAAACTGACACACAGGAAGGGTGTGGACAGGCTCCCAAGACACAAGGGAGTTTTAAATGTTAGTAAGACACTGCCATCTCCGGATAAAGATAACAGAAGATATAGCTGCTGAGACAAGTCCAAGCAAGCACTCCCCACATCTGCTAGATCGTAGGGCGAAGAAGCACGTTCAGCTCAGCAACCAGCAAGCGGGAAGAGGCAGTCAGGAGCACACATTGTGGCTACTCCAGCAGCCACACTCCACAAGCTCACATCAGATACACAGCTTTCACCCTGGCTTAGATACAACCCACAGGGATGGCAATGACAGTCTCTCTGGCTAAACTCAACACAATCACATGGAAACACAGCACAGGTTCTGCCCAAGGAACTGCTGCATACATCGCTGCTAAACTTACTGGGAGCTAAAAAGTTCCTCTCAGCTTGTTATGGGGTGTATTGGTTAGTATTTTCTGTTACAGAAAATGCTTTCACTTCCATGATTTTAGTCCTGTTTCTAAGTTTCTGACAGTAAGAAAAGCTGTGCAGTAGGAAAAGAATGCAAAAGCAAAGAGCACAGTTTGGGAATGGTTTGGGCATTTTTTTCCTTTTGACCCACAGACCTATTTTCATGCACAAAGGAAGAAGTGAATAACAAGCCTTTTAAAAACTAAATTTCTAGTCCCAGAAACCAAGTTTTCCATTAGCTCAGAGACCAAATCTCAGGCACTTACCACCACCATGTAGCTCAAAATACTTGTAACTGATTCAAGGTCTTTTAAAAGAAAGTTCAAACTCCATTTGTACTCCAACAGTACAAGCTGGCTTTTCTTCCAAGCCTCTTCACAAACCTGTTGTTCAATAATGAGCTTTCAAAACTACGTCTAACAGTAAAATTCATTACTCCCTTTATACTCACCTCATTATCCCGGCCTCTTGCTGTGCTTGCTCCTTTTAACGGATGGAGCAGGTATTAGCTTGATTTCCTACCACACATCAAGTTTTCAGCTGAGCTTGGCAATATACATTTCTAACAACTGATAAGATCTCTATTAATTTACTATTAAATGCATAAAGCTAGATTTTATTTTGTCTTGCATCTGACAGATAGCAAGAACATACCTTACTTTCCTGACATGCTGTACGCAAGTTTTGCATGCAGATGCGACTGATAAGAAGAATTCAAATCAAGGCCAAAACTCAGTGATCATAAAAGAAGTGAAATTAAAATATCCATTTGCATCCATATGTAGAGGAAAAAATAAAATAGTAATTTTGTTTTTCCTTTTTTTTTTTTTCTTTTTTTCCCCAAGTAAGAAGCACTCCAGGAATACTACAGTCAATACATAAGAAAAGTAAAGTTTTAATACGTGAAGCTACCATTATTTTGATGAGAAAAATTAAGTTAAAACACACGCCCATAAAACACAGCCTGCTGATAAAAACGAAACAAATAAAAAATTCAGTTAAAAATAATTTCATCAATAATTTCATCACTAAATGTCATAGATGATATTCCTGAGACCTTGTACATTCAGAGAGAGCCAGGTGTGAATTCTGGAGAAGCAGCATAAAGGAAAATGTGGAAGCTGGAAGTAGTGCTGACGAATCATGGAAGTCACACTGTTAAAATCTCGAGCACAAAAAGCCAGGTAGTCACTCTCTAAGGCTAAGGACCCCCCCCCTCCTGCACTGCAAGCCCACAGGAGCAAGAGCCAGCCTCTCTGACAATATGTGTGCCACACAGCATACAGCATCTTCCCTTAAAGGAAAATGCCAAGGAGGAACTTGCTGCTTAAAAGTACTGCTGATGCCAGGACCGGCCACAGGAGCCCCAGCCATCCTTGCTGCTATAGCTCACACTACCCAACTGCAACATAGGGTTGCCAGCCCAAACCTGTCATGAGTTTTCCAACTGATCTGGCACTTTTAGTTTCTTACTTTTGCCATTTGCCTTTATGCACTACTTGGTACAGTGGTGTAAACAAATGGATAAGGATCTGCACGTGTCACTACTCTGCAGAAAACATTAAGCAGCCGTAGCTGATGCACACATCTACTTGTATTAAATAACGTATTTTTAAGCACCCAAATATTTTCAAAGAATGAAAAAAACACTATTATTTTCAGAACTCCTCCCTACTGCAAAGACAAGTCTGAGCCTATCAGTACCAATCAACCTCGCTTTAAATAAGCATAACAGTCCCCACAAAATTTGTTATTGAAATTAGCTGTGTGGCAAGGGATAAGTCTGGTTTATTTGCTGCAGTAATTTGCAAAGACAAAGCTATATGCTGGAACTCTTAGACAAAGCGCTGGGGTCAGCAGGACCTGAGGTTCTACTCAACCACCATCTGACCTTGAAGAAGTCCATCACCTCATCATAAATCTGTCATCCCAGCTGTGAAGCTGGATGAAAGCAGGACTTCCCTGCAAACTGCATGCTGCATCTAGTTTGGCTTTTTGTTAAATAAATATAACGCCCCCTCAAAACAAAACCAAAGAGCTAAACAATGTGTTGGGGATTTTTACACACAAAGCACTTTGTACTGCACAAAAATGGTGTACTTTACCAAGTGGGAGGGAAATAGATGTAAATATTTACACATGCACTGCAAAGAGCTGTTACTCCAGGGACGTGTATGCTGGCAGCTATATAATTCAAGAACTGCATCAGCATACTGGGGGTGCCTTCACTAGACAGAAATAATGTTCTAGTCTCCATAAAGCATGCACTGAGCTAAGAAGGGTAAAGAAAAAAGCCTGACATTAAGAGGACAGTTCCTGCCAGACTGAAAATTAAATTCACTTCAAACAAACCAGAGATTCAAAAAAGCTACAAGTGCTCGGAGCTTAATGACAGGGGTACTAACTACCAAGTTAGTGTCCAGATTTCTTTTTTTTTTCCCTTCACTTTTCCATCATCTCACAAACTCTTCCGAACAGGCAAGTGTATTTTGGACTGGTAAGTAAGACTGGAAGCAGCTATTTCTCCTTATGCAATTTATGCTTGATTCTTGCCTCCCAAGAAGAAAAGTTCAAGCAAAGATCAGGATAAGAAGGGTCACCTCAGCCAGTAACTTGTCTGTTTCAAGTTGTGTTCTGGTGCAAGCACACGACCTGCTACTTCACATCCCTCCACAACTGAGCTCCTATGGAGATTACAGGACACTGTCTTCAGACTGACACTTCTACTATGGTATTTAGATAGGTGACACAAGTCCAGAAAAATGGACGTAAAATCTGTGCTACGTATGAGAATAAAGTTGACTTGGTTCCTTTACACAAGGCAAACTCTGACTCATGGGTTAACAGCTCAAGATTGCAACTTAAAAGTGATGACAAAATCTGGAACCAGATTCTGAAGCTTTCCTTACAAGTTAATTTCATTGCCATTATAAAAATAAATCTGTCAATTCAGAAACTTCTCAAGAGAAGTGGCTACTGTTTTCCACTGCTATTACTTAGAGGTGATCCTGTTTTACAAGCATCACTGTGGTAATGTTTGCCCCTAGTTTGCTAATCAGTTGCCCATTTCTAATCAGCCATTTCTTTCCATTTTCATACACAGAGGAAGCATTGCTTGTAACTGCAACCCTGAACCACATCTGATAAGCTGCTTAGTATTTACATAATATCCACACTGAAACTGGCAAATACATCACACTGCACACAGTAAAGGACATACAAAGAAATGCATGACTCCAGAGAAGCTTCAGCAACTCTGAATCTTCATCTACTTCAAGCTGCCTCATCTGCTCTAAGAACATCAAGTACAGAAAACAGTTTGTCTGCCTTGTGGAGAGTCAGATTTAAGGATTTTGCATTCAAACAGCACTGACTCAAGTAGCAATGTTCAAGGACTTTCCCTAGTGAGACTGCAGAGCTTATCAACAGCACAAGGTGAATACTGCCCTACCTAACCATGTTTGATTTGGCCAAGGCTTGGGATTTTGTTTTAATCTAGCACCAGTGTGACATTATAACTAAAAAAAAAATCAAGCCTTCACTTAGAAAATTTCTGTAGGCCACTGCTGTCCAGGATTTCTTCTATAGAAATAGCCATGTATGTGATGCAAAGTAGGCATGTTTTAAGTCCACGTTTTAACTTTGGGAAGCAGTGCACATACACATCTGTGAGAGCACCTGCACACACATTTCCTCACCTCATCATCTCCATACAGAACACACATACACATGAGTTAATACTTTCAAGAAAAGCTGTATCAACCTATTAGAGGCATTAAGATACTGCATTGCATTGCAATAGCTCTGTTCCTTTCTGAAAGCATTTGAACAAATGCATTTGATACATACATGTGAGTATGTTTGGGATTAACAGGTATCAGCAGCTCATTCAGAGTAACTGAACACAGCAGTGTCTGGTCTGATCTGTTAACACCCTCATACATCTGGAATACAAGGCAAGCATTTTAAAAAGGGCCCAGAGAAACAACCCAGAAGAAAACAGAAGGTGATGCTTCTTGGCCTCCCCTTTGCCTTCTGCACAGGTTTTGGTGGAGGCAGCCCCTGCCCACCTCAAGGGTTCTGTTCATGTATAAACTCAGTGCAGCAGTCATACTCTCCTTAGAAGTACATGCCTAAATGCTGGACTTAACTAAGCCTTTGTCACGCTTCTTTTGCTCTCCTGATAGTGCAGAAATGCTGCTCCCTCTTCCCCCCTCCTCAGAGGACATGTGAAAAACATTAACATATCTCAAATGCCTACTAGACCTTGAAGTATCCTTGTCAGAACTTTACATTTCCTGGGCAAATCTTGTGGTGACAGAAACCCCGTGCAATTGCATTTAAGTCAATAATGATGCACAGATAATGCCAATGAAGTCTGGCCATCAGATTTCAATGTATATTAGATGCCTGCTGGAAAGCAGCATTAATAACAGAACGGATTTTATTATTTATTTCTAATTAGAACTCTTTGCTGATGCTAGTGAAAAAGAAAAAAGCCACTTTCAAAAGAAAAATAATCAGCAGTAAAAGACATATCATTATTTTCATTATAGATTGTAGGACTTCTAGCTATTAAGAACACTCCCTTCCCAAATCTGTTTTCAATAACTTCTAATTCTGCTACATGTGGAAATCTTCAGATGAAGCATTTAGTGGCAGGTACACACCTTACTAATAATGCATATATTTTCAAATTAGCTTATTTTTTCGCAATAAGCAACACAGTATATTTGCTTCTCTCAGGTGTACAATAATTCCAGCGATTCGATACATGAACACTCTTACCAGACTTCTTTGGATAAGGTAAGCTTAATTTAAAGAGGGAATGAATTGTTTCCAAGAGGCAAGATTTTATCTTTGCTGTAGAAGTCATCGGTTCAACTCAGTTACAAATCACTGGAGAAAAATCCCACAGTGAGTGTTCAGTAGAGCCTCAGACATTAAGCAGCTGAACACATGGGAAAGCCCACCTGCCCCTGGCATGCTTGAGCTGCTGCTGAGTGAGACCTCCTCATGCTTCCCCCAGAAGCTCTGGGATGCCGCTAACTGTGTTAACCCAATCTGAACCATGCGGAAGGAGAGCTACATAAGCATCTTGACACTTGTGCTCCTCTAGAGCTGAAGAAGGCTTGATGAGGCTTTCTGCTCTGCTGGGGTTTGCAAGGAGGTGCCTAATGGCTAGGGCTGAGGCTGCCCCAGTGACTCCCCAGCAGCCCTGCTCCTGACTGGGGGAAACAATGGGCCCTGGCTGCCCAGCTCTGCCATCACCCACCCAGGGACTCCCACGCTCTGCTGGGAGCTACAGGCTCAAAGCTGACTGATGCTTCCTCTGGTACAGGTCCCTCTCCCCTCATGTGTGTGCCATAACCACCTAACTGCAAAGGGGCAGTACACTGCTTTCCCACAGTGCAAAAACAGGCCCTGCAGCATTTACTAGCTTTCCAGGATTTGACTTCGCAACACAGTGTTTTTTACTAAGTACATTTTATGGCTGTCCTTAGTTAAGTCAGCTTGGACAGATAAATCTCCTTAAATCACCTCTCAGCTCCATCATGTGTATGGTAAACAGGACCTGGCTTGTTTTACAAAATAAAGCATGTTGGGTGGGGAAGAAACACATGACCTACGCTAACATTTTCTTCCCCGGTTTAGCAAACACAAAAGCACGACCATTAAAGAGCACTTAAAGCTCCTTTTGCAACTAATATTGAAAGAATTTATTATCACATTGCAAAAATGCTTTAGGGGAAATCTCATTCCAATAGCATTCTCATGAGAGAAAGTCCGACACTTTCAAACAAGTAGTCGCTTTGAAATGTTCAAGAATGCAAACATCATGGGACTCCTGGGGATACAGTGACACATTTTATCCCACCAAGGAAGCTCCTGTGTTCCCTACTAAAAGAACCTGAAGTTCTGCAAGAAGAACTGCATCTTTCAAATGGAGAGCAATTTGGACATCAAGCCTTGGAAGTAACCTAGGACTGAAACCCCAATCTGCACAGATTTAGTTTGTTCAAACTTAGTTTGTGCAGTGAAGGGTACCCGGAGATGCAGAGGATCCCCCTTCATTTCTGTATTACTTGGGTGTACAGAGCTAACACAGACCTCAAGAACTATTTGAGTGAGCCTAGTGGAAAGATCAAAGGAACCTTCCATGTACAGAACCGCTAGCACACAGTCAAAGGCACCACAACCTTCCCCAGAGGTCCTGCCAAGCAGACGCTGCCTACTTCCCTACACACTGATGCCCCCACCTCACCATACCTGAGAGTTGGTACATGGGCTGGAAGCACATATGCACACCGAACACAGCACCCTGCACACCTGCCATGTGACTGCATCTATTAAACTACTGACTTGACTTCAAATAGTAATGTGCAAGGATTTTTCTCCAAGCCCAGCCCTTTGTCACCGATGGGGCACAGCAAGGCAGGAGCAGGACATCACAGAGAAAGAGGGTAGCCCCTTCTCAAAACTCTCAGTACTTCTGAAAATGGTTGCTTGCACACATGCTCAAACGCTAGCACTTTCTCACAAGCCCTCATTGTGTAAAACTCAGTCATTTTTTACTTTTAAATTTAAAACATAGAGAATAAAGAACAATAAAATAAAAGGTCTATTATAATAAAAAATGAGGGCACTTTCTATTACTTGGGTTTGGCTCAATTCTTGATGGGAATAACTTCATGCAGAAGTTGATGGGATTCTATAACTAAAAATCTCAGTGTCCCTCCTACCATTTATGTATCATTTACATATCTATCAAACCTCACCAAAGAACAATAGAGTAGGGCCCTGTTGCAGAGCAAAGTATCCCAGAGAGTTAATTGCACTTAACATAAACCACGTGTCCCTAAAAACACCAACACTGAACAATGAGATCAGCCCCACATCCAAGGGAATTTAGGAACAAGGGAACAAATAAAGTGACAAGCTTCCTCCTTGTGAAGCTACATATGCATTGTTGTCGTTTTTTGGCACAATGCAGTCTGAATTCCTTCCCATGTTTTGTGAACAGCTGAACTGTGTTCCCTTACAAAAGAAATTAATATGGCAGCCTGCATACATCTGCTTTAATCTTAAAACAAAAGCAGTTTTGCTATCTTTAGTACAAGCACAATAAAAGCACCAAAAAAGCACAGATGGTTTGGATTTCCCTTGCAGAAAGCAAGAGAGAAAACTGACATCTCAACTGTTTATGTAGCCACAACCTACTGCGTGCCCAGAGCAAACCAAGGGGACACACAGTAAGTACCCCTTTGTCAACATCTAAGATATGGATTGCTTTCAGTCAGGTCTTATAAAAAGCATAAAGCAACTCTCTGCTAAGAGACTAATGCTTTTGTTCATGCAGATTTAATTTATAATGTTAGTAAAACGCTTTACAATGGCCACACTAATGCCAAGCAAATTAATTTCAGTAAAGCTAAAGCAAACACTACCATTATGTGTAGGCAACAAAGAACAAAACCCTTGAAAACCCAACATTAAAGGAGTTATTTATGGTCATTGCTCAGCCCTCCAGCCCCCATCATTTGTGCATTAAAAACCTCCAGGCTACTCACTTGCAAACTCCCTGACTTCTGACAAAAAGTGGCTACGTATCAGTAGCCAGAAAGTTCCTTTTGCAGGAATAATAAAATCAATTTGGTCTGGCAAATGGCGGTGGTTTTGTGGGGTTTTGTTTTTTTTTATTTAGTTTGGGTTTTTTTAGCTTTCAACCTTTCTTTTAAATTGCCTCACTCTAGGATTAAAACTTTCCCCTTTCTGGAATTAATCAAACGGATAGTGGTTTTGGCAGAATAGGAAGTAACAGGAAAAAAGTAAGGACAGCACATCTTCATCGTATCCAAGAAGTACTTCATAACCTGCTCTGTATTTTTTAATGTAATATATATACAGTAATTTGCAGGAAAACGCACACAAAGAGAGGCTTTTCCCTATTACTAACAAATATTCAAAGAATACCAGTCGTGTGCAGTTCTGGTGTCCTCAACATAAAAAGGACATGGAACTGTTGGAACAAGTCCAGAGGAGGGCCACAAGGATGATCAGGGGACTGGAGCACCTCCCGTATGAAGACAGGCTGAGAAAGTTGGGGCTGTTCAGCCTGGAGAAGAGAAGGCTGCATGGAGACCTCATAGCAGCCTTCCAGTATCTGAAGGGGGCCTACAAGGATGCTGGGGATGGACTCTTCATCAGGGACTGTAGTGACAGGACAAGGGGTAACGGGTTCAAACTTAAACAGGGGAAGTTTAGATTGGATCTAAGGAAGAAATTCTTTACTGAGAGGGTGGTGAGGCACTGGAATGGGTTGCCCAGAGAGGTTGTGAGTGCTCCATCCTTGGCGGTGTTCAAGGCCAGGTTGGACAGAGCCTTGGGTGGCATGGTTTAGTGTGGGGTGTCCCTGCCCATGGCAGGGAGGTTGGAACTAGATGATCTTAAGGCCCTTTCCAACCCTGATTAGTCTATGGTTCCATGATTCTATGTAAAAATATCACTCTTGGTACAAAGCAGATAAAAAGCAAGCTGAATGAGACAAGAAAAAAAGTTTTCTGCTACAGATACTGCATTATGAAATGTCTTTTTAGTATTTCTATGCTATATCGATCAATATTTTGGAAAAGTTAAGAGAGACAAACTAATGATTTTTTTCAATTAGCAGGTACTTAAAAATTAAAAAAGACAGCACATCCCTAAAAAAAAAAAAAAAACAAAACCAAAAAACAAACAAAACCCCACCACCTTGTTCAATGTATGAGTGCTTTCACTTGAACCAGTGATCAAACACCCCAGTTGTAACATTTGAGGGCCTGAAGCAGCATTTCCATTAAGGAAAAATGTGAGGCCCTAAGGTCACCTTACATCCTCACTAGGCACGGGGAGACTTTTGTGCATTGCAGCTACGCTCCATTAAATGCTTCACAGGAGGGATGGGACGAAGCAGCTCAGTGGGCTTGGGGGGACACGTGTGGGCTTGCAGGACGTGCATGGCTCCGTAGCCTCACTTGATGATGGAGAAAGCACAAGTGAGTGCACACAGCCCCCCCCTCCTTCCAATTCCTCCCAAGCAATGCCCCCAGGCTGGGGTACCACACACCGCCTGCCCAAGCCTGGGAGGAGGCAGGGAGACCAGTCTCTCCACAGATGCTCCCGGCAGACACTCCTGGCGCCCAGCTCACATCTGTCATGAGCTCTGTTTACAGGCACGTCAACAGATGCTTGCAGCGAGAGTCGCTGGACTTTGACATTGGGCAGAAAGATGTAAACACTTCTCTGCAGAAGATAAATCCCGAGTACTAAAAGGCACCCCAGCTGACTTCTGGCCCTCCCCGACCCTGCCACATCCCCCAAGCCCAAAATTCCCACACACAGCCCTTAAAAACAACAGAACCAAAACACAAAAAAAACCAAGATGCAAATAGCCACAGCACCAAGTATTTTAAGTATACTAGAAATAATCAGGAGAATTATTACAAGTAAGCCAAATATAACTAACTGCAGAATAAGGCGAACTTTACACTGTTTAGACAGATGGAATCTGATTTCCTGGTGTGAAGCTGCTGAATTTGGCATTGACCCTGAGTCTCAAAGACAGGGGATCTGCTGCCCGAAACACACATATGTCCAGAGTCGGTAGTCACTCTTCTTCATAAGCACCATTAAATTAAAAAGCATGAAAGTCTTCATAAATAAAGTTAGCAGAAAGAATAGATTTATTTAATGCTAAGAGCAGCCAAGACCAAAGCCCACTGAATATAATTGTGTATTTTCTTAAGAGGCTGTATATACACAGGAACACACAAACAGCTTCTTTAAAATGCTCCCTTGTAAGGATGTATTTCAAGGGTAATGGACATTGAAGTCAAGGAAATGTCCACAAAAACACTGTTCGTAAAGACTGTTGAGTCTTCACATGGAAGAGCTAGAAGCAAGCACGATGCTTTTCTACAGTAACTAAGAAAATGCTTGTCCAGAAGGATTTACTTCTCCGATGCCTGATCCTAATGAACCGATGCAGCCAAACACAGCATTTACTGATAAACAGTCCTACTGACTTCAGTAACTTAAGCCAAGTAACTTCAGTGGTGTTATTCATGCCCTGTGAATATGAACGGAAGACTCTTGTTTAAAAGGGCTCCTCACAGTAGCAAAGGCTAGCACAAGAGAGACCCAAGCAAGGGTGAGAAAGGACACAAGTCAAAGAAAGAGTCCTTATGAGAAGTGCTTAACCATTGCTTGCAGGTTTGAGATTTTTATTTCTTTTCTTTTAAACCAAAAATGAGGAAATCACTCACTCTCCTGGTATAACCACTCGGCAATTTCAGCATAATCCTATTGCTAACACAAAACATCCAAACAAAAGGAACCCCAAGAACCAAGGAGAGAAAGAAAAATATCACCCCAAACCTCAAACAAAGCCCAAGTGTGACTCCTCTGAATGAGGTCACGATGAGAAACACTCCCAGCCTTCAAACTGGAGGAGGAAGGGGGTGGGGAAGAAAAAAGGTGAAAACCTCTGTGGAAAACATACTTGAGCCATGTTTAACAAGGACCATCTGTCGCCTTCCAATCCCCGAGATGCAGAAATGCCCCAGTAGAGCCACAGTAAGTTAAACACACAGGAAAAAATACTTTTGTTGCTGACCAAACCATTTACAGGTGCTTCTGATTTGAAGCTACAGATACTGAGCTGCACTGTTTGCTGATATAACACCATGCCATGAAGGATTTCTTTGTAGAGAAAGTTCACAGAAAGCTGGTTTAACTGAGGAAGTCTTTACTGGTGAAATGTGACATCTGTTTTTAAAAAGCCTACATTTTTGGGATATTACCACTCAGCTGCTTCTATTTATAACATACTTGATTTAAAAGTTCCTTTCAGTCAGCTAAGCAGGTATGCAACTAAGTATCCTGAAATTTCAGTGTCGGACCTGGGTCAGTTTGCAGGAATTGATTCAACTTTTACTTCTCCCTGGATGGATTTCTTCAGAGCAGATTTCCCCTACGCACACACGCCTTATGTCTTACATTATAGAAATTTTCCTTTGCAAGGGAATGGGCATTATTAAAATGTGTGCTCTTAGTGCTGTTCTGAAATTCCTCAGTGCTCAAAAGCTTAAACGCAGTGCTACTTACACAAACCACCACGATGACATTAAAAAATAAAAGGGGGGTGAGGAACCACACTGATTACACATTAGTAGCATTATTTTTATATATATTTGGATGTATAAATGGAAGAAAAAGGAGAGTCCTAATTAGGAGACAAAAAAGATGATCCTGAAATTAATCCCATGCAGCTCGACAGTTCTTCTAAAGGGTTTTACACACCCCCAAGGTTTTTCTGTTTGCTATCTATGCTTTCTCTGGGGACAGTTTCAAGTGTGTCTGCACAAGTCAAAAGCACAATGCAGTCCTCTTCCATGCAAGGGGAAAGTCAGTATTTTATCTGAAATAAAGGTTACATTTTTCAGAGAAGAAAAGGAATGAAACTTGAAAGAGGTTTTTTCTCAACAAAACCACCAGTACTCTACCCAACATACACATGTAAGTCATTTCAAACAAAGCATACAGCATAAAAGCAGGGCTTTTAGCATTCTATTTAAACATTCACTTGAGTGTTATATATACACAACTTCATTAAAAATTTATAGAATACGACAATGAGGAAATGTCTGCTTTACTGCAAATAAAACTCTTAAGGAAGAAATAATTTTAACCCTAAAAATAGAGGTAGCAAAAATACCCTCAAACATAAAAATATATATATATAAAAGGTTACATTACATTTACTATATATGTATGTGTCCATATAGACAAGGAAAAATTAGGACTTTCTTTTTTTTTAAGTCTGAGTACTCATAGACTGCACTGACATACTTTAAATGTGTATTCACAGACATGGCGTTTCCAAAACATCAGGCACTGAGTCCTTCACCAGCTCTGTCCACTGTAATGGAACAAAAACCAAACCAACCAACCCACCAACCAGCAAATGAGTACAGCATCTTCTCTTCTGTAAAGCATCTGGGAGGTGCTTATAAAGAGGAAAAACATTTACAAAATGAACTGTGCTCACTGCAGCTTCTCAAGCCATTGTAAACCTTTCATTTTCAAGGCCAGCCTGCAGAAGGCTTTTTGTGAGGCACTCCAGAGCCAGCTGCAGCCCAGCATCATGAACGCGTGCTAAGAGGGATGTCATACCTTTCATCTCCCACTCCTTTATCATGGGCTGGGATGGTGAAACATGACCATGATGTACTCATCCCATCCCTGTGTGTAATGAGCCTTTCATCTACCCTCTACAGTGCCATGCTTCCTCCTCCCTCCCAACCCTCCTTCCACAACGAGTTAAGAGCACTTGTCCTATGAAGACAGGCCAAGAGAGTTGGGCTTGCTTAGCCTGGAAAAGTGAAGGTTTCAGGGAAACCTTATTGCAGCCTTCCAGTACCTAAAGAGGGCCTACAAGAAATCTGGAGAGGGCAGGTAAGGGGGGATGGCTTTAAGGTCAGAGAGATTTAGGTTAGATATTAGGAAGAAATGCTTTACTGTGAGGGTGGTGAGACACTGGAACAGGTAGCCCAGGGAAGCTGTGGATGCTCCATCCCTGGAAGTGTTGAAAGACCTCAGTGGATAGGGCTTTGAGCAACCTGGTCTAGTGGAAGGTGTTCCTGCTAATAGCAGGAGAGGTTGGACTAGATGACTTTAAAAGGTCCTCCCCAGTCCAAACTGTTGTATAAGTTTGTGAAGATTGTTTCACAGCAATTTGCTCAGGGAAACCCAAACCTACAACCTGAAATTTCCTTTTTAGTATATTATATGTATTGGATATTCCCCACAGCCTATGAAATCAGCTTGTTTTATAGCCATCTCACACAGAGGGTGACAATAGCAGAAGACAGTACTGCAATCGTCTTTAATGATAATTAACTAATAGACTGCTTAATTGAAACATTCAAGCAACACAAAAATACTTGCGAATGAATTATATTGTCGTGTGATTATCAAGAAAGGATTCAATACCTGATATGCAACTTCTTCAAATATTAAAAGATTACAGCAGATTCTTGCAGTGTTGGCATTGGGTAGGATTCCCTACAACCAATACTCCTTTAGCGTACAACTGTATGCCACTGCAGGTTTCTCCAGCCAATTTATCTTACTCAGACCAGAAAGGAGAAATCAAGATGTATTGTGTTATGCTGTTTCCACTACTTTACAAACTGATGTTTGCAAAGGCTTAAAATCCAAACTCAAAAGTAAAACCTGAGCACTATTCCAGCAAACACAGCTTCCTAGCCCACCACCCTGTCAATCACATTTTGAGGAGTCATGCAAAATGCTCAGTAGAAAGACAAAAAAGTGCAAAGTCTAGGACAAGCTACTGAATCAAAGATGAATAACAATGTAATAAGGTCCAAACACTTTCATCAGTTTGTCATTAGACTTGAACATGAGCTGCAGCTGTCAGAAGGGTCTGGGAATCAATACGCTGACCATGCTTCAAAAAATCATCATCACCCCGTATTTCTGCAACCTGACTCCTTGCTTCCCCTGCCTTGTTCTTCAAAGTGATACACAGCATTGCAGGGATTTCCAGGCTAACAGGGGTAACCATCAGGCATTATCTTAGTTTCATTTCACCCGCTTGCAACCTTCTGCAGCATGCAGGTAATCAAACAGCAAGGGCAAGATGGGCTAAAAGCTTATCAGGAAAAGCAATGGGAAAAAAAAAAAAGTATTAATTGGGCAATGTCAGCTGGCACGGTCCTTTTGCACATAAAGTGCGCTCCTGAAATCTTAAGCCTTGAAAGGATTAAGCTATTAAATGCAGTGAATTGCTAGTGTGCCTTCGGCTGAGCAGTAGCCAGCTCAGACCTGCCAAGGAGACGAATGCCACGTCACAAATCTGAAGTCTGCTCCCTACAATCTTCCCGTTTCGCGTCACCTGCTTTTACCATAAGCAGGCCAAACCAAAGAAGTTAGTTGGTTTCACCACCACCACCTCCCCCCATGATGTAAAGAGGAAAATTAATTAAAGAAAAAGAAAAAAGGAGGGGGGGAGAGACAAGCTCCAGCTCCACATCAGCTTCTTTCACCACTGGCAGCCAGACAAATAGTTACACACTGCCTGATATGGCCAAGATGACCCAAGGAGATGCTGGGACCAATCTCCGTCCCTGGCAGGAGCCAGGACTACTTGACAGCTAGGAAGCAGGTATAATCATTCCCTCAGTCCTCTTGTAACAGGAGCTGGCAGAGCTGCCCCAGTTTTACTCTGGGAGTTCTGCCTTGCTGCTTCCCATTGTATCTGTGGCACTCCACTACCGTGATGCTTCAGTGCCAAGTGCCAGCTCCCCTTTATGTTATTGTAAGGGAATACAACCATGGAGAGGCCACCTACCTATCGCAAAATACATAACCACAGACCTATGCAGAACAAGGCTCTCGCACCTGCCAGCGTGGCTTCAGCTTTGTCAGGCAGGATCACAGCAACTGACCAGACAGGCAATGGAAAGAGCTATTAAAACCGAGTTGCATATTCTGGTCATACAAAAGGAATATTTTATGCACAAACTTTAGGCTTTTAGTTTCACCTGTGCCTTCCCCACAAGGAGAAAGCTTCTTTTCCTCAGAGTGGCAAAAAGAGGTAAACAGGAACGTTGCCCGTACCTGACCATAGTCTGTCCTGAATACGACGACTCCTTCGGCACAGGAATGCACAGTACTGGGATAATGCTGATTATTTTCTCGCAGCCAGACCCGAGACCCCTACAATAAACAAAATAGAGTTATAGATACCATGAGTGTAATGGTTTTTAATGAAAAAAGAACTTCACTTAATACTTTTCTCTGGAAATACCTATAAAGTAGAAGGAGAGAAGGCAAAAGCAAAATCCAAATAAGCAAGTGAAATACATAAAACAATCTCTTAGCAAGTATTTGTTGGCTTCTGCCAGAAGAGGAAACACAGGAGAACTACATTGAAGTGCCTTTTTTTTCCCCTGTAGAAGTTCCCAAAAGCCAGCAACAGCAGCTGGAGCCAATTCTGTGAGTCATGTGCCTCATGTTAGCACACGTACAATTACAAAGCGCTGTTTGAATTTACACACAGTTTAAAAGATCCTCCACAAAGCCGGCTGGCTCCCTACCTGTTTATTTTCAACCTCTGCTAGGCACTCACAGCACGTCCCCCAATCATCTTTCACCTTTTTTCTAAACCACTTTGCCCTTTACACCGTCCTCCTCTCCTGGCTGCGCAGCAACACAGAGGATTTAAAAAAAGCCAACAAACTGCTAGCAAGCAAGGTTACAAAAAAACAATATTTGCTTTTTAGAGGTGAGGAAGCAATGGAGACACTATCGGTGAGACACCTACACCAGTCTAATAAGACAGGGTAGGCACAGACTATTTCAATTTTCACCTAGCCGGTAGATCCAGCATCAAGAAAACAGACATGACCAACACTGAGAACAAGGGAGGAGGAACCACAACTGATGCTGCAGCAAAAGCCATCCACGAACAAAACCCACTCAAGTTGCTTCAGTGCAGATGGCTTCAGCTGGCATGAAAACATTGAGCAAGACAGCAGCAGCCCATGGCCTGACCTCCAACCCAAGCTATGCTCCCATTCTCTGCAAACAGACAGCACGGTGCATATCAGAAAGACGACAGTTTAGTGGTATTTAGAGAACGGAGACTTTTATTTCCACCAGAAGAGCAAAATTCTCTCCTACAGAGCAAGTAGAAATGGGCTGGGATGTACCCTCATAACCATGAAGTTGTGACTTGGTTGTACGATCACCAAAAAAAAAGCCAATTCAAATAATTAGTTTTGCATGCTACCATCCAAAGGTTGTCCTTGCTTTCTCTGGTGGGAGAACAGCAGCACTGAGACACAAAATAACACTCACAATGTAAAGACTCCTGCTGCTTGGTTTCTGCAAACGGTGAGAGCTCAGCTGCACACAGAGGACAGGTAAGGGCATCCCTCTTTTTTTTCATCTCCACCTTTTGGCAAACAGATTTGTATTTTAAATGCTGCAAATGCCTGCGGAGCTGTTTCCTCTTCTACCTCCAGAACCTCCAGCCAAATGGTTTCCAAGTTTACAGCAAGTCCGAGGCAGTTCAAATGCAGGATATGTCAACTCAAAAGCACAAGGTGAGAGCAGAAGGGAACAGAAAAAAGTGTGCTAGCACCTGAGGGAGGAGGGAGGAGCAGGACGCTGGGAAGCAGCAGGGACAGGACTCCCCAGAGTGGTAAAAGCAATAGAGAGGATTTGAGTATTTAGTTCAAAACCCAGTGACAGCAGTGGGAAGACTTCCACCTGCTCCCCTGGGTCTGCATCAGACTCCAGCTGACAGAAGACCCACGGTGATATGTTTTTAATCCTCTCAAGCTGCAGGAAAACCCTCATGCTGACTGGTCCGAGGGCACCTCTCACCCTGCTCCTTCCAGAGGGAGGAAGGCTGATGCAAGGGCACTGCTCTTGGACTTCCTCTGGAACCTCCCAACTGGAGCCAGTAAATAGAGTGCCCTGTGTCCCTTAGGTACAGGTGTAGGCGTGATGACAGCTTGGAAGGTAACATCCTCATTATTAAGGAATATCTGCAGCTGCTGGGGTGGGAGACAAAGGGTCTTTCACATTAGTGCAGTTGCTGACATCAGCCCACTGTCCCCAAGAACACTCAGGAGTGAAAACTTGAGGCTTGCAGCTGTCCAGAAGCCCCTGTGGGGTGGTGCAATGTGCTCTTGACACAGATGCCACCTGCTCTGCTTAGTCCACCACAGCGTGGTTGTAAAGCCTATAAGGCGCAAGCGCACAGCACTGCATAATGAGAGAGATCCTGCTCAAAGTGAGGTGAACTGAGTCTTCTGCCTCAAACTGCTGTATGTCCTCAGCCACCTCTCTTCACCTGTGCATCACAGAAGGTTGGAAAGTATCTGTGGAGATCAACTTGTCCAAACCGCTGCTCAAGCAGGGCCACCTAGAGCTGGCTGTCTGGAACTCTGACCAGATGGCTGTTGAGTATCCCCAAGGATGGAGACTCCACAGCTTTCCTGGGCAACCTGTGACAGTACTCGGTCATCCTCACAGTGTAACAGTGATTCTTCATGTTTTAGAGGGAACCTCCTGCATTTCAGTTTGTGTCCACTGCCCTGGTACTGTCAGTGGGCACCACTGAAGGGTTTGGCTGTGTCCCCTTTGCACCTTTCGACCACATACTTATATACACTAATGAATATATATGGGTAAGCCTCCCCTCAGAGGCTTCTCAAGGCTGATTAGTTCCAGCTTTCTCCACCTTTCCTCATAGGAGAGATGCTCCAGCCCCTTCACCACCTTTGTGGTCCTTCCTCAGACCCTATCGAGTATGTCCATGTCCCTCCTGGCATACTTTTCTAATGCATCCATCAGAAATACCTATAGAAACCTCATGAGAGGCAATATTCCTGAGTTATCATAGCACACCATAAGAATTAATTGTCAGCCCATGAAACAACTCCATTCAATCTGACAATCCCTGCTTCATGTTTGAATGTTTTGTTGTTATCGATGGGATCATTCTGCCATAAAATGGAAGGATGACAAGGTTGTTCAGCACACAGAAAATTTTTACTTCACTGGGCTTTCCTGACTCGATCTAACAACCCCACAGGAGAAAGGCTTATACCCCCCTCCAGTAAATGATCATAGCTTCGTTCAGAAATTGTAACAGATTTAATGATGGTGACTATTGACGCCGCCAAGCTCCGCAGAGGTGATGGCTGAAGGGAGCTATATACTGCAGTCACCCCAAGTAGCAAAGGGAATTCAGCCCAACATTTCCCACCACCCAGAAAAATGCTTTCTGGGTGGGCATTAAGTGTCTGTACTCATCAGCCTCCCCCTCCTCCTCCTCCTAGATGAAATTAATCCATATAAAAACATGTAAAACCAGACAAAAAGCCAATTTGACAAAATGCAGTCAAGCTCTTCACGTGCTTCAGGACAATCTAACTCCTGTTGTTCCACTAGTTTATTATTTGCCAAAATCTCCAAGCTCAAGTAACATGAAGTTTATGCTTTCAAGGGCAATGAAAAGATTATAAACATCAAGCAGCAACAATATTTGCCAAAACCTCAGCATTCAAAATAGCCTCTCACAAGGAGGAGAATGCTTTCCATCTTGTATTAAATAATTAATTTTGCATATTTCTGACTATGAAAGGGGGGAAAGGGGGCCTGCACAGAAGAGTTCACTTGGTTGGGCTAGTCCTAAAATAAGCTTTTTTTAAAGGAGGAAAGGGCCTGATTTAAACAAATGGACATTGTTAGGGGTCAATAGCTGCTATTCACGGGAGGCTGGAACAATGCAGTTCACAAAGCCCGAGGCATCTGAAATGCAAATACGACGTGTTCCCTGGCAAGGTAGCTCAACAATACCCTATCTGTCCACGGGCTGCAAGGCCTTCCCCTCTGGGGGAGGGAAAGAACAAAAACGTCTTGGCAAAAGATACCTCGCAAGCTATGCAAGTTACAGCCACCAACTGGGCAGCTGTCCCTCCGCCATGCATTAACTATGCACAAGTGACAGTTTTGAGAACAAAATCTTGCAGAGCGGTTAATTTATGGGCAAGACTTGTTGGGTGGGACCCACTTGAGGAAAGACTCCACTCAACACACATGACAGCATATGATACTGATCTGAACCTGTTTTGGGGAGAGAAGCCTAGTAACTTGGGTTACTCCAGAGCTCCCTGACACCTCGTTCTTCTGCGGTAAAGGGGCAAAACAAAGCCACGGAGAACTTACTGAAACACAGTGGGTTTATTTCTGTGAAACAAGGTTGTAAAAATACTTGGACTAGCATTTGCAGAAGGGCCGTATGCCATCATTTCCACTGCAAATAAACGTCTACCAACTGCAAAAGGCAAAGGAAATAGGTTTGCAAATCTCACACCTGTAAGACCACCTGGAGAAGCTCCTAGTCCTTCTACCTCTTGGATTTTGCTGCTGAAAACACAAACACTGCCTCTTGCCTTCCCCTGTATTCTGTTCCCGGAAATGATAAAAACCCTTTTATACTTTATATTGGACACATAGACTGAAAATCACAAAATTAACTAAGAACTTAGTTGAGCTAAATTAAACTGGTGGAGCATTCATCGCAAAACAGTAATTAATATGATAGATTTTGTAGGCATACAGGTTGTATGCTGAATAAAAGAACTGTCTGCACATTAACCACATTTTCCCATATATAGTATATCTCTATATAAAAGAGCAGATATTGTGTAATAACTGTGTTCACATCCAAGTGAAAACACTATTAATTCACATTATAATACAAAATCTAGCCAACTCATCAATGCAGTCAATTCAAAGCAGTTAAAACGGCTTTAAATTAACAGCAATGAACATAGGTTATGCTGCATCTGCATTCTAAAAGCATTTTGCTATTAGGGCTTGGCAAAGCAAAAAAAGCAATAGCCAATTTGTATTTTGAGAACCTTTTGTTTATACATCTCAGTAGCTTGGCTCCAAATGCAAAGTTTGAGAGACAGGAAGAGATGTTATTAACTAGGTCAAGCTGGACATAGCTTTCTAATGCAAAAGATAACCAAAACCACATTTATCCTTGTTCCTCCCCTTCACCAATTCACACACTGATTTCAAACAAAGAGGGACACAGCAGGGAAGAAGCTATCCAGAAAAGAATACAACTTACTTGCTAATTTCGTATTAATGAACAGTTTTGCCTCTAAAAACCTTGTCCTTCATTGTTAGCTATGTTCTACTGAAAACACTTCAGTACCCTTAATATTAACATGCCATCTGCATGCCTAGCCAGACTACTATGTGGCAAAAGTATGAAGTTCATTGGAAGCTGGATATACCTCCCCAACTTCAACCTCAAAATGAAGCGTTCAGCCTCTTAAGCAGATCTGACCTGTTCTTATCTAAGAAGGACCATACCCAAGTCCAGGGAAACAAATAAGCAAAGGCCATTTGCCTGACATACTATTCTGTCACTCAGAGTACCGATCTAGATCCTCTCCTTTGCTTCCCCAGTACAACTTCCCTGTGCTCATCGACACAAGGCTTCCACGAGAGCCAGATGTCAGTGGTGTCTGAATACAAAAACCATCACAAAGGTCTGTATACACTACTGCCACACAACATACAACAGGGAAATACATGAATGTTCCAGAAATCACTCCAAGATAGGATTACTGATGGGCTCCATTCCTCTCCAGCCAGGCTGCCTTCTCCCTGTGAATACTCAAAAAACCAGCAGTTTTCATCCAGAGCAGGAATGGGATGGACAGAGTTACAGAGAAGGTCTAGTTGAACCTTAAGTTTCTGTAGATAGTGAGAGAAAGCACAGCTTTGAACGGTATTTGAGCATGTAATTTAAATTTCAGTACCTTAAACTCCATGAACTGACTATGCATTTAAATCTAGGCACATACTTAATGCAGCTGAATTGGGTAAAAATCATTTTCAGAACACAGTACTAATCAGCATTTCCTCTGAGAACACAGCAGTACACCACTAACGCTTTTCTCTCTACAAATTTATGTCTGAGTAATACAACTTTGCTTTACTGTTTTAAAGCAGAAGAAAGCCATGAAGATGTTTCCATGGGAAATAAGGTCAGTTGGGGGTGGGGGGGGAGGTTTATTTTCCTGCAGAACACAATCTGCTTGAAATTGAGACGTTTCTGTTGCCTGTCCATCCCCCGCATCAGATCAAAGCACCAGCTCTCCTGTTCCTGAGTAAGGTCTGTGCAACAGCTGCTGATTAACCTTGAACAGCCTCCACCTCCTTCTGTTTCAGTAATTGGAGATAGCACAGCACTGACTAGGGCAAACAAGAAACTGCATTAAAACCTGTACTATGACTGTCTTGAGAGGGAACAAGAATAAATTTGTACCTTTCCTAGGCCTCCGAAAGTATCAGCCCTTCTTACAAGGGCACCACTTCATATAATACGTGTTTTTTTCAAAATAACAACCAAAAAACAACACAAACACCAACCTCATACATTTTATCTTCCAGTTATGCCCAAACAGCACAGAGATTACTCTCTATATATGCAGGTGGCCAAGCACAGTCCTCCCCATCTTGCTGCAGAGTGCAAAGATGAGCATCACTAACAGACTTTGCTCAAAAGCCAAAAAGCAATTGCACTTGTCTGCTCTGAAGATGTGGTTACCAGCTCCTGAGGACAATGAGGTTTCCATATGGCTAGGAAACAACAGCTTTATCATACCATCAAAAGCAAATCCAGCAATGAGATGCCATCAAGTCTTTTGGGGGGAGTTACCGCTATTGGTACAGGATTTCATGAGAGATGCGTTACCTTTCTGTTTTGACAAGCTTTTTTTTCACTTTCAAGACTGCCCAACCTATACCATGGCATCATAGCTACAGAAACATGACAATACAGGAAACTGGAAATCCTGTTGCCATTATCAGTTGCAGTCAAGTTAGACAGTCAAGTGGACAACAGCTCTTTCCAGGGCCTGCAAATTCAGGTAAAAAGATAACAGTATCTGTCCTGTCAATCAGTGGTATTTGTGATTACTTCTGAAATTAAAAAAAATCAGTGCTCCAAGTACTACTTGGCAACCAACCATGAATAGAACTGCAAAAGTGAGAAATCAAAGGAGCAGGAAACACATACAGCTCCATCTACCAGATCAAGTTTCAGGTCATAATATACATCATCATCATCACCAATGGGTATGACAGACTTGCCCAGCATGCAGCATCACCTCCACTGCTCTTCGCCTCCACACCTTACTTTGTGGGGGGACTTTTAATCTGTTGAAACTCAGTAAGGAAGGTAAGTAATTCAAAAAGTCAACAGGGGGGTGAGGAGAAGGAAGAAAGTTGACTTATTGATGACAGCAGAGACATGTAAGGAATGCAGGGGAAAAAGATACTGTATACTTTTCCATCACAGTCTATGCTGAGGTGAGGGGTAGCAGTGGCCAGGAAAATGGCAGACCATCTGCTACATCCATGGTCATATTAAAAGTAGCATGTAATTCTCTCCTCTTACTTGAATTCCTAAAGATGAATATACAATATCCAGGAAAAAAAAAAAAAGAAAAAGAAACCAAACCAAAACAACCTTAAGACTTACTCTAAGACCCAAACAAGCCCTAACTCTGCCTTCACAGATTTCAATAAGAGTTGTGGTTCTGTCTTTGATGACAGCAGTTTTGCCAAGCACTCATTTTTCCAAAACCATGTGGTTTTTATTAGTCCTGACTACAAATGCAAAAGAATAAACAAAGCCCCCATAAATATATCTAAAGAAAAAGCCCAACAAAAAAACCAACCAAACAAAAAAAAAAAAAAAAAAAAAAAGAAACAACCAAACATAAACCCACAAAAACCCCAAAACTTTGTTTCCTTTAAGCCAACTGAATTTAACCAATCTGTATACATGCACACACTAATTCCACATCTATGGCAGTTGAGGGGTTTTATCCTCAACAGGTATTTGAAGGAAGACAGAACACAGGAAGGACAGTGTACATAAAAGCAGCAGGGGAACAGAGACTCTCCTCTAAAAACCATTCACCAAAGCCTACAGCAATATAGCAAGAGCAGTTATCCCAGCACGACTGCCCAAACAAGCCCATTTAAATCACCACTAGCTTCTGCTAACATAATGTTTTCCGTATCGTCTAGTAAGTAGCTATGCTGCCATGCAGCTCTATTACTGACTCCGGGGACATGAGGACATCCTGCCAAAATGCCTGTAGCTCATCCACCATGCTTGGCTATGCTGGGAGTTCCCAATCCAAAAGCAAAAAGTTGCCAAGCCTGGTAGCTTATGCTACATGACAAGCTCATAAACCTGCATCAAGGTAGAGAAGGATTTCTAAATCCACATGTGTGAAGTTATGCTAGCACCCTCTTTTCATTCCCTCCTACAGCTACCCTCTTGGGACCAGTGTCTCAACAACCAGTGAGGCAAAGCAATGGTAGAAACATCATCTGCACTACCCTCTTTATTGGGCCTTATCCACACAACTTGGCTCTTCATAAGAAACTTAGCCCTTAAAAATTTCCAGGTACTGAATCAGTCATCAGCCACAGGTCTCAAAGGGTCTCAAAATCTATGTCACTAAGGGCCTCATCTACATGGTTTCTAAATATTTCCAGGGACAGTGATTCCACCACTTCCCTGGGCATCCTGTTCCAATACCTGATCCCCCTACCTCTCAGTGAAGAAATTTTTCCTCATACCCAGTTTAAACCTCTCCAGCACAGCTTGAGGCCGTTTCCTCTTGTCCTATCACTTGCTACTTGGACGAAGAGACCAGAATCACACAGAACAAGTCAAACATGGGTTACGAAACAACTTGAGGTAGTAAGGAACCAGTACTACATACCCAGGACTCAACCATCCCTTAAAATATAATTAAATAAAAATTAATCAATCCTAAAAAAACCAGAACGTAAGCAACTCACTTTGGGTAAGGGCGCTCCTCTATGTTCAAAGCCCACCTGTGGTGCCTGGCTTGGACCAAAGCAGGTTAGGAAGATTAAATGATCCTTTGGAGTGCATGGATGCCCCTACAAACAGCAAGCAGCATGTCACCCACCTGCGTACTTCCTCCTTACCATTCATGCTTCAGGTGAGCACAGAAAAAGCTGATCTTGCCACTGAAGTCCTAAGTTGCAAGGCTAGTGTTTGCAACTTCCCACACTAATTTGTACACTGCAAACCACAATAATCACCAAGCAGCTCCAAATTGCCTGTCTGGAGATCCCCTGATGAAAACACAACCAATTAAGCAAAACGTAATGGCACGCTTTATCATTAAAGGGCAGAGCACCGGCTTATTCCCATGCAGCCAAGGCAGAAAGGCTGGCAGGCACAGCTTATACATACAGGTTGTGCAGGGGATGGAGAGGCACATTGCTGAGCTCAGCCTGGCTCCTTTCATAGGACACAAACAGCCAGCCTCCCTGCGGGCGGGCATCCCGGCAGCAGTCCGAGCAGGGAGAACATGCAGTCCAGAAAACACCCCCAAAGATTTTGTAACTCAGAAGGACGTTTGCACTTTTCATGGCAAGTGACATCCAATGCCTTTTTCCTCTCTGACTTCCTACGGCTCCCTGCCATGCATACACCAATGAAATGCATGTCTTAAAAATGAGATGGCAACACTATTTTAATCACATCCTAGCAGCATATGAAAGCACTCACAACCCCTTAAGTAACCGGTATTATACTTCTACACAGAAAAGAGCAAATACATTTGCTAGAGAGTTATGGTGGGACCTTCAACACAGAAGTAAGGACCTAAAGAAAAGAATAGTCAGGGTATACACTGTTTAAGTAGATATTCTCTATTTTGAGAAAGTGGGTGGAGGGACAGAGTCAAAAAGCAACCCGCAGTTAAGACTCCCTAGAAGACCTGCAAACAAGCCCACAGGTCTACAAAGCGGACGGGGAAGAGGGAGGAGAAGAGAGCTTATTCCACTTTACATTTATGCTAGAATTAATTGCATTCATAGCAGTTGAAAAATATGATACCAATAGGATCTTTCTAAATTACTGCACCTGTCTACAACCCCAAAGAAGTGTCCTTTCATCTACTTTAAGTCCTCTTTTTGTTTGCCCTACCTCACTCCCATCCCACCAATAGCCTGGGATGCCAGAGATGAAGCATCCTCTGAGACTTTGGTGGACACTTCTCTTGGGTCTGGAGCAGGCAGGAGGTCTGTCTGTCAGCTCTTCCCATCTCCACCTCCTCCAGTGATTACCTCCTTCTCTCCAGGTCATAAATTCAAGAAAGACTCCCAGCAAAATTTAACATTCTGCCATGAACTGAGATGTAAAATGCAGAAGATTTTATCACTGCTGTATTTCAACGTGAAAGGACCTCCCCACCCCCTTGAAATATTAAGAGAATGTATCAAGCTGTGAAGGATAAAAACCTATAACCTTAAATAATTTATTTTTCAATTCAAAACTCATTCAGTTTGCAAACATCTCACAATTAGGATCTAACCTACCAACCCTGAAACAAACACCAAAGTGTCAGTAAATATAGCTGCTCACAAGTTACTTCTCAAACCTGTGATCAAATGCTTTTAGACAAAAATCAATTGCAACAGGCATTTGAAAACACCTAATTCACTTCCCCAGCACAGGGGAAAAGGAAAATTAGGTGGCAGTAGTGGAAGAGAAATCTAATGCCAGTCCAGTCTCTCAGCTGCTCAACGGTACCAGCAGGACTGTGGATCAGGGCTAATCACTTTCCCAGAGGCTTTATGACACCAAAGCAGCCTGCACAAGTGGCATTTTACAACACTGTAATACATACAGGAGGTGTAACATTGTAGAAAAGAGTTTGGGATCTATAGTGAAGGCACATTTAGCAACAAAGCTTTATTTCAGGTAAAGATAGAAAGCCATAAAGTAAAAGGCATTTCTTGCATGCACACTGAGCAGTTTTGCACTTTATCAGCTTTACACCTCTCAGAGCCAAGGTGATGCTTTGCAAGGCTTCCCACTGCAGAGCCCCATTGCTGCTGATGAATACCAATGGTATGCAGCAGTTGCAAGGTAAAAAGGCAGCCTGAAACACTGCATTCATTATATTCAGCCCCTCAAGGTCACAACCCTCCGTAAAGCAATCTCCTGCTTTTGCTCAGTCCGCTTCCCCCTGACCAGGTACATTTCCTTCCAGTAACGCTACTCTTATTGGTGTATCTGCTTTGATTTTCCTGCACTTGTGCAACTACAAAATGAACCATCTACAGGGCGAGTCACCTGAGTCATTCTGGCAAGTCATTTTTCCTTTTTTTGTTTTTTTTTTTTTCATATATATTACATACAATAAAAAGTTGACTCTTTTTAAGTTTGTTCACCACTGAACTGCCAGAAGGGAACACCTTTAGCAGAAAACCCAGAAATGGAGCATACCACCAAACTTTCTCTCCTCCTGTCATGGATACTTTCATGGTATACGCTGCACTGAGCCCTGTAATTTCATCCTGTTTCCCATCTCGAATCTATAGACAAATATCCTAAGGCAGGTAATTCAAAGCAGCTCACAGGTTTCTTGGATGCATGACAACACACCTTTCCTCATTGCTCGTAGCATCTTTCCAAAGAAGCTTAAAATCTGCGATCCACTTTTCAACAAAGAGGTGCGGCATGTTTCCCCACTTGCAGGCACACCTTAGACGCATTCCCATTCCGCATCCTTGTTTTCATGGCAGGGATGAACATTTCTTGCATTGTTCTGGCACTGATTTTTTTTTTAACACATGTTTACAAGAACTGGTAATTGTTAGAAGGAAAAATGACTACCTCAACCGAGTACTTGTGGCAGGAACAGAAAAAGCAGAAAAACACAGAGGTTGCTTCTGTATGGGCTTTTTATTTTGTTTTACTGTGATGCAGGTTGATAGAAGACTTAATCCAAAACTAAACCACAAAGCAATTAGAAGAGCTTAACCAAACAGCAGTGATTTAAAGCATTAACACCTGACAAAGGGGGCATTTATCCCAGAGATAAACAAGGAGTACAAGGAAATGCATCTGGGGTGAGACTCTCTTCTACTTTACTATGTCCAGTCTGCAAAAGCATAATAAAACCAGGGTTGAACAGCTGCATGCATCTCAGCAGGAAAAGGACATTCTCAGCCAAGCTATTTTGACTATACATTGTAATCTCCCAGAGGTGCATCATTCACATATCAAGGTGGGAATCCCTTGCAACCAAGCTCTTCCCATGAGGTGAGGGCATTAGCTCAAGCCAGAAGTGGAGCATCACTTCTCCAGGACCAGGTCTGAAGTCAGACCGCACTCTTTACTATCAACATGACTTACTCGGGCTGAGACTCTAAAAATCAACATTTCTGGTCTAAATCCAGGGAGGAGATCCTGTTTTCTTCACACAAAGACCTGCCAGATGTGACCAGCAGCCGCATCTTCCCAGTCTGGAAGCGCCTGCAAGTGCCAGCTGTGGACAGCTCTACTTCCCTGGATTAGAAGAACTGATGTGTGACTAGAGAAAGACTTGGCAAGGACACAGCTGCTTGAGACAAGAGATATTTAAAAGTGAGATCCAGCAGATTTTACAGCTGATGAAAGTAATGAAACAACAGCAGAGACCTAGGGATTATGCTGCTAGCACTAACGCACCTCTTTCCAACTGCTGTTAGCAAGAGGAGCAAGCATCTCTTTTCACTCCAGCCATCTTGTCTTCAGAAAGTCATCACGTTTCAAAACACACTAACCAATACCTTAGGCTACCCACAGATTGACATACACCTCTATCAGGCAACAGACAGACAACATACAGAGGCTGTGCAGCAATTTTAAGTTTCACAAAAGCATGCTTTTCTACAATAAGGAAAATGCTCCAGTAGGGTTAAATATTCCTGCTCAGCATTTCCCCCCCTCACACTGCCACCCCAGAAGGTATGCTGGAAGCTGCTAGTCAACACAGTAGGCAGCAAGCTTTCACGAGCAACCCTTACTGACCCCAAAGCCCAGAGAACCATGACTTGGCTCTTAACTACCTCTGAAAGTATGTCTACTCAGGTACACAATCCTTTACATGGCAATTTATTTTACTCAGCAATGAATTAAGTCAACCAACTCTTTTGACAACATCAGCCCAGTCAATTCCATAAACATGTACTTCCCACAGCGTGGTACAGTTCCCCAGTCTGTGAAACCTGGGAGGACTTTATAGCCATTTTGTCTCAAGGATGTTGCTTTAAATTAATTATAAAGAAGGTGGCTGCACAGTAAGTTCAAGTTAAATTACCAGGGTGCCTAAATTAAAATGTAAGTGTAGCACTGAAAATGCAGTATTACTGATTCTTCCTGCCCAGAGAGATGTTTTTTTCTTAAATAATAAATAAAAATAACCCTAAAAACGGGGAAGGAAAAAAAAGAAAAAAAAGAAAAAAGAAGAAGAAAAAAAGGCAACACAACAAACCCAAAGTACATGGACTTCATAATATTCAAATGCCTGCACAAGCTCAGACTGGGAATTTTCCATGACTGCTTAATATAGTGCTGTTAAAATATATTTCATCTTACTTACTCATAATCAGATTTTTATGGCACTGAAGAATGCAAGTCAAACACACATATAAACGCAAAACCAAATATAAATGTCTTCCTCTGCCTAAACACAGACAATATATTTTACTACTCTTTATACTAGTAAAAAAGTCACTCCTCATATTACCACACTGTGAATCAACAAAACAGCTATTTGTTGGGTTTGGGAGGTGGTTGGTTTGTTTGGTTTATTTTTTTTAATAACTCTGAGGTAAAACGAAATGACCCAAACACTGCTGAAGAAACAACTTTCCCACAAATGCTGAAGCACGAAATTGAGCAAAGAGAAGCACTATTGGCAAATTACTGTAGAACAGAAGAGGATTCAGGAAAGCCTCTTTAGTCAGAAAGGGCACGTTTGATGATGAGAACATGACGCATACCCAAGAGCTGATGAATGCTTCCTCAGCTCAGACCTCCTTTGCGTGAAAAGGCTCCAACTTGGCCACCTTGGAGGGGTACCTACCCACACTGAATTACTCTCAGAAGTGTCATTACAAAAGAAGTGAGTGTTTTTAGGCATGTCACTAGTTATTCAGATGGCTTTGGCCACCTGTAATTTTACTCTTCAAAAAAAAATTAAACCACCAGTGTGTTACGAATCTCAGAGCAGCAGAAAAATCTGACAAGCATCTTGCTCATTTTAACCAGAAAACCCAAACCTACTCAACAGTTCTGCTGAAGCTGGTGCCCCTACAGCACTCCTTAAGTCTGGAACAGTAGGAATCATGAAAAGCCACTTACACTTTACTGCAAATAAATCTTGTAGTAGCAATGGGTTCCTCCTCCGCCAGCTCAGTATTACCTTCCTCCAGGTTTTAACTTGGCTGCTCAAGAAAAGACTTGGCCTTAAATGGAACCAATTTTCTTTTTGAAGTCATAACTTATCTCAGAATGGAACAATAACTTTCTGCTCACTGCACATAATACCTTTAACCCCCTCTGCAGCAACGAAAATACTTCATTCTGCAGAGAGGAACAGAGATTTCTTCACCTGTAAGGAAATTAATTTTGAACCCTTGGAGCTCCACATCACTTTCATGTGTCCAGTGGAAATTATTGCAAACCATAAGAACTACGTGCCTGCTCCTTCACCAAGGAAGTCACCCAGAACGTGGCCCTTTGCTTAGCACTGGTGGTAGAACTGGGTTTATTTGCATCAGGACAAGGACCCAGGGAGCGTAAAAGTCTTATGTAATACACCTCTTTATCATGTAAAAGGGAAACAGACGTTGGAAATGGGAAGTCCTGTAGTATTTTGCAACTAGAGAACCAAGGCAAAAGCTGACAGTTACTTGTTGAGGGCTGCAAGTTTTTGGCAGATGCAGTGATGCAGTTTAAATCATCCAAATCCCATGACAGCGTTCACATGACATCATCTTCCCTCTTGCACATGGGCCAGCCTTCCTACAATTTCCCTGTTGTTTCAAGTATCAACTTGTCTTTGTTTTGAAGAAGCGACTATAATTTCATCATAATTCTAGCTGCTTATACATACGACGAGCACAGCTAAACTCTGGCAGCACATTTATCACCCAACAGATCTTCTGAAGTGAGTGCCCCTACAACATTGTTTTGGTCACATTTTCAGTTCCCTTTCATCTTCAGATAGCCACGAGCATGTTTGTTTATGCACAAATGTGACCATCAGAACTTCTGTGTGTATTTTCGGATACACACGTGCTTTCACAATGTCTTCTTCTCCTAGAAGTTAAATCTCCACCTCATAGTCACATAAGCAAGATTCCATTTGTAGGGGACAGTTACAAAATCTAGGCTCATAGCTAGAAATATATGGAGACACATGCTTCATTTTAGTTCCTCCAGATCATGTTAAGATTCATCTCAAACACATCCAGCTTCCAGAGGTAATACACAACTTCAGCCAACTTGCAAGGAGTTTGCTTGTCATCTACCCCAATATGCTGTGCAAGTCCCTCCCTCAAATAAAATGGTATCTAGTTACTTTTTGTCAAAAAAAGAGACACATTTACAGAAATAAAAGATGTGATTACATTCGATGGTCATTCCATTGCAAGACAAGCTTCCGGCAGACATTTTCCACGGCAAGTTGATGCTTGAATATTTAGGAGTGGGCAGGGGCTGGTCATGAATCACGCCGAGAGCACACACATCCACACCCGCCCTTCCTGAGATAGCTGTGTGAATAACACGGACAGTGCTGCACCACAAGCGTTGAACATTACTTGCCCTGTAAAACTCAGTTACTACTTTGCACAATAACGTGTAACATCATACGCAGCTTCTTCCTGCTCTTTTCAAGGAGAGAGCAATGGCCAATTCTTCTTTAAGTCTATTTTCTACACAATGCCTACAACCTAGAGACTTTTTTACTTCCTAACAGTAGCTCTCACGATACCACCTGGTGCCTAAAAGGCACAGGCTGGCATGTAATTACCCCTATCCAGTCCTAAGGCAACTCAATTTCTTAAGCAAAGTCAGGAACTACAAGACACCATTACTCCTGATGCTGTTCTGCTTCCTTTCTGCTAAATTAAAGGAATCATCATTGAAACTCAGCCTCTCCGGGCCAATATGGTAGCAATATTTGCGCTCTTTCAAAGCCAATGGTCTCTCAGGGAGAGCTTCCTTAAAAGCCCAAAAAGAAAAATCTCCTATAGAACTTCATAGTCAGTTCTGAACATCTCCACTACAGAAGTCACCAGTGGTAAATGCTCATCCCTCAACACATGCCATGGTTTGATGGCTTAATTAAAAGCCAAATTAATTAGAAATTTGAAAATCATTTCTAGCTTTCCAGGAACACATCTGCAATAAAAGCAGCTCTACAGTCAATGTACAAATCAGCGTAACAATGATCCGGAGACGGGTTAAAAAGCAGTGGCAAGTTAGACAAGTCATTAGTTAACAAAGGCACATCAGTGCAGAGAGCACAGAGACCCGATTGTGGCAGACTTCCTGCCCCATCCCTGACAGCATAGAGGTGGCTGCAGAGGCTGCACCAGCACCCCTGCATGAAACAGTGACACGGCATCATGCCTTACACAAGGCCATTTCACCCCTCAATTACCCGCCAGGGAGTTACAGCAGCAATGCAGAAGGGCGCTTCAGTTAAGTGTAAGAGTAGATTTCTAGAAGCTATGTTTGAACCATGGTCACCACTACTTAAACGTAATTTGTACCAAGATTAGCAGTTGTTACCTTCTGGATTTTAGTCATTTTGACCAGTTTCTCTTAAGTGGAGTTTTGGGAGTTTCCCTGAGTCCCAACATAGATACTGTTCAGAGAGTCACGGACTCGGGTCGGAAGGGACCTTTAAAGATTACCTAGTTCAACACCCACTGCCATGGTCAGCGACATCTTTCCCTAGATGCTCATTAACTTTCTCATGGGAAGCTTGGATTGTGATGTGTTAAGAAGCCAAGCAACTTGTACCCAGCTAGAAGCCAAAATCATGAGGTATTTCTAATTCAGGTGGAACTGTGTCCTGTATTCATCCTGGGCTTACTGACCTTGCTGAATCAAGATGTCTTTACTTATTTTAAGTAGAGCTAAATCTCCATGGAAATATTACACATCCTGACATTATGCAAGTCAAGGCATCAAATTTTAGAAACCCAAGCCTCAACACTTTCTCCCACTGCTTGTTTTGGGTTCATTATCTTTAGCCATGATCACATAGCTTAGTTATAAAGCACCAAAACCCTAGAACTCTCCTGTGCCTTTAAACCTACCCACCCGCACGCCTTTCCTCCCCCAAGGCCTTCCTCCTCCTGCCCAGCCAGAAGCCGCTATCGCAACTGCTTGTTTGGAAACTCCCAATGTCCGCTGATAAGAGAAGCAAAGCTCACGGGTCAGGAACAGTCTGCTCACCTGCATTACCTGTGGCTCAGGAGAGACCTTTGTAACAACCCTCTCAGCTGCTGGAGAGCTGCTTTGCAGAATGCATGCAGGGAGCCAAAATGAGTGAGACTTTGGATAAACCCAGGAGCATTCCATCTTTCCAATCACTTTCCAAAGAAGCCTGGGAAGCACAACATGTCCACAGAAGCACTTGGCATTAAAGAGGAAAGAGGGCACAACAAGTGTCAGTGCTTGACCAGTCAACACCAAGGCAGAAGAAATCTAGGTCTCAAGATGAAAGCCATAGTTCTGCACCAGTGAAGTCAAAGAGAGATTAACTTATTCAGCTATTCATGCAAGCCCCCAAGTTCCTCACTTAATTAGGCTGAAACACAGCTAAGCTTGAAAGGTAGCTACTTCTTTAAACAAAGACTTTACACCAAAAAAATGTAATTTATGGGAGTCAGCACTGTACACACTAAAAGAAACACAAAGACCCAGATTGCACAAGGTGCCCCTCTGGAAAAGGTTAATCCCAACACTTGACAACTAGAAAAACTGGCATCCCCTCCAAAGCCCCTCCCAAACACCATGGGGTCTCCAGGGCTCTTCCAGGGTACCCAGCAGACTCTCAGCACATCACTGGTTGTAAACCAAGCTTTATTTTCCACAAGACCAGACCTACTGACCCACTAGGAACACATTAGCTACTGCCTACATGGTTTCCATATTGCTCAAAGGATTAAAGATACTGGTTTAGAACAAAATTCAGTGGTTTATCACAACTGCAAACATACCAACAAATAGAGATGCTGCCTTGCAGGGAACAACTTATTAGAAGTGAAATTATTCATAAATCCATGTATATTTCAGACTGCGGCCAAACCTCTTTTGCCATTTATGCAGGCATACTTAAAGACCTTTCTTTAAGCAGAAAGCAGCGCAAGTGCAGCTATTTTTAGAGCTACCTAAAAAATGGCAGGGCATGACATACCTTACTTTTTAGCACACAGAAAAGATGAAACACTTGAACAATCTCTCTCTTTTACCCATCTGAGAGCCTAAATGAGTAACTCTTTATTTATAGCCACTAATGGTTACCACTTCCGTATTTATTTTTTCTCCTCAACAAACCACCATTCCAGCAGGGAATTTAAGCTTTTAGCTATTTCAGATATTTTTGTTATTTTTGCTCAGTATGGCTTTTTGAGCTGTCAACAAACTTCCCAGGTCATTGAAAATAAACAAACGGCAAATAGCTTTACTGTTTCAGTCAACCCCAACTACAAAAGTCAGAAAGAGGGAGAAGATATACAAACCAAATGCCTTGGTTTTTGTTTTGGTTTTAAATTATCATGAAGCAACTCATTGCCATATGTTTCCACCTATGTAGGCATTTCCCCAGCTGTGCCAAATCATTTACTTAAATTTAAGTGGAAAAAAACGTGCAATACACAAGAACATTAGATAACATCAGCATTAGCATGGAACGACAGTTTTAATATAAAAAGATGGTGCAAATTTCATATATAGATTTGTACCAGCAAAGAGTACAAGGTACTGTTTTCCCCCTATCTGCCTCCTCTTCATTGGTGCACAGGGAAACAACAGTGCACAGCATTGCAGCTGGAGTACAACAAAATATCAGCAAGCTAAATAAATATAAACACTCACAAAAGAAGCAGCAGCTTACACAGCCATACCTTTGAGCTTACTGACATACTCTTTTCTTTCTAAAAGCACATACAAGGAGCATCTTAGCTTCTAGGTGGTCTCAGACCCTTCCACGAGCAAAGATGTAGAGTGGACTTCTTAATGATCCCAAGCTACCTCTGCAGTCTTGGAGGTAAAGCACTGACCATGCAACAGAGATCTCTTGAAAGGTCTCCCTCTTCTAACAGTTACCAAGATCTGATGAAAAAACAGCTGTTTGCTGAAGAGCAACTGGTGGCACCACAACTGCTCTTCTGGAGAGAAAGAGCCACTCACTGATTACTAGTTACTTTGGTACAGCATCTGGAACAAAATTACTGGGAAAAGATGATCACATGACAACAGAAAGCAGGAATTTCACTGTAAGTAAAACTAAAATGGTCAATTTTTACTGCAATAATATTGCCACCAATGGAGCAGTACTAACAAATGCCACAAAGTCCTATTTTTAAGGCACACATTACTGCAGCTTTCTCATGAATAACCCCAGGTTTTCCCAATAAGCCTGTGTAAAACTATCCAGAAGCACATCATTGCTCAGTACCGCCAAAAAAAGATATTCAGAAAGGCAACCCTAAAAACCAAGACTTTCTAAAATGTTTGCATTTGTAATACCAGAGGCCCAAACAGAAAAAAAAACACATTCAAAACCTACAGGTAGGAAAACTCCAGCTGGCCTCAGGACAGCACAGAAGGTTATTCTCCAACTCTGGCAGGAATTCCAAAGCCAAAAAAAAGGAGCTTAATTTATGCATTTTAAAGCAGTAGCTATCAGATATTGTTGTCCCATCCAACAAGGAATGTTGAGATGGGACATTGAGATGTCTTTGACATGGCTTTGAGAAACCATCCTGCTACAGCATCTGCTCCTGCTCATTGCCTGATGCTCCTTTCCTCCACTTCCCACAGGGGTGCCTTGGGCAATCCCCACAGCAGTGTCACCCATGATCTGTTGCTGCAGCTGTTCACACCTTTGCACCTTGAGCACTTCTTGGCCCTTCTATTTAATGCACTGATTAATATGCACTCACTCTTCTTTCCTAACAAGAGATAACTCCCCTCTACATACAGACATGAGGCATATCCCTGTGCGCTGAGATAGCCACAGCTCATGCTGCCTCTGATGCCTTCCAGCAGAAAAAAAAAGCCAAAAAAAATCCCAGAAAAACAGCAAAGCTTTTGTGGACTCTCTGACCACATAAAGAGACTGTGCGCTTTTCGAATCAGGTATCTGCAAGCAATATAAAGGATTGCTTCTGTAAGTAGCACCCAAGTTCAAGAAGTCAAAATCAGGATTACAGCCTGTATTTGCCCAACTCCAGAAGCACCCAGAAGAGAGTAAATGCTGAATCACTATCCAAAGGAAGAGGATCCCACAACTTGATGTGTTCTTTTTGCATTCAGTAAGGACTGCTAAGAACAAGCTCCACCAAAGGACCACTCGATGAGCACAAGAAAATACACAGATCTGGGTACCACTCCCTGTCCTCCACTAGCTAATGATGGCATCTCCACCTTAACTGCATAGTACGAAGGTTTCCTACTGACAAAGGTGTAACTGTACAGTAAAAGTTTACTACAACTATTGCATTACATTGCAATTAAGTTTATTAATGGGCTTCTGTACAAAAAAGCCAGGGAGTTTACTACTGCACCAGGGTTGTAGTCAATTGCAAGAAGGGGTAGGGCGAAAACTGAGCTGCTGCTACACAGATTATATTTTATAGCTCAGATTTGCTCCATTTGTTTATTCCTTGAAATAGCTTATCAAGTATCAGCAAAATCCAACTCTGGGAGTCTTAACAACAAAGAGCTCACTTCATCAGACACTCCTCCTGGTACACGATCTGAAAAGCAGCAGGAAATGCCATCCTTTAAAGCCCTGCTGTAAACGCTGCTCTCATTTTCTTTTAGGGAATATACGAACTGATTGCACACAACAAATAAACCTATCCATCGTACCCATCACCAGAAAGCTGTAATGAGGAGATAAACCCTAATCACAAAGCCACAGTCTGTATTTAATAAGAGAACAAGATCCAGGAAGACAACCAACTAAGCAAGACGTCTGACCTGCAGAATAGGCACCTATTCCTTGTCCTGAGGTGAACTCCAGCATCCTGCCAACTTGGCTGTTTTCTGAAGCAAGTTAAAATATACCCAAGATACACAATCGTATCTGTTTTTTATCTATTTTTACCCACTAAAATGGTCAAATAGAAGCGATCTCCACTCTTCTGTAAACCAGACGGGTACATTAAACAAAGGGATTTGACTTTTCCTCAAGATAAACAACTTTGTAAGAAAAACAAACCTATTCTCTTAACAAATATATTTAACTTCATCTGAGTAAACATTTTAACGGCACACTAAACAACAGCAACTAAAACAGGACCAAATAATCCATTTCCGATGATGCTATAAACATCAATACTTTTTCAAAACAAGGAATAAACTTCTCTTATCTCCCGGCCCCAAAACTAGGACCAGTTTGGCTGAATGCAGAGGGGAGGCGTGAGAATCTTCCCAGAGAAATCCTGTATTTCTGTTAGCAAGGTTGGGAAGAAGAAGAATAGATGTATGCAATGCACAGCATCAAAACCATGCAAGGCTTTGCAGCAACACCACTTTCACAGTCTACCGTGGTTGAAGGTTTGCAAGGGAAAGAAGAGGGCCTAGGGGATTGGGGTACTAACTTTGATGACAACTTTCAAAAATACTCTGCTTTGTAATTGCATCTGGAGTTAATGACAGCTACCACTCAAACATTTGAACCCCAGGTCCCTACCTGAGGTTACACTACAAGCACCAAAATCAATCCTGACTTCGAGACCGTGATGGCAGGGTTGGCCAGATAAGTGCTGTTCGACTGACATTATCCTGTACAGAAGTTAAGAACCTAAAAAGCAAACCGAAAAATCCTCAGTACTTTTAATGACTACCACAGTATTGAGGCAGACGTGCCATGATAAAAAGCCCTTGGGAAAACTTGCTCAGAGTGGGAACATAGTTTTGCCCCGGGGAAAAAGCAACAACCATTTTCCTCTAAGTTATCCTTACAGCATCTCCCTTAAAGGCATTCTCCAAAACAAAACAGACTTGTATTAACACACTCTTGTAGCACTGATCTACAATAAAGGATTATGAATAGTTTCCCAAGAATATATAGGAAAAGGCAACACCAACACATCAAAGTGTACTTAAGCCTTTTATTTCCTGAGTCCTCCAACTCAGCCAGTCACCCTGTGCATGCCATCAGCCAGGATCACATGTGAAGGTACAGCTCAGCTCCTGAAGCCTGCGGCTGAGCTCCCCTCTCTTCCTTCCTCTCTCCCTCATTCAGAGCAAAACCCCAAATAATTTCACAGAAAGATTTAACTTGTCTAAGAGATGGGTTAAAGAGAACATTGACTTCTTCAATATTCACCTTTGCTTAACATTCTTTCAAAAATCTCTAGTGAGGCTCACCACAAGATGAAGATAACATACTTTCAAAGAAAAGAAAGTCCGATACCATAAACCAGGCAAAATGTCCCACTGAAGCAATTAAAGTACTTGCTAAAATGTATTAACATACAAATACAAACATACAGGAAGCCTATTCAATTCTGAAGTCTGGCAGGCCACTGGATGACACAGGAGATTGATAACGTCTATCCTCCAGGACATTTTCCTTCAGCACACCATTAATCCTAGAAGGTGCAAAAGGTTGACTCCCACATTTAGGCTCTGCTCCAACATGCTTACATTTACCCACTGGAGGCAGGGCCATTGAGACAAACAAGAAATCCAGCTTAAAATGTACTGAATCTGAATTTTCAGTGCAAGTTCAGAAACCCATACAAGTGACCAGTACCTTTCACTTTCAAAGACTTCCTTCCATACACAAGGGGAAACTGCACAGTTTTCCTCAAAGCCAAAAAAGGCTCCTTTTTTCCCTCCAGTTACTGACTGTGGGGGCACATTCTTCGTGAAAAATAACTAAGCACAATTGCTAACTTTTAAATTACAATTTTAAAAATTGTAATGAAAAATTACAATATCTCATACAGAAACTGTGTTAAACTCCTCTATGGCAGGGTTTACACAAAATGGAAATGTTAACTTTGGTCAGTAACACCAGACACACCCCAGTTTCTGCCATGCTTCAAATCTGAACCAAAATTGGGTCTGTTCCTAGTAGGCTATTCAAGGAAAAACATATATTATCAAGTTTTATCAACATCACTCATGTTTGAGATTTCAACAAAGAAAAATAGTAGACATAGAAAAGAACCCTAAAAACTTTCTACCAAATAAGAAGACTTTTCCAGGTTAGATTGAAAAACACTCACTTAGCCACAAAGGAAATAAGCACCTAAACAGAGAGCAAGTTATTTAGATTTATCAGTAAAACAAGCCCAGGTGTGACATGTTTACAGCTGAAACAACTCAGCAGCCTTCTCCTCTCAATTGCCGGTTTATAGTGGGGAAGTCACTTCCTCAGTCATGATGTCCATGGAATGACACCCTGCAGAGAAGCCACCAGGCACCCACTGACACAGCTTTGCAGTGGCTGTCCAGCTGAAGACAACAAGAACAAGCATAAACATTATCTGGATTTACCCAAGATGACAGTCTTGATCACTGGTTTTGCAGAAATGAGTCTAGAGTAGGCAGTACATTCTCTCCCAACATGTTCCTACTTCTTAGAGGTACACTTGGAAACACTAATAATCTTCACTCATTCCTTCTGTCCTAACAAACCTTTCACAGTATACATTTCCAATATAACACTTACTTTTCATGTAACAAAGTAGTAATTTCTTCGTCAGCATGGATATAGCTTACTTCACAAGATAGGTTTGGAGGATAGTATCATCTCCCATTCTACATCCAAACTTTGAAAAGTCCTGTCTTTAAAAGAATGGAGTGCTTGATCTTAAGTTGGACTTCTAACCAAAAGGATAATCCACTTAACCTTTCTTAATCAGGGGCTTGTCCAAAACATTACAGTAAATATGACCAATGGATAATGCCCAAATTTTCATAGAACACCTTGGGAAATTGTAAATAAGTAAAAATAATAATTAAAAAAATTCAAAATTTGAACCAGTAATACCCCAGGAACCAGTAACCTGCCCTGAACTGTTGCCCCAACACCAAGCTATCCTCCTTCACATCTCATTAATGGTTTAAAGTGTCACATAATGATAAATTATGTGACAGGAAGATCAAGAGAAATGAGAACGCCTCAAGCCATGACTCTCGTACAAGCCTGAAGTCATAATCAATCTATCAAGTTTTGAGGTCAGTTCCCAAAACATGTAAAGTAGCCACAATTAGTGACTTAAGGATGGTAATTCCTCCTTTTCCCCCCTCACCAAAAGTCTTAATTCACAGTGACTTTTTACCTCCTGCCCTTCTACCAGAGCTCCACCCTAAACTTGTGCTCCTGGCTCTGACCACAGCCAGGGACCGTGATTCACTAAGGAAAAATACCAGCCCTGCAGCCAAAAAGGATGGTGAGATCAAACTACCCAGAGGACACACTTTCCTCCAGACCTGCAACAGGCACACAGTCACCATGCCAGGTGTGCAAGGGATGGAGCTGCTGCTCCTGTCCCTCGGAGGAGACTGCAGCACCTTCCACTGGGGCCACATCCACTCAAGAGACACAAAAAGACATTTCTCTCACTAGAAATCTTTTTCTATCTTTTTTTTTTTTTTTAAGTTTAATCAATATGCACTCCCCATATTAAAAAAAAAGATAAAATTATTCACTTGCTAGGGGTTAGGTCTGGATTTGTTCTGTGCAAATGCATTGACACTATATAAATACAATTTGCACACACAAACAGCCAAGGACCTGCCAATTTTCTTTCAGCTATTTTCTAAAGTCTAATATGACTATATTGGTTTTCCCAACCTGAAACCTAAGATTCAGCTAAAAACACCATAGCAGAAGCCAAACATGGTACAACCAAGACAATCAACAGCATAACTTTTGATAAGGGGCCCCAAACTTTTCTTTCCACAGTTTGGGGCACTTGGGGAAACAAGAGCACTGAAAGGTTCCAAGGTTTCTCAGGCTACTCATGGGACCACCACACTAAATTCTCCATGTGACACAGAAAAGTCCAGCTCCCCTCTCTCCTGCAAAGGAGTCATCTCCTGCCTCCACAGAATCATGGAAAAAACTGTGAAGCGTTTATGATACAAGCCCATCCCGCTCGGCTTCAAAAATAAGTTGGGACTGGCCATGCTTTCAAACAAGGTTCCCTTTTACCAGGCAGCAGGCTGTACGATAGCTCCAAAACCAAAAAAGAGCCAAAGAGGTTCACAGCCTTCAGTATCACCCACACAGAGGCCTCACCAAATGAAAGTACATATAAAGATGAAAATCTGGTTGGAGCAAAATAGCTTACTCAAAGTGCTGACACAAACATATAATTAGGGAAAAGACCAACAAAAAAGGAACATTTCAGTGAGGTGTCACCAGAAGGTAAAAAAAAGCTGAGGCTCAGAAAGCAGCCAAGATTTCTGTAATGGTAAGGATTTCACAGCTCTCCTTTGGTTGGAGTCTGACTGAACATACTTAAAAAGCCATGAGCAGACCCTGTACAATGTAGAGCCTCTACAGCCAATTTCAATAGTTATGTGTTTCATAGAATCATAGAATAGAATCATAGAATAGTTCACAGCTTTAAGAGAATTCTTGTGTCATTTTACAATATTGATGGTGCCAGCGGGACTGCTAGGCTCCAGCCCAGCGACGATGACTCTGCTTCAGTCACACAAATGTACCTTATGAAAGGCACATGTGAAGTACGTGTAATAGGCAGTTACGATGACATGCTACTGATGAACTGAAGGTGATTTCCTGACTTACAGAAATAAACCTGCAAAAACATCTTTCCAACTCGGTAAGGTAGACCTGGGACCCCCCCCCCCCGAAACATTCCCTAGTGAAAACATAATGCTCTCTAATGAACCTAAAAATAACGGCTGACAAAACCATCAGCTTTTTAAGAAAACTAAGTATGAGAACGAGTCACAGCTCAGAAACTTCAGAAAACACAGCCAACATCAACGCAGCCAGAAGAGGCACTGCTCCTGCTTGGCACAGCTTTGGCATTCAGAAGCCCTCCAGAAACACAACTTTTATGCCATCACTGGTGGGATGACAGTTTTACCCCACCAGTCTCATGCAACTTGGCCAAGCCAAACAGCTGACACCAACATTGCAAGCTGGAACATCAGACCCAGCTATCAGTGAGACATTTCTAAATCAAAACTGGGAGACTTCCCAGACCATGTATATCGATGCAGAAATTTATTAGCATCACCGGATTTTCACTTTCAGAGCAGAAACTTGGCAGTGCCAAGGTCACTTGGTTGCAGGAGATGGTGAACCTCTTGAAGATCTCCATGAAGGACCTCTGGGTTGGGAGGCAGCGATCTTTCAAATGCCACAGCACAGCAGCACCACAGAGTAGTCTGCTGCAAGCTGCATATCCAAAATAAGAGCTTCCAGGTTCAGCAGACACCTCCTCAGACAAGACCCTGAAGCAAAGTTCAAAGTCTCAGAATTAATTTTTGTCCCATGTCCTCCCCACAGAGAGAGGTTCAATGCTTGCTCCTTCAGGACTCATGCTGGGAGCCCTGCACTCAAAACAGGGTACCCAAGCAAATACGGGCAACAGTGGAAAGCAGAAATGAAGGAAACCGTTTTGAACTTGGAGGTACCAGCAGTACTGCTAAAAATAAAAGTATGCTGGACAGAGTATCTGCTGTGTCTCCAAGGAGGCTACCCACAGCTCCAATAAACCTCTATGCAATTTTAGAGAAAACTGCATAGAGGACCTCTATGATAATGATGATTTTATAACCCTCTCCTTCAACATCATCTACCCAGACGTTCTTTATGGAAGGCAGGAGACAGAACTGTCCTCATCCTTCTCTTCCAATTATGGAAATTACAGGGGGAAAGGGAAATCCTTTGTCTTTAGAGCTTGGCAGCAGCTAACCACCATCAACCCCTACAGCCACCACTATGCTCGCTGTGCTGCAAACTCCCCAGGAGCTGAGCACTGCTCGGAGAGCACTGTGCAGACCAGATGACCTTCAAAAGTCCCTCCCAACCCCAACCACTCTCTTACGGCAGCTGGGCCAGCAACTGCCACACTTCTCCTGTGACAAGGACAGTGACCACGGTTCAGTGCAACACACTGTATGCCTTGGGCAAAGTAACCCCCTGCACAACAGGAGGAAAATGAACGTCTGCATCCGCTTCACCGGCTGCCCCAGTAAGCACTGCTTGGGAACTTCAGATGCTGAAGAAGCAGTTTGAGCTTCCCTCTCCTGCCTTCTTTGTGCAAAATTTCCTTGCGTTCCTGTTCATCTTGAAATGACTCTCCTCCTTCCCTTATGGCATACATCTCCTTTTAGCAGGGATGCATTCTCACTGGAAGAAAGCCTGACCTCAGCTACCACAAGAGGCTGCTCCCTTGCAAGCACCCTAGCTGCTGGTAAAACATATGGGAACAATTTTTTTTCAGGCTGTTTTGAGCAACACAGCCAAACAGCTCTATTGCACACACCCATACTTATAATTCTGAGTATGGATCTCTGGGATTTCTACAGGTTTAAACACCTTATATATGAAAACATGACTATGTAAATATACTGAAAAAGTTACCATTCTACCACTGACCTTCCTTCCTTCAAACACCAAAAGGTAACACAAATCAATCAACAGCCTGAAAGCGCCTTTAAACTCTTGGAAAACACTTCTCCTCTGTATTTAGAATGCAATTGTACAATTACTTTAATAACTTCCAGCAATAAAAGCATTTTGAGGAGTAAGTTCCAGGGCTGACTCTTCCAGCCTAATTCTTTGCTCAGATCCTTTCTTTTTCTGGCTGATGTAGAAAACTGGGACATGGATGGAAATCAAGGCTTCTCTGGAGACCGGCACTTGTAATCTCATAAGAATAAAAGCTAAGAATATGAAAATATAAGAAAGGGAAACTGAGCGACAAGATGGAGAAATCATAAAGCTGTTAAGTGACAGACAACAGCATCAGCTGTTTGGCAGGATCCTAGTGTTATCCCATACCTCACCTAAAGCAGTAAGTCCTAACAGGAGCACCTCTGTGACTGCACTCTGGCAGCATCCAAGCCAGCTGCCTCGTTTTGTTTCAGTAGGTATTACCCTACAGTAAGAGCAGGCCACAATCAACATCTAGTTATGGAAAAGTTTTGGAGAAATAGTAATACAGGGGTTTTCTTTCTAATACCTTTCAGTTGTACACTATTTTTCAGCAACTGCCAGATTGAAGACACTCCTGCCTCCAGCTCTTGGTAATGTTGAGGGGCAGCCTATACCTTTCTCACCCACCAGCCTTCCTCCCAAAACATGATAGAATGGTTTGTCTTGGAAGATACCCTAAGCATCTTCTAATTTAAACTCCCTTGCCATAGGCAGTGACACTTCCCACTAGACCAGGTTGCTCCAAGCCCCATCCAACCTGGCCTTCAACACTGCAAGGGATGGAGCATCCACAGCTCCCCTGGGCAGCCTGTTCCAGTGTCTCAGTACCCTCACAGTAAAGAATTTCTTCCTTACACCTCATTTCTATCAGCGGACTCACATCGCTGACAAATGAAAGCAGAGTAGACCAGGCTTTTTACCTGCATCCAGCTTCCTCTTTCCTCCACACACTACAACTTGCTTTAACAAGAACAGTAATTCTCTCAGATAAGTCAGCAAATATTTTTGCAAAGAGCAGCTGCAGGATGTCTGCCTTGCACAAATTAAATTACCCAGCTAGTGGCTCAATCCTGTGCCTTCAATAGACATTTTTTTGTGGTAGCTGGGCCAGGTCAAGTGCATTTCTGCAATTGTGCCTCATGCTCCCTATATGCCATTTATGTATGCTCCAGTGTGAGGAAGGGAAAATGTTTATACTTACGGGTGGGACTTTGGATGCAGATTAAAGTCAAGGTGCGATGCAGATTAAAGTCAAGCTGCTATATTTACTGATCTTTTAAAGTAATATCAGCATGTTGAAAGGGAGTAAGAGTTCTTAAGAAGGATCAAAGTCTGCATCCAGCAACCACAAATTAACATAAATACATGCAGAAATACTAACAGAGACTGGCAAAATTTACTTGCCTTTTCCCTGGGGCAAGTAATTTTGGCTAATAGGGGAGTCAAAACCATTAAAACTCTTCTTCACCTTTATGTAGGGCACGCTACACTACTTTGTGTATGAGTGAATGACTCTTCAGATTAATTTTGCAAAGCGAGGCTAATACTACCATATTGCTCATGGCTTGCATGCTTTTGAAAGGCAAGGGCTACATCCTCTCCGGGGCGGCGGGGGGGGTGGAAGGATAAAAAAAGAAAGCAATATTACTACTTAAGTCAGACTTTTTCAAAGCTAATCCTACATTTCTTCTTTCTTATTGCACTTGACAGAACTTTTGTTGCCTGACAAATGAAAAGCTAACAAGCAGTAAGGTGTATGACCTTCTTTTATTTGACTAATTACTATTCCAGGAAACAGATCACCTATTTTTCTTGTGGGAGCATCAACAGCAGCACCGAGAACACGAGGGAAGTTATTTCATGAGGGCAAAGGACGGCTTTGCAGCTTAATCACAGCCTTGTAAAGCAGATGCCTGACCTGCATTTACAACCCTGACAGTGCAACCGCTTCTGCGAGAGCTGTGATTAAAGCAGTCGTGCAGTCAGTCACCAAGAAGTCGCAACACAGATACAATGCAAGCTTTGCCAGCAGCCTGCAAGTACAACACACGCACACACACACACACAGAAGCCGCTGTGTTAATACCAGACACCTTAAGTTCGTAACGCTGGGTCCACACCAGGTGGGCTGAACCATTTGGTAAAATATCACTGTATAAAATTCAGCTTGGACCAGAATAGGAGCCAAGTTTTGACTTTTAATGTATATCCTAAGTAGCAAAGGGTCTTTGATTCGGTTTGCGCACCCAATATGAGGAGATTGTCAAGATCCACGAGATAATGGCAAAGTTCAAACTGCTTTCAAGACTTAAGCTTTACTGCTTTGCATTTTGTATCGGAAAAGTTGGTCTATACTTTAACAACATACATTTAAGAAACAGACCTTAAAAAAGTAGCTCTACTCCCACCATTTGGAGCCTCCCTTGCCCATACGAGGCAGGAAAAGTAACCTCGCCAGGTTTCATGCAGGGAAAACCTCGAGGAGTGAGCTCCCAACTCCCGCCGGTACCCGGTTTCAGGCGGCGGCCACGCCGCGGCAACAGGGGTGGCGAGGGCAGAGGCGCATGGACCCGCGGCAGCGTCGGTGCCGGAGCCCACGGCAACCCGCTCCCCAAGGGGACCAACAGCAGAAGGGGGGGCCGGCCGGGGGCGCGGAGCAGCGCTCTAATAAGCCCCAATTAGCGCCGAGCGCCTTCCCGACAGAAAGCCGGCGGCCTCGAGTTCCGCTCCCGGTAACGGCCCGAAAGGCTGGTACTTTGGGGCTCTCTCCCGCTCACAAAGTGCCGATGCCCGAGGGTCTGCTCTCGGTAACCCCCCTGCAAGCCGAGGCGCTCGTTGGGGGGAACACACGGCACTCTTCGGGAGTCCCTTGCAACTCTGCTGGTGGCTCCTGCCCCACAGAGCGACTCCACAAAGCTGAAAGAGAAGGAAGGAGGAGAGGAAAGGAAGACCCCACGGGCACGCGCTCACCTCCGCCAAGAAGTTGTCCATGGTGGCCCCTCGGCCCTCCCGAGGGTGCGCAGCGCCGGGCCCCAGCCGTGCACCATGTGCCGCTGCCTCCTGGCCCGGCTTGGCTCGGCTCGGCCCCACCGAGCCGCCTCAGCCGCCGCGCCGCTCCATCGCGCCCCAGCGCCGGCACCGGCCCGCAGCCTTTGTCCGCACGCTCCCTCAGAGCCGGTCCCGGCAGCGCATAGCCACCGCTGGGAGCCGGGGGAGGGGGCAAGAAGAAGGAGGAGGAGAAAGAAAAAGGCTCCCGCCGCAGCACGCTCCTGCCCGGGGCCGCCCCGTCCCGTCCTGGCGGGGCAGGGGTAGAGGCGGAGCCGGGGCCGCGCCGCTCCCTGCGCCGCGCTCAGCCGCGCCCCCGCCCCGCCCCGGCCGGGCAGCGGGAAGCGCCCGCGGGCCTCTCGCCCCCGTGTGCGCCCCGTCCCGTGCCGCCGCTGCCCCTCGGTGCGGCGCCCGCGGGGTCCCTGGGTCTCGTTTCTGTCCGGCCGCTGCCGCTGCTCGGGGCACGGGAACACGCGTCCCAGCGCGAGTGGAACGATCGCGGGGTGTCACGGGAGCGGGGCGCACGGCCGGCCGCCGGTGTGAGGGTGTGCTGCGCTCCCGTGTTTTGCAACACAAAGCCGTGCAAAGCTCTGCCACCCGGCGAAAGTTCCTGCCGAAATTAAGTGTCGTTTAGAGAATATATACCTGCAGGCTCCCGTGGCATACGGCAAGCTCTTGTTTAAGTTTGTGGCAAATTTGTGTAGGGGCTCTTGTCCTGCGTTCCTTCACTAAATACATACTGCAACAGCCATTGTTCTACAACGAGGGAAGACCACAGATTAAAATAGCCTTCAGGCTTCATTCAGTGTCTTATTCTATAGGTTTTCCAATCCTTCACATTTCTGTGGTGCGGGTATAAATTGTTCATTTTTTGGAAACACTTGTTGTTCATCATTTCGCGCTCACCCTACATTAAGTAGCATCACAAGGAACACACCAAAGGGGAATAAGTTTTGTAGCTACAGGCCTATTTCATTCACATTACAGAAAGAAATGCACAAAAAATTTGCCATAAAGAAAGTGAATGCAGAATTCAGACGTCTGGTCACAGGCAGAATCCTAACATTGCTTTGGGAGCTTGATCGTGTAAATGGTGATAAGGGACAGCAGCCCTTCGCATCAGAAATAATCATGAGCGTGCAACTCTCATTTCTTTAAAGTGTCACAAGGGCAATGTGTTTAGCATGACGAGCACTGCTCAAAAAGCTTGTTTAAGAACACATACACTACACAAGGAAAAACATTCTTCTTTCACCTTGGTGTCCAAAAAAGCCCCAAACAACTGAACAAGGAGGAGAGCGGGTAGAAGAGTTCTGGCTTGGAGACAGGCGATGTCCGCAATGGCTCCTTGCAGCAAAAGCAGGAATACTTCCCACCTTGCTGTAGCTCAGCAGAGCCCCTGGGCAGCATCTCTGATTGCAGTTTGACAAGCCCAGCCAGGAGACATCCTGAAGTCTCCTCAGGACTGCTGGTTGGGGGGGATCACTTCTTTTCCCAGCCTCCCCTAGTCTTTACACCCATATATACAGATTGAGCCTTCCTATGGTTGCTTTGAAACTCAGCTTTTACAGAGAGTTATAGACCTATAGAATGGTTTGAGTTGGAAAGGACCTTAAAGCTCATCTAGTTCCAGGCCTTCTGACATGGGCAGGGACACCTTCCACTAGACCATGTTGCTCAGCTTGCACCTGAAATTGCCTGTCTACACATTACTGACTCAGTGCCGTTAGCCTACATGGTTATTCCACCGTAGACTATATGGTATAAATCCTGGTGTAGAAGCTCTGTAACTGTATTCCAAGCTACCGTGCTTCCAAAGTTACTCCAGGGGAACATCTTTTTTTTCCACCATCACAGTGCCAGAAAGCTTCCTTACTCAGACAAGCTCTAATCTGGGGAGGGCTGAGTCAGATCAGAGGTTTTTCTTGTGTTAGTTTGACTTAGAATTGAGTACTTTCTTTGACACTGCATTATTGGAATGTAACGTGCATGTCTGGCTACTACATTGCACGTACTTGGGTCTATGAAGCACAACATCATAGGAATTCATGAAAACTTTGAATCCATTTTCCAATAAAACAGCCTGTGTATTTTTAAATGAGAATTTCAGTAAATGACAAGAAACCATTACCAATAGAATAGGACCAGATTTACGCAGCCTAAAAATACATTGCAGAAAGAATGAGTATTCTCTTGTGGCATGGATATATTGCAAAAGACTATAAAACTCTTAAGACTTTTCTTAGAATTTAGAGCAGCTGCAAAGAAGCTTGAGCGGGAGGGTTCTAGTAAGAGGGTTTAGGGGAGCAGAGAGGAAGGGAAGAGCAGTTTGTACAGTCACTCCAACAAGCTTCTCCCTTTGCTCCTTCTTTGTCTTCTTGTGGCACTCCTGCTGACAGTCTGCAAGCACCAGCATCTGTGTTTCATAGGAAAAGGGTTTTGAAACACGTCGTTTTCTTTTCCCGCTCTGAAAATGACCCCAAACTAATCTTTATTCATTTTGTGCAATTGTTTTGGAATTTGGAAAACCCCACAGTTATGCTGTACGAAGCTTCATACATCTACAAACATCTGGGGACTTGGCCAGTTCTCCACAGCTCCAATTTTCTTTTAATTGGCAGAAATTCCTTCACTGATTGTGTGCCTAAGGTAAATTACTTCCTTTTGAAGCTGTTCATATGCGTGCCGGCTCAGTTTTCAGTCCGGGTGAGGACCAGGAGACTCATCTCCACCTCCCCGATGGGACCGTGGAAGTCTCCCCACCTTGTGGAGGTGGTTGGTAGCAAGGCAACTGCCAGAGATCCCCTTTCCCTCAGCCTCTCTCTTGCCCTGTATGGTACAGCTTTGGCATTTGATAGATTGGCTTTACTCTCAGCTGGTCTGTTTTAAGATTCCTCACTTAAATTCGCTACATTACATGGGCCAGCTCACATCTTCAGCCAGCTTATCGAAACCTTTCTTCTCTCTACCAGTAGTTGCTGAAGTCTGTATTCGACAACGATGTCTGACAAAAGACAGACATCTCTTCCATTCTTAGCTCCAAAGTAATCTTAGTAGCTGCAACTTTTCTAAGTCCTTGGACTTCTAAAACAGATTTTAACCACTCCTGTCTCTATCAACAAGTGGAAATCTCCCATAGCATGCAGCTCTCTCTATTTCTGCTCTGGAGGCAGAAAGAGCTTTGTGACTGAAGCCTAGTTGTCTATAAATCGTATGTTTCACCTGAGCCATGTTTCTTCACAGGGAATTTCCACAGACCAAATTTGCAGGACTTTTAAAAAAAAGATTTATTGTGCCTGCATTTATTACAAAGTTCATCGACATGATTGCATCCCAATGAACTATTAACTCGTTCAGTACCTCGAGCATGCTTGGTCTAGATGTCCATTTTACAAAGTAACTTTGCTCCCTGTTCTCACCTACTCAAACTGTCAGGGCACTGTGGGACTGGTGGCTCACCGGGGCTGGGAACATCGTAGGCTTCCCCCCTGGGTGATAGCAGGGCTGGGCAGCTAGGGCTCATCCCACCACCCCAGCTGGGGGACACCGGGGCATAGGCAGGTGGGGGCACTGCTGGGGGAGCAGGCAGGGACAGTGAGGGCTGGGGATGCCCTTGGGGCCATGATAGTAACCATGTTTGAAACCAAACAGGTTGTGCTGTTGCGCATTCCTGTCTTTACCGTGTCTTGCTGCCCATGGTGATGGTTTCTGTGCATTTCACAAATCCTGCTCCCTGTTCAGTAAGTAAGCACTCATTTGATTGCACCAACCTTAGTAAAAAATCTGTGAGAGCCATCTTTGTACTAAAAAGCAGGAGTTTTCCTTTCCCTACTGACTGCACTAGAGTAGGCTATCTGCCCTACCCCACGGCACTGCTACCCCTTCGTCAGACATGTGGATTGTATTCAGACAAAGAATTAAATTGTGTATTCAGTTAATTCAATCTTATTAATTAAAAGGAACCTAAGTTAAAGTTTTCTTCTCACCAAAACGAGGCAGTGTGTTGCTTTGCTCACAGCTCAAGGCCTCATTTCATCCACTACTACCTCTAAAATTTGCTCTTGAGATTTTCCCCTTGGGGTCTTTGCCCATGGCATACTTCGTTTTCAGAGTGGTTTTGTACATGGTCTTCATTTCTGGTAAGAGTTCCTATTTCTTTAAACCAAGTCCAAAAAAGGAGTTTAACCACCACTTGTGTTTATTCTTCAGGACTGATACTGCACTTGTAAGCTCCAGTTAGGTTTCAGCTAATTAACTTTTAGTAGACCAGATGTTCAGCATTGAATTTGTACCACAAAATCTCCGAGTTCAAGGCATTACTGGAGAAGCAAAGAATTCTGCAGAGGGTAACAGTGTACAGGCAGATGACTAGCACAGAGCATAGTTTGCTACCACACAAGTTTTGAAGGATACAATGAAAGAAAATATTGCTCCAGCCAAAATTGTTATGATCTGTGCAGGGAAAAAAAACCAGATTCCTCGCATTCTTGTCCATCCTAACTCCTTCACAAGCATGTGCTTGGGTTTCAAAGCCAGTTCCAGGTCATGGTCTTAGCTTTCAGAATAATTAATGGATTCTCTTCACGTGAATACCCAACAACAGGGCTGGATAGCTTTCCTCTTTTTCTGGGTCCTGCTTGTAGCCAGCCAGCTCTTCCTATGGGCTATTCTGGGAGCTGAGTTTCTGACCAGTAGTTGTGAACTGAGAGATGTGAGGTGCTTCAGTGTTAGCTGCAGTTATGCCTGAGCTACGTCTTGTCAGGATGAGCCTAGCCGTTAAGTGTGACAAGCAATGGATTAAATGAATTATTCATGCTCACAGATGAACTTTAGTTATTAACCTCTAGGAGTTGTAAATAAATAAAAAGTGAAGAGCTGGCAGATTTTAGTAACAGCTTCACTTATAGCTACTGTAACATAAAGTCACTTCAACATTCTCTTTTTAAGTAAACAACCTCCCAGTAGAGATGAAGAAAGAAAGCTGGGAGACATTTTCTTGGCTTCTTCAGCCTTCCTTTCTCTTCTGGATCCCAACAGCTTCTTCCATCACTTTGACCTCCTTATGCTCCAATTCCCTTGATTGTCTTTTCAGTGCAAGTACTTTTATGGAGTCCTGAATAAGAAAAAAGTAACAACTATAGCAGTCCCACGCAAAAATCACAGACACCGTGAACGTGATACCTTCTGTGCTGCTGGGCTGACCCACATATTGAAAACAGCAGGCTCATTCCTTGTTTGGGATGTACAAATCCAAAACTGTTATTGAGGATCTGGGTTGCCATACGACAGTGCATTTAACCTTATTATCTTGGGGGCTGGCGAAGGCTATTAGTATGTGTTGTTTGCTCTGTTTGTGACTGGAACCTCTACCTGGGAGATGTTTCATTTTCCACATAAGAAAATGGTCTCTATTACAAGATTTCAAAATAACGATTTCACAGACTCTAGCCTTTTCTTGACTTAACAGCTGGCAGCACACATATGAAGTTACAGCTTTGTACCTCCACATATTTTTACCTATTTCCTGAATTCTACTCAGCCCCCAGGCATTGCCTTTGCAGAGCCTTGCTTTCTTTGCTGCTTCTCCACTCCATCCCTTGTATCATGAAGCAGCCTGCTTCCTTCTGGGCCCTTCTGCTGACTTCAGGCAGTGCTAGTGGCATCAGGCTACTCCCTACATGCAGCCTCTGTCACCCTTTGCGGTCTGAGCCTCACTGACCTTGCATCTCATTTAAGTTTGCTGCTGCAGTCCTTTCTCACCGTCATCTTTGAATCCAGCTCTTCACTTACAATCTTACTCACAACCTATTCATTTTAATTCTGTTTTTCAGATTGAAATATAATTTTTAGAGAAAATGCCTACAGAGAAAGGAGTATTGTACAAGGGCATTGTTTTATCACATAAAGATATCTGTCGGAAGAAAAACAGTGGAGTGACAGATAAAAGCTATCAAAAAACGTAGATATAGTTAAAGCATAAAGACAATGTGAAAGCATAAGAAAAATCATAAAACAAAATGACAGCTTTTCTCATCTTCTTTTGAATCAGATTGTGAGAGTTTTCCTTGTCTTCACCCAGAAGCCTGTTTAAAGATGTGTTTAAAGGCAACTTATATTTCCTCCACATGTCACAGCTGTGATACGTGCAAAGGGCAAGCCTACCTTAGCACTGTAGCTTGGCACCTTAGAAGTGAGTTTCCAGGTCTCTTCCACTTCTCATGCCTCAGCTTGTGTTGGGGAGCAGTCCCTGAGCAGACAAACTGCCTGCCCTCCGTAAAGCTAAAAAATATCCTCCAGAAATGCTCTTACAGCTAAAGGGTGAGAGGGACATAGGACCAAACAGAGCTAGTTTGAAATACAGCCTCCTGAAGTGTGCTTAGGATGGACTATGAGTCCTTGTCATGAAGTTTCACTCTACAAACATGCTCCTATTCCCCTGTACTATTTGCTTTTGTAGCATAGCTGTTACATCTCCGTGGGTCAGTGCACCAAATGGGATGGGGGAACTGATCCAAACTTTTCTTTTGGTTTGAGCTCTGGTTTTGTTTTTGTTTTCTTAAAACAAAAACTTGACAGGAAAAGTTTTGATTCTGACCAATTCCCTGTGCAGGTTCAGATAAAATATCTTGCAAACAAATACTGTTGCAACAGAGAGAGGTCCAAGGACAAGGGTGCTCTGCATTGCTGCTAGCGTTTAGTCCTCGTACCAGGTCACAGTTTCAAAGAGTCAGGAGGAGCAACCTTCACAGTCTCTAGTGCTTCAGGGAAAGTTCCTGCCTTTCAAATATTTATACTTTATCAGTCTAAGGGGTAATTAATACTGTCCATCAGTGCGCTTTTGTTAGATGTTTCTTTCCATGTATCTGCATGGTAAGAAATGTTCTTCCCCTTTGCCCCTAGATTCCTTCCTGCATTTGAAATCAAGACATCCCATCATGACACAGGAGGGCAAAATATTAATTTCAAAACAGACAGAATTTCCCACCAGTTCTGGGAGGGTTTAGATGACAAGCACAGAGTCTTAGTGAGACACTCAGAATGCTACAAACCTCATCACAGAGGAGGATGTACTTAAGAAGTGTGTTAAAACCTGCATTTAATAATACAAAAATGAAATCTGGTAATTGGATCCTTTCATAATAACTTTTACAACTTAATAGCTCTTGTCTGAAATCCTCTCAAAACCTTCTCTGGTGTTACATTGATTAGATATGCTCAATTTCGATAAAGTTTTGCCCAAACACTTGTTTTTATTTAATAGCTTATTCATGCGTAATTTTAGGATGTGCCTAAGCACATATAGTCTTGGTTGAACTATAACCTTATAGGTTTGCTTATTTACTGAATGCATGCAAGTGAATAAGCATTTCTCTGATACAAACAAAAGTAAAGTTCCTGGCTTACATCAGCTTGTTGTCCCAGAATGAAATCAAAGGCTGCTGAGGTAGTTTATGTCCCTATTTAGAAATAGGAAAACCTTTGTTTTGTGTGTACAGATACTAAGTACTTCAGCTCGAGATGTTAGAGGAAGCTGGGGAAGTTAGTAAGCCCAGTGATAGCTACATTCTTGGCATGCAGTCTGCCTGTCACTGTACTTGGTGTTTGTGTTTGCTTGCAATTTATGACAGTTAGTACACTGGAAAGACATAGTAGTGATGTTTAGTTCCAGGTTCATTAAAGGATATATGAGGCCATACCTCCCATTTTCCTTGATTCTTATCCCAACTACTCTACCGTACACACTTCCCCTAACACTCATAAAACTATAGCAATGTTTGGTCTTTCCTTGTTCAGTGAATTACAGGATTTGCACAGGATGCAGCAAAAAACTGTAAACAGAAAATAGAGAACAATGCCACATATACAGTCATTAGCATATGAGTGACAAACACAGTAGCAAACCAGGTATTCAACAACATGACAGTAGTGAGCCCCCTAATTCCAATGGGCTTTCAAAGGGAAACTGGGAAATAACTCACACTTGGATCTTTGCAAATTCTTTCTTGAAACAGCTAACACCTGTGCGGATGCATCTAAGCAAATGAACTAGCAGAACCTCATGGCTTTTCTGCCCAGCTGCAAATAGGTAGAATTCCTGATACAGTGAAATATAGTGACTAATGACCCTTACTTTCACGGTTTTTATTTGCTTGTTTGTTTGCGTGTTTGTTTTCCCCTAATTACTTCAGAATTCCAAAGCTGGAAAGCTTTTTTGTGTATGTTTCGGGCAGAAGTTTGAATACAGCAGTGTGGTATATGTGGGTTTTGCCCTTCAGTTATTATGTCAGTCATTTTTTCCATTAGAAAACTACTGAATCTTTGAGAGACTTTTTTTACTCAGAAGCATTTCAAAGCCTTCTAGAAACTCTGCAACACAGCTAATCATTTCTTCTACATCTAGCACAAACTTCCCTCCTAGTTTAAAAACTTCAAAAGCAAGTGGAAACCTCTTCAGAGAGGAAGCCAAGACCAACATATTCATGTGAAAAGCCCAGCAGAATCAAGATGGACAGAGAGAAACCAGTTGAAGTGAGATGTGGCAGAATAGCCAGCTGACATGTGGCAGGTGAGCAGAATAGTGGTATTCCTCTTAGTCACAGTTATCAGAGCGAAAATTGCAGGAAACCAAGCCCTTGCTATGTGCACATGTAAAGAACTGTAGCCACTCTTTGCCTATTGAACACTGTTCTGTCAGCATGACTTTGCCTTGGCGGGGAGAGTCAATCTCTAAAGTCGGATCTAGGCTACATTTCTTAGTGACAACAAATCTGAAGGATATCTTGTCCTGACTGAAAATAAAAATGCCTGGTTGAATTCAGAGCAGCCTTTGCTGCTGACTGACCCAAATAAACTGTACTAGTTGAAAGGGACAAGTATTCAGCTTTGTAGGTTCATTTAGCAAAACGACTTTTGTCTAGAAGCACTGGGAGAAGGTTTTCCTTATCTTCAGAAAAATAGGTGAATCCTTTCTTGGGGAAAAAGCCAACTTTAAGAAAAAAATGAACATCAAAAGATGAAGCTGAGTGTTGTTAAGAACAAAATGTGTGCTAAATTAGGGTTGTGTGTTTTGTCTTTCCTGTTATTAATGGCATCCTCAGAGGATACTGACTCACACAATGACTGAAGTGCTTGCGGTTTGGGCCCTGTGCTGAGCCAATAAGCCTAGAACCAGGGAAGTTCTTCCCTTTTCTTTCCATAAGGAAGCTTCCAGATCTAGTTGCCATTTGCTGCAAGACCAAGAAACATGGGCAGTGAAGAGCTCAAGTTAGGACTTTCTAGAAGGGCCGAAGTTATCGTCTCATGAGGTTATCCAACTACCAGTGACATTTTCTAACAGGGAATCATCAGGGTGCTGGCAGACTTCGGGTACTCTTTGCTTCACACTCAGTCAGATCAAGGCTTGGTTTTGCAAGTCATCACTTCACCCTGTCCCTGCAAGGAGGGGTTTGTCAGCCATGGGCACAGACAGACCTCACCTATGGTCTGAGAAGCAAAACTGGGGAGACAGCCAGGGTGATTTTCTGGCAGCAATCTAGCCTGCCTTCAGATTCTTTCTGTGATGTAAATTCCTGTCACTTCTCTTTGTACAATGCTAACACACTTGCAGTTTGTTTTTCTTTTGTTCCCAGGAAGCACTAGATTAAAGGGCTGCACATCTTGGGCTCAACACTGTGTTTACACTTGGGTGCTTTAGCTCAATTAGAAATTCAACTCTTCCTGTTACTCAGGTGGCAGGATTAGTGCTGTGGAAAGCACCTGCCTTTAGGGAAAGCAGATAAATAATTCAAACATTGTACTGAAAGTCACCTTCTCCTACCACTGTGCTTGATGTTTACTGGGACCTTCCAGCAGTCACAGTCATTGCACCGTCTCCACTGTGTGACATTGGTAGTGTTGAAGTGAGTTAGCGTTTGTAAGGCTTTTTTAATCTTCATGCTGCACAAAATACTTGCTTGGCATGTAGAAAAGGGACCTTCCCAATGGTAAGATGATAAAGGATTCTCCTTATCAGAGTACTTCAGACAGAATTGTCATTTTATTTTTTCCTAATACTTGGCCTGGCCTCAGCAAGATAAGAATCCAGCTTTAAAAGCATAACTGATTCTACAGAAAAAAGTATGTTGTATTCTCTTGGAAGAGAATATTACTGGTCACCACCCACCGACCAATATCCAGCCTGACCCGAGCAGTGATCTAACCCTTCTGGGTAACTGCCCCCAGTTTATATACTGGGCATGACGTGCTATGGTATGGAATACCTCTTTGGCTAGTTTGGGTCAGGTGTCCTGTCTCTGCTTCCTCCCAGCTTCCCCTCCTCCCTGGCAGAGCATGAGACTCACAAAGTCCTTGGTCAGGTTAAACATTACTGAGCAGCAACTAAAAACATTGGTGTTATCAGCCCTGTTCCCAGGCTGAAAGTCAAAACCACAGCACTGCACCAGCTACTAAGAAGGAGAAAAAATGACTGCTACTGCTGAACCCAGGACAATTTTTAGTTTTACAGTCAATCATTCTTGATAGTCTAAGTGATTTTAAAAGGGTCCAAGCTGAAGAAACTTTAAAACAAAAAAGTTTTCCATATTTAGATGTAAAATGCTAATGTGGTTTGAAAAGTCTGAGCAGGGTGCCATTGAGCAAACTAGTTATGCATGCAGTGAAAAGATGCCCTCAAGATGCTCACAGGCTAGGAACCTGGTGAAGCACTCCTAAGATTTTCTTCTAATTCCTGACATATTCACCTCTGCCTGTTTGTTACTGTTGCTAATAGGTACCTTTGGTTTCCAAATTATTGCCAGGTGAGTGGGCTTTTGGAGCTGCCTGGAGGCCCTGTTAAGGCAGGAGTCCTGTGTGTATGCAACAGCAGGCAGCCCGTGCTTACAGACTCACTCTTTACACTAGTCATCTGGCTTGGCATAATGCCTCAGCTGCATGAAGATGAGCTTGTGCTGAACTGGATTGAGTGACAGTAATCTTGCCTAAGGAGGCCCTTAAAACACCTAGCTACTGTTTAGCAATAAAACCTGGGAATCTGAAGTGATGTGTGAGCAATTAAAAATATTAATTCTCAAATCCTTCCTGTTTTGAATATTTGCAGTAGATGACTTTTATGAAATACACCTGATGCTATTTTTATCTAATTGGAAGTTACTCCCACAGCCTTATTGGAAATGTGCTGGGATTTACAGCTGTGTAACTGAGAGGTGTATTACATTCAGACACTTGAACTACACTGAACAGTGAAGCAGTGGGAAAGCAGCTCCAGTTTCAGCCGAGTAACTGCTGCTTGAGCCTCAGTCTGCAACTGCTCATTAGTTCATCCTGCTTCATGGACAGGGAAAATCCATAAATCCTTTCACTTCTAGCTAAGCCATGCCTGCCCTCTGTGCTGCAGCTTGAAGCCCCTGAAAAGGAAGGTTTTATGCTACACTCTGGGGTCCTGTGGGTGTTCTGGTGTTCTTCTGCACTTACCTGAGCTCTGAGAGCTGCTCCCTAACCTGTGCAATGCGACAGTGCTGTGACTCTGCAAAGCGCAGTGCTATGGCCAAGGGAGTGAGCTGATCTGTAAAAGCATAAATTCCCAGTTCATAAATATCAAGAGTGTTTTCTAATTCAGAGGTCTCTACTGCTTTAAAACTGTCAGTCAAAGTGGGTTTCTTTTTGGTTTTGGGGGAATGGGAGATTTTGTTTTCTGATTGACCTTAAATTACCCAGACTAAACAATGGATGGCATGATCAGGGCACTCACAGTGACCACTTCTTCCTCTGCGGCCCTCCCCCAGCATCTTTTGTCCAAACTACATCAGATCCATTCATGAGGTTTTCTTCTTCCAGTCTTACACTATTCCTAAAAAATTCACAAAGGCAGAATTGATATTCCAAAAAATAATGCCAGCAGGAAACAGAATGGAGACTGAAGCATTCTCATCTTAAGAAACAAGCCAACAAAGAGATTTTTGTCTTCATTTTGTAAAAGTTTATTGTCAAATTGCTTTGCCTCAGCTTTAGACTTATCTATATGTTGCTCTGTAGCAAAATTTGAAATGCTGACAGAAGAGCATCAGTGCTCACAGTACAGTAATCTCATGACATATTTTGCAGTTGGTCTTTATGCTCATAATGATAAAACACAGCCAGAAAGGGCACATTATGTCTAATTACCCTGATTTAAACTTGAACATTGTGCCATGTAGAAGTACAAATCAGTGAACTTTTTCTCGACTCAACTGCTGGCAGTATTCAGCTTTTGAAATCTTTCAAAATGAAAGTATTTATGAAGCTTTTCCACTTAACCAGGTGCAATCCAGCTTCTAAATATAATCCATTTTTTTCTTGGAAGCCTGCCACAAAGGGTCAGTACTGAATATTCCTGATAGTAACACATAGGTACACATGTAGCTTGCGAAGCAGCTGGTATTTATTTCTAAATAAAAGCTGTGCTTTGTCAGGAACATCACCGTTTACAGGGACAGCAACGAGAGTGAGGTCTGCACATGTGAATAAGTCATCAAAGTAGTGACAGTCAAGCAACATCAGATTTTTGAAGTCTGAAAGTACAGACTTGATATAAAATCAGTAAGTGGTATCTATTTCTACTAAACTAGGGTGAAATGAAAAAAACCCACTGTCCATATAGAAACTCTGAAACAGCTCTTAAACAGTCACATCTCAAAACTGGTATCACAGTACTTATACCTATTGACTAAGAGTCCAAATGATTGTGAAAGTAACTATGTTTTAAAAGATCTCACAAAAAAGTAGCCTTAAGTACTTTAGTTATGCAGTGATGGAAAATGTGCACTTCAGATCGCTTTCTGGGCTGGAACTTATGCAATGAGAATGGCGGAACTGGTCTCTGAATATGGCTTTTTATGATCATCTAATTTAACTTCAACATAAAAGTGATGATGTACAATGCAGGTCTAGTTTTCTTTCAATTACATTTTTTCCCTTGATGATAAATCCATTCAGTTAAAGAAGTCATAAAAAACAAAAGATAGAAGAAAACAGGACTGAGTTTATTAAAGACCAAAACTGAGACTGAGAGAAATATCACTGTATAGAAAATCTGCAACATGAGCCTCATCTAAAATTCTGCAGTAGTTCAGAATCTTGCAACATATCTAATGGCAATGTCCTGGGGGACAGGGCAGGCTGAACATAGCTCTTTACATAAAACAGCATGACAGATAAGCTATCAGATTTTCATGACAGAGCAGAGTTTTCCTTTTCACTTCCAATGGATTTATTATAGTAGTTATTAAGGTCAATAAAGCACACCACTGACTCCAAGGAAGATGACAAGACATACAGCAAACAAGCTTTTATCGATTTGGCTTTGGGACAATGAAATACCCACTGACCCATTCCCAGGTCAGTTATTTAATGCTTTTGCTTATTGCTAGATGACAGCTAGCATGACAGACATCCTTTATATTTGTTATATATAAACATTCTAGTTTGCTGGAATACATAAACTTGTGGTGCTTCGAATCTCATGATGCACAGATGAGACGCAATTATCTGTGCAATGAGGTGCATAGATATAGATCTACGAAAAGAAATATTAACAAGTCTTTTGTTTAGCACAGAATGACTAAATAAATGATACTCACCATCAAAGGAATATACTGGGCTTGTATGTTTACATGTGCATCTAAACACAAGTTTTAATTTTCCCCATATATTATGAAAATTAATGGATGCCAGTAGCTTGTCCAATTATAAACAATGTCAAGATTTTTATTTTAGATTTTGAACAATGCTCTTATAATTTATTTTATCATTGGAAGCCTTTGGCAGATTTATGTTGTGCATGAATTACAACCAGCTGTGATTTACAGGGTTTTAGTTCTATCAAAAGACTCAGGTTAACATCTTAAGCGACAGGAGAGAAGCCTGATTCACTAAAATCCCAATAGAATTATGAATCTGTAACTTTCACCTTACAATTTTACATGCAAACTCCATGTGAGAAAATATCAATACCTACACACCTCCTTGCTCAGATTCCCTTCTCACACCTCATACTGTTTCATTATTCTCTCCTTTTTGTGACTCCTCACATCCCTTCATATTGGCCCATATTTCTTTGAGTGGCAACTATAATTACTGGCTCACCTGCAGGTTAAGGCTTGTGAGTCCTAATCTCTGTCTATTCTATTTTATGTTATGACTGAACTGCCCTCCTCAAGAAAAGTCAGCAAAAGCAAATGTGGGATAATTCATGATACACACAAGTTTACAGGACAGTGAACTGGCTCAAACTGTCAGTGGAGGTCTCTGTGTTAGTCTCCTGGGTGTATCTGGGGTGTACTATAATCCCTGTCCTGATACTTATTTATACTGATGCAGATTCCCAGAAGGAACTAGCAGTCTGTCCCACCGTGGTCACTCCAATGCTGACAGAGAGGATTTCCATCTTTTTCACAGGAGGAGGCAAGACAGATCATTCATAAATCTAGCCCTTTTGATGATCCACTTGGCCTTTTCCTGCCCAGTTTATTCTACATGGCACAGTACTGAACTTCTTCTCAGCAAGGATATATCAGAATAAGTCTGGTAGGTTACCTGTATTCTGGCTGTGAAATTTGCATTCCAACCCATCCATAGCTCTATAGCTTGTGTTTGACAACTACAGACACAGTTCCTTCCATTTCTAACCTGGGGGAAAAAAATATATTTAATATACTACTTTTTTTTTCCATGTTGAGTCAGGGGACACTAGGAAGCCAAGAGGAAGGACCAGTTGCATGCCACCAGCCAGTACTCCAGTGGGTGCAGCCTAGTGCCAGCAGTCACCAGGCCTCCAGGACTCCCACTGCTAGCCTGTAAAATGCTTTGAAAGCACAACACGCTGCACACATCTTGTCAGCGTGATTCAGTTTTATCACTTAATGCCTGCCCACACTTTGATGAAATGTCATCAAATAGAATGACGCAGTTTGCATAAGTTATACCTGGATGAGCTACACCTCAGCTTGTCTTCCCCAGTGCTCACAATTGAAGATTTTTGTAGCTTTCTGAAAATGTTGCAGTTCAAACCCTATTGAAAAGGGTCAGTAAATCTCAGTTAGCTAAAGCTAAGCAAGGGTTAAATAAATCTAATAGCTAGCAATGAAACCCTGGAATCCAGAGCTGCAAAAAGCCAGGACTTGCAGAATTTGGCACTTGAAAACAAATTGTACAGGTGCAGAAATATGACAGCTGTGTACGATTGTAGCCAAGGAGCAAATTAAAGTTGCTCTTAAAATTCCCTTGCAATTAGTGCGGGTACACTGCACATCATCAAAGTCTGTGCTCGCAAGTCCAGGATTTCACAAAGTGAAATGAATGCTCATGACGCTAGCTATGTTTTGGTGTATTAGTAGTAATTACAAGTGGGGAAAGTCTCTGTAGGCCAGATCTCAGACCCGATTTTGAAGTCTGATAGTCTGATGTGGAGAAGCATTTCGAAGAACCTTCAGGCCATCATTTTAAGATGGAAGCCACATCTGCCTGATTTACGATTTTATCCTTTCAAAGAAAGCACTTACTGGGACTGTAAACATCCGTAGGACATACAGCTTGTTGGACATATCACCTTAGTCCAAGTGGGCTGGCAAAACTCACATAACTTCCCTGTACTGGTAATATCCCTTTTTCACCACCATCTTGTCTGCAGATGATTTTTTTAGGAGAAAGAACACAAACTGGCATAAGAGATTAACGTAATTTCAGTGAATTAGTTCCTCTGGAGTGCAACTGGTCAGAGAAAAATAAGTCTATACAAAAAAGAGCCATATTAATTCCTGATCTTTGATTTTTTCAGGGTAAACATACATTTAATGTTAAGCACATGAACATTTCCATTTATGTCAATAGAAAATTTCACAAAAATGACTCACGGTCCAAATCTATGTTGTGACTTTACAACAATGCAGAAAAATGTTGGGGTTTTTTTTTTTTTTAATGATTTGGGCTTTTTTGAAGATTCATTTTTTTTTGAAAGGATGTTCTTGATGTATCTGATCCAAAACCTAGACTAGCTTATTATTAAAATAACTACATAAAGTCAGATCAGCAAGTGCAATAATATAACTCCTACCAAGATGGCTGTTTGCTATACTTTTATTTTTTACTTTTTTTTTTTTTTAAATACAATACTAATCGTATTTCTCCAAGAGAAGAAATGGGGGAAAAATGTGGAAACTGTGTCTATCAAAAAGCACTGTATACTGTCATAGAAATGGCAAACCCCTCTGAGTGGCCACTGTGTCAGGACAATGCTAAACACAAATCATGGTAACATTTTAAAATGCGCATGTTGGACAAAAGTCTGTCAGCTGCTTACTGCCTTCTATTTCATCCATTGCAAAGATGTGTAAAATGTATATGAATAACAAACATGATTTCAGTTCATAAAAATTTAAGTGAAAAACAGTCAAGCTGCTCATTGTATGCAGTTCATAATCTTACATTTTCTATGGCGCTGCAGAGGTTTATGCCCATGCTTAATGTTATATATTGTTCATAATATCATCTACCACATGTCTAATTGAGCATAATGGTGTCATTTTCATCAAGATCAGAGATGACTGTGTTTTTTGAGCTGCTTACCCTAGCAGTGCATCTGCATCACCAAGCTGAAGTATGCCTGGGCGATGCGAGATGTGGAGACCTGAATTCTGCATGCGAGTTTGACAATGATTTTCCTCTTGACCTTGGGCAACTCATTAAGAAGGTCTACTGGCACACTGCCAAACGTACTTGACTCCCACGGGACTTAGTAAGATGTGCGGGAGGATTAGGCCTTTGATGCTGCATCCCTGAATCTATTTACATAGTTGGATCCTCAAAGGAAAGATTACCTTGCTTGCAGAGGTGTCCCTGACAAACATTTGAGACCTAAAATTTTAGCTGATACTCTTTCCTTCAACTTATCCAAAGCAAAGAAAGACAAACAGCTTCCTTCACTGACAGGCCCTAATCCTTTACAGAATCGTCTTGATAGACCAAGCCTCCCAGCGCAGCTGCTTTCTGCAGCACTGGCTCCTCATACATAGTGAGAACAGCTGTGAAACTGTTGCATGAAAAAAGAGGGGGAGAGTTATCTTTGGAACCTGTGGCAAGGCCTTTCACTTTAGGACATAGTTCTGGTTTCAATTTTGAAGTTCTGAAGCTGACGTACATACAGATGCAATATCAAAATGAACAAACAAGTCTGCAGAGCGAAGCATGGAGAGGACAGGAAATGCCTGAAGGTAACCCTGGCAACCTTAATTTTCTCCATTTGTGCAGCCTTTAATTTTATCATCACACAGTTACGACTCTCCTTCAGCACACTTCCCTGCCAGATGTGTATAGCAGCACCAGCAACCACCATGTTCAAGGTATGCAGGCAGTCTGTCCTGGAAAAAAGCCAAAAACCAGTGGTAAAGCCCACATGAAAGTTTACTGATCTTTCAGCTCTGACAAGAACCCCGTAGCTACGATGCATTCAGTTTTCACTTGTAAGGTATGGGAAAAACTGAGAGAAAGGAAGCACAAAAAAATCCACGAACATCTTATGTAGAAATGGTGCTTCTAGGATGTTCACACGAGCGTATCCTACTCCTCAAAACATGTAAAAGCAACTATGTTGTTAGAACTCCAATCCTAATCACTACCACATTCTGTCTCTCAAAGTTTCCTAGCCATCAAGTTTACTTTTCAAACAAGAACTTACTCATTTAACTGAAAAAAAAAAAAAAAAAAAAAAAAATCATTCTATTAAGTTTTTATTTTCAATACAGAGCAAAATATTCTTCAATATATAACATTTTCAAAGGCGAATCACTTTTTTTGTGAAGTCCCTTTCTGGAGAAATTGTTTCCTGGAACTCTCACAAATATGGAGGCAACAGAGGAACAGTAACTGTTACACTGTTTATAAAGCCACTGTTTATAGCAAACACTGTTGCTGATTTTGTGATTTTGTAGAGAGATTGCAGCTGGAAATGCAGCAAGATTCTCCTCCCCATCCCCGCTGGATTAGCTACACTCGGATTTTGTGTTGAGGAGACGAGCAACTGGATTTTTCCCCCATAATTAAACTAGAAATAATAATCCCCTCCTCTTCTCTTTAGCTAGTGGGGCCAGTAATCAGGCTAAGCAGGACTTCAAGAGCAATTGAGGAATATCTGCATTATTATTTAAGAAATATTAAGTGCTAAAGAGTCTATCAGAAGCTAATTTATCCAAGATAAAAACTTCCACATGAAAAAATAAACATAAAGATGGCACAGAAGAAAGAAGTTTACCAGTGCTGTCTGAATTGTAGATTTACTGCATGCTTCTGAGTAATCAGCCACCTTATTACTTATTTGTGGATACAAAGGTTCTACATGTGTCAAATTCACATTCCTCAGTTATAGGTGGACCAAAGCTGTAAATCAGAAATCTGTGTTTAACTCAAAAGCAGTAGGAGGCTTTGATCTATTACTGTTGAAGCAAGCAAAGGGATTGACTTTGAAAAATGAGTCTGGGATATCTGCTGTAGAAAGAAAATACAAAAGTACACAACCAAAACTAATAACCAAAATAGAAAGATGAAATAATAATAAATCAAGTGAAGAAGTAATCTGAGAACCTTGCAAGCCGATGTGCAACTACTGCAACATGTGGAAAATTCCTCCAAATTTCAATCTCCAGACTTGAAGGCAAGCAGATCACAGGCATCCATTAATAATCCCTGATATCTCTTTTGCGATCAGTTATCCCTTGCAACAGATCTCATGTTAAAATTCAGCATGATGGCTTCAGAACTAAAATCAGGTTATTCATCAAAGAGTTTGAGAAGTATTTATGACAATCTCTTTTCCCTATTTTATCTCCCATTTCAACAGGATCCAAAGATTTTCATACTCAAGGGCAAATACAGTCTTGCTGCTTTGAAATAAGCAGTGGAGTTTAAAATCAACAGAAAACATCAGTCCGGTCCAAAGGTACTCTGTCCACTTAATTAAAACAATAAGACAGGGGTTACAAGTCACCTGATACTGAAATTTTGGTGTGTTTGTTTGCATGTTTGCAATGTTTATTTCTCAGTTTCCCAGTAAGGCAGGAAGGACAAAGGTCTCTCTCTACCCTCTGCTTCTACTTTTTGTCCTTTAAAATTATGCTATAGGCTGGTGTGAGTTGCTCTTGGATGGGAAGTAGTCGACAAAGGCCATCTTGCCTTGTCAAGTTTCTCCAGGGTTCGTCTGCCATCACTCACAGAAGTGATGTTTCCCATGCGCCATGGAGCAGAGCTGTTGCACAGGCCCACTGACCACTCTTGCTTCTGAGTCTTGGCCCTTCTCTCAGGCCTAGGCTGAAAGGGGCTATTGCTAGGGATATTGGCAAGGGAAGGGACACATTCCTGTGTAACCTTATCTAGGTGTTCCTGCTCTGGCAGGGGGATTGGACTAGATGATCTTTTGAGGTCCCTTCCAATCTCTAGCATACTGTGATACTGTGAAGACAAAGCCAGAAATGTTGGGATCTGAGGGTGAACTGGAGGAACAGCTTGCAGACTGTAGCAGGAACCCCATAGGAAACCCCTGCTGAGGGCTGTGGTGGAGGAGATATGGACCCCTCAGATCCTGGAGAAGTTGCCCTGCCAAGACTGCTGAGCAGCTCCTCAATATTCTCCTTGCCAAAAAGCCCTCGCACCAAACCAAAGATGTGGCACCATCTCCAGGCAGGCCGTGGTGCAGGCAACATCTGCTTATGTCTGAGTGTGGCTTACTGCCAGATGCGAGGCAGAAAGCAAGGCTGTGACAGACCCAGGACTGGAGGGCAAACCATGAGCCTTTCCCTGGGCACTGGGTCCATGGTTAGCAGGCTACTAGAGGACGAACCCTGCATGGGCATCCTCATGCTCTACCTAGATCTCTGAAGGTACCATGACTAACTTTGAAATATGATACGCAGTTCTTAGAAGAACCCCTTACTGCGATTCCTCTAGAACCCTGGTATCACCTCCATTCACATTCCTGCCTTCAGGCAGGCACTACTTCAACAAGAAGGGAGAGTAGTCTAATAGTACATTTGGTAGTTTCTGTTAAGTACAAAGAAGTGCTAGGGACTTGGCATTAAAATCAAATAAACAAGCAAAAAACAGATTTTGCCGCAAGCCACCTAAATGCATAGCTACTTAACTTCTGGTCAGGAAGATGCAGACTGTTGGATCCAGCTGGCTCAATCCATGTCTAGCAGTAGAATGAGGTGGGGGAGGTTGTGTGTCTTCTATCCCCCCAGCTGTTCTCCCAGGCAGTGGTGAACAGCAGGGGACCTCCTATGGTGATGTGAAAAAACACCACAGATTTGGGACAAAGGCAGAATCCAGGCATGTTGTAACCAAAAGGTTTAAAACAGAGACTCACTTCAGTAGTTCTATTCCCAGGATTAGAAACTTGCCAGAAGCTTTTAAAAAACTTGGACAAAATGCTTTTTCTGAAGCATACACTGAGGAAAAAAGTGTAATGTATTTAATTATATTTTCAGTTCAGAATGAAGTGTCAGTGGAAATGAGGAAGGCATGCCAAAAGAACCAACAGTTTGGTGGTTAAGGCAGCTCATCTGCTGTGTGGGATAATAGAGTCCAGATCCCGCTTTAAATTAGGGAATGTGATTTTCTTGCTATTAATTTAATTGTTTTCTTATTCATGCCAGGAGCAATTTTAAATTTACTTTTGGGAGGTCAAAATTCACTTCATGTTCCTGCAAATGGGCTGAATTATTTATAGTGTATAATGTTACCAAAAAGATGAGTAAAAAGAAGATTTTTAAAGGATGATCTACATTTCTATTAGCTAACCAACTTTGGATTTGGTCTATTTGGAAACAGATCAACTCAGAAATAATAAGAAATTATTTACTGACAGTTAATAATTCTGCCCACATTTTTCCAGAGTTGTAAGTGCTTGAATAATACTCACAAGATACCAGATGGTAAAAAAAGAACATGGGAAAGTGAATTAACTTCACCATCAAATTTACATCCATATTCATAACCAGCATTTGTGTTTCTACATTCTTCTCATTTCCCCATGAGAATGCAGTAATCCTACTATTCCCATTCAGGTATATACATTTTTTTCTTCCTTTAATATGAAAATAGCAACAAGATTTGACCCACAGGGAAATAAAACTTTAGCAATAATTTAGATATTTTATGCATTATATCATTAATGTATTTAGATAAATAGCTCTGATAGTGGAGCTCACATCCCCACTGCTCCTTCACCTTCTTGATCTGAGCTTCTTCTCCAGGTCTGCAATTCAGCTCATCAACACTTTGCAGTCTTCATTAACCTTGGTGTTATGTTCATTTGTTGGTATTTTTATATCTATCTCTTTCATGTCTTAAAGACTTTTCCAAACTTAAATTGGTCACAACTTATATAATGAGTCCTGCTTGTAAGAATAAGGTGATTTTCAGTGCTATGACACACAAGCCAAGCTGACATTTGCAGCTAATATAAGCTAAACACCACATCTTGGCATTTGACAGAAGATCTTTGATATAAATTCTCCCTGAATTCAGGTAGGATTTTAAATTAAGTGTAACCAGATAGCATGAAGGCAGGGATGAAAAAGCCAGGGCTCATCCCATTTCTTCAGGTCCCACTGGAAACAACAGGCCTTAAATCCCAGCTGGGGGACGGCATGGGCACCTGTGCTAGCAGCTCACCAAACGCTGGTACATGTGTGCTACAAGAACTCACTCTGAGCTGTGGGAAACAGTATAACCACACCCCTGGGGCTCTCTCTCTGGGCTAATTTACATGGGCTTCTCAGTGTCTAGCATCAGATTCCTTATCTCTGCATCTCTAGCCATATATCTGTATAAAATCTCTTCTAATTCCAAAACCCTTAAATTCAAAACCAAGAAAAAACCTTTTAATTCAAAACTAAGTGTAGCATAAGCTTTGCAAAGGCTGGTGATATATTCAAGGAGATCTAGGGTTGTTTTTTTTATTTTCAGTTTATAAAATATGCTGAAACTGATATATATACACAGGTACCTGGAACTCTATAGTGTTTTTGGAAATAAATCACTCATGGATAAAAAACCTATAGTCTAATGTTTGTAATTTTATATGGCATCTTTTATGCAAGGATCTCAAAGCCTTTTCCTAATACTAAATATGCTTAAACACTCCATTTATTATTCCAATTTTAAGGAAAAAGCGACACACAAGAAGTTTGAGTAATTTGGCAAAAAGTGACACATAACCCAGGCATCCTGGACTCATGCCTTAGCTAGGGAACAATTCTGTTTGGACGAGGTATTCCACCTACCCTGCTAAAATTAGCTAATTAATAGGATTATGAAGTGAGAGACTTAATATTCCAGTAAGACCTGTAAAATGGTTATAGTTTGTGACACTTGAAAGAACGTCTGGATTGTGATACCGTATGAAGGAGAGTACTTTCACCACTAACAGTTCACAAAAACAAAAAAGAGGGTAATTTGGTTTTGTAAATAGTGAACACATGGACAATAAATAAAATAAAAATCATAAATGTTAATCACCGGGGAACCAGAATTGTTCAGGGAATACATCTCCTAAAATGTCATAATTATCATAACTCCTAAACTTTCAGAACAGAATGGTGTTTTTTTTTTTTTTTAAGTAAGTTAAATTTTCAAATGTTCATATGTTGGAAAAATAATAATATGAAATTATCTCTGACAAAAGTTTTATAATAATTGATTTACACAATGCTGAACATGTAAGTTCAGCAATTTAGTGAATAGAAAGTGTTCAAATTTAAAAACTAGAATGTTATTTAAAAAAGCAACAGGTAGCCAACCCATTGTGTAAGTTAGGGAAGATTTGCTTCTGTAAATTCAGAGACTAATTTCAAAGGAGATTTGAGGGTAATAGCAGGTCAAAATACAGCTTCACAATACCTAGGAAGGTATCCCATCTTTTAGTGTGTAAAATTATCCTAACCTACACAAAATATTATTATTCTGATAAAATAAATAAACAAACATATTTACTGATAATATCAAATATCCTGTCTTGTATAAAGTAACTTATTGGTAGATCATCAATCAAACTGGCTCTGACTTCTTCCTCTGGAAAGCCTCTCTCTACTTCTTGGTTCTCTTTGTCAGTGACTTTTGGACATTTTATTTGCCTGTGGCATAAGTGAACTTAACATTTCCTTTGTATCATTACTTGTCATATATACTGACTCGCTTTCTGTACTATCATATTCTGCTCTCTGTATTATCATATTCTTCTAAATCTTAAGGTTACTCTATGCTATTCCTTTGTGCTAGGTACAGTTGAGTGTAAAGGACTGAAGAGTAAACAACAGGTCTACACAAATGTCTAAAGAAATAAAGTGTTTCAAGTTATCCTGGATCCAGCAAAGTTAAAGGATGAGGATATACTTACATCTCTTAAAATGTTCTGATTGCCAAACAGCATACTTTAACATAGACAAACACTCAGCAAAGCTTAAATATTGTCTGTAACAAGGTTTAAACAGCTTGTCAGGAAGTTTAAGGTTGTTTTCCTTTGTCAAGGTTTGCTTATAATGTGTCTGCTGGGCTATCACTGTGACTGAGTCCCTTAGGTCACCACCAGGCAAAGAATAATACATTTTTATTTATATCCCTGGAAAACCTCTGTTAAAATTAGGAGGCAGGTTCATTTAGTCTCAGGTTTTCTTCTTTGAGGAACTTTAGTCTGCTGCTAATTATAAGGGTCCTTTTACATAATCAAAACAGAGTAAACAGTTAATGGGAGGTGGTGGGCAGATACAGGCTTGTTACAGAATGCCTTACAGGAAAATGCTTCTGTAGAAGATGCAAACCCACCAATACAGTTCTCTGTTAGTTCTCCCTGTCAGCAGGTCATGATGAGCACATCTTTTCTTCAGCTCTTATTAATCTCAGCTGGTCCTACAAATTTTTTGCTATTTTTATACCACACTGTAATTAACATCCGGTACAGATGACTGGGAATTCTCCAACCAAACTGACAGAAGATACCAATGAATAAGAACAGGTTGTGGAAATGTGTTAATATCGATGAAAATTTCATTTGGGAAGACTTCTGATCCAAATTATAAATCTTACAATATCCAGTAGGCGAGGGTCAGCCTTAAATTACTCCTTGTTCTGACTCAACTCTGCAGCATGACTACGAGGCTGCAGGTGAATGCCAAGTGGATTTTGCAGTCTCTGCTGTTGGAATGGTTTCTTCTCATGATTTTCATGATGTTCTGTAGAGCAAGGACCTAAACTTTAGTTCCCACCTTCTCAAGTTGTAGTCCTCACAGCTGGGCTTCCTAAAATATTTAATGGTTAACACAGAAAAGCTTCAAAGGGAGAAATTGAAACATCTTTCCCATTTCTACTCTTTCCAAGAATAGTCAGCTTGAGGGGGGTAACATGTTGCTGTATGTATGAAGACATAAAACCAAAGACTTAACTCGAGTGGCCTAAAGGATCACCCAGGCACATTAGCTATTCTGCGACAACTTCCTTCACCATCTTGGTGAATTTAGAAAAGTTCTTAGCACACAAATTTGTGTGGTATAGGAAAAACACATTCCCACACAGTTTTAGCCGTGTGGCTATATGGAGTTGCACCAGAAGCTCATCTGGCTCCCAGGCCATTGAATCTAGGCAAACACAAAATTAGCTTAAAACTGTTTCCTGCACTGAGATTACCATAAATTAGTTCAGGCCCTTTATAAATTCTCTTTTGCATCTGCAGAACAGATTGTTCAGGGAAGATTTAAACTGTACAATTGACTTGATACTAGTTTGCTTTGCTCCGTATGATCCTCAAGTATGGACTTTCATATATGGCTCTCACTCTGCCTGTGGGTACAAAAGTAAGACTCGTACAGCAATAATGCCCAGGAGTGCTGATCTCAGGTATGGTCCTAGCAAATGATACTGTGAAAAGAAGGTCCCAGTCTGAACTTCGTCACCTACATCCTCCAATAGTTATTATATCATCTAAGGGGTTGGATTAGGGTTTTGGCTTGTTTGTTTGTTTGTTTGTTTTTAAAGTAGATAAGTTGAGAACAGCGACTGGTCAAAAGCAGTGTCTCTTTGCGGGCTCAGAGTCCTGTGTGGAAATCTGGGCAGGAAGTAACATATTTGGAAACTGTAACAGCTCTGCAGGTTTCCTATTCAGCTGTTACCCAGGTGGACCTTGAAGGAATTTCCTTTTAGAAATGAAAAAAAAAAAACAACATGTGGTAGTATCTAGGTGCACTATTAAAGAACTTGAATATAAACACAGCATCCCAAATTATTTTTTATGTAGACCAGATGGTATTTAAAAAGGGAATGCAAAGGAAGTACTTAAGGCAGGAGATACACGTACAGAATGGGTGAGTCAGAAGAAAGATTCCAGTCTTGTTTTCCAAATTAAATCTCTTGCTGGAAAAACAAGGTTACTCAAATTCTCAACAGATCAGCAGCAAAAATAAAATTAGGGGCCTCATTTCCAGCCCTTTGTGTACATGTCAAACATTGACACTGTTTTTATTCAGGAAATGTGATAGACAGGACTTTCAGTGATGATGCAAATCATGACTGAAGTGTACTGGCAAAGAGATGCAGGGGCTGAGGGAAATATGCATAATGTTCTTTGAGTCTGTATCTGCTCTGTGCATTAGTCACCCAGTTCTGCAAGAAACTGCTGCTGTAAACCATGAAAGGATGGGGGATGTTAAACTCCTGCAGCACTGGCTAGAGATGGAAGGATGGTTAAGTCCATCTTTCTCATTTGCTGGCACATCACAACTTCATCACTTCACAGGACTGTTGCAACAAGTCACCAATAGCTTCTTTTACATCATCAATTCTTCTAATGGCATCAATTTTCTAAATGTCAAGGCACTCTCTCACTGCTTTTAAGCAACCCTGAAGGAATTACTGTATTTATGGTGCACAACTAGGGGTGCAATGGTCTACCTTCTACTCTCTCTAATACTGCCATATTCTTGTCTGACCTTGACTTGGGATGTAGTGCCATGAGTCAGTTACCTGGTATTTAAAAGAAACTAAAGCTTCCCTGCAGCCACAAGACTTATCAATTTTATTTAGTTATGATGAAGGAAATTATTCTTTTTGTTGCAATATATGCAAATATTTTATACTTCATTATGTTAAAGTCATAACCACAAACACGACATAGTGCCCAATACCAAAAGGGAATCAGAAAGTATTTCGACAGAACAGTTCTTAACAGTGCTTTAGAAAAAATACCTCTGCTCTGTAATTTTCCTTTTGGAGCAGATGTCACAGCAATTAATGAGAGCTTGTCCACTGATATAATCCAGTTTATCCATTGATATAATCCAGCTTTGTATTAGGCAATTCAAACTATTCATCAAAAACGTTAATTTGATCCTCAAAATCCAGGTGATAAGCTTATCTTTCAAGATCTGAATAATCATTTTATACTCCTTTTTCTTTTAGTCTCCTCTCTTCAGATTTTTTCTAATGTTTTTAATTTTTTTTCTCTAGTTACAAAAATATGCAATACTTAATCTGAAGATATATTCTTTCATGTCTAGTATTGTCTGTAAAAAGCATCTATCACTTCACCTGTCCTTGATAATGACACAAGATTAACCTAATATTAGTACTAAAACCTGTGTGACCTTAAGAATTAAATTCCAGTGAGTCAAGTGATAAAAACGTGTGTGCCATATGCCAGTACATTAATGTACAGGTCTGTAGTTCTAAAGGACTTCCTCATCAATGTGTCAGTAACATATATAATTAAGGTAATGCTTTAAGATTTGATTTTATAATTCAGGACATACAAGCGATTTGTAAGTTTCCATGTTTGCTGCTATAAAGTCAAGAATCCTGCTTACCAGTAAGCCCACATCTCCTTGTCTGGCCTTTTACTGCTCATGCAGAAGCTGAAGCTATTTACTTTAACTTTGATGTCCTTGCCAGTTCAAACTGAGCTTTGGTTTTCCTAGTCCCACCCCTGCATGCCTGGGTGATACTTCTAAAGCGCTCCTTTGTAGCCTGGCCCTGTTTCCACCTCCTATACATGGCCATTTTGCAGTGGAGCTGTGCCATGAATTATAAAATCATTAGGTTGGAAAGGATCTTTAAGATTAAGTTCAACTGTTCAACTGTTAACCTAACACTGACAAGTCCTTCACTAAAACATGTCCCTAAACACCACGTCTACGTGTATTTTAAATACCTCCAGGATATGCCCACTTCCTTGGGCACTTCCAATGCTTGACAAACTTTTTTGGTGAAGAAATTTTTCCTAATATGCAAGCTAACCCTCCCCTGATGCGACTTGAGGCCATTTCTTCTTGTTCTACCCACAGTGGTTTCCACTTGGGAGGAGAGACTAACACCCACCTCACTACAACCTCCTTTCAGGTAGTTGTGAGTGATAAGGTCCCCCTGAGACTCCTTTTTGCCAGGCTAAAAAGCCCCAGTTCTCTCATCTTTCCTCTTAAGATTTCCTCTCCAGACCCTTCACCAGCTTTGTTGCCCTTCTCTGGACCCACTCCAGCACCTCAATGACTTTCCTGCAGCGAGGGACCCAGAACTGAGCAGAGTATTTGAGGTGTGGCCTCGCTAGTGCCCAGTACAGGGAACTTTATAAAGTCCAAGGTCCTGCACCTGAGTCGGAGCAATCCCAGGCACGGCTACTGGCTGGGCAGAGAAGAGATTCAGAGCAGCCCTGTGGAGAAGGACTTGGGGGTGTTGGTTGATGAGAAAATGAACATGAGCCAGCTTCAGTGTGCGCTCGCAGCCCAGAAAGCCAACCGTATCCTGGGCTGCATCAAAAGGAGCGTGACCAGCAGGTCGAAGGAGGTGATCCTGCCCCTCGACTCTGCTCTCGTGAGACCTCACTTGGAGTACTGTGTGCAGTTCTGGTGTCCTCAACATAAAAAGGACATGGAACTGTTGGAACAAGTGCAGAGGAGGGCCACGAGGATGATCAGGGGACTGGAGCACCTCCCATATGAAGATAGGCTGAGAAAGTTGGGGCTGTTCAACCTGGAGAAGAGAAGGCTGCGTGGAGACCTCATAGCAGCCTTCCAGTATCTGAGGGGGGCCTACAAGGATGCTGGGGATGGACTCTTCATCAGGGACTGTAGTGACAGGACAAGGGGTAACAGGTTCAAACTTAAACAGGGGAAGTTTAGATTGGATCTAAGGAAGAAATTCTTTACTGTGAGGGTGGTGAGGCACTGGAATGGGTTGCCCAGGGAGGCTGTGAATGCTCCATCCTTGGCGGTGTTCAAGGCCAGGCTGGATGAGGCCTTGGGTGACATGGTTTAGTGTGAGGTGTCCCTGCCCATGGCAGGGAGGTTGGAACTAGATGATCTTAAGGTCCTTTCCAACCCTAACTATTCTATGATTCTATGATTCTATGATCTATCTTTTTGCATCAGGTACAAACTGTTAACATACTGTCCTTGAAGCTCAAGTGGCAGCCGCAGTACTCACAGGACACATTAACTAGCTTACGGCTAGTTCAATCAGATCTGCATTGTACTGTCTTCACAGAAGTGGCTTCAACATAGGCAACTTATCCCAAAGGAGCCTTCGAAAGATATTAATGTTTTGCGCTTTTCCTTCTATCATTCAAATTTTGAAGGAGAACACCACATGGGTAGAACTGGAAGAACAACACACACTCTGGACTTTTACAGACCTAGATGTAGGTGCATGACCTGCATCTGGAGTTAAGTGGCCTATGGTCTTCACAATAATTAAATTTTAATAAACTTTCCTATCAAAAAGACAATTCACTTATGCTATCAGTAGTTGGTAAAGGATTTATAGGATCTGTATCCAATAACTAGGTGAAAAATAAAGCTTCAGTACATTCTGCTGTTAACACTGTCACAGGCAATGATATGTCTAAAATAGTTTTAGTAAAACAAGTGCTCTAGTGAGTAATTTTAACATTAACTTTATAATGCAAGCACAAATTACATTTTTTAGGAACTTCACAAGATTTTCCATTTTACAAAATACATGGTTAAGAACACACTTCCCCTCACTCTCAGTTGAGGATGCTCTTTAACCTCTAAAAGGCTTCACTTGAAAAGACTCAACATCCAGGGGTAGTATTTCCAGTATAAGACTTGACCAAATTTGAGTTATGAGTGTTGAAAATGGCCAAGTCACACAGAGATGTAACTATAGGAGAGTATTTGCTCATCCCTTAAAGTCTGGTGTATTGCATAAATAAATCTCTTCCTTTACTCTGCTGACTTCAGATTTGGAGGTCAAGTTTATATGCATATTTACTCTCTCGTTATGAAAGTTTACAGAAGAGACCTATGCTTCTGGACTAAAACCCAGATAAGACCAGTACTAAAAAATTAAAATTAAAAATCCCAAACTATTGTGGCAAACTTGGAAAAACCACTCACCAAACCACTCACCACATGCATTTATGCTAGTAACAGCATACTGTTAAACACTAAAATTAGTGTTGCTTTATGCAACACAATACATTCTCATACTCAAAGTGAAAACCTGACATTAGCTTGCTGTATATTATCAAATACACAGAAAGAGTAAAAATGGGTTCCTGATCAGAGTTTGTGAGCTAAATTAGACTGATTGGTAACATAAAAGTCATAAGTGCTGGATAGCACGTAAGCTACTAAGGGTGAAATAAAAGGGGAGTCTGATAAGTAAGTGGAGGCCAGTGGAAAAAAGGATGAGTTCTCTGTTTCTGTTTAGTTAATTTGCAGCAAGTTTTAAAGAAATCATGATTCTAGTCAGAAATGCTGAGATGGAAAGAAGATTTGATAGCTCATTATCAAAGAAAGGGCTTCCCAGATTCAGTGGCCAGAGATGAAGCTCTCAGAGGTGAAGTTCTCAGCACAAATCAGGTAGCAGCTTTAAAATAAATATAGCTGTTCATACTGTTTACACAGAGACATTGTGTTTTTCTTTCAGAATGCTGTAATTTTACAGTTTACATAAATTACCAGGCTGGATGGAAATTACTTTGTGAAGAAGTTGCATGGCCTCTGCTGAACAGATGATACAGAAAACAGTAAATTCTGACTGGGCAATGTCCAGTCTTGCTTTCCAGAATTAGCTTTTTGTTTCTTTAAATTTCAAAACTGTTTTCTGCAGCTATTAAGAGCTCAGGAATGGAAGTCCTGCTCTTAAAGCCTGCACCAGTGATAAACAGTTGTTTAATCCCTATAGGCCTGTTTGAACCCTTCCTATTCCTTACACACCCCTCTCTAAAACTACATATGGCAAATGAGAAATTTTCAGGTACCAAGTCAAGAGGCTACACAGATTATTTGGAGGAGGGATAATATCCCTAATTTCATTTTCATCTTATCAGACAGGCAACAGTTCTGAAATGGGTCTTTGTGCAAAATGTCTGCTACAGTGGTATTCCCACTGTGCATGGAAGTGGTATAATTCTACGCATCCAAGACTCAATCAAGTGGTGGTGCTGGGTGTACCTCAAGAAGTTTGGCAGTTTGGGTCAGGACTAGGAGCTTCAAAGAATTCATCAGATTTGGGTTCACCACACCAGCCTCTCCTTGCTTTTACAGGTATCTTCTTTGCCCCCCCAGGTGCAATTGCAACTAAGCATTACTTCTAGGTTTGCCTTCCTAGATGTGAAATTCTGCTCAAAGGAGCAAAGGGCAAGTCTGAAGGGTAGATTTCTCATTTTAATTTCACTTTTGCACTGGTAGGAATGATTTGTTTTGTTTCCTGCCAGGTTACATATTTTAATAGAGATTTCTGATACTTTCTCGTTTGGTTATATTTTTCTTAACATAAATATAGTCCATGTTAATAGCCTCTAGCCTAGGCTTTTGGAATTCTCCTAAAACCTGATGTCTAATTTTGAAGTCTGCACACATAATTATACAACACAAATAAAGTAACCACACATTTTTGTCTGCACAAACTCAATAAAAAAGGATGATGAACTATTTTGAAAGAATGCCATCTTTTAGCTAATTGAGAAACAACAGGGTTAAACTCATAAAACACTGCCAAGAATGTATACTCACATTCAAAGGTACTGGAGAACACCACATATCCTAAATCTGTTTAATAAATCAAAGAAATCAAAAGTATGCATTCTTTCTATGTGTGTTAAATTATATCAGCTACATCTGTCTTTACAATGCTTGCTGTCAGAACTGCTCACAGCACTGTGTTAATGCACAAATCTTATTCCTGGGCTCACTGACACAACTATTAAACCGGCAGCTTGAATAAAAAGCCTTCAGTCTTACAGTTTCACAGTGCCTGTGATCTCAGGATTTAAGGCCAGGTTACAAGTACAAAGGGGCAAAATTCTACAATCCTAAAAAAGGGTGCTAGAAAATGTGACCACGTCATGAATCATCTGAATTCCTTCTGCCAACACTTTTTGCAGTCATTTATGTCAAATTCAACAAGCTCAACAGAAAGAATGGCACTGTATTTCAGCTCTGGCTACTGTCAAACAGGGCGCTTTAACCAAGGTGGACCTGTTCTATTTGTCCTTCTAGATCATCACAGATCTGAGAATGAGTAATACTTACAAGCGCAATTGGTACCCGTTTACTTGCAAAATATACCTTTCTGATGTCGAACCATCAAAACAGGACTTCTAGGTCCCTTGCAATTACTCTCTTTAAAATGGATATAATATGCATCTTACAAAAGGGAGCAGTGTAAAGGTAAACCCATCAAAACTAATGAAGTCTTTCAACTTTTGCAGGTGAAAAAGTACAGTATTTACACCCTTTTTTATGTGCAAATTTGAGAAATGGCTTTGTCAGAAAAGTGATTAGTAGCACTTAGTGCTATGACCTATCGTAAAATAATAAATATTCTCTTGTCAATTTTAAATTAATTGCAGAAGGAAGAAAGATACCAAAGTAAAAACTCTTTTGTAATCATGTAGTATATGTGAAGAATACGTAGTGAAGAAAACATGTTATAAGCTGTCAACTACTATGGGCACTCCCTTCTTTGCCAGTCATACGTTCCCAGTCCCCTTCTTTTAACAAGCTTAAGACCATTTGATATGGCAGTAAACCAGAGCATAGTAAGAAAGAATAAACCTTTTAACTTTTTTGCCAGGTTGTTTTTTGATTGGTTTCATGATCTAGAGCTGTTTTACCAAGAAACCACCTAAGTGATAGTTTTGTTGCAAATGAGGGGATTGTAGCAGTGCTAGTTTACATAAATTTGGGCTGCCCTAAAGCCATACCCTGCAGCTAATGTCTTAGCCACAGACAACAATATTTTAACTGCATGCAATCTTAGCTGCCAATCTCTATTTGATTATATATTTGGTTTCATTTTGCAATAGCCTTTGTTTTCCTCTAATGGCATCCAAAGCCACATATCACAAAAGTCCTTGGAGGAGAATATCGAACGTTATACAGAGTTCACTATGATGCACAATGGCTTGTTATCACACAATGAGAAACACAGTACTGAGCAGCACCCAGTTCATTTCAATTGTATTATGATCCCAAAGGGATCTGCCCAACAATGCTGTTAAAAAAATTTAGTTAACTTTTGTGAAAAATGTCACAGATGTCCATTGAAGCTTTTCCTTCCTTAATATATCACAAGCTCAATAACTTTAAGCAATGTAGCCCTCAAGTTCCCACAAAGGAAGTATTTCAGAGCATTTGCGGCTGTACTGTAGAAAAGCATAACATGAAATCAAGGGTAAATGGTATTGTTTTATATTACATGTTTAGTTATTGTTTCACAGAATAGCGTTCAAAGAGGAAATACATCTGACAAAGTGCACTATGAAAACATGGGATTAGCAGCAGAATGAAGACTAAATTAAACAAATTAAATAAAACAGGGCTCTAAAGATGGATGCTCTTCTTCATTGCAGGTCACTACAAAAGGACACACAAAGGATACGACAAGACAATTGTCTTATAAGGCAACTTGCTGAGGACAATAAAAAGAAATGGCTAACTGGAAGATATTGATGTTTAGTGGGTGGTAAAATAGCATATGGAATTCAGATAAATGTAGACCAATCCTAACTTTATATACTCATTATTACAGGATCCAAACTCAATGTTTCACCCAGTAACAAGACCTATGGTTTATACCTTCCTGAAAACCTTGGTGCAGTGTCCAGAAGCAAACACTCAAAACAACACCATATTAGGAAATTTTAAGTAAAGAATAGACAACAAGACATGGATACTTCAGGAAGGTATCCCTTATGTCTTATTACATACTTTCTTAAGAATCCACTGTTGGCCTTTGTCATAGGCAAGTTATTAGATGGACTTCTAGTATGAGTCAGCATATTTGTCTTTATGCTTTTAATCAGATACTGAATCAGAGAAAGCTGTCTGCCTCCATGTAGATGATCCAATTTCACCAGTGACTGAAGAATGTTGATTTTTTTGGCAACAAGAAGTATTGTGCAAGGGTGAAATAAGAGTACAATTTCTATTTTGTAGTATTAGACACATCTAGCTGTTTCAAACCTGGGCAGCTTTGAACACAATATAACATGTTGTTTGCATGATTCTCTGCTTTTAAGAATATTCTTCATAAACCACAGATTAAATTTGTTTCAATGCAGATAATGCATTCAAGTTTCTGGACAAGTGAGGTTGATTGAAGTGGTATATTCTATACTCCTAGAATAATCACAGTGGAAAGCATACAGTGAAGCATGAAAAATCCAAAACAGACAAAGTGGCATTCTCCTGCATAATCTTTCTTCAACAACTCCATACAATGTTACAGGCTTAGGGAAGAGTGGCTAGGAAGCTGCCTGGTGGAAAAGGACCTGAAGATGCTGATTTACAGCCACTGAACATGAGCCAGCTTGTGCCCAGGCAGCCAAGAAGACCAACAGCACCTTGACCTGTATCAGAAATAGCACATCCAGCAGGGCCAGGGCAGTGATCACCCCCTGTACTCTGCACTGGTGAGGCCGCACCTTGAGTCCTGTGCTCAGTTCTGCGCCTTTCACTATGAAAGAGACACTGAGGTGCTGGAGTGGGTCCAAAGAAGGGCAACAAAGCTGGTGAAGGGTCTGGAGAACAAGTCCTGTGAGGAGCAGCTGAGAAAACAGGGGTTGTTTAGTCTGGAGAAAAGGAGGCTCAGGGGGGCCCTTATCACTCTCTACAACTACCTGAAAGGAGGCTGTAGTGAGGTGGGAGTCAGTCTCTTCTCCCAAGTAACAAGTGACAGGACAAGAGGTAACAGCCTCAACTGCACCAAGGGGGGTTTAGATTGGATATTAGGAAAAATTCCTTCACAGAGGGAGTGTTCAGGCATTGGAGCAGGCTGCCCAGGGAAGTGGTAGAATCCCTGGAAGTGTTCAAAAACCCTATAGGTGAGGCCGTCAGTGACAGGGTTCAGCGGTGGTCTTGGCAGTCCTGGGGTAATGGTTGGACTTGATGATCTTCATGGTCTTTTCCAACTTAGCTGATTCTATGATTCAATGATTCAACAATGTCAATAAACAGATGCCAGTGAACAGAAAGTACAATTTAGTTCACAGTGAAAGCTTATATAAAGAATTCATTTGGCTTCTCAGCAGTGGTCTTGCCTTCTCAGTGCTCCTTTAATGCCATGAACACCATTTGGCTCCACAGCCTCTCTGGTACGCTTCCTGCTCTTGATATGTCTGAAGGAATATTTAATGTTCATTTGATCTTTTTGGTGCATTGTTCCTTGACCTCTATTTTGACATGCACTATTGCATTTGTACAATTAACCTGCCAGAGTTTACAATCATTTGTCTTTTTCTTGTTTGGATACAATTCCAGCTTTGTGAAAGATGCCTTCTTATTCTAATAACCTATTTTTTGTACTGATTAGACATGCTTGCTTCCTTTTTACCCTTATTCAAGCCTTTCTTAACAGGTGGTACGCACTACCGCTGGGCTTCCAGTATTGCTGTCCTTCAGTAACCTCCTTGTAGCTTGTAAAGATTTAATCCCTTCAGGTCCAATTTAACAGATTTGTAATTTTCACGTATTTCCCATTTTTGAAGTGTGTAACACTGGGATAGTGATGGTGAGGGGTGAGGCTGATCTTTTTACCTCTGTAAGGATGCTGTATTTGAATTTATGATTTGTTTGTACTCCCATCAAAATCAACACCGGTTTTGTTCAAGGAGGGGCAGGTTAAGAACAACAGGCCAGGACTTACTAGGTTTTAAAGGAGTGATTTCTATTAGTGTCTCAAAGCTGCTTAAAAATTTGAGACATGATTAAGACCTACTCAAGTATTTTGGACTAATGAAAGTGAGAGGTTCTAAATGCTTCATAGCAGGAGTGAATTCAAGTGTGAGCTACACTTATAACATTAGCAGCCTTCAAGCTAAAGAATAATTTGTATAACTAAGAGCAGTGTTCTTTTGTCATTTATCTAGTGCCATTTATAAGCTATAATCAAAAATACCCTCTTTATTAATTTTAATATATCACATATGCTATTTCAAGTATGTCAACCATAGTTTTAATTAGTTAAAAGATAGGGAGCCACTAAAAATATGTAGTAATCAGTGAGAAAGCTGAGACATTAAGCATTCTTTAGCTAATTTTTAAGCTGGTACTTTAGTAAATCCCTAAAAGCTCTCTAGATCTTCTGACATGCCTGTAGAACTTCATAGTTCAAAACCATCAAATTAATTTTGTAAGGGCCATTTTATGAGATACACTTACATTTTTAATGCACAACTTCCCTTTTTAAAGCTGAATCCTGTCAGGAAAACAAAGCATTTCTAATTTGTTTCACACAGATAACATCTTGTGGTTCAATTCAAGATATTACTCAGCAAAGCAATTATTTACAAATTTGCCTCAGATTTGCATTATGGCATAAGAAATCCTTAGTCTTCTAAAAATAATTGCAGTGCCTACAAAAGATTTTACTAATACTTCTCAACATATTAAAAAAACCCAAATGTCACTGAAGGTGACATAATTCGTGTTAGGCAAACCTATGAAGCCATTGGTGGGAGGGAAGGGAAAGTCATACTCTGCTCTATTTAGAAACTATGACAATGTATGTTAGAGATGATCAGCTTAAAACAGTATGGGTAATGTTTCTGGCATGGTTCAAGAGAACTTGATTTTATAGGTTTAATATTCTTCACATTCAATATTTTGCATGCTATTTTCCAGATCTTACAAAAGACAGTCCAAGCAGTGCCTATCAGCAGAGCTGGAATTTTAATGTCATGGCACAGATCTCTCATTTGACCCAACAGTAGTATTCATAGCAGACTGCTCTTCCCAGTTCAGGCAGATCAGTAGACGTAACACACATGGCCTTTGCTGAGCTTTTCAGATATTAGAATCCAATTGCAAGTTCCTCATAGTCCTTACTGCCTGTTTTTTTTATCCTACTTTTGTAGACCTTTTCTCTTTCTGTCTGCCCACACATACATCACTCCTTGTTCCTTTCTTTACTATCTTCCCTCCCCACTCTGGTTCCTTTTGCTACCCCATCCTATCCTCTTTATTCTTGTCTCCTTAATCTTCTCTAATTTGCTTTGTTTCTATTGACAAAACCATGTCTTCTTCTCTGGTATTGGTCATAGAAACAACTGCAGTATTTAAGCTATTGCTCAAAACCCTTTTCTTCTTAGACAAATATCCAAGAGAAGTTCAACTTAAATTGCATTTGGCAAATATAAGCATTTGGTAAATAGGAGTTTGTAAGAGCCCTAGTTACCAAGCTGTCTGTAACAGTTAGCTAACCCTTTGCCAGTGTCATAAAAGCCTGTAATGAAGAAGGCCCTCTAAATTTAGCTTGGAATCCAGTCGTTAAAAATGAAATCTAGGAGCTAACCCTCCCCCCTCATTGCCACGTCTGCAGCCCAGTTCTGCCTTCACCCAGTAATGTCTGTGCAGTGCATTAGTCTCTGTGGAGAAAGCTGCAATCCTGTATTTTTTCTGAAAATTTCAAAAGGCAAGGACAAATCATGGCACCCTGCAGGCACATATTCTCTTTCACATGCTTCTGTTTTCATATCACAAAGACCCCTCCCAAACCCAAAGCTAATGAATAGCAATTGGGTACATGGCAAAGAAAACTCACAATTCATGATTATTGCTCTGAATTGAGCACTGCATGACATTGAATGTTGTGAAGTCAAAATAATCGTGAACACCCTTCACTCAGGGCAGCATGAATAACCCAGACTAATGCTGTCTTGGGAAAAAATACTTTTAGAACAAACATGTGACCAATCACATTATCACCCCTTATTAATTTCTTTCACAACCTCTGGCAACCTGAACATTTCAAATTCTTTCCTAGTGACATCTGTATTCATGTGTCTAACTTAACTTAGATTAAAACACACAGCAGCAGCACTACCCTTGTGCAAGCAAACATCACTGTCAGCCCTGTTCCTGTACTCACCAAACTCCATTGCCCTTTGGAGCCCTGCTATCAGCTCTTTCATATTGATCTGCTTTGCATGATCAGATACCAAAGATATCCCACAGCACCTGTAAACCCTCCACCGTCTAGTTTCCTCCTGAAAACAGTCCTGCTCACTCACTATTTCTCTGCTGTTTCTTTACCAACTCCGAATACCTATCAAACACCCCATTTCTGGCAACTGGGAGTTGGCTTAAAACTGCAGGACAAGCAACAAACACAAATAGATGAGAAAGGTTTATGCAGAGTTATGCGTTCTCTATCTACCCTTCATCTAAGTTGAACAGTGCAGTCTGCTTAAAACATCTTACACAACATGGCAGGGAAAATAAACATCAGCACCTCAGTTATACAGAGCCTGTTCCCCTCATGCTGACCAATGTGAATGTATTTTCTGTCTGAGCTAATAAGTTTTTGCTGCAAAGTTAAAATCTTTTTTATATTACACTGACCAACATGCTTAATTTAAATGCTTTATTTGGGTCAGGATTTTAAATTGTCAGCTTTTTTTTATGTTGAAATGCATTCTTTGGACTCTCTCCAATTAATATTTAACTAAGCTGTTTTCACTAGCACTTAACCAGAATATCAGCTGTAAACTAAGACACTTGTCAGGAAAAAAAATGCAAACTATGCAAACAAATACACAATTTTCACCAATTTTTTGCAAGAGTGAAATAACTATGCTGGAGACCACTGGAACTGTTCGAAGAAAAAAGGGGTATTTATACAGATCTAAATTCACACTTAACTTCAGAGGTTGAACTTCCCTGGGTAGACTTTGAATTTTGAAAGAGCTGTAGATAAGAACATCAAAGCTAGCAAACCTGAACAGGAAAAGAGGTTTCACAGACTGATCTGAGGTATTCGGCAGCAAACTTAATTTAACATAATATTCAACTGTGCCCCAGATAGAAGCACTTGAAGTATGACACAGCTCCATTCTCCAACTGTTATGGTCATGTCTACATGACTACTTCATCAGTCGTGTATCAGAGACTATGGCTCTTTTGTTTTCCATGTGGCAGTTTCAGAAGCTGCCAACAGTCATAAAAGTAACAAGGATATGCAAACAAAAGGAAAACATGGGGCTTTTTTTCAGTTAGGGAAAGGCACATTCAGGACTCTAGCTCTCAAAAATGTGGGAGCAACACATTACAACACAGTCAGTTTGACTTTACCAGATTTGGTAACATTTCCTATTTTTTGCAGTGGCATTGCCACTAAGTAATTTTTCTAAAATGTAACTGCTATGATTTATGGCTTTTGAGTTCAAAGGCTCATGGCTATGAATTCAGACCTCTCTCTGACAGATCTACAGCCTGACTCAGTATATTCAGAGTAACGGTTATCCTGTATAACCCACAAAGACTTTCTCCTTGGAAGATACAGTGGAAGAGTTTCTCAAGTGCCTAAACCGCCTACTGTCACCACTTACAGAGTCACAGAAGTGGTTAATGGGGCTTTTCTGAAGGTACCCAAATTCTTAACTATCCCTGGAATAAAAGTTCCCCTCAATATTGACATGTAGATGCTCTACCGGGAAATGTCTTGCCTTACTTAATTTACTCAGACCGGATCACTCGCATACCTTTAAATATTTAAATAGAAATTTTTTGTATTTTTCCCCATTGCTCTCTCTATTCAATGGAAGGTGTTCAACCAACCTGCCAAGCCACACACTCAAAACATAAAGTATATTCTTCTGCCTCAGCAGCTGGCTACCTTTTGCTGCTATCTCTGATCCGAGTTCCTGTCAGTCTTCCTACATGCCTTTCATGAAGCCAATTTCCATATGGATTCATAATTCTTTAGACCTAGTCACCGTCTCCATTAGACTTCCCTGTCTTTGAGCTATGTTAGCATTTGAAAGGCCAAAGACTTTTTCACAGTGATAAGGTATAGACATGTCTCTGTTTTTTTGTCTGTACCATGTTCCTCCCTGCCCTGAGCTAGTAAGAAATTCAAGCTTTTTACATGACATGGTGCGAAATCCACTTAATTCCCTGCCAAATCTGGATTGGGAAACTTTTGTAAGGATGGGAAGCTTTGAGGAATGCTTCCTTAAAGCAAACTTCATTTGGGCTTTTTTCCCATAGAAAATGAGTAGATTTCACTTTTTGGATGTAGATTACTTGCAGAAAAGTCATCATCTAAATAAGATCAACTGTATCTAGCAAAGCAGAACACACACTGCTGAAGCTGCTTTATCTCAGTGAAACAGGGGTAGCTTTGTATTCATGAAAGTGACCATCAGAAAGGGTGCTGTTCTCTTATTATTTAGTCTAACAACTGAAGGAAGCAAAAGACCAAGCTATTTTAATTTATTTTATTTTTTTTTAAGGAGCTCTTACACAGATTGTGACAGGAGTATTTTGTGAAAGACAGTCTCACATCTTAGTTGAAATCAGGTCTAGTCAGGGAAGGAAGCTTTTGCTTCCTTTTGCTGCTGATTAAGAGTCTAGGGCTTAAAGGGCAACTCCAGACAAGGAAGGAGATCTTTATCACTGCCCTTGGAACAGTTCCCACTGTTGTGCTCACTTTTTCCTCTCTTTTAATCACAATGTACAGCTGTTAAACATATCTCAGTGAATAGTTCCAGCATACCAGCTGTACTATGAAGATGCTAGACTATTCAGTATTGTTATTTTTTCAATACTTATAAATGTTTCTAATAATATTGCATGCTTTCGATCAGTAAACAGTACTTAAGAAACTACCACAGCTGTTTTCTGAGTAGCTAAAGTAGATAAGGTCATAAGAAAGCAGCACAGGAAAGTCCTCATCTAAAAGAGTACAGTGTGGGCTGAAGCCATCTGGTGGGTATTACAGGTCACCTTCTCCTCTCAGCAATATTCACCTAGGGTCCAGTCCATACAGGAGAGATGTTTCACAATGTAAACCAAGAGAAGAGCTTAGGATCAACTCTCAGAATTCAGATGTAACATCTCTTTAATCAATCAATCAATGAATCAACTCACGTGGACATGGTTTCTGTGCTAAATTAGGAGGATTACATGACAAATGGCAAACTACAGTTCACAGTGATCTAAGAAGCTCAGGGACAGAGCAACAGAAGTCTTAAGGGATTCAGTAGGAAGAAGTGACCTGGTTTAGTGTGAGGTGTCCCTGCCCATGGCAGGGAGGTTGGAACTAGATGATCTTAAGGTCCTTTCCAACCCTAACTGTTCTATGATTCTGTGAAGGACACTTCAGGCAGAATAGCACCAGGCATCAGTATGGGTCAGGAACCAGCTGGCAGCAGCCTCAGTGAAAAGGACCTAGGCATTACAGTGGATGCCAAGTTGAACATATGCCAACTGTGTGCTCCCATCATGAATAAAGTAAACCACTAAGGGATACCTTAGGAGCAACATAGCCAGCAGATCAAAACTGTTTATTCCTTGTTTAATCTGCTGCCGGGGCAGTGATGCATACTACGTTCACTTCTGGCAACCCACATGCGCTTCAGGACGGATGTCAAAACCTGTAGAATGTCTACAAGGTGCCTATTAAGATGTACAGGGACACAGAGCACATAAAGTATGAGGAAAACCTGAGGGAGTTGCACATCTTTTGTTTGGCAAAGGAGAGGCTAAAAGGGGATTGAGTAGCAGCTGGTGACTACATGAAAGGATGTGACAGAGGTAACAAAGTCAGACTTCTCTTGGCAGTATCAGAGACCATAGCAAGGGCCAAGGGACATGTGTCATGACTTGGGATATTCAGAAGTGACAGTACAAAGAATTTCTTCCAGCAGGATAGTGCAGCACTGAAAACAGCTAGGTAGAGAGTGAGTGGACTTTCCTGCTTTTCAATATTCAGCGAAGCTAGGCCATTACTCTAGTGTCAGTGATAGTCAATGATAACTGCTGATAGTTGCAATAGTTTAGCAACGGCAACAGTTCTTGTTTTAGACAGGATGGACTGAATGGCATCCAGACTTGCCCCAAATACTACTGAGCTACGTGTCTCAGTGCAGTTGATTCTGGTGATAAACATTTTTGCTGCTCTGTGACACAAAATAACATACTTTAGGCCAAAACCTGTGTGTGACTGGACAGGACCTGTTCTCCACTGAGAAATTTTCAAAGTCACAGAAGCACATGAACAAGTTTCCAAGGAGGATGAAGTACGTCAGTGTGGAAAGAAGAAACAACCCTGGAACTGAACTCCATACTTAGCCTGTTGCCTGTGCTAATGAGGTCAAAAAACGTAACTTGTAGTTTTGGGGTACTACAAGAGATTTTCAAAGACAAAATATGTGTTGTTACCAAAGTTGAAATCCTTAAATTTTGTGTAAATCGCCTTATTCAAACTCGGTGCACTTGCCATCAGTTCAGAATTTTGCCTAACACGTCTCTGCTAACTTCACCTACCCCATCAAAACAGAAAAGCATTGTGGTTTTGGCAGCATGCAACCAAGCATGGAGAATTAAGACCTTGCCACACTGGTATCATGTCTCATTGTTGTCCAGTTTCCCAGAAGCACAAAAGAATGTAGATTGTTGCAAAACCAAAATAATGTAGACTCTGACATTTGGAGGCTGGTTTCTAGTACAAAATACTGAACTTATATGAACTCCTCAGAGTGCAGCATGCTTGACTGCACAACACAAATAAATGTTAATCCAAGGTTAAAATATAGCCATCTTTAACAGAAATGTTCCAAATATAATAGAGCACCAGTGAAATTGAAGCCTGCCTGAGCCTGGGCTATTGTAGTTACTTTCCTTTGTTCTCCAAGGCTGCTGACAAGTCACTCTTTCAACCATAGAAATGGGACCTGTGTTAATATAGGGCTCTGCTAGTAGAAGTTTTTGGAGAAGGATATTTCTTGCCTCTGGTGGCCATCAGCTGTCAATACCATGATGATCAGGTTTGCACGAATGCCTATTTTAGGATAGTCAAGAAAGCTAATCTCAGATATCTCCAGATCTAGATGCCAAAGTCTTGATTATTCTTCCGCCATTGGAACTAGATGATCCCTTCCAACACAAACCATTCTATGATTCTATGATCCTTGTTGCATAGTGGGAAAAAAACCAGCAGATTTTTTTTCTGCATTTGATGTTTGTAAGCTTTATATTATAGAAGAGCTAGGAGTCACTGTCAGCAGGACTGACTGGCCGGGAATAATATTTCAATTAGAAGCACTGAAGCTTGCCCTTAATTTTTGAGTAGGTGAAACATTAATTGCTAAATCTGGGACAAGTGACAGATTCTGGAATTTAAACATACCTTATAGCAACCTGCCCACCAAGTGCTATAATAAGACATGAGTAGCAGCTAGCTGTCTCAGTCGCTGGTCACTGTACTTCTGGAGGTGGTTGTTTCCCCTACTACAACTCCATGTTCCTTCAGTTTTCCAAATCCTCTTTGTCCTCCTCTCCAGCACTAACACCAAATGTAACATAAAATATTTTGCTAATAAGCTACAGACATATGATCTAAAGAATGATCAGCGTTCCTTGACATACTGCCCAAGACAAAGTACACATAAAAAAGATTCCAACTCGTTTCCAGATCTGACACCACCATTTTTACCTGTGATGGACGTAATTTCCCTCCAAGGAGAGTAACAGCTCTTCATCCAAATCCTCTAACATAACTACATGAAATAATAATATTTACTGTTTACTTTTTACAGGGGAAGAATAATGCAAAAACAATAGTAGGCACTCGTAGTATAATTTATGGTCTTTAGTATAAGACATTATATATGAGGGTGTGTTATGGCTCTTTTTTTCCATGGCACAAGTTCAGCACTTCATTTTACTATGTGCTAATTTTACGTGTTTCTAAAGCCTTTGTACACAAAGAACGTTAAATTAAACTTAAATCACAAGTTCCAGCTTGATTCATACAGAAGAGAAAGGCAATAGATTAGTTCATGATTCCAGAACTGAATTTAATTTAAGGGCTATGAAACTTGCTTCAGATTCTCTCACCAATATTTACTTCCCTTTTATTAACTGCCATTAGGGCTGCAACACTGCAAAAATTCATCAGGAGAAAGGAAATAGGTGGGGAAAAAGCTAAATCTTAACTACTCTCAATGTAACATATACAAAGCTTATAAAAGCAGCCTAATGATCTGTGAGATCGATCTCTAGCCAATTTTAACTTTATTCCTGAGAATGGGATTGTCATCTAGGATTTTGCTTTGTCAAAACCAAAAATTGGATATAAATTTACACTCAGTTCAGGAAAGCTTGGATCCACGCTTAATCTGAGAGTATAGTATCAATGAAGGGTATGTTAATTTAAGAAAGCTTGAAGGAAAATACTATAAAAAAAATCCAGTATACTCTAGGTAAAAATTGCATAGCACTGTGAGAAGGGAGGGGGTGGAAAGCATGCTTTCCTAAGTAATGCTTAGACCAGTAATCTCAGGTACAATTGAAAGATTCAAACAAGTAAGTGATAAATTCATAGATTCTCTGCAACCCTACTGCAGCAATAAAGTTATCCAAAGGGAATATCAAGTGGCTGCTGGAAGTCTGGAAGGTGTTTTTTAGGGCTGTTTATATTGGACTTCGCAGTGATGAAAGCTATTTTTGCATTAGGATTGTGTCAAAGCCATTAGGGGAAACTATCAAGCTAAACCCAGAATTAGAAATCTTACATAGTTTGGAAAAAGGAGGGAAGAAAAAAAAAAAAGAAGAAGGTTAAGACAGAATCTACTGCCCTGGGAATTCTACTACTATGCAAGTTAACACATTGAGTAACCTCTTACAAAATGAAGGCAAATAGTTTTGGTGAGAAAAAAAAACATCTTTCACTTTCAAAGAGTGCATAATTTACCTCTTTGCTCACTCTACTTCAAAGTAAATGCTGAAATTCTGAAAACCCAGATCTCTTTGTGTGTTAAATATAGCTCTAACAGGAAACGGGATGATGACCATAGTTCTCCTTGGCAAGACAAGGAACTCCCCTCAGCTGTATTGCTTGTTCCTTGCTAGCTCTGATCTTACCGAAGAAGGGAACAAATATTGCTCCCTGACTTCATTCCTCCTTTGTTTGTTTCCTTGCCTTTTTGAATAATGAGATATATAACTGAGAAAAGGAAGAGAACAGGATCTGCAGCATCTACGGCTAGCTGTTGCAACGCACCTTATGAACCAGTGGTGCTGTGAGCATGAGCACTAATGAAGTCTGGTTTCCTACAGGTGTGCTCCTGGTCCCCTCATCTCTGAGTTTTTCTTCTGGATGAGGTCTCTGATGTCTTATAAAGAAATTTAAAAAAATGTAGGAGGTATCCAAGAAGAAACGTTTGAGTCGCTCTTTTTCACAAAGCTTACAGTAATTATTGCAGATTTTCTTATCTCTGATAAACTTAGTTGAAGTCTGACAAAGAATCAGAGGGACAGTGTAATCACCTATGGATTATTCTCTCAGTGAACTAGACAGGACATTCAGCAGGTGAGAAATTAAAGTACAAATTGTCACTGTAGAGAGAATAGTCATGGTAGACCTGAGCTGACAGAATGACAGAAGACACAGGATGATCCCTTGTAACTTGTCACGTCAGCAATCATTTGGTTTCATCTACCTACCTTTATCTAATGTTGATAACTATGGAAAGACTTCTGAAGACTAGACAAATAACATGAAAGCCCAGCCTTCCCCAATCCCTTTGAAACACAAAATATTTTCATGCAATAAGCTAAAATCTAGAATTATCCAGTATCACTAGATATTAGAAAGAGTTGAAAACTATTTGGTCTTTTAAAAGCATACTTAACCATCTACCCAGTGTTGCGCAGTATTAAAAAACAGATCATGGTTGGTATTCTGTACCACCATTCTAAACCAGGAAAATCTTTTCCACTAATTCAGTTTCACCATAATTGACATTTTATGCTCTTTCTTCAATACTGAGAAGTATGGATGGAAATATATCTCATATTGCTGTTAGAAATGCTGTCTTTTCCTTAGTGGATAAGCAAATCCAGAAGAGCAGAGCTTGGCATGAGTGTCTATATAATATAACAGAAGAAAATGCTGATCCTCAGCTTAACATCACAGTTAAAAATAAAGCGAAATAATAACTTACAATTAATTCTTTTATTCTGTCTAGATTTTTATTCCAGGATAAATTTCAAACTAATATGAATTCCAGCTCTCATCATTTGGCCAAAATAATTAATGGCATTATTCACAGTTTATCGTGCTGTGGCATATATGTACAAGAACGGTTTGTCTGAAATAATTCTATTTACAAGGTGATTTACAACCTGAATCTAATCTAATCTACTAATCTAATCTAATCTAATCTAATCTGCTGCATTCTTCAGTCTTTCCAATCTCTCATCCTAATGGACTTTTATGTAAAAGACTGAAACTCCACACACCATTATTTCTATTGACCTAGTTTAGTTGCTCCATCCAGTTGATCTGCAGTAACCTCTGTGAAGGAATGCTTTTTTCTCCATCACTTACTGTAAAGCAGCAAACTTCTAATATCCAAGAATAATATTGTAAAAAGTAGTCCATCTGAGGCTTTGTTGCAAGCTCAAGGAAACTCCACTGCGATATGACACCAACAGATCACCACCCTACACAGAAATACTGGTTCCCTTCAAAAACTGACATTACAAACTTAGGTGCAGAGCCATGGTATTTTCTGGCAGACTGGTGCAGCTACTCCCAAATAAAACCTGTCACTGACTGGAAGGATATAGCTGTGCCCATGAGTAAGTGAGTAGACACTCAAGACAGCTCTTGGAGAAAGTGGAGCGTGTGGAGGAGGTTGATGTATCCATGTTAAGGAAGAAAGGCAGAGACTGAAAATATTCATCCTGAAAATATTCATTTGACATATTCATAATGAACAACTGTCCTGCAATGATACTAATGCTTAACAATACAGTTCAAAGCCCAACAAGGACAGTAGGAACATTGCCATCACCTTAAGAGGGAAGGAAGCATATTTAGATAATATAGGAACCAGTTAGAATTTTCCCTGAGGCTTAAATCCCATCATTATTTTCTGCCTAAAAATGTTTGAAGTTTTTCATCTTTTCCAATTCCCTTTTGGCAAACACCTCATCATGTTCTGTGCTGCCTGTTCCAACCAAAATTTACTACTTAAATATAAAAACTGTTCTCATGGTATTTTCTCCCAGGCCAAAAATCACATTTTTCTGGAAATCTTGCAAAAACCTAAATCTTGCAAGATTTCTAGCCTAATTATACTTCGATAAAGAAAACAGACCAACTTCTGATGATCTAGATTCCTGCAGTTTGGCAGTTCAGGTGTATCTACAGCTATAACAACCTTACATTTGTTATTTTGGTATTTTTTACATTCAGCTGCAACCATGACTACAGAAATTTTATGTTCCATACCACATCATTATCCAAAAGTCATGGCTATGAGCACAGCTTACAAGCTTAGGTGTAGCCATTACAGTTATGCCGTGTTAAAGTAATTTGTGCGTGCTCTATTTGCAGTAAATACCACTATGAAAAAAGAGTTAGCTCTAGATTGCAAGAAATCACACAATTCTTTTCTCTAACTATTCTTCAGTCTCTCCATAGAAGAATCAATTTTTAGCTAGTTGGCTGTCTTTTGAAAGGCTGCTAGAAGTATATATGCTTGTGGGACACAAAGAAGCAGAACAAACAAGGCAATGCTGGTTCTTGTTTTTCCAAGTAAAAGCTCCCATCCTACCAGAAAAGTCCACCCACCTTTCATTGGAGCTACCCTGAAAATGCACAGGAAATTTTGTAGCATGGGCTGAAACAGTGCAGAAGTCTTTGATAACGACTAGTAAAGGTCAGCCTGAGACTGCTCCTCTTCCTGAGCCATTCCACAGTTCAGAGGAAAAGTTCCCTTGACCACATCATTAGTAGATAGAACTGTATTAATCACCTCCAGGAGAGCCAGGCAAGTTGAACCAAACTTTCTAAACATGCATTGACTGTCAGATTTTTACTGCTCACGTACTGTAAAGTGCAGTCATAACACCCAAATATAAAATTTTCCATTGGGAGTACCTACTTGCATTTGACCTTTTGGAAAGTATCAAGCCACACACCTGGCTTCTGAAACTCTGAAAACAGCAGAAATCTTTGAATTATCAACCTCTCTTTCTCACCCTTGCCTGAAAACTGAATAGAAATAAGTTCTGTTAAGAAGCCACACCTGAGAATTTTAATGCTGAGTTTCAAGACACAGGGTAAAAATGGAAAGAAGCATCCAAACTACACATGTCAAACACCCCAGCTATTTGGTTGGTCTAGCAACAGCTGAAAGTGTCATGTATGGCTTGAAGACAGCCAGCTTGATGTAGCATAATTCTGTTTGTGTCAGGGTGACATACACGACCTCTAGAACATTATTTTTGCGTGTGCATAAACTTACTAGGAAAATCTCATAGTCAGAAATAAATAACTAAGAGTGAAAGACTTATGAAAAATTCTTTAAAGGAAGAATTTGTTTATAAAGGAACACAATGAATTCCTGTTAAAACATAGATAAATTCTTGTTAAGTAAAAGAAGATTCAGTGCTGTGATGCTCACTTGCACACTTTACTGTTACTTTACATTGCTGAGGGGCTGTTTTATATCATCCTTAAGTTGTTTAATCCCAAGAGTGTCAGGGACCAATGAGAGTGAGGGCTTATCCATGAGGGAGGAGAAGCTGGGGTCCTCCTCAGTTCTCTTACCGATGGGTGCTGTATGACAGGGTCTGCTGGTATCAAGGTCCATCACTGGCCCCAGACACAGCAACCAATGGACCACAGTCAGGGTCCATCCAGGAGGTCCAGTCTGGAGCAAAAAGGGGTGAGGACAGAGACAGGGCTGGAGACAAGGCTGCCTCATGGGTTTGAGGCCCATACATGAGGCAGGGATGGAGATCTCTGTGTAGCTCCAACCAGGTCTGGTGTCCCGGGCTGGGCTGAAATGGGATCCTGAGGCCATGGGCATGACTGGTGTGGACACCAGAATGGCTGGCTAGGGACAGTCAGGTCTGGTAGTACCCTTGGGGCCAATGGCACTGAACTGATTCTGCCTAAGGATATCTTTCATAAGCCGGAGTGTTTCAGACCCAGTAACCAAGGAGTAAAATATTTTCGTCCCTTTCATTAAAGGTTTTGGAACCCATTCATGTTTCTATACATTAATGTTTATTAATGAATATATACAAGAAGCCTGGCTTTCCTGGTGTAACCTTAAAACTGTTCATTTCTGTGCTGTGTCTATCCAAACATTTCCCAACATTTACCACTGCAAGTTTCATGATAACAATCAGTGTAGGGATATTGGCTATTCCTTGCCCAGCCCAATTACCCAAGGGAATTAAAGGAGAAAACAGAATCTGCTAGGATTTATTCAACAAAAAATGATCCTGAAAAATAGGTGACATTCTTTAATTTTGCCAGAGCTATGCTAGGTACTGAAAACGTTAAATTTATGACCTGCTTGAACTCCCCAGATTCCACGAACAATGAACCAATGAACAAATTCCATCTCAAAAAGAACTTACTCTTATGGTAAAGTAACAAGAGGAATACTGCTTCTCTAAACTTCTACTATGATTCTCTTTCCACATCAGCATGACTGAGAAAATCTTTCCTTCATTTGTCTCCATTCATACATATGAAACTCATGCTATTCTCTTGGGGGAATGGTAAGGCTGTATCACACATTCCCAACATGTTAAGGAAGGTACCAGACATAGCAGGATGGTCTCACTTCCACCCAGATAAACGTGAAAATCAGACATCTCCCATTCCACTGAGCAAGACCAAGCAATAGGACAAATACAATGTAGAAATGCCTGCTGAAGATAAAACTCACTTTTCTTGTCTTTTTATTGACCATCAAGTATGGGCTGAAAAACAGAATCCTTATGCTGCCCATTACTGGCTGAATGGCAGCAATTTAGGCAGTAATGACTGAATAGAATCCTTATACTGCCTGGATTTCAGGTCCAAGACCTGAGTCATACTGAACCTGAGAATCAACACAGTATTTGATTGCTTTATTTTTGCAGTTGTAAGAGTGTTATGTTTTGAACTGAACATTTTTTATTTTGAACTCAATTTCAAAATGATCTTTTCACTCCACGTAAGCAGGTCCATCAGCCTTTAGCTCCATGCAGGTGCTGTGCATAGCACTCTGGTGTGTAACAGCACATCTCCAAGGGATGCACAAATGGAGGCAACTCGCCTGCCCTGAGGCTCAGTCAGGAGTCATCCTGTTAACCAGAAGCCATTGTACTTTTCTACCTTTGAACTCCAGTTGTTTGTCAATTTCTCTCATAATAATTATATCCTCAGAAACCTTGGAAATCCCCAGCTCACGCATTTTCTCAGACTAAACAGTTATCCACTCTTTTATCTCCATTATTGCATTTATCGCCAATAGCATTTTTCACAGTCTGTATTAAGACAAACTAAGTCCCACCTCAGTCCCAGTTACTTTGATGTCAGTGAAGCCTGCCCCCTTCCCTAAAGCCAGCTTTGATTGTCATGAAAAATGACAAACATTCCTTGTTTTGTGGAAAATGGATGAACAAGTACAAAGGAACTAAAATTGCTGGGTTTGGCAAGGTAAGGATGGCTTGGAGAACCTATGGTGTAGGGGCTGTTGTAGACCTCCTTCCCCTTCTTATGTGCCCACAGGAGGGACAGGCTACAGAACAATCCTGGGGGCTTCCCTGCAGTAGCTGAATTAACAGGGAAAGGGTGGGAGATCTCTCCTGACATGGAAGCATCAAACTGTGTGGGGAATTTGCTCCTGAAAAGGTATATTCCTCAATTTCACTTCATTCATTTTTGTGCATCCAGAATCTGTTTTGTTATAGCCATAATGTCACACTGAGTCTTAACTCCTGGAAGAACAGAAGCATCTGTAACAATGATGTTATTTATTATGCAATAAGTGATGCTCTGTTCTGGGGATTTGCTCTGTTTTATTACTTTGTTTCATTCTGTAGGAAAATATTAATCTCCTCTCTGTGCGGATGAGCACTGATGAAAACAGGTGTTTGGTATTCCACTCAGCTTCCATTACAGTGGCTACCAACTCTCATGTCAGTACAGTCAGGCCAAAATATAAATATATAGAAGCAGAGTTAGAAAAAGCAAAACAAAGCCATCTATAACTAATTTTAGCATACATTCTGTTCTGCATGCTGACTGTTCAGGTATATTGTCAGGTTCACTAACAATTTAATCACTTCCCTCAGTAGAGGACATACCTTGTCAACCTGTGCTGCACAGGAGTAAGAGGAACTAGACCTGGCCTCCAGAGGTTCCTGCTGAGCACTCAGTCACCAGCTCTCAGCCAGCTCCTTAGGAGGGTAAGTTAGACAGCCTGGGTAGTTGACCAGACCTTACAGGGCAAATAATAACAATAGAAAACCAGCAACACCCAAATCCCCAATCAGCAAGACTGCTGCCCCTGGGCATCTCAGTAAAGCCCTGTGCTGAGCATTCTTCATAAGCTTTGGAGTGACTGTCCCTCTTGCTAAGCTATATGTTATGCACTGCTCTTCCTTCATGCACAGTAGTGATCCTTCAACACTCCACTTCCTGCAGCTGCGGGATGCAGTAAATTCTTGATGGTGCTAATCCCAAATTCTATGATTTAGGAATGGAAGAAGAAAATCCTCTGTCAAGGTGCAGTGACAGAGCCATCAATGCTCAGTCATGCCAAGCAGGGGAAATTACTACTTTGGCTCTCCCTCCATGCTTTTATAAATTGACCTACACTCACTGTCCCTGCAGATTTTAGCCCTAGTTGGGCACAGCAGACAGGTTACTTGTCCCCTGTTTCAAACATAAATAGTTGCGTGACCAGTTTTAAAACTCAGCAATCAAGGCTCAAACATTGCTCCAAATTTGGTCTGGCCTAGCTAGCCAAGCCCACCTGTACAGTAGCAGCTGCCAGCAGACACCCCTTGCCCTACACTGGCAGGGACTTCTGACCATCTCAAAGACTTAAGTGACTGCTCATTTCCTGTAAGAGGTACCAATGAGGCTTCAGTCACAGACATTACATTAAACAAAGAATACACTTACAATGGTGAGTTTGATGGAATTTTAATTAGTTTCCAGTGATTCTTACATACTGACAATCATGAACTTAAAAAAATAATGAGGTGAATACTAATTATTGCATCCCCAGTAAAAAGGCACTATGAGATAGGTTGAGTCACCTTGGTGCAATATACTGGAGTAGAATGAAATCAAGAAATAAAATATTTCTCTATTTTATTCTTTATATTCATAAAGATTGATTTGGCCTTACATTTTGGGGATATAATTATGGTCCTATTAAGAATATTTTTCAAGAAATAATTCCCTATGCAAGTAATCTAAGAAAATGCTATATATCATGTCTTCTTTTTCACGCATGTGAAGATCTAAAGTCCTTTAGCAAGTTAGGAGAAGAAGGGATCTGTCACTGCTGCAATTTGCAGATTTGTGACAACTGTCACATTTGCAATGGGAGCTCCAAGAGCCAGGAATGGAATGCTCACTGTGGTGGAAAGAAAAATTTAGCTGTGTCATCAGATGCTAACTTCCATTTTTTGCCACTCATAAAATGAGCATGGTGTTTGCTAGCTTAGACAAGAAAGCCTGAGATTTACAACCCCAAATTTCCTTAACAGTATTTTTGTTACCTCACATGGATATTGTGATGGTAAGCTTACTGCTCACTATATCAACTTGAAAAATTAAAAATAACCATATGTGGTATTAAGTTTATTATTAAAGAAATGTAAATATTAGGAGCTGGTTATGACAGCTTGCTGACATGTGGCAATCACGGCTCATTCAGGAAAGCAAAGGAAGCTGCCCTCAGGAGGGGTAATGATGCGGCATCCTGTTGACTCCAAACTAATATACAAAGTGGCATAGATTCAAATCAAAGAGGAAAGGATGGAGAACCTGGCACCCCTAAAAGCCTTCTGGACAAAGGTTTGTCTTTTTGGTATCACTATATACTTTTAAAAATAAACCAGAACTCTATGAAGAAGACGACACATGAGGGATAAGGACAGGTCTGCAAACCAAGGTTATTTTCACTTGTATGTAACATTAGTTAATCATCTCAACTAGGGACCAAGATAGCAAGAAAAGAAAAGAGTATAAACACTGATGCCCCATGTCTTTAAACTTCACTCACATGTTAAATCTTTTATCAAAGTGGAAATGGTTTATGTCATTTCCTGAAGAAATGCTTTCTAATACTGACAACTCGCTGTCGGCTGTCTCTCTCTGTTCATTCAGTTTTCATGAAATAATCCAGAGAAAAAACTCAAATACCTATCAGTAATCCAAAGGATCAAAAACTTGCTAAAAAGGACCAAAACATATGTGTAGAAGATTCTTTAATCCTTCTCAAGGGCTTATACATTTTGGATTTTCCTGATTAAGACATACAAGCTCTCTGCAACTGAAGTTTTCCATCAATTTCTCATTCAAAGACCAGTAATAGGTACTTATTCTTAGAGGCTCCAAATCTGGATTCAATCATTGAGCTGCCACCTGGAAGTCAGTAGTGAAATGCAACTGCACTTGGAGTTGAGGAGCAGGAAATAAGCTAGGGGTTTGAGTTAGGTTATCTAACCTGTTCTAAAAACTAATGAGTACCCTGCCTTTAATTTCTGAAGTGAAAACCAACTGACAGTGTCTCCGTCTTCAGAAAGTCAGTCTCCAAAACCTCTGTCAAGGGATTGCTAATAACATTTGGTTAGCTTAAAAAACCTTCCAGCTTCTGCCTTAAAATATGGATCTGTGATTTCAGACTGCACAGCCTTGTCCTACCCACATGTGGCAATTTGTATCAAACAGTTCACAATGTTTTTGCATTTAGGGATGATTAATAACAGTCCTTATTCCCAGTTGCAATCACGTACTTCTGTAACATGTTTTCTTTCAGCAGAAGCTGCTACTTACTAACGCACGAGTATGTCCTTGGGAAGAAAGCTCTTCCTGCTCCTCTGCATGGGACAACTCCTCATCTTTCATCACATATAGTTGACAATGCTCTCTCCTGTCAGCACAAGCAGCATTTGCCATCCAGTGCAGAAACTCTTCAAGGCTTAAGAATAATGATTTCCCTCCCCTACACACACACTAAGTTTTAGTGCAAACTTTAGAGTTTGCTATAGCCCCTGGAAAAGCAGGCTGTGCTGTCTACAAAATCAATTCAGCATTGTGTTTGCACAGAGCAAAGAACGAGCACTGCTTGAAAAGGGCTGCTCTCTTTTGGCAACAACAGTGTGTGTCAGACAGCAGCCAGAAGGAGAGATCTTAATTCTCTGCTCTTAGCAATGAGAAATGGAGGTAAGTCCAGGAGGCAAAAGCTAGAAGTGAAGCCAGGACAAGGCAGCAAGCAGGGGACAGCAGCTGCATGGCAGAGCCTGCAGGAAGGAAGCTGGCTGTCTTCGAGGACCAGGCTTTTTTCCAGTTGTTTTCTTTTTCCTGCTGATTAGGTCTCCACAGAGCAGACAGGTAGATCTGGGCTCACTTCCACAGTCTTCCTCTTTGAAAGAAAAGTCTCACTAACCTTCCTGGTCTGCAATAGTAGACAGCTGCGGGATGCAGACCAGGGTGCAGGCTTGTTGGATGTACACAGCATATTTGGCACTGCCTTCTTCTCCTGCAAAGTTTCTGTAAATCCACTATACCATGGGCACTGCCTGCATGTAGTCTTCGATTCTGCAGTACAAACAAAGCACTCTTTATTCACATGGAGAAGGAAAGTGAGCCACTGGCTGAGAATGATCATATGGTCCAATGCCTGTAGCAGCTCTCATCTCATACATCGGCTCCTTTGCACCCTGTATAAGGACCTCAGGGGGCAGGCTTCCCAGTGAGAAACACACCACATCTATGGTAACATGTACAGAGTTCAGATTTAAAGTCAGAAGGAATGGGCACTAAGTCTTAATTGAGGAAGAGGAGAAATATGAGAGAGGATCCACAAATTGATGGGGTTCTCAAATGCATGTATTTAGCCCAGCTTATACATTCAGGGTCAAAGATAACAGATGATGCAAAGTTTGGATTCTGAACTCCCAACACATGCAATATTTCAGCTACTCAGACTCATTTTTCATTTGAATTCCTCTCTATTTTATGTCATTTCCTGAAAATGACAGCTTTGGTAATGTTGGGGAGCAAATATTATTTTAGCTGTTCTTTTCAGCCTATCAGGAAGGTTATGTTAAATTAAAATACAATGACTTAAGTTAAGATTGATCTTTACCCAATGAACTCAAAGCATTTCTCACCAATATGCTGAAGAAGCAGTTAATTCTATCATTTGTATCTAAGGGAAGAGCTAAAATCTCATCCATATATGGTAGAGTTCCCAAAATGCGTCTTCTTATTGTTTCCAATAGTGTTACCATGTGAATGCAGACACATATTCACCAAAAAGGGGATGAACTGAAGAGAAGATGCTATCAGAACAAGGAGGGCTAAACAGACAAAGCCAAACCAAATGGAGTTTTATTTCTAAAAATAAATTATGGTGGTATTTCGACTTTCAAATAAGGAAGAGAAAGTTCTATACTACAGCAACAGGTATTTTGATGCTTGGCATTATTATCATGTTCAATAGCAAAGAGTTGGGATAAAATAATAACTACCATTGGTTTCTGTCAAGAATCCAGATGTGCTCTACAAATATTAACAAAACAACTTTCACAATATCTGAGAGACACAGGAGTACCATTACAGGAATAACTTTAATACAAACAAGTTTAACTGGATGCCCAACCATAGAAACATAAAGATAGCTTTACAGCTAACACAAATGTTCCATATGGCATAATTTATACAGCAAAAATATACCCTCTGCATTTCTTAATTCACTGTAACCATGTGCTTTCAGAACGGCTTTCTCCTGTCTTCTGTGACAGCAAAAGGTGCTATATAGTACAGAACACTACCTAGGGCAATATTTTCAAGGTTATTAAACAACAATATCTCATTATTAGATTTGTGATTTGGGGTGATAGAATATGACATAAGTTTGATGCATGTTTTCCTACAGATCAAAGTGCTGTAGTATGTAATATATCATGCAAAACTAAATATGTCCCACTTATCTCTGAAAAATCCATGAAAAAGCAATCTCTTGCCTTTTGTGAATTTGGCATTAGTATGTAGTAGTGTGCATGCATTGCTAGCTGAACTTAAGAGACCTGGAGGTTGTGGGAAAAAATGTGTTTGGCCAAACCCTGGAGCCATCAAACAGTGGGTTCATAATGTGCAATACAGCACAGTGGTAGCATCTTGAATGTGGATTTCTGAAGCATTGCATACTACTAGCTTTGTTGAGACTTAACACTCAGAATATGATTTTTATGCCTTTGCCAGGGGAGGTAATAGCAAGCAAATGTAAGAACAGCCATCCCAGTTGAGATCAAAGCACTGCTTAACAGAGATCTAAGTTGAAAACTCAACCATAGAGGGATAAGCATGGCTGTGCTGTCTGATTCAAGGCACTGTAGTGGCAAAGGAGAAGTCCTGCTGTGCTCTGTATTGGGTACCTCAGGCTGTCTTTCTTCTGAATCCAAGCCCTGTTGCTGAGGTTCTGACTGCGCTTGTCCCCCTCATGCTTTTTGACACCTGTCCTTTTCTGATGCCCGCCAAGGCCCTAGACATCATCATCCATGCTGTCCTAGTCCCAGCCGAGCTGGCCACCCACAACAGTGGAAAAAAGCATGAGGGGGAAAAGAGCATGACAAGGGGAGACATCAGCAACTGTGGATACAATTTCTGTTCCCTTGTCCTGCCATGTCTCCAAGTAGAGCACCCTGGCAGCATCCACTGGTTCCTCCAACATTTTCATGGAGTAATGGACACCGTTGGAGGTCTCAGCTAAGCACTTGCTCTGGCTATTTTGAACTTTTAATTCTTTAATCCTTCATCCTATCCTTTTTCCACTTATCTCCTGTAAGCTCGCTTGTGCTTTTTCCTGAGCTTGCAGTCTCTACTTCTCCCTTTTTGGTATTTCTTTACCCTTTTCCGATCCTGGGGGACTTCTTCCTCTGTGTAAGGGAAAGCCAGTAGCCTGCAGCAGATGTAGGAAGAATACAAGAGTGGGGCCATTATGCCATGACATGTCTTCAAAACGTCCTCCTAGCCTCCAGCATTTTGTGGCTCAGAGACTCACTGAGCAGGAAGACATACCTTTTTATTCGATAGAGATTGACAGATTCAGTTTCCATTCACTTGTCCAAAAAGATGCTTTATCAGCACTAGTTGAACTGTAGCCACACCAAAGTAGGGGTTCCTGCATACATGCAGTGTATGAGTGTGTAGCATCTAGTTCTCTTTGCCAATAAATTCTTAGCTGCTCTCAGATCCTTCAGGAAGATTTTAAAACTTTAAACCATGCTTTATAAAATCACGTCTATTAAAGAAATATTTTTGTTACTTCTGACATTTTTCACTGGTTTAGAAGACGAATATGCATGGGCTTGTTTTAGAGTCGGGAGCTTGAGTCACCAGTGGTAACAGTAATGGTTAGATTTCTGGCTGGCCAGAATGCCTGGCAGTCTTTTTACATTTGGCATTTTGTCCCTGACCATATTAATTCCCAGAATAATGGCGGATATTCACTGTTCCAGAATATCAGAGAAGTACAACCTTGCTGAGATTAAAGCTTCCATTCCCCACTGTAAATCCTACTGAAAGATGAGACTTAGTTATGTATTAGTTACAGACCACAGTTTATGTAGTCCTGCCCCACTGATCAGCAACTGCCCTGAGCTGCACTGAAGTCACTTGCCATTCATTTTTTTGCAGCAGCATTCCAATGAATGCAATTTTATCTTTTTTTTTTTTTTTCAAATTGTAACCATGCTTTGTGGGTTTGCACTGATAAGTCTGAGATAACATAAAATGCCATTTTATGCTGCAGTATTTCCAGTTTGTCAGTGGCAACAACTAATATTCTAATTGAAATACTGAAGTATAGGGGAGGATCTCCAAGTGACAATGCTGTAAAAGAAGTGTAGACACACAGTAATCCTTTCAGAACATGGTGCCCAGAAAAGCTCTTGCTGTGTTTTCTCAGCAATTTTGCAAATGTACACAAAGCCCGATTCACAGGATACTGAAGCATCTGAAATACCACCTGACCAGGGGTGGTGGGATCTTGTGCCCTCTGACAATCTGTCCTCAATGCTCTGTTATCTAGTATTATAACACAAGATGAAACATATCTACTTTGACAGTCAATTACAGCTTTGTGGTGCCTTACATCCCCCTTTGCCTCAGGGGCATCACAAGGATCACCATGTGCTCAAGCATTAATTATTTTGGTTTTTTTTTTCACAGTGAGAAAGTGAGATAAAATAGGAGTTATCATCTTCAGCTGAAACACTTTTTTATCGAACACTGGTTCTAGAGGAACAGACATATCTAATGTACCTGTAATTACTGCTATAGATAAAGACAGACTCCCTTAAACCATGTATTTGCCTCTGAGAGTCTTTTATTCCCTTCCTACCAGCTATTTCTTCATTTCTGCATATTATTACCATGAATTAATGAAGGGCAATGCATAACGCTTTGCACAACAATGTTTTCTTTTTTCCTTAATAAAATCTGCAGAAGATTTCAGCAAGAAACCTGTAAGTATCTTGACTTGCTTTGGCTAACATGCTGGTTTTTCCTAACATGTTAAAATTATCTGGATAAACTTCCTCGATGCTTTTGCTAAAAAGAATTCCAGGGGAGATTCAGGAAACTCAGTCAGTGAGTTGTCTGTTGCTGCAGAGCTATGTTTGTAGAACCAGCAGAAGCATTAGTGCACATATAAATAAATGACACACTCCAGAGGATGAACGCCTTCTTTTTAAAAGAAGTCACGTCTCATAAATCTCTTGGAACACTTTGAAAATGCAGTCAGGTACGTGTCTGTTTTAGTCTTCCAGGATTTCCAGAAAGCTCTTGAGGAAATGAGGCAGCCTTTGCATAAAAGGGCCATAGATAATTAGGTAATATATGTGGGTAGGAGAAAAAGGTAAATTTTAGCTGTGGAGGAACGACACTGACAGCACGTTCTGGTGAAATGTTATAAGGCTGATGTGATGAGATCTGCTGCGCAGCACAGTTAAAAAAAAAAATAGAAGGGCGCAAACAGCAATGTAAGAAAGTCTTCCAATTATGTCAGTTTATACAGGATGGGAAGAATGAATTGCATGTAGCCCTTACTGATCTGAGTGACTGGAATTTCAAATGATGGATGAAATTCAGTGGAAGATCTATATTAAGTGGTATTCATGGAAATATGCACTCCCAATTTAAATATTAACTGATAGATTCTGAACAAACTATTATAGCTCAAAAATGAGAGTTCAGTTATTATTGTGTGAATGCATCAGCTCAATATCAATCAGAAAGCAAGTCTAGTGTTGAGAATTATTAAGAAAGACTGTATCACTGTGTCACTGAATACTTCCATGGCACACCTCAATCATGAATATGGTGCACAGTTCTGCTCTGTCAACTCACAAAGGATAAAACAAAACTAGGAGAGGTCTAGTGAAAGCCAGCAAGGCATGGAAATGCTTCCCTGCTAAAACCAGGACTCTTCAGTTTGGAAAAGAGATAACAAGAGAGAGATATGACTGAGTCTTGCAACATTATGAGCAGCCTGGAGGTGGTGAGGGCTAAGTGGCTGTTTAATAGTTCTTCCAAAAGAATAGTTGAACATTGTGTCCAATTCAAAGTACGAGGTTCCAAATAAAAGGTAAAGGCAGTAGCTCCTCATCCAGTGTAAAGTTAAAGTTGCAAGAAATCCTTTGCCAGGGAGTAAAATGGATACTGGTACTGTACATGGATTCAAAAAGCAGCAATACTTTCGTAGAAGAGTATCCATCAAGGATTATCATATACAAAGCTTGAGACATTTGTATCTGGAAGCCAACAAACTGCAAACTGTGAAAGGATGAGAAAGTATTCTGGGCTCACATTGCAATATGAGTGCTCTGCCATACTCTTTCATAGGTATTAGCTGTTAGACTGGTCATACCTTTGGTGTAGCCCTGCAGAGCTGTTACACCATTGTCTGTCCTGGCAGCCATGAGGATGGCCCCTTACAAATGTTTCTCTAAGGGTATCACAATGTTTTCCCTCTTATTCCTTTGTTTCAGTTTTGTATCACAAAGCAGAACAGAATACAAATCAATCAGCAAAATGCTGTTTTGGCTTTTTAGTATAGAATAGATAATTTCAAAATTGTTAATCTCCACTTTCCTCAGTGTATCTGAAATGCCAAAAGCTCTGTGGTTCTGCAAAAGCAGGGTCACTCATTAGCCACACGTTGGCTTTCTCCACTGTGCAATTCTGCACTGTTTGTGTATGCAGCACACAAACTATGCACAGCAGGTGTTGTGTTAAGCTCTTTTCTAATATGTTTGGATGAGCTGCTTCTAATTAGTTATCCTTGCAAACAGAGTGAGAAAACGTGGTAAATATGGTCATGCAGGCTGTCTACCTAATAGCCCAATTAAGTCATTGTTCTGTGGGGTCTGGCTAGAAGTTGCTTCCACGTGTGAAACAGAAGCAGGCTATGTATGCTTTTTTAAGGACAGTCCATCTTCTTCTGCAAAGAAGTATAATGATGGCTCAGGCATTCATGTGCAGACTGCTGTATATTTTACATGTACAGTTAATTTTTATTTGTTACATAAAATATTTGTTATCACTCATTAATGTCAGAGCTGCAGCTGGATGTATTGAACAGTAGTATAAAGGCTACCCTAAAATGTGAAGCTCTGAGCATTTCGGGTATCAAGCCCTCAGCTAAAAGATTCAGCCAATATACTCTGGATCAATCTGAAAGCTCAAGGGTGAACACAGTTAATGAATACTGATTAAGTTGCCCAACACAAAATATCTTCATTGACATGGAGTTTATTGTCCTTATTAAGTTTCTTGTAACACAGTTCTCATATGCATCAGACTGTTTCTCTAGAGAACTTACTGGCAAGCTCCTGCTCATGAGTAAGCTGAATCAGCATTATTAATGCTAGAAAATGATCTCAATGTTCTCATTTAAATGATAACCCATTTAAAGCTCTTCAGTCTGTAATTTAGATAAATGCAGATAAACGGAAAGCATATGTCCAATCTCCAGCTGATGTTAGCCTCAGTATCACACATGAGATACTGTCAATCTGTGATCTGCTGTGCTGCTGGAGCTGCAGAAACCTAGCTGCAGCTCAAGCTGAATTCGCACCTGCTTGAAACCTTGCTAAGCTCTACTGGTGCCACAGATTGCTGCAGTTTGTAACCCTGGGGGGCTGCACTGATGCAGTTGTGCCAGATGGTGGCTATGTATAGCAGGGAGAAAGCTGACGTGGCATCTGGTTTGAGCTACTAAGCCCCTAAATATGCTTTACTTTAAAATAAATATCTGATATGAATAACATCTAAATTGAGGGTCTTATCCAAACACAGTATCAAATGATGGTTTAATCCTATGGCTATTCTCAATTACTGAAAATTCAGGGTACATCCTTGTCTGAGATGCTATACTGGAAACTCTAAGGTTCCTTTTGTAACCCCTGAGACAAGATAGCTCCAGGCAGAGAAGCTTTAAAATAGCAACTCTAAAATTGCCAAAAGCGTACTATTGCTAGCTGGCTTTACTTGAGTCTATAAAAGCAGTGATGACCCAGCTTGTGGCTTGGCAGAATTTTAGGCAACATGGCAGACAATAGAGGAAACTCTGCCAATACTAATATCACATTTCTAAGAACTGTCCAAGCAATATTAGTTCAAATTAATTACATGGGATAAATGAAAGTTTACCTAATAAGTACCATTCATTTTCCTGAAAGCAGCAATGAATTAAAAAGGGACTAGTAGAAGCTATGTTGAATTTTAAAAAGTTCACAATGCTAAATCCTCCCCTTCCATTCAACTGAAGCTGATGGGATCTCCCCAGTGTAAAGCAAAATAGATGTGATGTGGTGGAGAAGGAACAAGTCACATTCATTTGTACAAAACTTTCACTTCAGACTAAATGAGTGTGGGAATTCCTATTTTCTTCCATCAGAAGAAAATAGAGATTTCTTTCTTCTTTCTCCCTCCCTCCCTCCCTCCCTCCCTCCCTCCCTCTCTCCCTCCTTCCCTTCCTTCCTTCCTTCCTTCCTTCCTTCCTTCCTTCCTTCCTTCCTTCCTTCCTTCCTTCCTTCCTTCCTTCCTTCCTTCCTTCCTTCCTTCCTTCCTTCCTTCCTTCCTTCCTTCCTTCCTTCCTTCCTTCCTTCCTTCCTTCCTTCTTTCTTTCTTTCTTTCTTTCTTTCTTTCTTTCTTTCTTTCTTTTTCTTTCTTTCTTTCTTTCTTTCTTTCTTTCTTTCTTTCTTTCTTTCTTTCTTTCTTTCTTTCTTTCTTTCTTTCTTTCTTTCTTTCTTTCTTTCTTTCTTTCTTTCTTTCTTTCTTTCTTTCTTCCTTCCTTCCTTCCTTCCTTCCTTCCTTCCTTCCTTCCTTCCTTCCTTCCTTCCTTCCTTCCTTCCTTCCTTCCTTCCTTCCTTCCTTTCTTTCCTTTTCCTTTTCCTTTTCCTTTTCCTTTTCCTTTTCCTTTTCCTTTTCCTTTTCCTTTTCCTTTTCCTTTTCCTTTTCCTTTTCCTTTTCCTTTTCCTTTTCCTTGTCTTTCTTTCCTGGATCTCACCCAGAAGTGCCTACATGAAGAAACGTTATTGTTAAAAGAGACCTGCTGATATGTCATATGCATGGACCATTTTGCATGCTCCTCCTTCCCTCCTGGACTTAAACACCAGGCTTGGGGCTGCACTGCTGAAATGCTTAGCTTTATTTGCTTTTTAGTTTTAAACTATTTGTGAAGAAGTATCTTGGTGTGGCATATTCTACTTCAGAGGCTTAGTCATTGCACTCTGTGATACAGCAGCTAAAGGTTTTAAGATTGTCCCTTAACCAGACAAAATTGAGGAATTGCCTTTGTGCTCATAAACCTACGCAAAATTTTGTGCTACTAAATAGGGAAATTACAAGATTAACACAATTCAAAGTCCCAGTGCAAATGCCATTCAAAAGTAGAGATTTAAGTTCATATCTGTTCTGAGAAGCATGAAGTCAGAATTCATGCAGTATGAACTCTGTTCCTGTTGGTTATGAATTCTCTTGTACAAACAGCTATTTAAGATACATAAGACAGTGGAATATTCCGATTAAAATTTGAAACTTTAGGGAACTGAATTGCTCTCTGAAGACAATTTCTTTACAGGGGTTTACTGTAATGCATGGACTTTTCATTATACATCTGAGAAGATAAATTTCGTTTCCTTGTCTGCAGCTAATGGCTTCCTGCCAGTGCTCATGGTATTTCTAACATATTTAAAATACCAATTATCTGAAGTAATGGTGACCTTCTGCCCTTTAAAATTTTCATCCTTGTGCATACGGAGTGAAGTTAAAAAGCAGATGGTGAAACTGGGAAACTGAATGACTGAATGCTGCTACTTCTACTTACCTGGCCATAACTTGTCTAATGCTACTCACAGGGCTTTCTGCTAAATTTTGGGGAGGGGGGAAGGGAAGTGGGGTGTCATTTTTTTTTTTTTTTCCTTTCATCTGGAATCTGTATTTTGCTTAAAGAAGAAACCTAGGGAGTTGTAAATCAACACAGTCCATGTTTCCTTAAGACATACACAGTATACAGTGTGCTGCAGTTCCTGCTGGAAGTCTCTTAAACTAACAAGCCATTTGAGTCAATCATTGTAATAGCTCAAGGGAAGTGCATGGCCTGCACAGTCCTTCCGTTTTCCTGTGGAGTCATTCGTCTTTTACAATTGAGCTTTTGGCACCCAGGACACTTCCAGACAAGTAAACCCGTTTTCTAGGAAAACACTTATTCATTCTTATATTCTCCTTTCACTTGATGGCATTCAAAATGATGTGCCTACTTACTGTCAAGTATACATTATTTTTGTGTTTACCAAATAGAACTACTTGAAGTAAATCAGCATGTGATTAAAGATGTAGATATGCACTCCCTCATATGTAAAATGGCTTTAGCTGCATTGCCCTGACATCATTTACTTGCTGAGCATTCCTGTGTTTCTATCTCTGCATAGGGAAACAGACTGGTATAAGAACAAGAGGATATGAGGACCACTGGAGTAAGATGAACTCAGTGCTAATGACCTTGTTAGTGTACTCAGTTCACTGCGGGTCTCAGATACTGACAGATCACTGAATTGAAGAACCTGCAGGCAACTGAGCAGTGTCACTTGAAAGCTCAGATCCCAGTATGCAATCATTCACACACAGACTATGCTGAAGACCACCTTACATACATCTTGGTCACAACTTTGTGCCATTTTCTTCCTGGTGAACGAGATAGTGACTATTTCAGCCTACTGTATTAAGGACAAAGTTAAATTTGCCATGTAGGAAACACTGAGGAAAGCAAAGGAACAGGAATAATTTAAAGATGGCTACTTAAGCTTTTGGGGAATGCTATCTCCACATGAGGTGAACTGTCATCCTTCCCCTTACCGTGTCTATGCAGGATATATATTCACCAACTGCAACTACTTGTGGACTGGGTCTATCAATAGTCACTGTATAACAAGGCACAGAAAAACCTCATAAAAAAACTAAATGGAGTGTTGTGGTTTCCAGTAATGTTCGTAAGGTCTTGTTCTTCAAAACACTTACCATTGTCCATTAAAAAAATCTAAGCTTAGTTCTAGTTTTTCTTACTAGTAAATATCTTAAGGCTTTACTCCATGGAGAGAGCATTTTAGTTTTAATATCACATTTCAACAAGAGTGATAAGTAAATTCTTTAAAGCAAGCTAAGCAATAAGAAACAGGACCTCTGCAGCATTCATTGCCTCCTTGTTTCCTCTTCGGGGTACCTGAGGTTCTACATATTGACAAGTTCAGTGACTACTATTTTATTATTTCAGGTGAAACTGATTTTCTGTTGAGCTTTTCTAGCTCAGCCTTATTCCAGTGCTACAAACCTAAAGAAAATGTAACAAAACCAGGATCAGGAGAAATATAAGAAAAGAAGTCCTGACACTAAGCAAAATATATCAGATTACTCTTACTGCAATTTTGTTTGCAAGTGCCATTACACTGGAGTTCACTTTTATGTGTCACAGTGATTAAGTTTTGTAGATTTCAATTCACCAACCAGAATGAATTTACTGTTCTCATTCCTATTCATGGCTTTCAGACTTCAAATCATGCGTGTAGCTCTTGCTTTCCAAGTCAAAATTCCATTTTCAAAAGTACTAAAGCAGGTCTGGCAACAGCATCCTCCACAGTAATATAGTCTTACCTATTACGGCTTTTTTCTCGCAGTTGTAGTATCTCACTGCTTAGTGTTCATTGTTAATACACTGTGACTCTACTGATATTGAGGAGGACCTGCCTGCCAATGTAAGTTCGTTTAAGAATAAGCCTCTTAATACTGTCAAATACAAAAATCAAACATATTTTTCACTTAATGATGTATTCAGATATATTTTTTTTCCACTTATCTTGCTTTTATCATAAAATGCCTTGTGTTTAAGTCCAGCATAACAAGAAGAACTAAGAGAAAACAAATTGGTATCCTAGATACAGAGACTTTAACACTTTATTAATTGTTCTTTGATGTTCTTGGGTTAAGGAAAGTAGGTAAGATTCACACCACCTAATTGTTACATCACAGACCACCATTATGACTCAGTTATGTTTTGGACTGTATGAGAGTAGTAAAACTCACTACACACTGTAGATAGCTTTGTGCTGTGTTACATCAAAAGTTTTGTTAGATTTATTTGCAAATACACCTCTTACCGAAATAATTTTTCTTTGTAAACCTCATTTTGAAGGTGAAAGCATTGATCCTACACTATTCCTAAATACTTGAATGCTTTCTTTTCCTTGTTAGCCATCCAGCCAGGCAGGGACCAGTCTGTGTCCTTGTACCAGAGCTTCCTATTCAAAAGCAAGAATTGATGTTTGTCCTTGATGAATTTCAGCTGGTTTCTGCTGGCCCATTCCTCCAACCTGTCGAGGTCCCGATGAATGGCATCTCTGACCATGAGAGTATCAGCAATTTTAGCCCTGTTTGGTGTAATTTACAAATTGGATGAAAGTATAGTTAGGCCACTGATAAAGATGTTAAGCACGATAGGTTGCAGGAAAAGCCCCATAGTGATCCACTTCTTGCTGGCTTGCAAAGTATGACCCTTTAGCTCCTACCCTTATAAGCCTAATGAATGAATTTTTAGATGGATGATTATCTATCCATCCATCCAAACTGTAACATCCTAACTTGGATAGTTTGGATGGATACAAGAATATTGTTGTAAAACTGTTGAATACCTTGCTGAAGTCAAGATAAATTACATGAAGTGCTCTGCGTTTGTCCAGAAACTGAGATCCTGGTCACAGGAAGAAATCAGGTGGGTCAGGAATAATTTACCCTAGGCAAATCCATGCTTAATCACCTTCCCAGGGACCATCAAAGTGAGACCAATTTGCCTGTAGCTCTTTAGGTTGACTTTGTGGCTTTTTTTTCTGAAGGTGCATATGCCTTTCTTTAGCCATCAAGCACCTCCTCTGGATATCCAGGTGTACAGCTCTAGATAGGCCATGAGAGGGAGGCCTTGCCAGGTACTGTCCTTGCTCTGTCTTCCCTTCAGACGCTTTGTTTGGATGAGCAAAGTTCACTTGGAACAGAAAACAGCACATTGCTTTGGGTTTCCTTTTTTAACACAGTGGTAAACTTCCATCGAGCAGAGAGGAAACCGAAATTCTGCTGCTGTCAGCACAGGCAGCACACATTGAGTGATGGCCTTTATGTGTGTGCCCACAAGCACTTACGGGTACAATTTTGGAGCTTTGCTGTAGAACCAGGGAAAAGTAAGGGGTATGAGTCTGGATTGGAGCTGCTACTTTAAAGTGGGTGCCAAAATTCCCCATTCTAACCTTCTGCATCAAGCTGAAAAAACTTGAGAAACTTTCTTCAGTGACCTCTACAGAGGAAAAAAAAAAAAGCTCTAAATTTTCCCTCTGTTTATTTATATTTGGTCAGAGCATATGGCAGTGTTTTTTCACACTTGAATTGATTATTCAAAAATGGCTCAACAGATTTTACTCAGATGTCCAACGTCATCACCTTTTGGCTGAGGTCGACTGTGGAAAATTGAAGCCAAAGGAATTTGAATTATGAGCAATAGGAAAAGGGATAGGGAGGTAGGAGAGCAGCTGGATTTCAAACTGTAATTCTAACTACATCACAAAAAGCCTCACAACTGTTTTTCTGTTCTAATTCCAGATGACGGAACAGCAGGTATTTCTATAGGTAACTTGGGCAGGATTTTTCAAAGTTGCAAGGGGAAGCCACCTGCAAACATCAAAACATCAGACTGTTTTGCTTGTGTGTAACTAATCACTTAGGGGAAAGGAAGGGGAAAATTAAATCTTTTGAGGTGGTTGACTTAATAAGCAGATGCAGAAAATTCATATGACTCATGAGTTGGAGCAAATGGTATCATCTAGCTAACTGTATTTACAAAGGTCTGCTGAGAAGGGAAGGCTGGGGATGTTGCATGGTATGGGTTAGCTCAGTGACAATACATGGAGTGATGACAGGGCTGATGCCATACTGAAGTGAAAATTTACCCTACAGAATACCAGATTGACTTTTGAGAATAAATAACTAAAGGGGAGGGAAAGCCACCTTGTCTGTGAGTGTTCCAGTGTGGGCTGAAGTGTGCTGCTTCACAAATGTTCCGGATTTTAGTGTGAAGAAAGAAGATGGCATGAACACAGGTGAATATGCATAGGGACAGCAAAGCAAGCACTAATGTATCTCCATAAAAGCTGCAGCACACTGTCTCTCTGGTGGTGTCTCCACAACTAGCATTCAATACCTGGTGATACGTAAATTACCTCTGATAACTAAAACCAGCTACCTTCCCCTTCTGCCTCAGTAAATCTCAGACTTGCTGTTGCTTAAAAAAGCTTCTTAGCAGCTGTCTGTATGAATTCGAAGGACAGCTTGGAAAGCTGAACTTGAGCATTTTCTGAAACAGTACTGGCAGGCAGCCTGCAACAATAGCTCAGCTAAGTGTGATATGCTCAGTTGTGTGTTTGGGTCCCAGAGACAGGCCAGGGTGGATTTTCTCATTGAACAGAACATGAGCCTTACCACTTCTTCCCTTGGGGAATTTCATCCCTTCTGCTTATGGAACAAAAACCATCAGCACTTTTTGGGTATAGACACAAATGAAAAAGGCAGTATAAATAAAAGCATGAGAGCCTAATGACTTAATCCAGTGAGACTGCTGTAAAACTGTACCAGGAGTGCTAGCATTCAGATAAATCCAGAGGGATGTTTTTTAGGAACAGGGAGGCAGGAACTTCAGCTTAACCAAGTACTGCCTCCAAGGAAAGTTGTGAAAGCAGCACAAATGCTCAGGTCAGGAAAAAAGGGATGAAAAAAAGATGCAATTTCTGTCCAAGCTCAGTGAGGTTTGACCTATGGCAGCAGTTCAGTCTTGAAGGGTGCTCATTCAAAAACATAGGTGGTTAATTTGGAATGTGATCCAGGGGAAATTCAAGTTTCCTGTAGACTAGACATTTAAATACATTTCTGAAGCATTGCAGTGACTTCTAGCTAGTGAAATTTTATGTAAGCTTTTCTATACAAATACACATTAATGAAATGCATATGCACATAAACACAACAAAATTCAAAGAATGTCTTCTCTTGCAACAAAATACAGTTTTCAAGCTAAACTGAAATTGAAACTTCTATTTCCATTTTAAAAAGAACATTTCATAAAAACCCAAACCAAACCAAACCCAAAACTAAAACAGCAGCAGAAGAAAATAAAACTTCAACTTTTTCCAGAGAAAGCATTTTCAAATGTGAGGACAGGCATCAGTGTATATAAATGTCACAACTTGTTTCTACTTTTGTGCACTTTAGGCATTATAAAAAAACCAGCATGCTAGATACAGGGTAAAAAAAGCATAATTTGTCATGTTGAGACCAGGATGTTCCTGAAAAATTGTTTATTCCCATTTCATAGTGTCATTTCCAACATCAGTTACATCTGCACCTTCTGGAGATATGTAGTGGGAGAAATCAGAGGAAAAGGCTAGACCTACTTTATCTGTTCTGGTCCGAGACAGCTGAATACTCAAGTGCCTGTTAGTTTGGAATTGCCATGGCCCAGAATAAGCTCAGTGCAAAAAAAGCCCTGGTCCATATATGCAACATATAGTCAGAGCAGCTGTGTGGTCCTCTGCTCTGTTGTTCAATGCCTCTTGAGGACATTTTCAGCTTACGAATCACAGTGTTTGTGCAAGCACTTAGTGTTGTATTTTGCACATATTCTGTCTTGTCTAGGCTGTTTCCTACTATACTTCATCACTCTGAAACTCAATAACCTAATGCTTGCATATAATTGCAGTTAAGGCCATTGTATTTGCTTGAGAAAACAAATCCACCCTATGCTTGCTGAGAACTTGTGGAGTCCTCATCACAGCACAGTTACATACTTTTTTTTTTTTATCATAGAGACATCTAAATATACATTTCTTTTACACCACAAGTAAAACTTATTCTACCCTAGAGCGGGCAGAGAAAACACAGAAAGGTAGCAGACTGCATTGTTGTACTATCAAAGTTTAGCAGAACACAAACATTATAATTTATCTCTTATATGTTGAAAACAACTAAAAAGCAGCTTGATTGAAAGCCTTCCACGTTTTCTGTCACTGGGCTTGTGATGGGTTTGAAGTTATTATGTCAATTTCCCTGTAAGGATCATGGCCTACTACTTCTCTGGCCCTTTTGGATTAAGATTTCATGAATGCCAATCTCCTTAGAGCTTGTTTTTTCCACTGGAAGGAATTCAGAGCTCTAAAGTTTCACCACACTTCTTCTACAAATAGATCATATAGAACATGCAGTAACTTGCTCAATTTTCGTTTTTATTTTAATGTTTTCATATGAAATAATAATGTCTAAAGTAAAATTTACCACTTGATTGCTATGAAGGACAGTCATTGAACATGCTTTAAATCAAAATATCCAGCACCACTTTTCCAAGAACAAATATTTCCAAAGAGGCATGGAATTTTCCTAGAATTTCCAGTGACTCACCAGGTCCGCCCCTTTAGCAGATGCAAATCAGCATAGCAGTAATAAGTAAGGTTATGCCATCTTCATCAGCTGAAGATGTATCTCACTGCACAGCACTGGGAAATTTGATGAGGGCATACCCATTTTATGATCTTTGATCTTCCTAAAGGATCACATGGTCTGCTACTGGTGTTCTTTTGCTACTCTTTTGTTTGTGAGTTTACTTGAAATCTGTAGCATCAGAAGACCAAAGACCAATCTGAAGCAAACAGAAGACCAAAGACTGAAGCAGTTCTCTGTTAGCTGCTTTGTAGATGATTATAAACCAGACCAGAACGCTTTTCAAGAAATGTGCATTGGAATAATGGGGGTTTCCAATTTGAAAACAATGACATGTTCTGGACCAGGTCTCTTTCCAGAAATTGAACAGTAAGTTACAAAATAGGCTAGTTCTGAAGCATTTTGGAATGACAACAGTTTAAGATTTTTGTGGTGAAACATAACCTTTGAAACTGTTATTCCACAGACAAATAGCAAGCTCTGTCCTTCTTCACACAAACACAAGATTTGATTGCATCTGTAAAAACTGCCCCCAAAGCATTTCCTTTGGCTGATGTGGAATGCTGACTATTCATTATGTGAGACACAGAAAGACTTTTTTTTGGCCCCTATGAACTTCTGAAGCTTTGGGGGCCAACAGCTGCTTATCTTGCGAACAGAATTTCCTGTTAGTATCCTTCCAGCCTATTTGTTCACTAGAACACAACAAATGTCAACAAAAATAACACACTACGTTCCAATTTTTAAAGACAATTGAGAAATTTCAGATGTTTCACACTTCCCAAATAGACCCCTGTTCTATTAGTGAATGTACTATTATGCCCTTGCTCAGATCTCATTTCATTCTGGTGACAGAGTAAAATTATAAAGTTGTTGAGGGACTGACTATAAACACAATATTCTTGTAATGTACAATACACTTCCAATAGCAGGGCTAACAACCATTTTAGTAAAGACTGAATATTTTTAATTGTAAAAAAAATAATGGCTCTCGTCTTGTTATGATAGTCAGATTCTGAGTAAATCTGTTGTTCTGACTTCCTTCAGGTTACTATTAAACAGTGATTTTGGCTGTCAAAATGAGATGTCTCCCAGTCTCTCTACACTATGGAAAGCTGCACTGTCTACAGAACTTTCTCCCTCAGCTAATTCCAGTTATAGTATCGGGGAAGGATCTGTGGAGCAGCTGAGGTCACTTGGCTTGTTCAGCCTGGAGAAGAGAAGGCTGGGGGGGACCTCATGGCAATCTACAGCTTCCTCAAGGGGAGCAGCGGAAGGTGAAGACGCTATCTCCTCTCTCTGGTGATCAATGATAGGACACGAAGAAAAGGTGTGAAGCTGCATTAGGGGAAGTTCAGATTGGTCATAAAGAAGAGGTTCTTCACTGAGAGGGCAGGCAGTAACTGGAACAGGCTCCCCAAGGAAGTGGCCACAGCACAAAGCCTGTCAGAGTTCAAGGAGTGCCTGGACGATTTTGTTATTCATGTGGTTTAGTTTTAGGTAGTCCTGGGAGGAGCAGGGATTGCACTCATGATCCTTCTGGGTCACTTCCAACTGGAGATATTCTGTGTTTCTAGGATTCTTGGGAGGAAAGGCAGCAAATGTTCTGTGGCCAATGCTCCTGGTTTTACAAACTCTGCACTACAGCTTTCTTTTGGCCAAGAAGTAAAAGATGGGAACTGTTGTTTACTTCTGTGTGTGGAAAACTGAGTGGGCAGAACAATCACCTTCCAGAAGTCCCACTCCAAGACAGCAGGGTAAGACTGGGCATAGCAAGTGCCTAGGACAGGTAGACAACATTCATCTGGGCATCTTCTGTAGTACTGCCAAAGCTGAGTTATAATTAGCTATCAAATCCTGTTAGAAGCACAGGACCACTGCTCATCCCAGCAGGCAGTCCAGGATGTTTGAATTACTTGAGAGCTGGTTTTGTCTCCACTTGCATGAGCTTAAAATAGAAAACAAAAGGTATCAGATTCAAACAGGGAAATTTGGAATCAGTAATTGGTATTTTTGTAGGACCTGAGGATAAACATGCTACTCCTTCAAAAGATTGCTCAGATTGCAAGTAGTTGAGAGGAGTCATTCTCCTCTGGTCAAAACTGCTCCGATGTCGTTCCCCTGATGTCATTCTTTCTACTTGATTTTTGGTTTGGTAAATGAGCAGAAGCATAAAGTTTTCTGATAATGCCATTTCTAGCAATGCCTGATGCATAGAACGGCGCTGATCTGCACTTTTCCAGGATACTTGTCACCAGGATTGAATCATCTAGGTGGCTCCCTGGTTTCCATCAGAGCAGCACACGCTGCTGACACAAACAGTGATACTGTTTATCCCCAGGGACGTAACCTGCAAGTTATGTCTGCTTTCTCAGAGGAGGACCAAACACATTTTGCTTAAGACCCTGTTGGGGAGTGTTCACATGCTGCAGAAAGCCAAAAGTCTAAGCAGATCTACATTGCCTTGAACTCCTTCGACAACATTGGGTGATACTTGTAGCTCAGAAGTTTGTAGCACTTTGCGATCTCACCCAAAATGCAGGAGCCAATTGGAAAGCTGTGAGAATTATGCACTACAGAGCTTCACAGTGTTTGAAGGAAGTGATCCTCCTGCTGGCCTTGCTAGATTAACAATATCAAGAGAAATGGCTTTGTGCAAGAAAACAAGGAGCTCTGTGAGCAATCAAAGTTACTGTAACAAGTGGAAGTCTGTTTTCCAGATCCCTGTAGCTGATGCTCAGTGTCTACCACACACGCTATGCTGCATGTGCACACAGCAACTGCAAAGCACGTGTGCAGTAAAATCAGGCCATGCAACCTTTGTGCACCACATCTGGTCTTGTTTCTGTGAGACGTTGACACACTATGCACATGCGCCACAAGAGAGAGGTTCTTAACACGCCCTTAATAACTTTTGGCCTCCTGACTTCACTTTCTACCTAAAGATGTGCCCAAAGTTTTTCTTAAACCCAAGGCATTCAAGATGCTTATGTGAGCATTTTCTGATGTCCCTGAGGTACACTTTGCATTTCTGCTTGCAAACACTGTTTTTCGTACAGACCTTGATGCATATGGAGTGTCAAGACTGGCACTGTCAACATTGTCCTGTACCCTGGAGCCTGGAAAGCTCTTTTTCTTGTCACAGGATGAATTCTTGGGCTTGTCAACAAATAACAAATGCAGAAAACATGCGTTCTCAGCAGGTATCATTCACTCTAAGACTAGGACAATTAATCCAAAGTAATCTAAAATGCGTTTTCATTAGTGATTCTTAACTTTTCAGGGAATATCTGCTTATTCACACATATACATAATACCTTTTCCATAAGGGTGCTGCACTCCTATTTGTGGTGGTCAGGAAACCAGGCACTGTTCAAGATTGTGGCATCACAAATTCAAGAGGGATCTGCAAGCCATGTACAGTCTCACAGTTTATTACATGGACTAAACATGCAATTTTCCTTGCTTGTAGCTGAAATACACTTTAAATTGGCTGCTTTATAGATAATCAAGCATGCAACAAAATCCACATGAGTACTAATCAGAAGGTGGCTCTGGATTTGCACTCACGAGCTCTACAGCCCAAATATAATGTGTTTCCAATGTAAAAGGGGATAATAAGCCTTTCCTAAAGATGCTTTCCCTTGTTGAGTTCATAGCAGTGTCATGGGTTATGAAGAATGGGTTCATTCTGTTCATTAGCATTTCAAAAGCATTTAGCTTGGCTGGAGCTCTATAAAAGATTGCAGTGAACTGTATTGCTGTATGTATATAGGCACTACTGAATATAGCAGGAAATAGGATATATTTACATTTTTATGAGAGTTTCCTAAGTTAAAGGAATGTGCTCACTACTTTGAAGTTGAGAGCAAGTTCTCTTCTGCTCTTCCTCAGCCTAAACAGTTATATATGCAGCCAACTGTGGTATTGCAGTGCAGGTGAAGTCATTGCTGTTGTAACCATTCCTGTATTTTTCAATGCAGGTGTGGGTAAAAAACTGGATCTGAATGCTGGGGCTTTTCTGGTGGCTTATTTCACACATTGTCTGTTCTTGTGAGCCACATCATGGGAAACAGCTGGGTTGTCTCTTTTCGTATCACAACTTCATCCACTCCTGTTTGCAGAAGGGTAAGAAGGACAGGTACTAGATTTCCTTTCCCTCCAAAATGTGAAACAACATTTAATGCAGAATATTTTGCATAACTTGTGTAAGTGAACAGTAAGCTAGCTATAAACAAACATCAACACTGGACAACTTGAATGCAGATCCTGTATTCTCTTCTTGTATAACATAAATCTCTTGTGAACAAGACTGAAACCCATGGTCAGGCATGGTCAAGAACAGAAGGATGAGTCTGTAAGAACTACCTGACCAAGAGGACATAGCATATGAGGCTAAAATGGCTGGTAAAGGTCCCATGGTTTTAGACGTTCATCCTCATGTGTTTTGAATGCTCCAGACACTGATAACACAGCATTATGTAAGCATTCCAGGAAAACCCTAGATTGTGTTGGTGATAATTTCATAACAGAGATGTTGGAGGCTCAACCATAGGTAATGTTCTACCAGACCTACTGCTTGCAAACTGTGAAGAGCTACAGGAAAATGCAGTCATGGTTGGCAGCTTGGTTTGAAGTAACCACAGGATGATTGAGCTCAGGATCCAAAGGAAGGCTGGGGAGGAACACAGCAGGGTTTGGACTCTGGATGTCAGGATAGCAGACTTTGGCTTATTTTTTGGGAATTACTAGGCACAGTGCCCTGGGAAACAGCCATGAAGGGGAAAGGTGCCCAGGAAAGCTGGCTAATTTTTAAAGGAAACTTTTTGAGTGCTCAGGAACAAACCACCCTGTTGTACAGGAAGACCTGGAATTCTGGAAGGGACCTTGCTTCGCTAATACAGGAGCTTCTCAATGAACTTAAACACACAAAAAAAAGGAGTGTACAAGATGCAGAAACAAAGAGAAGCTGCCTTTCCTGATTGTCATTATTTTCCCTGGACGGAGGCATCACAATCACACCAGCCATCTCTCTCAGCACCCATCTTCTCCCATGGACTGAACTGTAGGTAGCCTAGTATGAATACTAGCTTCTCTGCTGAATACAATACTAACTTCTGTAGGTAAACAAAACCAAGCTGTTGTGCCCCCTACTCACAACCTCCTTCCAAGTATTACGCTGGTCCACACATTGCTCTGGAAGCAGATTTTGTGTTTGAAGACAGGAACAAAATAGTACTTTAGTACTTCAGTCATTTCCGTGTTTGTTACTAGATTGTCTCCTGATTCACCCGCCTACCTTTTCTCTGACATTTTGCTATGAGGAAAAATTGAGGAAGCTGGGCTTGTTCAATCTGGTGAAGAAGAGATGAGGGGGAAACTGAATAGCCTATTGACTATTTCAAGTAAGGTTATGAAGATGACAAAGCCAGGTTCCTCTTCACAACAGCATGCACAAAGCAGACAAGGGTAAGGGACATATTTTGTTATTTGGGAGGTTCAAGTAAGACATTAGGAAAATATCCTTCACCAAGATTGTAGTGCAGCACTAGAAGAAGCTATGAGAGACCATGCAGACTCTCCACCCTTAGAAGTTTCCAAGGCTCAGACAGATGAAACCATGATGGGCCTGATTTGTGTTAATGATTGTCCTACTTTAAGCAGAAGACAGAATTAGAAATCTCCCAAGACTCCATCAAAACAGCTTTTGTAATATGCTATGATGTATCTCTAGTCTAAGCTGAAATCTTGCATTTCAAGGAGTTTAGTTTGCTCTTCTTGCTCCTTTTTTTGTGAAGTCTGTGCAATTCAGATTGTCAGGGAAAACTGGCTAAGGCACTCATTTCAGTTTATGGTCTATTTTCCCCTCTGTTTCAAAACAGATACTTTTTGGAGTTTTTTGTTTGGAGGAATAAGGGAAATATTCAGGTGCTTTATTTTTTTTGAAAGGTCTCAGTAACCAATAAACTTGGATTGGACATAAATCCTGAAACTGATAATTAAGCAACCAGGTAGAAAGCAACCTGAAGTCAAACTGCTGATGTTTATTTTTTTGTTTACAATATTAACTCTATAATACCCTGGTGAAAACCGTCTGGTTCAGCCTTTCTGTCATAATGATGCAGGAATATGCAGTATATTCTTCCCATGGTTCCTCAGGGCAGAACTGCAGGACTCAATATTCCTGTTGTTTACCGAGTATCATAGGTAAAACTTTTGGTGTAAGAAGACTGAAAAGAGTGGAGGCAAATCTCTAGCATCTTTCATTCATTGCATGGTAATAGGAATGAGCGGTATCAGCTCAAAGTGCCTTTGCAGTTTGTGCTGAAAGCAGCTTTACAAGTGTCAGTGGTTACAAGAAACAGAAGACAGCCTTCCCTCAAGCTTCCTGTTTCTTTATCCAGTTGGGGCATCTAGTGGCTCTTGTAACTAAATTGCTTTGTGTCTGTAAAAGAAATTGCTTGCTACAGGTTAGTTGGCCTGTGAGAAAGGCAAAGATTTTCAAAATTATGCTATAGAAAAGGCTAGCAAGTGCTTGCTTCTATAGATAGAAGAAAGTGTTTGAGAAAGCAACAGGGGAAAGTTTATTCTTTGTTCTCTACTATTGCATTTCATCTGTGCTTAGAGGCTTAATTGTTCAGGCCAGAATATACAGTAACTTCTGCTTAAAAAAAGGCTTTAAAAAAAAAACATGTAGAAAAAAGAAAAGGAGGCAGCAGGATTTTAGTTTAAGTCATGTTGCCAACTTCTACAAACAAAAGACACAGACATCAGTGGAAGAACAAGAAAACCAGGTGTAGCTTGTAGACTGAACAAGACTGGAGCTTCAGACCATGCACATGGCTATGCACTGTATTCATTACATAACACTGCAAATTCACCATGAAGTTCTCAAAAGTAAGTCTATTGCATCTGTTGTGGAAAACCAATATTTACCCACAATATGACTGCCCAATATGTTCTGGTCAGCTTTTCTTTCTAAATGCAACAGTAAGGATTTTTATTCTTAGAACTGACGGGTTCTTTGACGAAAACTGGGTATAGGTAAGCTTCTTAATGAGCTGATCTGATAGTCCCTCCAACATACTTCTCTTTCTGCAAGGAGGAAATCTTCTGCTCTGGGTGCAGTTCTGGCACCAGTATATCCTCCCTGATACACAATTTAGGTCACGCTGGCTATGTTGGGACAAACAGTAGAAGGTGACTGAGCCAACTTTCCTGTTGTTAGCTGCCAGTACAACAGGGGAGAACAGCCCCCACAAAATCCAGCCTTGTTTCCTCTTAAGGTCTTTTATTCCCACTATAGGGACATCACACATCCTTATGTTTTTTATGATCCTTGCACTGCACAGGAGCCTAACCAGCATTACAATCTTACTAATCTATTTGGCTTGACTAGGACCTACAACACACGGGTGTGTATGAGCAGGAAATGTTTCTGCCTTGTCACAGAGACCTAATGCTGTGCAGATGAAATAATCACATGGAAGATCGAAAAGCAAGGTGACTGTGGTGATTTTAGGTTTTGATCATGACTTGATTTTACTTACATTATGAATTCCTGCAGATCTTTAACATTCCCTTTGCATCGGTGAAAGATGGTATAAACTCCTGCTCTAGCCATGCTAAGTACTTTCTGCTGAGCCTGTCTGTTGAGAAGTCAAAGTGCTGGTTTGTAAGGGAAGGAAGAGTAGACAGGGAGAGTATAAAGAAAAGCTAAAACATCTCTTACACATTTCATCATTCTGCTATCTGGGAACTGTATTTTAATATGCCATTGCCCACTTTGCTTTCTCAGATAAAAGCAATAGCTGCTTGAAAGCACCTTCTGCTACTGCAGTGGCTACCATATTTGAAACAAAACCCCTGTAATGATTTGGCTTTCAACCTTTGCTTATTAACAGCTCCACCTCAGGCTTAAGGAGCTCATGGAATTCAGGATATATTTACCAAACTGTGACTTACTTCCAGCTGTCATATTGGCCTTGTTTTCCTGACTGATAAGTTAAAATACACAAGTTTGCTTGAGACTACAGAGCAGATGGCGCCAATACAAGATGACATCTATGAACTTCATTTATCAGAAGTAAAATCCTATGCCTCTTCACAGAAGTCCTATCAGGTATATACACTGAGGAAAGTACTCCTTACAGAAAGTTACAACTTTCCTGTCAAACAAGTTGCTTGTCCTATGAGCTTTGTGACAGACCTAGCAACACTGGGGCCTCTTTCAGTGATTTTAATGAGAAAAGATGCCCTCCTTGTCCAACTGCAAGTTCTTTCTCAGCTTTTTAACTTACTAGATTGACACTGGAGGTGCTGTATGCATGGTCAGATGCTGCTGTCATTAACTCGTCTTCTCTTAAGGACAGACTAGTGGTGTGGTGACAATAGCAGCCTGTGCCTGTCGCCAGGCTGTTACCTGTCTCTAAACAAATATTAGCTGCTGGGCAAGCAAAAGCAGCATCTGCATCCACTACATGAATCCATTCGGTTACACTAATCATTGAACCGCAGTTGATAAAGGAGGGAATATCTGCTACATCTGTGCTGGAGCACAATCAGTTATCGGCTTCTGGATCTCCACAGATGCTGCTGGCCTTTATCTTTTTCTTTCTGAAGTTTTTTTTTCTTAAAGCTTGAACAATTTTGTGTGTGCAAGCGTTTGATTTCTGCACTGTAACAACCTTCATCCTGCCACATGTCAGGACTCCCTGTATGTTCTTTCATTTGTAGTACCCACAGAATTCACCCCATAAAGACAAAAGGTACAGCCTGGCTACAGATCTTCTGTCATTCAGCTACAAACAGCTGGTAGTGTACATCACAGAGCTTATTTAAAGCTCAAGTACTTTCACTTACGCTCTCTGATAACTAAATTTGGCACGTAAAAACATGAAAATAAAAATATCAAAGTAGTGTAGCATTTCAAAGAAGCATTCAGGAAGCAGACAGCATGTCTTGCTCCCACACGGAGAATCCTGTGGCAGAATGCATGGTGCATGCTTTGAGAATGTACCCATCTCTGGTATGGAAAGGACAGGTCATCTAGTAGGTGTGGTCACATAGCTCGCCATGTAGCTGCGCACACTTGCATTCACTAGTCTAAAGCACTGGGTCCTTTCTGTGATGATCTATCTACTGCTAACATTTCAATTTCAGAGAACTCTGAAACTGACTCCTTATTGGAAGCAGAGGAGTGTTTCTGTACATGGGAGTGGTCTCAACCACGTGTGCTGTTGACATGTCCAGTGGTTAGTTGAAGGATAATGGTTTTGAGGCACAAGTATTATCGGGCTCTTATGCTCTGGGAGAGCCACTTCCATCTCCAAGTTTAAAAATATTTTCATCTTCAGCTGCCTCAAACACAGTTATTTAATTTGCCTCTCTACAAGTCATTTGCAGCTTGTGCTTGGCACAAATAGCACAGTAAAGTATGAGAGGCAGACAGTTTTAAATCTAGTGCCTCCAGGTTGAAGCAATAAAGGCGACTAAGAAACGTGGCTGTATAGGACTAGAGCTGCTGTAATTTATGCAGGTTTAAACTGTTTTCCCTGACCACGTCAATCACCAGAGATCCTCAGAACACCTCATTTCAGTCAGTTCCTGACCTAGAAATGCCCCTCAGTGGGAGAGGGCGCAAAAGGTCAGGCAAGGTATATAAATGAGTGCTGCAATCTAGAGCAGTAGGAAGACAACCACATGATCCCATAAATTTCTCCCCTGCAATCAACCCCCAGGCTTTCTCTCAGTCAGTTTCCAGGACAGGAGTGGCAGCAACAACAGATAGGTGTTGGGAACAGTTGCTCCTGTTAGACAGATTTGTGGTAGGTGTCTGTGTTGTCCTTTCTCTGTTTTGTCTGTGTGGTGACACAGTTAGGAGTGTTATAATTGTAAGGCTAAGTCTGCTAAAGTACAGATGCAGGTGCTCCTGCAAGTGGCCTCATGTGACCCAGTTTGAATCTGAAAGCAGAGCAGTGGTAGCAATGTCACGAGTGCCTTGGCCAGGTAAACCTTATGGCTTAATTTAGAGTTTCCTCAAGGAAAATGCAATTTGTGCAGCCTTTACACAATTGACTGGGCTGCCAGGAGGCACCTGTGACAAACTGGATGTCGGGAAGCAGCAAGCACAGGGCTACTCCACAAGGGAGGAGGAGCTGGGAGCTGGGGCGGACAATATAAGGAGATAAACCACATGAAGGGCCTATCCAGGAGGCTCAGCAGAACATGGGGTCAGAGACAGGGATAGGATCAGGCACAGCTGTGGTGTCACTGGGGCAGGGACTAATGACCTGTGCTGAGCTGGAACGGTGTCCTGGGCCATGGGCTAGTGTGGGGTGAGGCCCCAGGGGAGGCTCGGCAGGGACAGTCAAGGCTAACAGTGCCCTCAGGGCCATGGTCCTGGGGTTCACAGAAGTTCTCTCTCAAGGTAGGAATCCAACAACCTGCGTTTCAAACAGAGCAATGTTTTAGTCCAGTAAGTAAAGTATATAAGCAGCCTTCATTGCAGAGATCAAAATACCAAGTACTGGAGCAGAAAATCATGTTTTTCTTCTCTCAGGGTATTTGACACTCTTTTCTGTGTGCATCTCATTTCTTCTACCTTGTAGGAGGTATATGGTAGCTGTCACATTAGTTAGATCATCCAGTCAGTCATGCATTCGATCCTGCATTTCTGACATTCTTGTAGCTGAACAAGAACAGAAGAAAATACTACATGAGAAGCCAATTCTGATTATTATCAAGATATAGAGATAGTCACTCCAGCTGTTAACTGAAAGACATTTTTGTGGCCATAGAAGCCAAACAGTGAGTATCTCATTCAGTTGTTGTTTTGGTGAAACCTACAAGTGAAAACACAGTGAAGACTCCAAGATCCAACCTATAGATGGTCACAGAGAAGCCTGGCATACGTAAATCATAAGGGAGCTTATAGCAGTTGAGCACATTTGCTTCTTTTGTACATAACCAAAAGTCTATAGGGTAACTCGGGTAAGAGACAGAAATAACCCAGATAATTGTACTGTCAGAACAGCAACTATATCCATCTTTGGGAAAACTTGCATACAGACATCTGTGGAGCAGGGAAGCCTTTTAAAATCAATGGCTAGTGCAGGACCTCCTGGGAGGCGCATATGCTTTGCGTTATAAATTGGGCTGAGGCCAAGGGTAAAGCAGGGTTCACAACCCACATATCCCTACCTGGCTATAGGTACTACCTTTTATGGTATAAACAGAAACACCCAGTAAAACTAGATTTAGCTGTGCATCACCATACAGCCTTCCGTCATTAAGATTAAAATTGTTATTAGAGGCTTGCATCTGTCTTCATGTCAGGACTTAAATTTGGATTGAGGTGTTCCAGTAGTGACTTATAAAAGTCATTATTTTAGGATTTTATCAACACTGTTTATGTGCTTTGCCTACAAATCTGTGAAAAAGCACCTCATGTCTGCCTATGCTATTGCAATCGAGTTTTGAAATTAATGTGGCTGGTATTTACGTTGATGAGGAGAATGAGATCCACTGCACATAGAAAGTTTTACATATGTCTTACACTGGCATCTTTGCTTTTCCCCAGAATAAATGACTCTATAACTGGGTGAATAAACACCGAATTAGTCTCAAATTACATTTTAGATATTCGGTCTAAAAATTCCTGTAAGTGAATAATAATTGTATGAATTTTGTCAAAATGGCATTGCATGGTAAAAAACAAAATGTTACTACAAAAATGCTTTCGGGGTAAACGGACTTGGAGGAGGCTCCATGTACAGGAAGCAGCATCAAATTCGCTTCGCCCCGCTACAGGGGAAATGAGGTTTCGCCACCAACCTGAGCAAACTGCTCCCTCTCGTGGTGTGAGGTCGGAGATAGAGCAATAGGCGGAGGCCGAGGCGGGGACAGGCTGCCCCCGAGCAGATGCAGCCCAAGTGGGTAGGAATGGGGAGCCCTGAGCTGGTTGTTACGGAGTATGGGTTTGCTGTTGGCTCGTTCTGACGGTGAGCGCGAGGAAGGAGGCGTTCCTCTTGCTAGGCTGATTCTGAAAGAGTAAAATGAAAAGGCCCCTACTTCCCCAGAGTTGGTGCTCCTCATTGATACTGGCTTCTCCTCAGGAAGAAGACCAAACAGCGATCAGACGCAGACATGGAGGTGCTGGGCGATAGGGACAGAGGGATGTTGGTAGGGTGGGAGAAGAGGGGAGGTGGCTGTCTGAGGACTTCAGACTTGCACCATGATAATGCTGAGTTAAGATCTGTGGCTTGTGGCTCTGTTGTCAGATATAACATAATCACAGAGCAAAGAGTTGATTATTAATCAGAAGAACAAACTGAACACGAATTAAAGAGGAAAATGAAAAAAAAACAAAAGAATTTATGATTGGATTTGTTCCCTAAGGGGGAAGATGGAATTATGACAACGGGTGAGACCTGAAAGACAGACAGGGTTAAGCAATGTTGGGACTGAAAGGCTGAAGTTGGAGGGAAAGGCACTGAGATGGAGTAACAGGCAGGAGGTGATAAGAGGGGCTGGCTAAGAAGAGGGAGGTAGCTTGGGTGTTTGTCACAGCAGAATAACAGTGTGGATGTCAGAAAAGCAGTGAACTGTTACATGACACAGAAAGGCCCAAGCGTACTGACATTTCCACAACAGACCTGATTCTCCATATTTTCACAGACATCCCTGTGCAGTGCTCTTTCTTCTTCCTGACAACAACCTTTTCTTTCAAGTCCTTCAACATATGAGGAAAAGGTGGGGATACTTTACACACCCTTTGTTATGACAAAGTTGTTCAAAGGCTGCATAGAATCCCCATTTGGATAAGTGTATCACATTTATCAAACGAGATATCCAGATATGTATGATATCTTGATGCAGCAAAGTAACTAAAGGGAGCATTTGATGAATTCTGAATTTGAGGGGTGTTGTTAGGAGATGCATAATTTAGCATGTAGGTGTATTTGAAAGAATACCAGCTGGTAAACCATGGTTATCATCTCAGCCCTCTAGCTGGTGACAACAGTAAAAGGATCAACATCCTTCTCAAACTGATAGTGGCAATGATTATTTCTGTGCCACTTTTCATTTTACAGGCTTTCTCAAGAAAATGATTCAATAGACACCCAGGAATTCTATTTCTTTGATATACTGGGAGCCTTGTGTAACTTGTCTTTCCTCCATCAAGTCCTCCATCAAGTGCTTGGCTCCATGCAGGCAAACATTCATGGCCTGAGCACACCTTCAAATACAGGCTTAAATACTGGCCTTTCTATTTCTGTCTCTTTCATACTGGTTCTGTAGTGGTTGAGCAATTTTACAGAACAGTCTTGACAATCCAAATGTCATAGCCCTGCAGGCACTGCTAGCCTGGACTGTCCCTGCCCAGCCTAATCTGGAGCTTCCCCAGAACTTTCCCCATGGTCCAGGACCCATTTATGCCCTCAGACCCTGGCTGAGCTATTCTGTGGCCAGGATGCTGTGCTTCGCATGTCTCTCCCTTAATTCCTGCCTGGATTTTGGACCCATCTTGCCTGTCACAGAATCATAGTCACAGAATCACAGAATGAACTATATCGGAAAAGACCTTTAAGATCATCAAGTTCAACCATTACCCTGGGACTGCCAAGACCACCGCTGAACCCTGTCACTGTCAGCCTCACCTATGCGGTTTTTGAACACTTCCAGGGACGGTGACTCCATCACTGCCCTGGGCAGCCTGCTCCAATGCCTGAACACCCTCCCTGTGAAGGAATTTTTCCTAATATCAATCTAAACTTCCCCTGGTGCAGCTTGAGGCTGTTACCTCTTGTTCTATTGCTTGTTACTTGGGAGAAGAGACTGACTCCCACCTCACTATAACCTCCTTTCAGGTAGTTGTAGAGAGCGATAAGGTCCCCCCTGAGCCTTCTCCTCTCCAGACTAAACAACCCCACTTCCTTCAACTGTTCCTCATAAGAGTTGTTCTCCAGAACCTTCACCATCTCTGTTGCCCTTCTCTGGACCCACTCCAGCACCTCAGTGCCTCTCTTGCAGTGAAAGGCCCAGAACTGAACAGAGTGCTCGAGGTGCGGCCTCACCAGCGCAGAGTACAGGGGGTGATCACTGCCCTGGGCCTGCTGGCTGTGCTATTTGTGATACAGGTCAAGGTGCTGTTGATCTTCTTGGCTGCCTGTGCACAAGCTGGCTCATGTTCAATGGCTGTCAGTCAGCACCCCAGGTCCTTTTCTACCAAGCAGCTTTCCAGCCACTCCTCCCTAAGCCTGTAACTTTGTACGGAGTTGTTGTGGTCCAAATGCAGGACCAGGCACTTTACCCTGTTGAACCTCATACCACTGGTGACAGCCCATCCATCCAGCCTGTCCTCATCCCTTTGCAAAGCCCTCCTACCCTCCAGCAGATCAACACTCCTACGCAAATTGGTGTCGACCACAAATTTACTGAGGTTGCACCCAATCCCCTCGCTCCTCTCCAGCCCTGCCTCACAAATACGCGTGGCTCAGGAACAAAAAAAAAAATGGAATGAGGGATTTTCCTCCCTGCACCTTGCAGCAGGCCACCGACGGGCAGCGCCGGTGCTACTGCTCCCTCTGCAGGGTCGCTCCCGGGAAAACGAGAGGATAGACAGCAACTAGCCCAGGCTGCGCTCGGAGCGGGAGGCTGGGCTGGGCGGGTTGGGGGGATGCTCCTCGGCCTCTTCTTTTTAACTCGATTACGCAATTTAACAGTAAACCGCTGCTTGGCTCACAGTCGCACTCGCACCCATCAGCCCATTACCGTGATGCGCAGGGGTGTGGCGGTAGGGCTCCGGGGGGGGGGTCCCGCCTGCTCTCCCTCCCTTCCCCGGCTGCGGCAGGGTTCAGCCAGCCGCGCCCCGCGCCTGAAAAGGGGGTGTGTGATGCTGCATTTAGGCAGGTGTTGCACGGCGAGCTGCTGCGCCCCACAGCTGCAGAGCGAGGTTAAACCGCCGCGGAAACAACGGAGATGCGGAGGATAATTTAGGGGAGGGGGCGAAGGAGAGGAAAAGGCTGAAGTAAAGGCTGGCATGTGAAGGTTTGCACGAAAACATGGGGAATCGTCCCTACAGTGGCTTGAGGAACCCGCCATGCCCAAGCTCTCCCCTTCCTCTCTCCCTCCCTCCACGACCGGGGCTTTTTTGTGACCGTGGGGGAGGACAGCGGGGGCTCCCGCCGCACTGCCCTCGGGTCCTCGAACCCCAAGTCTCCGAGGCGGAGGCTGGATTCTCGGGGCGGCCACGGCTGCATGCTGTTGTGCGCGGAACACAGAAATCCCACATGCGTTTTATTGCCCGACAGTTTTCCTACATGGGAATGTATGGGAAGCGTAACTCCTCGCCCCGCACACGCCGTCCCTGCAGCAAGACATCCTCGCCTCCGCTGCCGCGCCCACCCTCTCCACATGCCCTGAGCCCTTTTCGCTCGGTCTCTGTCGAAAATGCAACCCGGGGTTATCCTTATCACGGGCCAGCCATGCATCTCTCACTCGGTCCTTGTCCTCAAATGAATAGGATATAGCTTTCATTGTCCCTGCTGAAAGATAGGGCTGCTGGCTCTGAAGCCGCGGCGCAGCCCCACCGCGCTCCTGAGCGTCCCCGAGGAGATGCCAGCGGGTCCCTTCCACCGGCCTCCCCTGGCAGTGGGGCCAAGGGGGGCGGTCGTCCGCCCGGGAGCAGTGGCCGGCCCGGCCGAGCAACCGCTGCAGCCCGGGAGCAGAGGGCGCCCCAGCCCCGCGCACCGCCAGGCTCCCGCAGCCAGAGCGGCGGGCTGGGCTATGCCCGGCAGCGGAGCTTTAAAACGAGGGAGGTGAGAAGGTGCGGACGGTGCCCTGCGTTGTGGCGGAGGTGCGGGGGTGCTGTGGCCGGCCCCAGGGAGGCTTTTGGACGGGGTGTAGTGGGCTGGAGGGATACCAGACCTGAAGCCCCCAGCGACGTTCAAGCCAGCTCTTCAGCTGCAGGAGAGCCTGAGAAAGATCCGTTCTCTTCGAAAACGAGTTGCTTCCCTCTATTTCATTTTCCTTTTGTGTTTAACGTGCAGACGGTCTCCTTAAGCGTGCCCAAAGCATAAACATCTGGGATTTTTCAATCCCTTCCGCCCATGCAGCCCCCCTCGGGCGGTGAAGCGGGCTCCCGCGCCCCCCGAAAGGGCTGCACCTGTAGACAAGCGGCTCTACTTGCCCGTTCCTTCCGCCGCGCAGCTTCCAAGCTCGACCGGGACCGAACCCGCCGCCGCCCCACGGGACACGGCCCTGCCGCGGAGAGGAGGGTGGCGGAGTGCCCGCTCCCCTCGGGACGGGGAGGCTGTCTTTCCCTTTCCCGGTCCCCATCCTCTCCTCGCCGGCATCCTCCCTGAGAGTGTTTTTAAGGGGGGGGGGGGGAGGGCAAGGTGCGTTCGCGGGCCTGGGGGCGATTCTCTCCCTCCCACCCCCCAATATTTAAAGGCCAATATTTAAAACCTCGGGTCCGTGCGCCCCCTAAGCGCGAGCGCGGAGCAGCGCATCCCCCGCCCGCGGGCCCGGGAAAGGGAAAAAAAATAAATAAATAAGTGCGTGTGGCTTTTGAACTGCCCACAGACTGTCACAGGGAAGGGGGGAGGGAGGGAAAGAGGGAGGGGGAGAGAGCGAGAAATGCAGAGGCAGCAGCCGCGGCAGCGGCGGCATTGCTCCAGCAGGCACTAGTCACTCCGGTCCCGGCGAGCGAGCGGGGGAGCGGCGCGGCGCCGAGAGCAAGCGGAGCGGGCTCCGGGGTGCCTGGGACTCTCTTGGTGATAGCCCAGCGCGCAGACACACAGAGCGGGGGCACAGGAGAACCACAGCGAGGTAAGCAGCGGTGTATCTATCGCACTTGTGGCATTTTACGCAGCAGACCCCGAGAGCTGCGCGATTTTTCTCATTTCTACTCCTTCTCCCCTTGGTGTCCCGGGTGTGGGGGAAGAAGCCTTGCGTTTGAACCTGAGAATGGGGAGAGCGGAGCGAGAGGAGCCGCCTGTCCGGGCATGCTGCTGCAGGGATATCACTGCGAGGAGCTGGATTCCTCGAGAGGGAAGGAGGAAGGGAGGGAGGGATGGAGGGAGCCCGCCCGGGAGAGACTTCGAGGCACAGATCGGGCTGACGGCTCTGCCTTGGGATTTAAATGCCCGACGAAGCTTTCCTGGGGGAGAGGACGTGGGGCAGCGGGGGGGTGTGCTGGGAATAACCTTGGGTTATATGCCCCGTTTCTTTTCGGCGCCTCGACTCTGTTTCCAAAGGGAGGCTGCTTAAAAAATAAATTAAAAAAGGAAAATAAAAATAGAATACCCCCCCCAACCTCGCAACGAAAGGAAGCGCTCGGAGGATGCAACGCACCACGCGAGGAAGATGGCAGGGCGGCTGGCTGGGGGCAGTGGTGGGGCTGGGCTCGGTGGGGCGGGCGCCCCGCTGCCGGGAGAGCGGTGGTGCAGTGCAGGGAGCCCGGCGGGCGGGACGCGGTGCGCGGAGGCGCGCAGCCCGCGGTGGGGACGAGGCGAGGCGCGGGGCGGCGTGTGCCCATTGTGGCTGGCAACAATAGGATTGTTCTCGGCGGGGCGGAGGGGAAGGAGCAGCCCTGACCGCGCCGTAAACGCGTGTGCCCGTTTTAATCCCTGCTCTCGGCGGGGCGTTAGGGCACTGTTCTAGGGGTAGGGGCTGCCGACCGGCAGCCACTGCCTACCCCCCCCCCCAGTCTCCCCCGCCCCTCCGCCGGTGCCGCTGCGCTCGTAGCGCCCGGTGCTCCAGTTCATGAATATTCATCGAATGCCGCCCCCCTCTTACCACGGCTCCCCCCGTTTTGTCTCCCCACCACCGAAACGAGCTGCACCTCCCCGCGGCCTTTTTGCCTTCCTCCTCCCGCCCCGCCTCCGCTGTGCCTCCTCTCCCCACGCACACGCGTGTCTTTGGAGCACGGCTCTCGCCGGGAACTTCCCCGTGCCTCGGCTGGGCGCGGCGCCTCACACGGGGGAACGAGAACGACCGGGGGGGAGGTACGGAGGAACACACACGACACGCAGCAAACACACACCCACCCTCCCGCCACACGCGGGTGGAGCCGCTGCCCGCGCCTTTGTCTGTGCCCGGCGCATGCGTGAAGGCGGGGATGGGGCTGGCGGCGGAACAAAGGCGATGCGCTGCGGCGCGCTGTGATTCTCAGCTCGGCCCCTCCCGCAACCTCCCCTTAACCTCCCCTTAGGCTTTGCCGGGGCTTCAGCCGGCCCCGGTGCGGGAAATCGGTCTCTACGCTGAGCCCGGTTTAACTTTGGCACTGAGACCGTGCGCGACGGCAGAGGGGACTCCGACGCCCCCTCGCAGCGCAACCCCCACCTCGCCGAGACAAAAATCCGTCATTTTTGAAGAGGAAAAGGACGGCGGTGCTGCCGCCCCGCCCGCAGTCAGATTTCGCTCGAGGTGCTCTGCGTGTCCGGGCCGCCTCCTCCTGGAGCATCCCCCTCTGCCGAGGAGGAGCAGCCCTCCAAGAGAAAGATTCATTTATTTATTTATTTAGTGTGTGCGTTAGTGCGACATCTTGAAATCTCTTTTGTTCGAATCGTTGCATCTCGATGCCGGTTGGCACCGGCGCTCGTTCCTCCTCCTCCCCTTTTTCCTTCCCAGCAGATGCTGTTGTTCAAAATTAGGCTATATGTTTCTCTTTTAGGGTGTTCATGCATAAGCCGTTTGGAAACGGGTAATTTTGCGAGCTAACGACTTGTTAGTTTCAGAGCAGAGTCAACTGGTGTATTTGTGAAGCTGAGGTTAAAGATGACAAAAGAATAATGAAGGAGGGCAATGGGTGCAGTGGGCTGTGGGGATGCAGTGGATGCAATGGGAGCAGAGGATAGCAATAGGGTTTATTGTTTCCCCTCTAGCGTGATGAGCACTCGTTGGAAAGCATACCCCTCCAAGGCCCCTCCGTGCATGGCGATTACTTGATATTTTGAGTGTTTTCAATTAAAGTCCCTTCTGAAGAAGCGCTGCCATCAGAGCCCTAAAATTTGGCTTAATATCCCCTCTCTTCTTGCCAGATGCTTGCCAGGCACCACCTAGACCTGTGGCCAGGCTTCAAACGCTGAGGGATTTTTCCTGGTGTAGCTGTTCCCCGTTACAGCAGTGAGGGCGTGGGGTGGGAGTGCCAGACCAGGGCAAGATGCAGCATCTGTTGCTGCTGCTGTCTCCAGATACCTTGACCCACACAATCCTTTTGTATTCAGTGGGATTCTGAGAATTTTGGGCAGACCATCAAAGCTTTAGGGGCGAGGGAACAGGAAGAAGTAAGGACATGACCGAAGGTTTTTCACTTGCTTCTCTCCGCTCGTATGAGAGAGAAGCTTTGCTTTGTGATCTTCCTATCTGCTTATTTGGATGCAGTGCATATTTTCTTTTTGTCCGGCTCTTTTAGTTTTAGTGGAGACCACCAGCTCTGGTCTGTGAACAAAATAAACCCAAAGCATTGGGAAACTCGTGGTGGCTCTGTCTGTTCTTGTACGCTTCATGTATGAAATAGCTGATTGTGTAATTTAGGAAAATGGTATGTAGCTTCCAAAAAGCAATCAAAAAGCAATCATGCAGCAGTTTTTGCTGTTGATACAACCTCTGAGCATATCCAATTAAAATAAAATCAACATTAAAAGGTAAAACTGGTAAAATTACCCTTCCAGTTATTGCATGAAGCAATGATCAGGTGCTTTTTCTCTTCTTCCCCCCACCCCCTCCCTTTCCAGGCTTCTTTGCGTATGAAATGCAACACCCACTGAAATAACCTGCTAATAAAAGATTGATTTATTTCAGAGAGTGTCATGCCTTCAGAGCATGCCCTTTCACTGAGATTATAGATTGTGCACACTCCATAATTTCAGAACCATCCCTAGAGCAATCTCTAGTCTTAATTATTTGTGTGTTTCGATCTCTCTGGAATAAAATCTTGTGTTTGTGCTGCATTCTGCTGGTGGATTTGCCCCATGCAGTGAACCATGAAGTCCTTCAGCAGAGCCTCCTGTGTACAGGGCAGCTTCCATCTGAGCAATGCTGAATTCTTTTCTTGTGCAGGCATCCACCCATGCCCCGACAGGATACATGCTGAGGGACAGAAGCTGGTTGCAGGGCAGAAACAGGCCTTCCCGTGAAGTCTTGGGAGAGCTCTGTGTGGCTACATTTTCAGGCATCCAGCTACCATTGAGCTACTAATTGTTCAGACAATTGCCATTAAAAGCTAATTTTTCATTTATTTTGGAAAGAAGAACTTCAGAATACTTATTATTTCTCCTCCTCCTGCAAGAAGAGGGTGCTACATGCATATGTACACATTTGTGCCCGAATCCCAGGTCTTGATATAGGTCTGTAGGTGTAAATGAAGTGTCCTTGGGTACACTGTGAATTTAAAGGTCAAAATCTGATTTCTTCAAGTCAGAAAACTGGATGCTATTCAAACATCATGAAGAGCTGTCAACCAATATTCATGTCCCTTCATTACTACAAGGGTAGTGAAGGGCAGGCCATTTTGGTGTACTGTACAGATGCACAAAGACAGCTTCATAAGCAAAGAAAGAAAACTTAGGAGGGGCTTGAGTTGCTGCTTTTGTGTCAATCAGGAATGATAAGAATGAGGTAAGAACTAGAGCAACTGAATGCATTAGAGACTTCAAAATAGAAACCATATGCAGCATAATAGAGTTTTTATGCATTAGTAGGAAACACTTTCAAGATTAAAAAATGCAGGGGGAAGAAGGGGGGAAACACTCCATGCAGAATGGAAAGGACTAAAATCTTTTCTACAGCATCTTGTATCTCACAGCTGTCTTTCTTAAAAGCGTGATGCCAGCTAAGCTTTTTACTACAAGATGGAGAGGTGCGGTTAGTATAAAAATGTAGCTGTTGGTTATTTGATATGAAAATTCATAAGTTTAAAATAGAAACCGATTGATAGCAACATGATTCCTCAAACATGAAAGATTCCTGACTTGCCAGAATCTGAAAACAAAATCCTTTGACTTTCTTCAGCATACCAATAAATGTAAAGAGATACTGATTCGTAACACATGTGGAATGGTCAGGTTTTGCCTGGGAGCAAGATGTGTAGTAATTCCTTCTTAAGTATAGTTAATGGAATTTAACTCCAAGGAAACAGTTTTCTTAATAAAAACCTTCTGTCTAAGGATATAAATCAGAGTCTGATCTCTTTTGATGTGTTTGGTATTGTGTTCTGCAGAATAGAAATTAAGTAGGCTGTATAGCTGATCTGACTTGTTGGGTGTAGGCTGCCAAGAGCCTCACCAGTGCTGTAGCATTGGGAAAGCCACATGCCTTTTAGTCACATGTTGCATAGTTTAGATTTTAGCTCGGTAAGTAGTGGAACATATGATAATGATCTGCTGATTGAGGGATTTTTTATTTTTTAAGTATTCTTTTTTTTTTTTTTTTTTTTACTCTGTAGGAATTTGAATGTCTTTTCAAAAAGTTTAAATTTATGTACACTGCCCTAGCTATTGTTCAGATAGTATGCAGTGGGTGCTTAACGTAAACCATAGGACTGAAGGTAGGAGCTTCTTTTTGATTAGAGACTTGCTCTCCTTACAAAGGATATAACACTGAATATGTACTAAGGTTGGGCCTTAACCACCTACCTTTTGCTACTTATAAAAGTATGTTGATGAATGCTTGCTAATGATTGGCATGAAGGAGATGTGAACGCAGTGTTGAAGCACAACTTGTTACTCTAGACAAAAGCCTAGTAACTGTAATGGCAAAGCTTCCTATAGGACTAATTTTAATAACAGAAATCTGTGCCGTTATGACTTTACATGCAAAATGGAAGCCACTTCTGTTCAAAAAGAAAACAAGGGAGCTGCTGGCCGTCTCCTGTTTCAATAGTCCTTAAACACTCTATGGGATGTAGAGCATAACCCCTGCAAAAGAACAGGATCTGGTTGTAGCTTGTGAATTTACTGTCTTCTATTACTGTTTTCTTTATGTGATTGCTTGGTGAAGGAGGGGCTCATATTCAAAATTACAGCTTGACCTTATTAACTGTTTTAGGATGGAGTAAAAAATGGTCACATAGCAGGATGCTATAGAAGTGTATCTGCTAGACAAATTTAAGATGATTGCTGAGCTATGAAGAAGAAATGATGCAAAGTTAGACAAAACAAAGTATGGATCAACAATAATAGAACTAATAAATGACTCTCTCATTTAACTACCTTAGAAAAGCACATACAGAACAAATGCAAATAAGGATGTAGAAAGCAGTGAAACCCAGTTGCAAACACATAATCAACACAGAAGAGTGAAACCATGAGAAACACTTTGGTACATCTGTTTGTCCAAGATAGGCTGGAGCTTAGAATTGCTACATCAGTTTCCTGCAATCGTCCTTCCTCAAAGCAGTGAAACGCGTCATTCAGGGAGAAAGAAAATAAAACCAAAAACAGGTTAGAAGTGGTATAAAACTAGGAGTTTGAAAAAGGATAGGGTGAAACCTGTCACTACGAGATGTGGTACTCAGATGGTTTTAGAATTCCCCATTCATACATAAAGTTGCCCGTTACTTGTATTTTGGCCAGCACTGGTAAGTGCATGGTTGACTTCTGCAACTGACTGCTGAGCTGGTGGGAGGAAGCACATTCAGTAAGCTCTGAGGTGGTGAAAACAGCCCTTCTGAGTTTCTTGCCGTCACCACAAAAGCCGAGGCAAATGGGGGAGATGTGCTAGCTGCACTAACCAACAGGTTTTGGAACCAGATGGGCTGAGAAAGTAGTGCTCATTATCCTCCAGCAGTACTGCTCAGCCCTGTGTGTGAACTCTTCGCCGCTGAATATACAGCCTGCTCTGGGAATAGATGCTTTCACTGAAGAGTGGGTGAAAGCTGCCTGTTGACGATCGCTCTCCTTTTCAGGTCTACAAGCCCTGTGAAGCAAGGGAGATAACTGTTCCCTAGAGCGTAAAAATGAAATCTGGCCAGATTTTCCAGGCTCTTCCATTCCATACTTTGCTTGGGATGGGGGAGAGCATACTGTTGGTTTGTTACTTTCTTCTGCTAGGAACTTTCACCAGGACCGTATGAGGCCTCTGTAGTGTAACTGTGTTCAGGATAGACCCTGGGCCTTTAATTCAAATGCCTAAATTAGCAGACTAAAGCAAATGTGGAAATGTGGAAGATCTTTCCTTGTTTGCAGTCCATACATGCTCTGCATAAATCCATCATTCATAGCTAAGAGCATCCTGATGCCTCTAGAAAGCTGCATGTGGTATGTGAGAATTCAAGGAGAGTGACAAGTTGTCCATGCAGACAATTTTTTCTGATGGATCTGGTGTCATTCGCAGGGAAGGATTTTGGTAAGAAGGGTTTATCCATTCTCTGTCCCTGTATGCTGTTCTCTTTTCTCATTTCCTGCCTTCAGGGGTCTTCACCTTGAAGAAAACCATCCTACAGTGCAGAGGTGTAAGCAGAGCCCTTTTAAGCTGCTTGTGGCCATCTGATATTCCACCAGTAATGTACATTTTCATAATTTTGTCAGTGCTGGTTTCCTGATGCTTTCTGCATAGTGGCCCATCCTTTACATCCAGTTGCCTTGAACTGATAACATTGTCCTAATAAATAATAAGAATCAAGCCAAGTAAGAGCTGCCACATGCACTGAAAAATGATAACTCACCTGAGTGTACTCTTTTGCCATGCGTGTAATATTGAGTAAAAGCTTCTTCAGAGCTCAAAAAGACTAATATTACAGTATTTTTTTATAAGCACTAGAATAATTATTGGGTCATTGAAAGTTCAGCTGTCATCCTCTTGTGTGGATGACTCAGTGACTGACAGATTCATGAACAAATTGTTGGTGGTAATGGCGGGAGAAATGTGGCACTCCTTATGGTGTCTCATTCCTGACAGAACAATACACTGTATTGACAGTTCACTACATCACAATGTCTTGAAAGCGACCTTCAGTGCTGAGGTAGGTTCTCTTACCAAGGGTTCAAATGATACTGCAAATCACCCACAGGTGTTTTTTGTAAACATCTCTTAAAGCAACACTGTTACCAAGGCATTATGGAGAAAAGCAACCATATCAGTCAACAGATGACAAATAGAATGGATCCCCCTTGCCTGAAGCAGGATAAATATTGTGTCTTTAAATACTTGCCATCTCTGTTCTAACTTGGGGTTGATATATAGAGGATGGCGTTGAGGGAGATGGACTGGCTTTGCATGCCCTCCCAACAGCCATTGTCTGTGTGAGGCGAGAGACTGAACATCTGAGCGCCTCACCATTGGAAACACAGAGGCCATAAGGAGTGAAGGAAGTTCTGCACTGTCAGATTTGTGGTTCAGAAAAAATGTCTGTCCAGGAGTTTGCTGTGAAACAATGACATTAAATTTACAGTCTGAGAATAGAAATATTTCTCTCAACAGCTTTTATTTCATTTCTATTTAAACCCCTAAGTTGTTTGGCACATTTTCCCCTAGTTTAAGCCATTCAGTGTGCTTCTTGGTAGAAACTTTGTATTCTAACATGTTGAGATATACCTTATTATCTCTGTGAATGCGTCACAGTTTAAAAACTTTCAGTGTCTTCAAGCTAGTACTTACATTTTTTTTCAGCTAGCTTTGGCTCTGTATTCTTCCTTGCCATGTTCCTGTAGGTTATTTATCTGTATTTTGAGTAAATTATCCCAGTGACTGTGTTGCCTTTTCCCTTGGTTATTTTTTCCAGAAGTCCGTATTTTTTGCCTATTTCAAAGAACACCTTGTGAATCACACAGTAACATGTGATGTGTGCATTAGCAGATATGCAGAACACAGTAAGATCTGTGTCATAAGCTCAAGAGTGTGCTGTCATTCCTGTGTGATAGACTAAGATATGAGAACAGAACCACTTATTGCAAAGCTTTAAAAACTCTCAGAATTGCAAAGCTTTAAAAACTCTCAGACTACTAGACCCCAACCGTTTGCATGGCTGTGAACATCTAGATATTCACTAAAGTGAGATCATAATCACCATGAGAACTTGGTCTTAAAAGTTTTATGCAAATACTGTACAATATGGAAATCTTGGAGCTCTGCCAAACAAAAGCTTTCAACACTTTCAACTTCTTATCACTTGAAGAAATATTAATGTGATTTCTTCTCCCGCTGACTGAAAGGGAATAGATTCTTTTCTTTTTTACATGTTGTTTTTAAGCAAAACTGGCTTTTGAATAAATGAAAAAAAAATCAACAAAACCCAAAAAAAACAAACCCCCATGAATGTGATAGCTTACATTGTCGGTCTTCTTTTCAAGAAGAACTAGATCTGTCTGATTCCTGTAGAACATAAACCAAATTGCTGCAAAATCATAATTAAACTACATTAGTGAGTTGCAAAACCTTCCAAAATGTACTTTTAGGGAAAACATTTGCTATTATATTAGACAAAGCTTGTCTGTTAAGCTGTGGCTTTGCTGGCCTGCCTATTGCATAAAGGCCAGTAGCTGTCACAGTCATACTGGCATGAGTTTCTTTCATATAGAAACCCTTCTTTGGACCCACTTCTAATTGCTTGAGATTTTAATTGTGTTCAGATAAAGCATAACATCTATAAATAATGGAGACAACAACATGATTGCTGTGCAAATTCACTATGAATGCCGTCAAGGTGAGGGCCATGTTCAGGCCAAATGAGTTCATGATGGCAACTATGTATGCCTTTTTTGCTGAAGTATAACTTTGTGGCAACAGAGTGAAGGCAAAATAGCCTTTGGTCACTGTGGAGGTTCACCAAGTAGGGGGCCAGAAAACAGTGGATTGATTTAGGTCATCTCCTGTACATTTTGCTCCCAGAGGAGACCAAAAAACTCAAAGAATGTTATTTTCATTAGAATTACAACTAGTCATCTCAGTTAATTAACCTCTTAAATAGAGAAAACTTACAGCAATAAGAGAAGCAAAATAATAGATGAAGGTTTTATTCACAGCCTGATCTCTGCCCATGAGCCCTTGCAAGTTTTGAATACTAATGCTGGTTTCGAGTACACAGTGGTTTTTTGCATTGAAACAAACTTCCACAGTCATCCCTGGTCCCCAGCTTCCTTTTCAACACCTCTGGGGTGCGACTGGGGGCTGCTACATGCTCCTCACAGCAATTTTATAGTTTTGTTTCCGAGCTGCACATTCCTGGCTTGAATCTTTTGCCCGTCTCACCCTGCCATCTTTGGAAGCCTTCCCTCCTCTGAGCAGACTCAAAGACTTCTCCAGGGAAGGAGCTCTTCTGGACACTGGGTCTTCTTCTTAAAACAAACAAATAAAATGAGGCTGTCCGCTGGAGCCTTCTGTGTTGTCTTGCAAATACAGTGGCTTTGGTGGGACTGCATCCATGGGGCGTATGTGGTCTGTAGTGCCAGTCATCGGCTGTTGCGCTGATGATGTTTGTTGACTCCCTGCACTGGAAAGGAGACCAAATAGCTAACTTAATTATTACAAATGCCCTGTTTTATCTTAATTAATCTAGACATATGAGTCTGGTTCCCTGATCTAATTATCTAGGGAGATAGTTATATATAACTTCATGTATCTAGGCACATTCAGCTATTTGTGGTTAAATCTGCTCATGGTTCCTAAGAGACTATATATTCAAAGTTATGGAGTCACAGACAGGAATACCTTCCAGCTGCCCTTCATCTGCAATAAAAAATACAGAGAGTTCTTCTTAATTAACATGGTTGAATATTTTTTTTTTATGTTAGAAGTACACCTCATAACTTATAATCACATTAAAGTCTTCCATGGAAACAAGGAGGCATCTTTCTCTGTTGTGCCACTAAGGACTAGCAAGTAACTGGGTCTCACACAAGAAATGGGATTTCCACTGTCGGAATAGATAAACATAACTTTAGACTGTGTTTGGAAAATATCTGCCCTTTGCTCTGTAACAGATCAGGTCAGTAACTTGAGTAAAAATAATTTGAATGATTTGAAATTAATAAATCAGATTAAAAATTCCCTGTCTGTGAAATTATTTCAAATAAAGATGAAATGTGGTAGCCATAAAGAATGTGATCAGAATTACCATAAAGAAGATTATGTTCACCAGAAAGGGACAAGAAGAATAACAGAGGTCCACTCCATAGTCTGCAAATGAAATACATTGCCTTTTAACTGTCCTAAAATGGACATCTAAAAATTTTCTTTCATATACTATGCATTGAACATACAAAGATAATACGTCCATGGGTCATGTGCCACATAAAAGAGAGGTACCATTCAAGTGGATTTACCTGTAAACAATAAGAGGGATCAAACAGGATCTATGAAGGGGAAAAAGGAATACATTGATTCTCTGCAGTGTAAAGAATAGAATTATTATTTTAAGAAGAGATAAGAAAATAACCAGCGAGAGATCACTCAAATGTAACTCAAGAAGAGTTACAAGAAGAGAGACTACCTAGACTTCTCTTGAGGTTTCTTCCAGCCCTGTGGTTTGTGGGACCGGGCATATGGAGATCCTTTGGAGCAAGCTTGTTCATGAGTGCAGAGATTAGTTCAGTTGAAGCAAAATCATTCCCAAGCATGCTAATTTATTAGCAGTATGTATGAGTTCGATTAAAACAGAGACCAAAAGATAAACTGTCTGCTGAGATGCTTTATGGACATGGTGTATGTTAGAAATAAATATAAAAATAAGGTTTTTCTAGAGCTGGCAAAAGGAGATTAAATTTATTGATCCTGAACAGCATATGTTGTTCATCAGAGATTTCTCATACCACTTTTGACAGAATTCCTGAAATATGCTGTAAGTTTGAGGCTATTCTTCACATTTGGGCTAATGTGCAAGAAGAAGCTTACTAAAATGGTTGAGGCTTTTCAGCTCCTAAAGTTTGTTTCAAGACGGTGATGTGTGATCATGGGGGTGTATTTGAAAATTATAGTCTGTAAGCACAGGATGAAATTCTGTGACTGCATCTGAAGACAGCTGTGTAATTCTGATTAATATGACACTAGGATGTCTTTTGTTACTTAATCCATAGGCTGCAGAGACGTTTGCTGGGTTGTTCTGCAGATGAGTTGAGAATCTTAACTGTGTAGCAAAGGCTATACACACGTTTTCAACACATGGTTGCTCAAACTTAATGGCAAAATAACAATAGCTTTGAAGGTTAAGCCTGATATAAATTAGGCTAATTTCTAAAGAAATCCTTGGTATGTATTCATAAATAGGTTTGAATAGACTTAATGTTTAGCTGAACAAATATCTTTGTGCAGTCTATCTTTTTGTGTGCAGGTGGGCAGCTGCCATTGAAGCTCCTGGTTCAATACTAGGGGCTATCCATGCTGTGGCTGCTGTGGATTACGTGTTTGAAATCAGTCAACACTTCTGTACTTGAGGACAACCTGATATTTATGCACATATTCCATATGCGCTTACTGGAAATAATGTTGTGCCCTTAAGAAGCACTTGTAGAATTTGTAGGTTTCTGTTTAATGGAACAGATTATTGGCTAGCTGCCCAAATATTGGTATTATTAGAGATGAGGGAATGCTCACCTTCGTTTAGCTGTTAATTGTTAGATTATTCAGCAATGTATGGATTTTGAGCCATGCACAGTGGTGTTTTGGCATTTTATAAGGTGAACCTTTCAATGTGGGATGCATGTTTGGGAACAGAGCTAGAGCTGTGGGCTTTATTCCAGTTTTATTCATGTTGTTGATCAGTAAGTATTTGCTTTGGATCTAATTAAGTTGTACTAATAAAGTCAGAGTTGTGAGCCACTAGAATTCCACAGTAATTTGGATGATTAGGTGGGCAGCACTGATTGGGTCTGATGCTCGTATGTGATATAACAGTGCTTGTGTTTGCAATCATTAATACACACTGCTTTACCAAAACGTTAAATCCTGGTGTTGTCATCTGTTTGCTTTTGTTCCTGTCTTCCTCCTTGGTTCATTTGGGAAACCAGTGGTAGGCTAATTTGGATAGTATCGATATTGCAGGTGAGTTTCATACTGCCTGAAGAGGAAGAAGGATTATCTTTTTAAACTGTAAAAGGTAAGTGTGTGCAGTTTTCATGTTGAGTAGATAGGTCAGAAAAAAAATATGCCTTAGGTTAGGATTATTTTGATCAGAGACAAAATCCCTGGCATTAGGTCTTATTAGTAGGCTCATATAAACTGGCACAAAGCACTGCAGTATAGTCTGTAGAGCAGAGAATATTTTTTTGTTTCTAGTATATGGGCCTATAGATGAGAAACAGCAGACCTAGTGATTACGGCAGTGAGGGAAGGGAGTGTGTCCTACATATGCTGGGCTATGCAAGCGCATATTACTGTGCAGTAGTATATACTAGGGTAGGTAAGGAGTGTGTACTAGTCTATATACAGGCAGTACCCTCTTTTCTGCAGTAGATCTCTGTGTGGGAGCTATTGAATGAGGGTGCTGGGTTAGGGTGGTTTTGGGGCTTTCACTGCTTGTCACCGGTTTGAGTCAACATTCTGCATCAGAACTGGCTTCAGCTGTGTTTTGGTGATGAATCTGGTTTCGGTAAAAACTATCCACAAGTGATCTAACCAAGCCTGTTTCATCAGCTGCCTTATGGAGCTGTGCGTCACAAGCTGTGGGTAAGCAACATGGAGTACTAAAAATGACCATGCTGGAACTTCATTCATGGGTTGATATGCTCTAGAAAATCGTTTTTATCTTCAAGTACTATGTGCATGCTGATGTTTGAACTCCAGAGATGAGTGGATTTGTCATAGAGAAATATTTGACATGTATAAACTGAACATGGCTGGCATAATTAGTCTGCTTCTACAAAAACCTTTTTTACTTAAAAGACAGGCCAATGAAAATAAACATGAACTTTAAAATCAACCCTCAAGTTTATATTACAGGATTACAGTACGCTTTTGAGACTACTATGTGCAATAGTAGGATAGTAGAAACATTTCCATTTTTTACCATAAAGTAACTAGCTACTTAATAAAAAGTGCAGTTCGAAGAGTTTTGAAGTTTAAGACCTAAAACATGCAATAGCGTACAAACCCTATGGACTAATGAGTGTTAATTAAAGAAGAGCATACATCACATGCCTATTGGTAAAGCACCCCAAGGACGTGCAGCAATAAGAAAATTTGTTGCAAAATCAATAATGTGAATTACTTGAAATCTGAACATATTTTAATAGATTTTACAGCTTCCTGTGTAGTGCCACATCCTTTACATTTTTCCATCAAATGGTAAGTGTAATACTGATAAGAGGAAAAAATGAAATAAAATGCAGCAGCAGTTTCTAGTCGAGTGAAGAGTACTTTTGACTTTATAATTTTTATTTTCTTTTACTTTTTTAAAAAGATTGTCTCAAAAAGGTATGTGATTTGGCCATGACAATGGAGCTGTCTGGGAGTCTTTCAATGAGATGTTTTCTACTGAGATGTTTTCTACTGGAAAACATCTGAGTATTTGTAGCTCAAATTGAAGTTTTTATTTCTAGCTGAAAGAAAAAACATGAGACTTACCAACTTTGAGCTAGCTAATCATTTCATGTGTGAGAAACCCATGTGGACAACCAAGATTCAAATTTTCACTCTTGCTGGGGTATTAGAGTTGTCTCCTGTAAAACAAATGAGTAACATATTCAGCAGACTCTTGTCCAGTTTTGGTGAGGTCGGTCTCAGTCTCTACTAATGGAGTTGGTTCCATGCTATGTAAACAACCAATTGGCGAGAGAACATCTCGGTTCAGAGCACTCACAGAGGTATTGAAAGCTGAGCTTCAGGTAGGAACTGGACAGAGATGAGCTGAAACATGCATTTTTAATAGTTAAAGTAACTCTCTTTAAGAAAAGGTTTTAAATCTATGGTTAATTTTTTGCTTGTCTGACTCCAGAAGCTGATATAAAAATGCGATAAATACCAATATTTTGGGAGACTGGACAGCTTTTTATCATGTAGCTCTAGTATAATGTCAATGTCTTTGTTTGGAGTCACAAATTAAATATCTACCCCTTCTGCCATTTTGCAGTATATTATTTGTAGGAGTTTCTGGGAAGATGTTCAAGTCCCCACTGCCAATTAAGTGCCTGGCATGAATCTTAACCACGGAGCTGGTCTCGCTTCCTTATGCTAGAGGCAAATTACATAGCATCAAAATTTTAAATTTATGTTATGAGTGGGATTTTTTCCTTATTTGAGAACTAATCCCATCTATGGTGTTTGATACTTAAGGGTGCAGATAGGACAGCTGAACTGAATCAGCAGCTCCTCAGGGTGGGCTGGCTGCATGCTCTCCCTTTTGCTTTGTTGGATTTTTTTGCTGGCTGGGCTCCTTTTCTCCCAGCTCAGTGAGCTGAATCACCTCGCCCAGGGCTCAGCTGAGAGCCAGACCAGCTGCAAAAGAAGAAGAGTGGGCGGTGGGCCCATCCCACTTGAAAAAGCAAGCTATTTAATTTCCCTTTGTTCTATCACCTAAATACACCTTAATTTCAAGATTTTAATGATTTTTAATGCTATTCCTCTAAGCATTTCTTTTTTTCATCTAAATCCATGTGTTTAAGACTATCCATCTTATTACTAGAACATGAAGACGTTGCATTATGGAATTAAAAAAAAAAAAAAAAAAACAAAAAATTGCACAAACTTTTGCAGATTAAAACCAATTGTGAAGTCTTCCAGTAAAATGCTTTTTGGTTTTAAATCTAGTAGGTAAACTGCCTCAGTGCCAAAGGGCTAAATCTGCCCAAAGATCACTCTATGTCTGAACTGACAAGGGAGTTTCAGTGTGGGAAATCAGAAGTGAGTTAACTCAAACTGACCTGTAATGACCATCTACATCTCTTAACATCTGTATCTATTTTGAGTAAATGAAGACTGACTCAAATCTCGAGCTTCCTTTTTTTTTTGTCTTTTTTTAAGCTGGTTCGGTTCCTGTAAAAGCAAGCAAGAACCCTTCTGGTTTACGATGCAATCCTTTTGTTTACATTTGAATGGAGATGCATGTGTAAAACTCAGGTGTGAGTAAAGTGGTATGCTAGTAAAGGGACGCCTCAGCCTATTCGACACTTCTGTGCCTTGGGTGGGAGCCAGACCTCTCAAGGGATGTTGTGATCTGGCACTGCAGGACAGCTGCAGAAGGCTTAGAAAATTGTTACTTTAATGTTGTCTTTTAATTTGAATATTAAAAATAGTGAGTAGGTTGTTATGATGAAACTGTTACATTGGACTGGAAACTTGGCTTCATACTTTCAAGTGTTTCTTAAAGTTCATTTAATGCTGACTTGGGAGAGTTGGGGGATTTCCATCAATTTTAATCTAGGAGACTACATTTTAATTCCTAATACATATTTATGATCTCTTCAAAGGATTTTTTTTCTTTTCATTAATGTAAGAGACACTCATAGTTTGCTTCAAAAGATAAAGGATATTTTAGTTCAGCTAGTTCATCTTTAATTCCTGATTCCCACTTCAAAACAGCTTGTTGAGACTACAGGTTGTGATCCTTGATAGAATTAGATCAGTAAAGCAGCAGTGAAAATGTGTTGCATGTAACAAATTGCTACACCAATGCTGAAATCCTTTGTAAAGAGGAACTCAGCACTTGTTGTGAAATGTCTTATGCTGTAGATAGCTCAGCATAATTTATGAATATGTGTAGTTTTCTCACTCTGTACTTATAAGATGGCTATAAAACTGAGCGTCATTTTGTACAGGTTTTTCATATCTATGTCTACTGTGTCAGCCATTTGGCTGCAGGAAAACGGTACCACTTGCTCGTGGGAGGGGAAGTTAGCACTGTAGGAGACAGTTTGTCAGGACAGCGAGGCAAGTGTGCTGTTCTTACGTAAAGCTGTATTTTATGAGGTGAGCCCAGCTATCATACTGGTTTTTCATACAGTAACTCATTGGGTACTTCCTGCCTACCGAAACTTGCTGAGAAGTCTTGTTTTTACCATGTCCTGAGGCAATGCAGTATAAAAGAAAGGACTGTTGATGGGATTTTCTAGAAACCAAGCTGCAAGTAAATTTCTGATCTTATCTGGAAGTGAAGAAGAGTTGGACCAATCCTAATTCATCAGATCTACAGCTATAGATCCACAATTTTCTGCTCATTTATACTGCTGCTGTAAAAGTGGGAATATGTCCGTAGTGCATTTAGTAGCTTTAGAAATGTGGGAGTTAGCTATGTTCCCAGCAGCACCATAACCACATTCATGAGGAAGTTCTGTGGAAGCTAATTTTGTCCTTCTGAGAAGGTTTAGACACTTCCTGCAGAATTTCACATGTATTTTACTCTACTGCTTCCACTAACATGGGCGCCAGTATCTTACTGTGCCCCATGGTTTTGCCTTCCAGTTGTTTCAGTACTAGTTTCAGTGTTGCATTGCCTGGAGCAGTAGGTATCCATTTTTCTCAATAGAATTAAATTGAATAAAAATGGCATTAAAAAAAAAAAAAAGTGTTAAATATATCAGTTTTATCTTTCTTAATAAATCTTTTTTGTGCACATAGCTCTTCAGAAATGCTTATAAAATCCAACAGTCCCTCTTCAACCTTAAATGACTGAATAATTACAAAATGGCAACATGAGATATGACAGTAATGGTGGCAATCCTGCTACCTTATATTTGCACATGTCTACAAATGAATGGCACTGTAAAGACTGAATCTGTCATACAAAACATTAATGGGTCCAATGTCATTCCTTCAGCACAGATAGTTAGCATATACATCATCTATAGCAGACTGACGTCTTTCTGTTACAGGGAACAGGACATCAACTCCTGTTTTCTGGTGCTTTTGCATCTGTAAAACAAGCTCACATTGAACAAAATAATTTAAGCCTTTAAAAATGCAATGTAATTTATACTCAGATAAAAAGTATATGGCTAAATGTATAAATTCTGGTATAAATATTAAAAGCCATCAAGGAGAACAGGCTGGAAAAAGTACTTTGTGATTTGGAGTGAAACTGTGATCCCATGAAGCTTCCTGGTTGACCATTCCTGGGTGATACCATGTGCCTTCTTAGTGGTGAAGCTACCCAGCCTTGGGAGCATGAGGGCTCACCTGCTCTCCCTGCCAGGCAAACTCCACAACTGCACTGCTGAATTGAAAGCTGGTGCATTCTCCTTCTGCCTGTGAATTTTATGGCACATTTATACTGCTGGTGCTGCTGTGATGGCTTTGTGGTACGCCACATGCACCACTTGAGCTAGCTCAATTCATGTGCTAGAGTTTCATGGCAGCATGGAATGGAGCTCAGCAACCTGCAGAAACCATGCAAGCAGCAGAGTGAATACACAAATAGTTGGCCGACGCTGTGCTTTGAAGGAATGGCCACACAACTACCAGCACCTGCTGCAGCTGGTGTTAAAGCTAAGTAGCATGCATCTGTGCTGCAGATGGTCTTATATGAACCTGTGCCCAATGAGGTGTCAGAGCACTTCAGCTTCTCACCTAATGCAGGTCTGATTGAAAATCCATTTGCTAAAAAGACTTTACTGTCTATAAAGGTTACTGCCTTTGAGAGGAAGAAAGGTGACACCTTGAGAAGAACTTCTTGAAACAACGAAGAAATTATATTAAATTTGAGCTGAAACTCAAGTGCAAATAATACCTAATCACTGCAGAAATCTAATCTAAATATTAACAGCCCCCTGTGCCCTTCTGCAAGGACAAACATTTCTTTCTAAATCTCAACAAGGCAAGCTTCTTATGTGGGTCAAATGGAAATCCTGTTTATTAAAAAGCTGTTAAAGACAACTAGATTTTTAATTTCAATAGAAGAGGCTTCTCTGTGACCCTTGAAGGCATGCCAGTGGACTCTTCCAGCAGATGCCTCAGTAAACAACAAATGAATCACTGAGGTGCTCTAACAAGGACTGATGTGTCCACCCAATTAGAGGGATATAAAGAGTGCTCCCTTGAAATTCTGGGTTCATTTGGGTTGCTCTGCTATTTCCGCAATCTAGCGCTGAAGCACTGCTTCAGGGGTATTGTTGGCCTCAGCAACTTGCTTGTGTGCATTGTCCCAGCTAACAAGTCCAGATTTCGTACAAATACTTCTATGAAGACTCAAACATCAAAATAAAAAAAAAGCTCTCAATATCTAAGTCAAATCAGTCACTGGTGTCTTTTTAAGCTAAGAGCAAGATCTTCAAACTTAGCACTGCTATAAGCATGATTGACAAGAATCTTTGAACACCTGTTTTCAGAGGCTTGCAATTCCTCAATTTCACATGGGTTTAATTTTCTCATGCCTAAAATATGTGCAGTTTTGAGAGGTGAGAAGGTGTAATGAATCTTGTATGGTGTGATTTGTACAACTGGTCAGATGGAGCAATGCATGGAAAATTCATTAAGTATTTTGAGACTGTTTCCTCTTTCTCTTGGAACAATGTTTCCATTTTCCATTTCAACTGTACATGTAACTTGCACTGCTTCAGAACGAATTTCCTCACGTCATCTTAAAAGAAAATTAAAAATTAGACCATTTTCTCGCTATACAGAATATTTATATTCCCAGACAAATAGTTCAATTGTTTGCACAGAACAACACATAAAGTAGCCAAAAGAAGGACATCATGCAGATCAACAACAGAGCAAAGATCAGAGTATGTTTTGTTTTTCAACCAGCTGCTGCATCAACAATCATGGAGCTCTTCAAGACATTAAAGGGTATGTTGCAGGTACTATTTATTTAAGGATTCTCTCTGACAAGTATGGTGGCAACTTGAAATTCCCTGACCATGCTTCCAGGAAAACTGTATCAGTTATTATATCTTAAGACAGTTAGATACGGGCACCTGAAATTTCATTTCCTTGACCACAAACAAAACCCCAGTGCTTTTAACAAATTGCCTAGGCCAAGCAACAAATCATACAGTACAGCTGATTAAGATATTCAGCTAACTGTTATAAAGGATGTTTTAACTCCTGCCTTCTTATTGCTTGTTTTTATCCATTTGATGTGATCTGGGTCTTAACAGTGAATTTGAACTTATCTGTGGTTAGCAGGTGTTTGAATTCAACTATAGTTATTTGCCTGGTTGTATGACGATTTGAAGCCTTAGTTACCATGTGTGAAGTTCCTTACAACAAAGGACTAGTAGTGCTCTGAAATACATCATTATTATTACTTTAAAGATTTTGCTCTGTTCTGTAGCTTTTATAAAAATTGATAACGTGGTGTTGCAGTTCTCACTGAGTAGCTTAAGAAACAAACTTGAATGCCTAAATTAAAAGCCTTGACATCTACCACTGGTGGAGAAAGCCAAGTTCCTCAGTTCTCCTAATTAGCTCCTGGAGATAATTAGCTGACTGTACTTGGATGTGGTTATCGTACCTCAGGTATGACAGAGTTTAAAACAATCGGAGGATTTCTTTGAAACAAAGATGAGAAATGTGAGTTAGAAACAGATTCTGTCAGGTACTGCCTTTCCTCTTTGTGTGCCCGGAGTCCTAACACACCATATGTTCAGTGAAGCTGTGGATGATATTTCAAAAAAGTTATAGATATTGAAGATTGATTTAAGCCAAGTATACTGGAGACAGTAACTTCAAACTCAGGTCTGTGCTGTCTTTTAAGCCAGGGAACCTTCCTAGCTTGTCTTTTGCCAACTCCTGATTTTTCATGCCCAACAAGGCTTTATTTAAATAATAGGTTGGCTGTGTTGGGGATGATTTGATCTCTTATTTCCACTGTTTATGTAATCAAGTCACTGACCCACCATGGAATTCAGGAGCAGGCAGCTGTCATTCAGTGTATGTGCCTTATGTCACTGGCCTTCGTGTCCATAAACTTAAAAGTTGCTGCCTTGCCATGACTCTGCTGCTTGCCAAATCTGCCTGCTTGCCAAATCCTTGAGGACATAAAAGAATTGACCTTTTTTTTTTTTTTTTTTTTTTTTTCTGTGAGGCTTTCCCATTAGAATGGAAAAACAGAAAAAAAATCAGCACAGTAAAAATATTCTGGAACAACTTCAAAAAATATCTCACTACAGTAGTGAGTGAGGCCTCTGTATTTAAAATAATCTTAATAGAATTAAATACTAAAGTGAATGGAAAAACAGAAATCCTGTGCTTGTATTTAATCCATTTCTGTCTGCCAACATGTCAGGGTTTTTTTTGCAGTACTGGAGACTGTTTCACCTCTGTTCCCTTTGGGCAACTGCTTTGGGGCTGGACCAACATAATGAACAATTCTTCATTAGCTCAGATAATGGGAAAGGGGAAAAAAATAGTTAAGGGGGGCTTTGTAGAGGGAAGTTTGATTGTAAAAAACTCCTTGATTTTAACTCCTGTTCAGTGCTAGACCTAATCCAGCTGCCTGCAAGCCATCCTGTATCTTGACACAACCTTTTTCAGCCCTTTGGGAGGCAGCATGCAGGTGCAGACACTTACTCTTCCTCGCTAAGAGGATTGGAACAGAGACCATAATCTGTTTGCATGAATTAAGGATGGCCTTGCTGCCTTGAACAATCTCCTGCCTCTTTTATCTTCCTCCCTCCTGAGCCCCTCAACCCCCCAAACTCCAAACCAACATGAGGTAGTAAAGACTGTTTTGTGCGGGAGGCTGTCAACACACCATGTAATGTCTTCCAGTTCTGAGCAGGGTGATTTTCCCCTGTCTGGCACTTCTGTTTTGTTGCTGTGGGGACATTGCCCTTGCAGTTTGGCATGATTGTCCTACCTCTTATCACGCAACGGCTTCTTTCAAAGATGTTGATTTCATATGCTGAGCCCTCTCTACTTAATTATTGGCACAGACATCTCTGCCATGGGAATCCCTCTTGAGTGGTTTCCTCATCCTTCCCCCAAGACCTTCATGTCTTTGGATCTCAGACCTTTCTTGTAATCAGTTCCCATCCCAGTTCTACTTCTTGTAGTCCCATATGGTGTGAGATAGTCCCTGCCTGACTATAGGCTCCCCTTCATGCTCAGCTCCTCACCTTCACCCCTTTGCCGTGTGTTCACTCCTGCTTTGTCATAGCTAGGTGAGAGACTGCCTGGTGCTGCCAGGGTTCATCGAAAATATACTTCCAATAGACACAGCAAAGCTTGCAAAACCCTTGTGCCAGGGCACAGGATAGTTTGTTCTGGCAGGCTATCTGTCCCATAGTCTGCCAGCTGGCAATGATTCTTTTGTGTACTTGTAGTATTTCTAGAAGTACTGGTCCTTCCTTACTTTTGGTTTATTTTGAGTCCTTGCTTACTCATCCTAAACTTTATCACATCATTTTTTCCATTAAGGGCTCTAGCAATGAATGGAGCCTGGTAGGCATGCACCACATACTGTAACAAGTGCAGCACGTCTTTGAGCAAGGAGTTCATTTTGTTCATTGACCATTAGCCACTTCTTCAGTTGCACTGAGTTGAAATTCTCCCATGGGTTAAAAAATTCTCTGGGATAGTTCACTCCACTCCCACCAGGACAATTGCAAGTGAGTGCCTCAAACTGCAAACACTTTCATTTAAATATTAAAGTTTTCTATGTGCTTAGTATGTTGAAAGTAGTAAATAATTAAGCATGTAAAATGGAAACAAATTACATAACAGTTTCACGGGCATGTGGGGAGACCTGAATTTGCTCAATCCTGCTCTGCTGCCTAAAGATCCTTTTTTACCTTGCAAATGCAGATGGAAACATAGAAGTGTATAAGACCATTCATCTCTTGGCAACTTCTAGATCTGTTACAAACTTTTGCTATTGTCTTAAGACATTTTTCGTTCTTAAGTGAACATTTTCAGCTGCTGCTTTTGGTTGGGTTTTCTTTTGCTTTTTTGGATACATTCTTAGAAACAAATGACTTCGCCCATATCAGGAACTCCTAATTCTTTTCCCTCCTATTCCTGGATCACCTCACTGTGGCCACTGTCAATGTTGAGTAATAATGAGTTTTCCTGCAGTCATTTCAGGTCATTCACTATAAACAGCTTCTGTTCACATCGATTTGGCTCTTTAAGGACTTTCTATTCCAATCTGTAGGTACACACACACACACACATAAAAAAACACAATAAAAAAAAAAAAAAAGATGGAGCTGTCTGACTATATTTCTGTCCTATCAAGATGGCGTGGCTGATTCCTTCAAGGTAATACTGATTAACTATTGTCCACATCACTTTTTAAATTTTACTTTTCTTTACTGAAGACGCAATAGAGCTGCGTCACTTAAAATTGCAGACTTCTTTTAAACTATGTCAGGGCTACTGAGATGAGTATTTCTGGGATGAACTTCCATGCTGCCTCTCTCATTTGCAGATTCCATATCAAAATACCAGTTAGGACTAATTCTCTCGCTGAGTGCTATTTTTACTGGATGAGTGCAGACCACCTGCTGTTTATGCTTGAATTTTCATTACTGTCTATGTAAGCTTCATTCTGACACAGTAATCAGAAGGTGACAGTTGCTTGCTTGAAAATACTTATCAAATAACTCTATGGAACTGATGTCTTTGCATGTAAAACACCTTTCTTATAGCATAGGTGGACAAGACCATGTTACTTAATTTCTCCCCATAAATGCAGGATGGAAGTCATAAGATTTACCATGTCTGTGAGGTGCTACTTTCTCTTTCAGCTTGTTGTGTTGAGCCTCTGTTGATGCACTGGGAGTCCATTGCATTACTTTGAGAAAGCACTGCTTATGTTGAATGCACTGGAATGTAATTCAGATGCGTGGAAGGTCTTTTTCAAGTTACTCCAAGGATCAGAGTATAAAAATTAAGGAGTCAATTTAATGAAGAACAGAGGAAATGTAATTCTGGATCTCTCATTTTTATTGTGTACAGTGGAGTAAACACCATAACTGTTTTTAGTAATAAGACCAGTGCTTCTATGATAGAGTGGCAGTTCATTTTAGGTTCTTTTGAACTTGGAGGATTTCTTTTTCTAAATATATTTTATATTTCACAGTGTATGATTTATTCCCTATTGCTAGTCTTCATACTGCCTTTCTGGCATTGTAATCCAATTCACCAAGGTAATTTCCATCTCTCCTTCAGGAAGAAGTAGCAATGGCACTCCTTTATTTTAGCATGCCTGGGACAAATTATTTTCCAGCTTCGTACTTCACTTTTACAGGGTTTATTACTAATATTGAAATGGTCATATTCATTTGGAGTTTCTGTCTTTATCCCTTTGCAATGGTCAGCATGTAGGAGGGAAGCTTATGTTTCTTTGGAACCTGGGGGTTTCTCTGTCATCTGGGGACGCTTAATTTCAAAGTCTTTTCAAGTCAATAGAGCAATCTAAATCCAGATGAGGCAGGGCTAACTTCTTATAACATTTAGTTGTTAGTTTCACAGAATGGACACAGCTTGAAGAAGAGGCAGTTCTGATCCCCCAGCTCATTCATTCTTGCAGGATCTGATGTTAAACCTGATGTTAAAATTGAGGTTTGAACCAGTTTACGTCAGGAAGCAGCACACATGCCCTCTGGATCCTCTTTTCTTGCTCAGGCTTGTACCAGCCGTATTTCAGACTACTCTGGTATGCAGGTGGAATTTTGTATGTTGAAAGATGAAATGTTGATGATTTCCTACACTTATTACTTTTCACCTCAGAACTGTTACATGCAGGGTGATGGCAAAGACTTCTGTGCAGCCTTTAGGTAGCTTTTCCTGGTTCTGATTCAAATTCCAGTGGTGCCTGTGCGGCTGCTTGTATGGAGAGTTTGTATGGAACAGCCAATCTGCTTTTCTGCTGTTAATTCATCCAGAGCTTACAATCATCCCAAATTTGCAGATATTGAGGCCTCTAGCAGTGCAACCTGATAGCTGGCCTTAGATGTTTAAATGAGTTCTGCTGCAGTACTTTAAAGGTGTTCCAACACCAAGGTTAATGATGACCTGGTGACCTACCAAACTCCTATTTTCTTAGATTGCCCAGTGCTGATAGAGATCTTTAGATAAAATGTAGATTGGCTTAAAAGAACTTAATACACATGAAATGTCAAGCTGTTTAGGTACTCATAAAGCGATTTTTAAAAATGTCAGTTCTTTACTGTGCATTTTTCTGTCTCATACTATGTTGCATGAACCCTATCTACTTTTCTTCCACTTTTCGGTTAGCTTGTATCTATATTCAGCTCTGTTATTTGAAAACTTTCGAATTTACCATGGTTTCATTTCCTGCACAATTCCTGTCATCCCAGGCCGGTGTGCAGTATGCATGCCTGCTCTGCTGATGCTGTGTTGTGAAACTTTCCTTTCAGAAGCTGTGCCTTGGGAAGTGGGAAAGATAGGCTGTTATACTGGGAGGTTAAAAAAAAGCCAAGCCAGCCTCCTCTATAAAGTGGTTGTTTCTCAGAACCGGTGTGGTCATCTTCTCCTCTGAAAAAGGTGAAACCTGGGCTGTGTTGGTATCCTTTCTTCACTTACTTTTTAGTGGAACACTCTTGTCTAATGCCACATGCTGAAGGAGTAACTGCATATGTGCTACCTGTGCTGTACCTTTCCTGGATAGAAAAAAAATTATCCCAACATTAACCGATAGTCTCTGCAAGCCTTAGCAATTGTGACCTGACAAAAAGACAGGGTCTGGAAAGACAGTTCTCTGCAATATTTACTTGAGCCTTCCTTCTGTTCACACAAACCAAAATTAGCAATGTCAATGTAGACGACATTGGGTAGTTATGGCACAAATGGAGTAACGGGCTTTCATAAACATCTTGCTATTAAAACTTCAAATATTTACCCTGAGATTCCACTGCCTTCTGGACTCTCATGAGCACTGAGTTGTTTTTTTTTTTTAATTGAGAATATTCTAGGATTGGCATTTTAACATAAAACTCCCTCAGTGTTTTTCTAATCGATGGTTACAGATTAATTTACATTGCTTAATCCTTTTATAGTTTTAGCAAAGACTGACCATTTGGGTACAATTATGTAGCTTTGAAAAAGGAAGTTTGAAATAGGACATTGAAGCAAAATTAGGTAGAGCTCAGGGTGTTGGCTTTTTCTGATATCTCCATGTTTGGATTCTGCAACAATAGGGCATATTTCTGTGTGGGGCCCTTAGGAAATCAAGGCTTGTGCTGACTGTTCCTCTTACGGGCCCAGTATAAATTTCCCTAAGTGTGACTCCTATTGGTTTTGGTGAGACTTGAATTGGGGCATTAAGGCAGAAATCATTATAGTAGGTTAAACTTTAAAGTTTTTTTTTCTGTTTAGCCTTACATGCATATAACAAAACATGCCCTCGGCTTGCCAAACATTATCCAGTTGACAATCACCTGGCAAACAACATGCTGAAGATTAAAAGACTCTGTTTTAAACAACACTTTCCATGCTTGATGCAGTATTTCCCTTTTAATTATGTAGGAAATTAGCACTGTTAAGTAGAGGCAAATAATTGCCATGTAAATGTGCAGATTTTCTGAGTAGAGGTATTCCTTTAAAATATTAGTGGGGTAGAAATGGTGGGTGGTGGGAAATAAGAAGCAAATGAGTATCCTGATGGAAGGACTGGCTTATAAACAACTGGGTGCTACACTTGAATATGGTGGGACCTGGATGAGCCACATAGTGCCAAACATCACTTGCGTAATGCAATGACAGCTCTTTTTAGCACAGCAGCAGTGGCCCAGTCAGTGTGGAGAGGGGGATCATGGAATGATGCAACTTGTGCCAGGAAAGCAAAATTATAGCTCTAGTTGTCTGCAGTGGATCTTTTAATTTTAATATTTTTAGTATAATTTCAATTCGTTCAAAGAACAAGCTAACCTAACCCTATCTTTTCCCTCTTTCAGAAATTTGGAGGGAGGTAAAAGAAGAATTAAGTAATGACCTAGGAATTTTACAGTGAACATAGATGTTGGCTCTGTTGCTGTAGCTACATCGTCCATCTCAACGTACAGTAGCTATGGGAACAGAGCTATTGGGCCTTGCAAAAGGAATGCAAACATTTCACTTCTGGTTTGCCATTTGTCAGAGTCCTTTTTTCAGAAGTCTTAACATAATTTCCATTCTGGTCTTAGCTTGCTCAAGCTTAAAACTCTTAGCTGTGGCATCTCCCTCCTACAGAGTCATTCTCAAGGCAAACAGGTCTCTTTTCTCCACATTCTTACAAGTCTTTCTATTGAATTCTACTTTGTTGACCTAGTTTTCTTGGGATTTCTTCCTCCTTGACTGAGCAAGGACACTGAGTATAATATAGCTATAGACAACAGAGGAAACCAAATGGCCAAACCAAAATGAATAGTTTCTCTAGCATCACAAATAGCTTCGCTGCTTGGGACACACCTGTAGTTGGGCTGCTTAGTCACAGTATTGCATGTGTGCTGCTAGCACAAATGCTCTGTTTATCCTGGATCTCAGAGAACATGGTGCTGGTGAACAATTAAAAAATGCTTGATGTAATAAGAATAGCTTGTTAAAATAAAAAGTAATAATAAACTTACTGTGTTTCAGAAAATGTAGCAATCAGCTGCAAGGAATAAGGGCCTATATATATATATAAATTCTTAAAAATAATGTAATTTAAGTTAAAACAAATGAAAGTTATAACTGTTCAGTGTTTTTTTTTTTTTTGCACAGCATCCTGACCTATGCCGCAAAATTCTTGTATTTTCCTGGCTGAAAGATTTACAAAATTAGGTATATGTTATAGGTATATTAGGCTACTTTACCTGAGCACTATTAAACATCTGTAGCCTCAGGAAAGAATAGAAGTACCATAAATATTGTTCTCTCAGAAAGCTACAGGAAAAGAAGTAGGGCAGTTGAAGCAAGATCTTAAGTTGATAAAATTAATGTTCATAGCATGACACTGTCAAAACTTGGCCTAATACATTGTAAGCAATTTACCAAAGAGAACTATTATATTCAAGATAAAGACAGCCGCAATGTCCTGGTTTCTGAGAGCAGGATCTAGTTGAATTTGAACCCCAAGAACTTGATCCAGGCTTACAATTTTGGCTCCAAATCGAAACAGTAACATCCTACTTCCTAGGAGATGAATTAAATAAATCACCCGTGAAGCCTTATTCTGTTTCTCGCTTCTATCTATCCTACTGCAACTAAGATTTCTTATTAAAATCACCATGGATACATGATCCTTATAATCCTGTGAATTTTTTTCTGATTGTCTGCCTAGCTGCCGAAAGTGAACTAACTCTGTGCCTAAGAGAAATGAGCTGCTGCCCCTCTCCCAGAATACCAAATCAAGGCAGCTCACTTTTGAATCAACCGTGGGCATTTTGACCCAGTTCCACCATGACAGATGCATTTCACAGTACTTCATGTCTATCCCAGTGGCATCTGGGGTATGTGCTCTGTCCTGCATGGTGTTTTGCAGTAGCAGAGAAACAAAAAATGGTGTGGGAAGTGGCTTAGGCTTCTTTGGAAAGACTGAAGTAAGGATTCAGAAGCAATTCCCCTGACTCAGCTCTTTCACAGAGACCTGTCCATACTTCAGCAAAAAAACCCAACAAACCCCATTATTCAAACAGTATGATTGCTATGGATCAGTTGATTTACTGCTAAAATCAGTTCCTGCTGTGAAAACACGAATGTGTAGCCTCTGATTTCCTACCCTGTTGCTTATATGCATGAATTCAAGGCCCTTAAGCTTGGTGACATACAGTACATTGGGCAACTCAGGCAATGTTGAAAGCATCTCCTGGGCTGCCCACAGCCAGCTGCTGGACAGGCAACAATCAGGAAAAAAGGGCAAGGACTGAAGATCCCTTTCTAAGTAACTGGAGCAGTATTTTGTACATCACCGTACTGCTGTCATTACCTTCTACTGGTATGGGCTTTTTGTGAAAATTAGCATAAATGACTTATGCTGTATGTGTCCTTTCATGGTTCCTCCTTAGCAGCACAGATGCCGTGTCATTACGTGCTTCTCAGTGGAAGGGACTGCATTAAAAATGACTTCTCTTACTGCTTAATGTACTGCAACAAATGCTGTGTAGATCTGTAAATTGAGACATTTGTTCTTCATTTTTAGCAATGCCCTTTCCCTGAACTCGTTTAGTGAGACAGAGTTGTAAGATGTTTGTATGTTATCCAGCTGGACTGGGCTCATGATTTTTGAACTCTGACTCTTACTACATTCTCATTTTAAAGTGTCCTGTGTCAACAGACAGTGGCAGCTACACTCAAGGCAGCCTTGTTTCACATAATACCACTCTAATGTTGTAAGACAGCAAAATGCCTGAGACTGGGAGAATTTGGGAATTTCTTTGTAACTGAAGTCCTTGACAGCTGTGTTTCATGAAAGTGATGGGGCACTGTAAGTGAAGGGGGAGGGTAATCTATGAAAAGTAGTTTATGAACGGAAATGTGACATGCAGCAGAAGGTGACAGTGAAGAACAGAAGGCTGTGCAATTTATTATCCCTGTTTGTCACAGAAAACATGACCAGAAATCAGTTCCAGCATATAAATGCAGTTTATGTAATTATAGCAATATGAACAGTTATAAAAGTAGAGATGTATAGATTATTGCCTCAGATATCTGTTAAAATAATAAGAATAAAAAGTATGTTGCTGAGTGACCAAACCATTTTCTGTCTGCTCTAGATTAAACTCAAAGTGAGAGTTTGTTAACTCTTAGCAACTTTTATGCCCCTTTCCTGCTGAATGTAGTGACAAATACAGATTGCTCAAATTCGTAGGTCAGCTATACATCTCAACTCAATTACACTGAATAACAATTTATCAAGATTAAGTATGCTGCTTTTTTCTGAATACTTTGCTGTTAAATTTCATTTGATATCTTGCTGGGCCTAATCTTTTACACTCAGACTGTGCCACTGTCTCAGGGACACCAGGCGCTTTGAGCAAGCCAGGCTTGTGTCCAAGCAGATGCAGAGATCCAGTTCTGGAGTTGATACCACTGGTCTAGAGAGCTTTTGTTTGCTGTTTTGCTGTTTTGTTTTGGTGTTTTGCTAATGCTGTACCTTTCTTACCTCATCCTAGACAATGTCTTACACCTTTGTACAATGTCAAATGTAATGGTACATTATCTGACTTACAGCTGTAGGTGGGGAATGCTTTTTGTTTGCAAGGACCCCATGGAAAATAAGGTGAAGGGTGGTCTTGTGGCAGAATATTCTTGTTCTTTTTGAACATGAGAAAGATAGATTTCCTATATATCATTTTATCTAGTTATGTATTCTCTCTTCTGACCCTCTCCTCAATCTCATTCTCTGAGTGTTTTCATCTAGTAACTCCAGCTTCTTCTGTGGGGTCTTTTGCTTCATGCCAGTGCAAATGAAGCAGGAAGATGATGTTAACTGGTACCAGGAAGAGGAGAACCAGGCACTTTTCATGCTGAACGTGCATAGGACAGTTTGGAGCAAAGGTACTCTGTCATGGTAATAGAGAGCTAAGCAACAATACAGGCCATCCTTACCCTATATATAAGCTGCTTTGGGTCCTTAGTTATAACAAAGGACCTCTTGTCTTCTTTGTGTGATGGTCCACACTACTCTGCATGTGAGGATAATTTCCTGGATATTCCTTCAGTGAGTGACACAGCAAAAAAAGGAGGAAAGACAGTGGAAGGGAGGTGATATCCCATGTTCCAGTATCTGCTGTAGAAGCAGATGAAACATCCTTTCTAAAGGGAAAGGATCACTCTTTTGTCCTTTCCCCTTCTCTTGCAGACTCTGTTGGACATAAGAATAGTTTCACTCTTTAACGTTTACATATATTAACCTCAGAAAATAATCAGTGGCATCCTAAAATGACTTCTAATCCTGGAGGTTGCAGAGATGTCTACCATTTGTCAGATACTTACACAGCATTTGAATAATCAGAAAAGCATAGGAAAAAATTAGTAACCTTTTCCTGGCATTGCTTGTTACGTATTTTCTGTTAGACCATGCTTAGTATGGACAATTGCAGTGATTAACTTTATTTTTTCTGAATTATAGTATTTCCTTGTGCTTCAGTACCTGATGTTCTGGCTATTGGTTTCAGTTTAAATGTGTATTTTAACTTTCCTTAGTACCTTCAGCTCTCAGATTCTACACATCAGACTTCCTTGACAGCTATGCTTGTAATGTCAGGATTGATTCCCTAATACCTCAATATTTCTGAGATCTAAAACACTGATTAGAAAAGAATTAAGGCATAGCTAGAATGAAAGAACTATTTCACAATTTTTATGCCCCTTTTTTATGGAATGTATTCGCAAGTATAGATTGTTCAGACTCCGAGGTCTGCTATGCGCTGTGATCCAATGATACTGAATAGTTATTTACAGCTCAGATGCAAAATACTGTAGCTTCTCAGGGAAAAAGAAACAAAAAGGAAGGATTGCTTGCCTTTTTTATTATTATTATTATTTTCTTTTTGCATTTAAAGTAGTGTTAAATTTTTTCATTTTGGGAGGATTTAGGTAGATAGGAATAATAACTTTCATGAACCTATTGTACCAATTCTATGCTAGCATCTGATCAGAGAATAGTCTTCTTAGCGCTATAGAAACTTCCCAGCAGCATTATACTCCAAGAACAAAAGTACACCTTGGAAGTGTTCACACAATAATTCTGTGGCAGTATCTCCATCTAGATGCCAATGGTCAGGCTGGGACTGATTGCTCAGCCCACAGTGTCTATAAATCTGCACAGTGTCCTTGAGTGCTGGTTGTCTCTCAAATATTAGCAAGATCAGCAATGGAGCAGGAAGCCATTCAGAGCTCTAAGACTGCTGATCTTTCTAGGTGGACTGTTAAATTGGAAATAATCAACTCTGTGATGCATTCCCATTTTCTGTGGGTAAACATTTTTGGGTTTTGATTAGTTTAGAATGTGTATGTGCACAAAGTTGCTCTCTTGTCGCTCTCTTCTATTTGTTAACAGTACAGTCAACTGCTTGATAATGTCACATTAGGAAAGACAGGGCTCTATATTCTCTTAGATGTTATTCCAAGTTAGAGTTACGGAGTGCTAATGGAAAGTCAGGCTTTTACTATCATCTTACTGTAGCCAAATATTTAATTAAATGTTGCTTGTTTTTGCAGCTGAGCATTAAGACTTTTGTTCCACATGCTTAAACACACGTGCCGAATCTTCATAAGCCCCCTGGTTCATTCTGCTCCGCAGCGTTGTGCTGAGGTGCTAGTCAAGGGGATGCTGTAAATCTCAGCAATTTACAGTAAGAAAATGGTATTGTACCTTGCAAATGTAAAGAATACGCTTTCAATAACCTTCTAAACAGTGTTTTAAAGTCATTAAAGCAGTCTGAGGAAGGTGATGCTCAGTTGAGAAGAGAGTTAATCGCTTTCAGTCTGTGCAGGCAGGTGGCCATGTACAGCTGTAATGCTGCTTTTCTCTGGCTATTAGCTTGCAGATATTGATATCCATCCAGGTTTACCATTGATACTAATGTTTTCCAGCTGCTGCTTGCTAGTGTGAGCATATTTCTGGTAACTGAGGAGCATATTTGAGTAAGTGTAGATGTCATACAGTTGAGCTGCATATGAAACACTTCATTTTTGAAAAAATGAAAAAAGAAGTTGAATCTGAGGTTCAGCAAAGCCAGCTGGCTTCAGGGCCACCGGTTCCGTGTTCTGTGATTTACCTTCTAACTTCATTCATGGGGCTACCAAACAGTGCTGGAGTCTTTCTGTCTCTCTTCTTGTTTTTTATTGAGAGAATTGTACTGGCAAATGCTAGAGATGTGATCAAAGATCCCAGCTAAATTTCACTCTTCTACATGTAAAACTTAGTATTTTAATACTCATTTGAAAGTAGTGAATTATAGACAGTCATTGCAGGTTAACTTTTGTTTAGCATTTCTAAGAATTTCTTTGTAGTTCTTAGAATGACATTGCAAAAATATTCTTAATGACGATGACATTTTGTAAGGACTGAGTTCTTGCTTCACACTGTTCTCTATAGTTACCTTTGAGGGAAAGATTGTAAGGAGAAACTCTTAAGAGCACTTTAGTGAATTCAGAAATTGTAACTCATGAAAATAAAATTTGGAACTTCAAAAGAAATGAGAAAACTCCCATGTCTCCAGCAATATTGAAATTGCACGTTGATTTGTATCTGAATTACTTGGTATAGCAGATAATATTAGCACATTATCCTGAACAAGTTTTAGAACTGCTTTTATTTTAATCTAGCTTGATAGTAAATAGTTATTTGCCAGTTGATGAAAATAGGAATGAAGAAGGAAAAAAGTGGTCAAAAATGTGCAAGCAAAACAGTTCAAGTGGCTTAATAGGCAGCCAATTTAAAATTCTCATGTTTTCATTAATTCTATGCTATAAATAACATAAATAAAATCAAACGATTGTTTTAGTGCTCCAGCTGGAAAACCACTCAAAGCACCAAAAATACCAGTTATGTGCAAATGAGCAAAGGATTTTATGTCAAAACACTCCAGAAGCTCTGCACATTGAGAGCTAAGAGCATGGAGCATCTTGCAGTGATGCTAGCTTGTAGACAGCAAAATTGTTCTTGACTTTTTCAACTTAACTTATTTCTTTAGGGCAGTTTTGGATTCTGCCTGTCATTTTGAAATAGAAGAGATGTTGGGAATGCCTCTTTTCTCTACCTGTACTGATTTTGGCAGACTCCCTCTTTTTTGCACTCCTGACATACCAGTTTACCAGAGACACAGTTTTCTTCTTTTCCATACACAATTCTGTCTTCCCTGTGGCCTTGTTGAACAGTCCTTTATCAGGTTTATTTCAAATGGTGCTAGATGTCTCGACTCCTGAATACGTAAGCTTGTTAGGACTAAGCGTGCTAAGGAGAAACACTCACACAAATTTTTAAATGAATTTAAAAAAATCTTGTGTTTCTTGAATTTATCTGAACACCGGGCTAATAGATTCGAATGACTGAAATAAACAGACACTCATTTTTTAAATGAATTTTTCAGATATCTTTCCTTGCAAACGTGCAGTTTTCCCAGTCTTAAGCATTTAAAACGAATGATGTCATAAGAAACCATGAGACAAAAATGCCTTCTGGGTTGAGGAGTCTTTTCAGACTTTTCTTGCTAAAATGAGGATTAGAAATGAAACATTAGGTTATTTTTGTAATAAATACTAGAGTTGATACTTAAAAAAAAATCCAGATACTCCAAGTTTATGATAAAATGATGAACTGACAATTCACAAATATAAGAGTTCATCTGAAACCAAGTGTTGTATGGCTATGATCCCATGCTATTTAGTTACTTTAACCTCATTTCTTTCCCAGGCTAGACTCTTTAAAATTATTTGGCACATATAACGTTTTTCCTGACTGGCCTTTGACAAATGCGATAATGAAAGTAGTTTTCTTTTAGTTTAAAAGAAAAAAAAAAATCCTCTTAGTCTTTTTTTCTTCCTCTGTAACAGATATTTGAGTTCTTTACATGGGAAATATGCTTATTTTTTAAATTCATTCCTGAACTTTATTTGCTTTTAAGGTAAATATATCCAACCAATGACTACAAAAATAGGTTGTGAATCTTCTCAACTGACACTGATGTGAAATTTTTCAAAAGCCTTGTGTTTACACAATTGCCATGATGGAACGTGCATGGAAGCAGAAGTCTCTGCAACAACGTGTGTATGCCCTTCACCTACCCGTAATGAAAATACCTGATAAGATAAAAATGTATTAAAAAAATTACATCAAAGTCAATGGGTACAAAGTTAGAGGTTTGCAAATTCAGTCTGTGACTTCAAGCTCAGTCCTTTGTAACCACTTGGCCCTTGGTGGGGGTACTGAGAACTGAGACCTTCCTGGCCATTCTTTAGTCCCCTGGTATTATTTCTCTGGGCACATTTGCACTGCTGATCTTAATTTACTTAACAGGCTTTTGGAACTCCAGAATAGAGGCTAGTTTGAGTAGACAATATGAAAATGCTGCTACTCAACGGAATCTACCTAAACTTGTCACCCTTCAGATCTCTAATTCTTGCTATTCCTTGCAGATGATCCTTTCATATCCTGCTCTGTTGAGCATCATCTCCAACAATACTGCATTACTACGTCTAGTTGATACTTTGTTGCACATTAAAGGGAGGCATTTATAATTGCCATGACTTTCTCTGACTGAAATAATTGCCACAGCTGAGATCTGTAGGTAGGAAAGGCAGCTTCTGCAGTATGTGACAAATATAACTCAGTAGTTGTAGTCTTTAAAAAGTCTTTAAAAAGGTCTTGGAAAGTTAGTGAACCAGTTTAGAACTTCCTCGTGCATCTATTCAAATTTGAGTAATTTCTCCTAAAAGGGGTGTCTTTTTAACAAAGAAAGGCATGCATATAGTTAATAAACATAGAATAAACATAGCATTGAGCATGATGCATCAGTCCAACACCTGAAACCCTAATGAAAGCAGGTTAAAATGGGTTTACTGTAGTTTTTCAAGCATTCACAGTGTTCTGTTTAGGCAAAATTACTTTGTTTTCTTATATCTGTAAGATGTAAGAATAAAGCACTAAGATGGATGCCAAGCAGTAGCTTCATCTTCATCCAGCTGGATACACCTGAGATTTCTTAGCTTGAGAAAATATCCTTATCATCAAGTGAACTGAAACTGAGTGAACTGTGCATATTTGGAACTATAAATCATGATGTCCATGTACAGATGTTCTCAGCCTAGAGGCATAAATGCAAAGGAGCTTGGGTCCAGGAAGAGCTTTCAGCAATACCTGAAAATGTTAGGAGATGCTTTACAGTTCTGCATTACAAAATTAGCACAGTACTATAAAATCTAGATGAGTGACTTGCTCATTATGCTATTCTAGTATGTGTGATACAATGGTAAGCTTCAGAGACAGTAATTCAGTACAGTGTCGATATGTAGAAGACCAGCATTCTCTAACAGAAATTTGAGAAGTCATATGTAATGAACTTGGGTTTTAAAACAACACCAGCTGGAAGAGACTGAGTAGATTTTGGGCTCTCACATTTTCCCAGATTGCTGTGAACCCCTGAAAACAGGGAACAAGAGATAGTCTCATGATTTTGTACTACGTTGCATTTTTATTGCAGTAATATTTGTCTGTATTTGAGCTTTGAGAGGGAAGGTCCCATCTGTTATTTTTACCATGGTATGTAAAATATACCAGAAACTTAAACCAGGGAAATATCATCTCACTGCTCTAGGGTGGCAGTTTCACCTGGAGAAGATAACTCCTGCTCCCAACAATCATGTGATTTTAAGGATATGAGGTTGGTTCTTTAGATTCGCAGAAAGACGCAGAGCTGCGACAGGCTTCACAGATGAAGCTAAGTGTGAATAGCAGGGTACGACAAAATGTAAAGGTGTGATGGTAGTTTTGCAGTACTTAATCTGTGTTGTCCTGAATAAAGAGAATAATTTCTTCTATATTTGATTTTGAATATTTATATTTGAAGTGTTTGAATGAAGTAGATTATGTCAGATTCTGTCAGAAGTGTGTGATATGAGAGAAGTTTGCAGTCACTGGCAGCTAGCATGAAAGGACCCCTCTTTGTAACCCCATATATTGGCACAGAATAGACTTTGAAAAGAAACCTTGTCTTAATCATTCCTTTGCAAAAGCTAATAAATACTTAAATAGAAGACTTGCCCTTTTATAGTGAAGAGTTGCTGAGCTGAAATTGGTAGTGAAATTGGCCATTTATGGAAAAAAGTTTTTTATTCTGTTTTATGTCTACATCACAGAATAAGCTTAACTATGGCATGGCTTACCAGTTATCTGTGGTTAAAAATAGAAGAAATACAAGAGAGTAAGAGATTGCGGTAGGTAAGAGACTTAAATGAAGATTTGGGGTTGCAAACACCCTTAAAATAGTTATGTATTTCTTGAGAAAAATTCCTTGATACCGGCTCACCTTAATAATTTCTGAAATAATATGAGACCGCTGAAAGTAATATTTCCAAATATGGATATGAGACTTTTATGCACTTGAATCATATTTAGACCCAGCCTCCATTTGAAATGTGTGAATTTAGTGCTTGACTTGTACATGTGGGTGGATTACCCAGAAGACTGCAGTTAGCAGAACTGTATACATGATTTCTGCAGAGCCTCTTGGCTTGTGACAGCCAGCATTTTAAAGTTGATGAAGCACAGCTCCCTCTCCCCAGTGAATTGCCAAACCCTGGGAGACAGAGCTGAGGCAGCAGGGCTGAGGCACTCATTCAGTTCCCATTCCTTGATGAGATCTCGTAGGGGAATGCAGGGCCCCTGTCCCACCAGCTAACCTGCCAGTGAAAAGTAAAAAAATCCCAAACAAATAGAGAATAGATTACCAAAAAACTCAGGAAAATCCAGTTACTGTTGGGAGTCTTGGCAGCTGTGTTCTGTTAACAGCTTTAAAATGAATTGATATCCTCTTTCTTCTAAAATGTGGACATCCTGGTTCATGGATGGGTTCCATGTATGTGCTAATAGGAGGGACAGCAAAATGGGATGCCAGTGCTGGTTTGAAACATGGTCTACTAATGAAGCCTATTAACGCTGAAAGGTCTAACAAAACCTTCCTAGTGGTATTTTGCTTTTTGTTTGTGGATCTGTCTTGAAAAATGAAAATAAATTTTCTGTATTTCTCAAGTCTCCAATGCTTTGATAGACTTCTCTTATTTTAATCCTGAAAAAGCTCAGTTAGATTTTGATGTCTGCCTGCCTTCCTTGGTTAGAATAAATGGTTTTTCAAATAGCCATGGGCTGAAAGCTCTTTAAACTGAAGGAGTGATTCTAAGAGTTCTCTATATATAGCTTTCCATACAGCATGTGGACCTTGGAAAGTAAGCTCTTTTCTGTAATATGGTCTGAGTTGACCAAAATTGCAAATTGGCATACATACAACTGTGATGGAGGGCTAGTCTACCTCAAGGGTAATATAATCTAGAGGCAATTGATATGCATTCTGAACTGCAGAAATTGAATTGTGGCCATATTAAGCATTAACCGCATGCACTGACACAAAATGCAAGTCAGTGCTCAGATGAGAGGGAGGGAAAGGGACTACATCCAACTTCGCAGCTATCCCTGTAAAGTTATTTTTCTTTTGCTTTCATTTGATGAGTTTAAATTTGATAGCTCTAAGATGGACAGATTTCCTACTGATACTTAAATGGAAAAGCGAAACAATATTTTATTGAAAGGAGATAGGCACCTGATGACCTTTCCTGATTTCTAGCTTTTATTTTATTCCTGCTGTATTGTTATTTCTTCTTTTTGAGTAGCTGCTAGCTTGGAATGGTTCTGTCTGAGTAATTATTAAATCAGATTTCTGCCTTTCCTGGTTTGAACATAAATCTCAGTGTAATTCATGGATTGCACTAGCTGCTCACTTCTTGACAAATGGACTTGTTAGCCTCCAGTTATATGTAACCTTCCCTCTAGCAGAGCTGGTCAGCCAATCCAATATAACCCAAACCAAAACCAAGTAAAAGAAAGTAAGTCAGTGAACCTGTCAGAATGAGAGTTAGGCAATCTAGATCTGGTAGTCTTGAGTCCAAGGTGACATATCTAACATCTTAACACATGGCATGTGTTTATTGCCTGGCAGAGCTCTTACTTTGGGATTTTTAGAAACACATTGTATTTTCAAAATTGATTTCTCAAAGCAAACCATCATCCTACTGGGACACAAGACAAAACTCTGTAATAGAGATTGGTTTTATTCTGCAGCCCCCTCTGTCAGCTTGCAACACTAAAACCGAAAAGCAAATTCTGCCTCTTTCCTTTCAATCATCTATGGTACACTCTGAATACATGTTAATTTATTACCAAAATATGGCACTGAAGCAGCATAATAGGCTCCACATGACAGCATACGTATAGTTCTTCATCTGGATCAAGAAATACAGCTCATTCCTCAAGTTTTGGAGAATATTGCCAGTCAGAATAAGAGATTGCCTAAGACAACTTGGCAGTTTGAACAGCCGTTAGAGGAGTGTAAAAGAGTAGTGGTGAAGAAGATGGAGAGAGATATTTGTAAGACACAAATAGGAATCAACTGCTTAATGCTTTTTACTTGCCAGTGATTGTTGTGTACTGGTTCTATGTTATTTTGATAATCCTCCCCAGTGACTAAAGTGACTGGTAAGGCTGGTCATTTGAAGGTACTGCTTGTTTGAAAAATTGAGGGGAGAAAGGGAAAAAAGTAAATATCCAGTATGAACATGCATATTAAGTAAGACAAAGAAAGAAAGTCTGGAACATGAGATTTTCTTTTGTGTTATATGTATGCTGTTCCAAAAAACCCAGTATTGTGCTTGTGTGAGAACCAGGAAGTGAGAATGACCAAAGTGACAAACTTAATAATATAGACCACGCTACAGCCTGGTAGAAAAAGTGTATGCACAAATGAGTGTTGAGGAACAGCAATGTAAAAAGTTTTCCAAGATGCTGAGCTTTCATGCTTACATTTCTCTCATTTATCTTGAGCACGTCTTTACTGCAAGACATTATTACAACAGAGCTGTGAGAAGCTGAAAGCTGATAAAGTTCTGACACTGATACTGTGGTCACGAGGAGGAGTGTTTTCTTAACAACATGAAAAATACTTGTAATTCAGCCCAAAGTCTTGCAGGTTTAATTATAGGTAGTTTTGATGTTACGCAAAACATGTCTTGACTTGTATACATTGACTTCAGTACAGAATTTTTAGTTTAAAATGCAACTCTGTATGCAAGACTAAAAGTCAAAAGTTATTACTTCAAGGAGAAATTCAGCAGCTCTTCAGGAAGTCAGTGTAAAATACCCTGTAAGTGACTGCTGAGGTAGTAAGTGGGTTTTGTGTTTGCTGCTTGCAAGAGTTTAAATTCCACCAGAGGTATGACGTGTAATACTGTCCTAAAGATGTAAGTGTACTTAGCTTTCTAATGCAATGTTAAATTTGCAGGTATTTTCAGAATAACTTTCCAGTTACTAATTTAACTATCATTAGCAGTGGTATTAACTGGATGATTAAATTGGTTTAATCCTGTGCTCTTGCACATACCTTAATTTCTGAGGGATGCTATGTTCAGGGCCCAGGTTATCGGGAAGGTGGGCATGTCACCAGTAACTGAAGCAGCTGCATGTTCTATGGTGGAGATTTGGGAGAAGAAAAGTGTGGGTGTTTTTTAAAATCAGCCAGCCTCTTCTAATGTCAAAACTTGAAGCTGTGGTACCTCCTGGAGCATCAAGTGGATGTGTGTTCATTTCCTTTGGAGGAAAAATAGGGGAAGGCCACTGCTGCAGCTTCATGTAGAGCTGAAACAGATAAAAGCAGATAGAGGAGGTGTTAACTAGATCCTATATCTTAATGGAATGGTAATGGAAGAAGTAATGAAATAAAGAAGTCAACAACAAATACTTAATTTAAACTGCTAATTTTTTTGTTTTGCTGAATAAAATAGATACTGTGTATTTTGAAAAGAAGTGTTTGCAATGTTCTCAGAAACACCATAACAAGCATCACAGCGGTGAGCACTGCTTTAGGTGGCTGGTGGCTGGTATTGCTTCCCTGTTGTACTCTTTGCTGTGGTGTAATTGTAGAGGGAGTCATGTGCTGCAGTCCGAAATGGTGTGCTGCAGTCCATGTGGGTTGTATTTAAAATAGAAAAAAAAGATAATTGGATTTTGTTCACATTTATAAACATGGTTTCATTGCCTGTAGGGAGGGTGTCATGCAACCAGAAGAAGGAAAATACATAGTCTAAGGATTGCCATGATCTATCATAGGCTTGAACTGTCTGTTAGGAATTCTGTTCCTAGCCACAGGATGTTTTCTTACTGCCAGGATGTATGCCCAGTGCTTTTTCCAGTGAGCAGCACCAAGAGCACTCCAGAGATGGGAAAAAAAATAGTCCTGAAGAACTTAGCTGTCACTTGGAGAATCCATTTTCAAAATAAAACTGATAGTTCCAAGATTTCAAAGTTAATGTATCCATTTCCTATAGCACACTGTAACTTTTATTCTAAGGACTGTCCCAAAGTTGATTAAAACTAGTCTGATGAGTGAAATGGGCATTTAAAGTGATACAGGGGTTTTTAAGTGTAGAATGTTAAACAGATATAATGTAAATGTAGATGCCCATAAATAACTATCTCCAGTGACAGTTACCCAGTTAAATACCCTAAGGCCTTTTTCAAAAAGTGAATGTGGCTCTCCACGTTCTTGTTAAGGAAATGGCAGGTAAGTTATTTATGCGAACAGTAACTGAAAGCCTTTGCTATTGAAGAATATACATAAAAAAGGATTGTACAGTAATTTCTTTTGTGGCATAGAAAGCACGAATTTGAAATCTCTTCATGTGCTTTGTACTGTATGTTCTTTGTTCAGGTTGAGACTAGAGAAATACAAGGTATAGGTGTTAGGCTTGAAAATCCTTCTCTAGGATTGTAGTGGGGAGGACGCTAATGTTTTCATTGCTAACTGGCATCTGACTGTTACATTTTTGGAGTGTCTCTTTTGGAGGGACCCAAACCAGTTCAGATGTCTGCAAGCCAAGCATATTTGTGGTATTGAGATCCATGATAAAGATAGCACTAGAGGGACAAAATTCAAGCAAAAGGTGAGTTAGAAGGAAGTCATCCCATTATCTGGGCTTTTATCACTTTGTGTGTTTTTATAATTAGGGATGATGGTGGTGTCTTAGATATTTGAGGGAGGCAAAAAGTGGTTGGCCATAATTGGAATAATATGTGTGGAATCTCACCTCTCCCTCAGTTGGGCAAGTTCGTAGGATCTCAACAGTTTGAAAGATGTGGGTAATAACCACCCCTGAAATTGCACAATTTCCTATTTAGGTACTTTATTCTAGGATACAGGTTAGAAAACTTTAGCTAATATAAAATATTTATTAAACAGCTTCCTGAAGAGTCATGCACAAACCTTAAAGTGATGTGGCAACTTAGAATAAGGAGGAGGCACATGCTTATATTTTTGGCTTAGTCTTACAGGTTATTTTAAAGCCTGCAAACTGTTTCTACAAGAGGTGTTCTTGTAAAATTAATCTCAGTCTCTGCAAAATAGGTGTTTACAGCAGAGTTTCCCCTTCCAACCGTGTGCCTAACAATGGTGCGATTAAGATCTTGGTCTGGGGCAGACTGACTTCTGGCTGCATGTGTGTACCTGCACGATCATGTCTGCAAGCTGCTTTTATTATTCAACAAAAAGAACATATGCAGTTAATCTGAATATAGGAGATATGCTTTGAACATTAGCGCAGTCTCCAGTCTATGGAAAGGCTGATAGACTGAACAGGGCAGCATTTTTAATTTAAGCAGTGAGAGCTTGAGTCAGAACTCAAGGCTGAGCAACACGTACATGGCATCATGAAAATAACACATTTTATGCTGCTCCTGTGTTGCTCTGTTTTTCATATGGCTTGAGTTTCTGTTACAAACAATGCAAAACAGCCTTGGAGGAGCTGTCAGGGATGAAACTGGAGGCACTGGAAATTTTATTTATGCTGCTGGGCAATGTAGTGTTGTGTTGGAAAAAAACCACTTATGGCAAAACAGTGCAATTCTGATTTGAAACCAGAAATAGGAAAGTATCACATAACGTTAAAACCAAGATAGATCAGTTGTAGACAATTGTCTAAAGAGAATAGGTGTGATGTTATTTCTATCCATGTTAGCTGATCTAATAAAAGATATTATCTCAAACTACAAAGCACAGCTTCGCCTGGGATGAGCGGGGAGTTTGCACACAGCAGAGCATTTCTTCCATGTTGCTTGCTGACTCAGGAAGGCAAGGCTGGTCCAAGTTCTGCTCATGTTTGCTGCAAGATGGCTTGCAGATGTAGCTGGAGAAGCTAATGGTGTATCAGCTTAAAGAAATGAGGTATGTTATGTTCAAGAGCACACACATTTCTACAGAGTGGCTCTGCAGCTTCACTTAAAGTGGCTTTAATACAGGGTGACACACACAGAGACTGCACAAGGCAGTACCTTGGTGTGCTTGCTTTTTCAAACTCTCCTACAGCTAAAGTAGTGCTGGTGTCTGACCAGAATCAGGCTGGGAAGTGGATCTTCAGTCACTATATGTCTCCAGGTTCTTCAGTTGTGCAGTAATCCAAGTCAGGAGGATGCAAGTCCAAAGTCTTTGAAAATTGCTTTCAATGTAACCCTCAAAATCTTCATCAATCTTTGATCAAATAATGGATAAATTGTATTTTTACTTAGGAATTTTGCTCAAATTGTTGTAACTGTCATAATTGGCATCTATTAGCAACTATCATAATTCAGATATGTTAAAGACAAATGGCCCATATTAAAAAAGCACATAATCCTTCCCATTTTTGTGTGGTCTGTGTGTCCTCAGGATTTTAAAAATAACATCAAAATTGAAGTTCCTAGTTTTTCTTTCTTTTTTTTTCCTTTAAAAGAAGTAATCTACAGGAAAGGGAAAGATAAAGTGAAAAAGAAAGAGAAAGGGAAAAGGGAAAAGAGAAAAGAGAAAAAGAGAAAAAGAGAGGAAGATGAGACAAGACAGGAAGTCCCTACTACTGAGGTGTGAAGAGGCTTGAACCTGAGTGACAACTAGCATTTCTGTTCTGCTAAAAACAGAAGATGTAAAAAGGAAGATGTGTAAGGATAACTTAGAAAAGAGAAAAACATGGCTTTGTTGCTAAAATACAAGGCTAATGAGTCTAATTCATTCTAGAGGTATGCTACAGAGATCTTCTGACACTCATATAGTAAACTGATTGACCGGGGCTGGTGAGACAGGAGTGTCTCTGAGTGTATGTATGTGTGTAACGGGAAGCAGGAAATTGTACTGCATATTTTGAGAAGTAGTAAGTTAACTTTTTCTTTTTCTTTCATTAAAGTTTCAGAAAATCTGTCAGAAACTATGTCTGGAAATTCCTTGTTGCCTTCAGTTCCTATATATCTCCCTTTGTAAAAACTTGCTTGTTTTTTTTGGGGGGGGTTGTTTTTTCATTTGTTTGTTTTTAAACGGAGGTGTAGGATGAATCAGTGAGTTTCAGAGATATAATGGTTTCTTCAAGATCTTTTTATTTATTTTGAGCAGCTGGGGGTGGGGCAGTTTCTGGGACTGGTATTTCCTTTGATTTGGAGTGTTGAAACCCTGCCCCGGGAGGTTTGTGCATTTTACAACACTTGTCTGCAGGCGATGTGAGATAACTCATGCCTGGGAACAGGCTTGTGCAACGGCTACTTTGGCCTGACCCACCGCACATGCCTACATTGCGCTGAAGGCAGTGGGATTTCAGAAGATACCTATTGTCTTCCTGAACTGGTTTTTCTAGAGGTGGGCTGAGCTCTTCACATGAAGTTGAACAGGAGCTTTGGAAGCTTAGCTTTGGCAATCAGACTACAGTATTATACAGGTGACATCTGTGGTTTTGTGCTTTCCTGGTATACTCTGTACTGAGAATGAGGGTGATAGCCAGACCAGTCTTGTAACAGCCAGACCCTTTCATGGAGTGTGAAAGTGTATGCTAAATGAAACATTTAGATATTTATAAGCATATAAGAAATCTACTTGGACAGACAAAAGAGATAGTAAGAGTCTAATTCTAGAGACTGTTTAAATATCATAGCATAATTTGAAATATAAAACTTCAAAACAACATTTCTTTTCCCAAGCTGTACAAATTTATGCTGCCTGTGTTCCAGGGACTCATGTTCATGAGATCAGCTTAGTCTTCAGGTATAAAATCTGAAATGTTCAGTGAGTTCTTTCTGTTGCATTATGATCTTATGGACATTAACTCATTTTTTGACACAGTTATCTCTCAAAATACTGGTTATCATGAATATTGAATTTTGTAAGTCCTTAACGTGCTCTAGGTCACCTGTAGACATGATATTTGGTAATACAAATATAGTCAGATTATTTCTTTTACATAATAAGAAAGATACTTGTGTAAGCTCTTCGGTTCTTAATGAGCACCATGAACAGCAGCACTTTGAAACTGGAGAAATCCTTGCTTGTGTTGAAGGAGTCTACCTCAGTGGTTTCTGGACCTGTTTCTTCTTCCATGAGAAAAGCAGTATAGTTAAAGAATACTGAGCATGCCGAGAAGTGTTGTATTTAACCTTGCTCTTCTGAAGCACTGGTCTGCCAAATGGTTCATCAAAGTTCCCTGAAAATAACTGATAAATTGCAACTTCTTATACAAAATCTGCTTCTAGGCAGTCTTGTTGTAGATCATTCTCTATCCAGTAATGAAAAGGCACAGCCATTGAGTGCTGTGCCATTTTATAGGAGTGGTGCTCAGCAACAATACTTTAAAGGATCTTCGTTTTGGACACGCTTGCTACAAAGTGCTTTGCACTCAGCTGGTAGCTGCTAGAGCTAGTTCAAAATCACTGCATATCAATGGTAGTGAAAATAACTAAAGCCATACTGAGTTTTAGCCTGTATGCTAAATATCTGTAGGCAATTTTTTTTTTTCCTGGATCTGTCATTCATAACGTGGATGAAGTGGCTTGATCTACATGACACTTTTCTTCCAGGTAGAGCTGGCTGTAATTTTTAAATACTTTTTAAGGTCTGCTTTGTGTCTGCTGCACCCTGAGACACCATGCACTGAATGGTTCAGAGCTGTGCTTCAGGCACAGTTGAGGTGGGACAGGGACCAGATCAGCATCTCTTCGAGGCAGTGGAGCATGTGGGGGCTGTTTCTGGAGATTGTGACGGAGGAGCCCAGATATGTTATCAGGAGGCCTGGGAGACAAAGAGGAGTTTTTTCTAATTCAAACATAGGGCGAAAGGAGCATTGTAGCATTGCTACCTGCAGGGCTGGGTGATGACCGTGATGATATCTGTGCTTTTGCATGATAACCTGGCATAGCTATTATGATGACCATCTAGTTGTCTTTGAAATAGGGAGATGTGAGATGCAGTGTCACAAAGAGTGAATCTATTCTGCTATAAAGTAGTTGAAACTATGATGAAAGGTGGCAGTCCATTTGTAACTGCAAATATTTACTAACAGGTCATAATGATAGTCTGAGCCTCTTCCATCTTCTGCTTCAGTATCTTGAGCCAGCTGGCTGTGAGGCAAATTGAGATGCAGCGATTTCACAGTATACCTCCAAGCAAAGGCGGCGCATGTCTCTTTTCATAGTTTGGGAGCACATTTCTCATACGCATGCTTCTCTGCTTATTAAAGGTCCTTTTGCCTTAAGCATTCTGTAGCAGTACCTGAGGTTAAAAGCTTTTTGTGGAAGAAAATATAAATTGTGGTGAGTTGCTACTACCCGTGAAATAGCAAAACTTGGAAAAATACAAAAGACACGGCAAAAGCAATTATGCTCACAGTACCCGGGCTTTGCTGGGAAACAAATACAGGCTTAATTAAGGATTGGAAACTGTGATACACACGTGACTTCAGTACAAATCCCTGATCCCGCTGACTTGCAAAAGGCTTTTCAAAGTATTTGGTTGTAACTGTACATAAACAATAAGGTGGAGCAATATTTATGGAACATGAAGAAGCCTGTAAATTTCTCAGATAATAAACTAATGTCCATAGCCTGCCCTAAACACCTAAAAAGCTGCTATCTCTGCTATGAAGGTAAAGATTAGCTTGCTCAGCTGCGGCTCTGTGGAAGTTAATCCTTTTATTGCTGTTTGCCATAAAATTCCAGACAGCAAAGTAGTGTTCCAGTAACATTACACTGCCATTTTGCAGGGCTGTGTGCTAACCCTTCAACAGTATTTGCAAATTGTTATTCTTTTTGAAAGCTGAAATCAGAAAGGTCTCTGCTGACCATAAGATCATGGTTTTGCCCAAGACACATGGAAGTCTGCTGCTGGGCTGTGTCCTGGCCTTGTATCTGTGTTAGCAGAAAATCTACTGAGAAGCAGCTGGTTCTTAATGGTATTTAAAATGATTTAATAGTCAGTCTTCTATGAGCGCTCTTATGAATTTTTACTGGTTTGTAGTCACAATTTTGTCAAGTGTTTGAAAAATATAGGGCCTATGTATCTATCTGCCTTTGCAAACCAGAAAATTAGAATGATTCATCTGCCCTGGAGAAGCTCTTAAACATTTGTTTGACAGGACTTTGAAAAAATAATCTTCTCCTATTTTCAGATAGTACAAAACTAGGATTTTTTTTCTTTAAGCTTTCATTGACTGTGAATATTTGTTTTAATACCAGCAGTATAATTCTTTAGCCATAGAGGTTTTCTGTTGTGTCTGTGTCTCCTGTTTAAATAGACAAAGTTTGCTTTGAAATACTGTGAAAGATTTGGTATCTTCTTAGTTAAAACTCTCACATGAAGGGTATATAAATACTGATATGCTTACACACGTGCTCAACTTCCTTTACGCATCTGAACAGTGTACCTCATCGCTTGTCATGCTTGAAAACAGTGAGCAGAAGCTACAAAGCATGCATCCGTCTTGTCTCTCTCCCTAATTTTTTATTGTGTCCTGTCACATGCCACATCTAAGTTTGCAGTCATCAGTGCCCATATTTGCTTCTGTTGTCTTTTGCAGTGGTCTCAGGCTTTCTGTGTTTCCCATCCTGCTGGGGAGGGTTGTGGGGCACTGCTGTATGCAGGAAAGTGGGGCTCCTGGTGAGTGATCCCCATGGGAGCTGTGGGGTGGGAAGGGCTGGATGGGAGTCTGTGCATAGGGATGTCCCCACTGGGAGCTGCTCCTGCTTCTGAGGCTGCTGGAGTGTGGTATGGGAGATACATGTTCCTGGCCTCCAAGGTACCATTTGCTCCTCACATAGGCTGTTTATGCAGTGGGGGCTGGCCGTGTGGGTAACAGACGATGAGAGTGGAGTGAGTAGATGCAGTCTTCTGCATCTCACTGACTCTAGGCTTGCTTTGATTTTCCCAAATCTTCATAAAAAACTTGTTCATAGCCCTTGCTAGAGTGGTAGTGGACTTTGTGTTAACCAGGGGTGAATGCCAAGAATGACCAGTCAAATTTGGTTGCACCCAACCTGAATATAAATACAGCTTTTTCCTGCTTCCATACCTTGTATCAATTTCTCAGGCCACAAGAGATTGTGATGTATATTAGTCCTCCATCATCCTGTTACTCCCTCTCCTCCTTCCTCCCTGAAAGGTAACTAGGGTTAAAGGGATTCAGGGAAGGAATGTTCATAGGGGGATGTAGCAGAAGGGAGTTTGCTGGCTGAAATGCTGCAGGGCTGAGAGGGACATAAGCTGATAACATCTGACCAAACCTGATATGGTCTCCTTTTCAGGAGCCAGCATCCGTTTTTCTTTTGCACCTCAGCTGATCTGGTTTTGATTCTCTTGGTAATAAATACTGGGCTTCCAGTAACCACCTCTTCTCTTTTCTGTTATAGAGCTCCGACATGGGAGGCAAATTGAGCAAGAAGAAGAAGGGGTACAGTGTCAATGATGAAAAAGCTAAAGACAAAGACAAGAAGGCTGAAGGAGCAGCAACTGAGGAAGAGGAGACTCCAAAGGAGGCTGCGGATGCCCAGCAAACTACAGAGACCACAGAAGTGAAGGAGAACAACAAGGAGGAAAAGGGCGAAAAAGATACTCAGGTGGCTGCCAATAAGACAGAAGAAAAAGAAGGGGAGAAGGAGAAACCAGTGACCCAGGAAGAAACCCAGAAACCAGAACCAGAGAAGTCAGAGGCTGTTGTTGATGCGAAAGTAGAGCCACAGAAGAACAATGAACAGGCAACCAAGCAAGAGGAGCCGACTGCAGCCTCTGCTCCTGCTGCCAGTAGCGAAGCACCCAAAACTTCTGAGCCTAGCAATGATGCAAAAGCTTCCCAGCCCTCAGAAGCCACAGCTCCCAGTAAAGCAGATGACAAGAGCAAAGAGGAAGGGGAAGCCAAAAAGACTGAGGCTCCCACAACACCTGCAGCCCAAGAAACTAAAAGCGAAGTGGCCCCAGCTTCAGACTCAAAACCTAGCAGCAGCGAGGCTGCGCCTTCTTCCAAGGAGACCGCGGCAACAGCAGCACCTAGTTCCACTGCTAAAGCCTCGGACCCTGCAGCCCCACCAGAGGAAGCGAAACCTTCTGAAGTTCCAGCGACTAATTCGGATCAAACCATAGCAGTGCAAGATTAAATTGGACAGCCTGTTGAAACAACCACTTAAAACAACCTGTGTCTTTTTTTTATTTTTTCAGCTATACTAACTCGTTTCAGATCTGAAATAACAAATATGTATTGCCCAGAAAGAAAAGGAGAAAAAAAAACCAAAAGAAAAATGAAAAGGATGTCCCATCAAGTTGGGAGGGAGGGAGGGGGGAGAATCCAAATAGTATTTTTGTGGGGAAATATCTAATATACTTTCTGCCAACTTGACACAAGTCCTGGATTTAACAAAATAAAAGTAGAATAAATGGATGTCTGAAAGTACAGCACATCTTTTGTATCTGAACTGCTGTAAATGCATTCCACCAATGTATCAAAATCTTCTTTTTGTTCTGTAATGGGGTTTGGGAGCGATGCGTTTGATTCTGCCCACTAGGTTTGTGCCAAGGCAATCAGATCTTTATGAAAGCAGTATTTTCTGTGTTTTTTTTATTTACAGCCTTTCTTATTTTGATATTTTTTTTATGCAGTGGATGAATGCCAACTTTCAGACAAAACCCACTTAGCTGTCCACATATTTCTCAATGCCAATCCTCCAATTCTTCCTCTCCAAATATTTTTTGGGAGTAAAAAACATTCTCATCCTACTTAGCCTACCTAGATTTCTCATGACGAGTTAATGCATGTCCGTGGTTGGGTGCACCTGTAGTTCTGTTTATTGGTCAGTGGAAATGAAAAAGTCTGCGTTCATTGCAGTTCCAGTTTCTCTTCCATTCTGTGTCACAGACACCAACACACACTCATTGGAAAACAAATGAAAAAACAAAATGTACAATGGATGCATTGAAATTATATGTAATTGTATAAATGGTGCAACAGTAATAAAAGTTAAATAATTTAAAAAATATAAAAGTGTAAAGACTGATTAAATCTTCACTTTTACCCTTGGGAGCTAGATGAAAGAGATTCTTAAGCTCAGAGAAGAAGTGTTAAATCTGGGGCTGTTTACTCTCCAATTTTTAGTGAAGTAGAGGCAAAGAAAGAACCATCAATCTCATGGTCCTAGAAACATACTGCCATAAACTGCTACTTCAACACCCACAAGCATTCACAGGTGAGGCTGGAAGAAGTTGTGAATGAACAGCACATCTTATATATGTTTTGTCCTAGCCAAAGTAGAACTGGCTTTTGCCTGCCTTAACATGTGAAAAAAGTGGTCTCCTGTGATTTCAAAGAGCATGCTGACTGAGTTTTAACTGGGAGTAAGACAGTGTATTTGACAAACTGATCTTTTAAAACGAGGCAATTGAATTTAATCCTAGTCCTATTAAAATACTTCTAGAGCTGATACACTTTGTTATGAGTTTAGGCTAGCACGAACAACATTTTTCAATAGTTGTGCTTGTTTGCCCCATTTTTATACAGCAGAACTGCTGAATAACTGCGGTTTCTGCTGAGTGGTGTCCTTAGTGCATACAGACAATGATTTCAGTGCTGATCCCTGGATTCACAAAAATAGTTAAAAAAGCATGTTTGGTTTGCCCATTAACAAACTCTGTGTCTGAGCAGAAATTCTGGGAGAAGTGGGCAACAGTAAATAGAAACATAGCTTATACAAATACTGAAGGGATGAGTGGACTTGTAGTTAGTAAAAAAAGAAACTGGCGGTTTAAAATTGCATAAATTATTTCACATACACTCTCCATTCAGTGAGGATGATTTACTCTACAGACTTACATAATTCTTATTCTTTATTTTGTTCAGGAATACAAGGTTCCTGTACCATGCTGCAGATACTGATGTGCAGATAGGCATCTATGGAAAGCTTACTGGAGCAGGCAGGAGTAAAGTTCTGTTGGGTTTAGATCAGGTCATTCACTTACATGAATCTTGCACTGTCACCAAGCTTTTACATCCTTAATGTGAAAGAGTCAATTTCATGCATAACATATCAAAATAAAGTGGATTTCTTTGCACAGAGAAAGGTCAGCTAAGTACTTTTTTAGATTAAATAGCTGAAGCATGACAAAGGGCTAGACAGATAACACAGATTTGCAGTAGTTCACCAGACTTTGTGCATATAAAGCTCTCACAGTCTGCAACATCTTTGTGTGGCCAGGTGTGTGGCTTTCATGAAAATCTGTAAGAACCCTCTGTCATTGTTTCCCAGAATAGATGTGCCCTGGAAGGGGAGAACTTCTCTCCACAGCTCCCCTATGAATTTTCTTGAGTCTAGGATTGATAGGAGGAGTGCAGGGATCATGCAGTACCTTGGTGGTGACAGAGAATTGACCTGAAGCTGATGGGACGAAATCCATGCTCTGCCTTTGGTCTGGAAGTGGCTGCCAATGGACAAAAGGTATGTAACTTGTTTACTGGAATTGTACATGAATGTACCTGCTAAAAACATCACACCTTGGCTGGTATCATACCCATTCACTTTCAATAAAATATTCAAAATAGCACTTAATCTCCATTACTGAAATATTTCGACAATCAAAATACGACTTGTTTTCCCCTGAGCTTTCTTCCATTGGCATACTTAAAGATGGCGAGAAGATCTTGAATGCAGTCTTACTTCAATTCTTTGAGGCAATTAAAAATACTCCTGTTGTGTTCCACAGCTGTATCCAAACCCGACAGCCTTTGCAGCAGTTGACAGCAAACAACACACATGCTGTGGTTCTCACAGCTCGCTTGCTGACGGTAGTTTCTTCCCAAGTGTTGATCGTGCAAGGGAGTATTATGGCCCATGTGACTGGAACTCACTAGCATATGGTCAAAGAAAGATGCACTTGTATTTGGGAAGCAGTGCAGCCGAAGATCAATTCACTTTAGGTGCTCAGTATTCTCAAAACATAAAAAGGAAAGTTGCCATATAACACTTTCAATTCTTTTATTGACAAACAGGCCTGCAAAATCAGCCTTGTAGCAATAGTTAAAGTGCTTAGTGTGTAACTAGTAGTGCCAAGGCATCCTGGCTTAGGCCATTGCTCAAGAGTGCTGCTATTCTATACCTACATATGCAAGTAAAGAAATCATCTCTGTTCAAAGAACTTATGAACTAAGCATATATGGTTAATAGAAATATGAAGCATGTCGCTCGCCTGAAGTCGCATGAGAACAGGTTAGACCTTGGAGCCCTGCTTTTCTTCACCTCAGTCCAGTATCTCATCTCCAAGATCTTCTTTTTCTGTGTTATAATCACTCCTTAATAATAGTTAAAGTATGTACAGAGCTAAAAGGCATGTTAATGCTTTGAGTGTAAGCACATTGCAGATAACCTCAAAGGACCCAGGCCTTTTGTGAAAGCGTGCCAAAGGAATAGAGAAACTCAACCCTGGGAAAGAACCTTTGCTATTGTTTAGAGCCCCTACAGAGAGATGTTTGCAAGGTCTCCCTTGTTTTGCCTTGGACACTGTCAAGAATCCATTGCTCTCCCTTGACAATAGGAAGGTCAGTGCCATTGGCTTTGCTCACACTGCTTGCACTTTCACAGCAATGAGAAATGCAGCTGCTGTTAAATGTACAGCAACTTAACTATTCCCTTCTTTTATTTTTTTTTCTTACTGTATTTGAAATGTACCTGATGGTATTCTTATAATGACACTTTGAGGCGTCTAAAGTTACATTAAAATATTCCTAGGAGCAATTCTTGCCACTTGCCCTGTAGCTGGTTTCTGTGCACTCACTTATGAGTCTGTACAGGATAGACACTTCCATGGACTAAAATAAAACATAGGATGTGTTGGTGTCTTATGTGACTACACTTCTAGGCACGTGACTGTGTGACTGTGTGGCTGCCAGTACCTAAACAGTCAGTGACTCCCAAATTTCTGCTGCTTCCTTTGTCCCAGCGCTTAGCTAGGGGGCCTAGCCCTTCTCTGTCTCACCTAACAATTGCCTTCACTGGATCAGCTTGAACTCCAGCTTGATGCTAGTGTACTGAGCTGAACTTGAAGCAGTTGGTGAATCAAGCCCTCAGCCTTGCTTCAGGAGCTTCTCACCACTAGATTGCATTTCTGTGAATTTATGCTTATTTAGCCAAACTGGGGAGTGTGTCTAAGAAATACCTCAGATTTGTTGCCAGTGCTGCAGAACGCATTTTCTCACAGTACATTTCGTTTTTTCATCTACTTTAATTGTTGTCTCCTTGCACTGAATTCATAGTCTTTAAGGCACCTTTTAAAATGATAATCACTTGGTTTGCTCTTTCTTTTTCGGGGCCACATAATTCTCACTGCACCAAACTCTCCACATTTATCCTGTGTCTGCTTTCGTTGACTTTCTGCCTTTCATTTACTCTTTTTTTTTTTTATTTTACATCCTGTTTATATTTAATCTCCTCACCACATTTCATGCAATATGAATGCATATCAGCTGCTAGGGCAGTTGGATTTGGAAATCATGGCTCTCTAGTCATGGGAGAAACACAGCACAAGGAACAGCAACGTGTTTTTTCCGTCACTACTGTGAAAAAAAGAGTTGTCTCCAGGACTGGCAGAGCTTTGCTTGCTGCATTTGTCATGGCAGGAGCAAGACTTAGCCACAGAGTCAGGTAAGCAGGAGGAGGTATTTTTAGGGTTGGTGGGTTTTGTTATTTTCTGTTGGTTTGTTTCGAGATTTTTGGTGCTTTCTTGTTGAGGGAGAGAGGGAAGGACTGGATGTTTCAAAATACAGGAACAAGAGTTGGTACATGGGGTATATGACAGAATGTTTTAGTTTCTTAGAGACAAGACTATTGTATGTTAACTGGCCACCAAAGAGTTACCAAGTCTTGTAAGGATATTTATCTGTCTTTTAGCACAGTTGTGTGGGCACCAAACATTAATTCCAGCTCTTACCCTCATAGCTGTTCAAATGTATTGCCTCCATCCTTAGCTTGTCTTCCTTTCACAATGTCTTACATCTCTGAGAGTCTCCTGTTGCATCAGAAGGTTGACTGTGCTTCTTGATGACTTGGCTTGATCAAGATGAATTTTTTTGGGGTTGTTAAGTCAAGCAAGGTGCAGATTTGATTGAATTGTATCTTTGTTTCATTTACTAAGTAAAAATTCAAAGTCTTTACATGATGTTCCTACGTCATTTAAAGCTGAGGCTAAGGTGATGTATTTGTACAAGCCCTACAAGTCTGGTATTTGGAAACCCACCAGACTGCTGCAAAATGAGTAACTTGCTAAACATCACTACTGGTTCAGCTGGCCAGTAATTTTAGATTAACACTTGGTGAAGTCTGACATTCAGACTTGAAAATTAAGCAAATTGTACTGAGCTCAATAAAAGGACAGAATAAAACTATTCACGTTAGGATTTGGAAAAGTAATCAAATTCCATTTTTTCCCCTCCATATTTTTCTATATATTTCAAGAAAATCAGTGTCCAACAGGAGTCTGTCCCTAGATGGTCTTTTCACTTTGGGAATGGGGCAAATGGTCTTTAAAACTTAACACTACTTTGAAACTCAAACCTGAATAATAGGTGTTTTAATCACAGGCTACACAGCCTCCTTGAGAAACTGGGCTACTATTGATACCAAGTGTGGCAGGAAGCTGCTGGGCTTCTGTTCTATCTATTCCAGTGGCTCTCATTTTTAGCACTCCTTTTCCCCTATCCCTGTCATATTGGCTTTCTACCAGTTTTAGGTTTATTATGTGTTAATGAGACCATACTGATGCTCCATTAATAGCATTTTTCTGGTTTTTAATATTTTTTTGTAGAGTTCTGGCATTACTTGCAGGATTTTGGACTGGGTCTGTAAAAATGTATATGTTTACCAAGTAGAATATGAATTGATCTGGTAGAAAAGAGAAGCTGAAGAAATAATCATATCATTGAAAATTGGTGCAAGCCTGGAAAAGCAGACTCTTTATTCTGCAATGGTTCAGGTTTCTGAAATGGCTTACTGCAAGCTAAAAGGTCCTATGGAAGTTTCAAAAGATATCACGTTAGTATTCTGAGTACATTGTTGGTTTGAGCTCTGCTGCTCTGTCCAATTATCTGAACTTTGTCATCTGCACTTCATTTTTTTTGTTAATAAAAGACAACATTCCCAAGCTAGCATTTTTGTTTCAAAAGGCGAAAACCAGAAGCTCATAATGAGCATGTTCCAAAGGAAAATTTCAGTCCCATTAAACATTGCATAACCTTTCCCAGTAGAAGTTCTAACACCACTTATGAATCTTTTCCAATATTTTATTTAAAAGGAAAAGTTTACTGATAGACAGTTTTTCAAGGACCTATTTGTAAAAGCATAGTTTTACAGCACAATTGTTGTTGATAACTGGATGGACAATCTAATGGAGTCTGGTCACACATTACAGCCTAAGGAACCTGGAACATGGGAGGCCAGTTTACCAGCTAACAAAAATATTGATTCAGGTCCACTGAACTGTATGAAAATAATTTTATTTGCAGTCATTCCATATAGATCTGAAAAAAACTTAGTGATAATAAGTCACATTATAGTAGGTAGCATTGAATGATTGGATATGAGAGAATTAAGCTATTAAACTTAATAATAAACTAATAACAGACACATTTGGATTTGAATTGAAGCAATTAAGGAACTGTAAATGGAATTATAATTAGGAATGTAATATAAGTTCTGAAACAGTAAACTTAAAGGCTTTATTCAAGACTTTAGATAGCATGTATGAATGTTTCACAGTTTCTGTGAAAAAAGGGGGACAATATAAGGAATAGTACATATCTACATTTGCACGTAAAAATGAAATGGAGAAGAAAAGTTAATGATAGCAGGAAGGAGTGATATACACTTTCTAAAAGGTGTTAAATTTACACTGGTGGTGCATCATGCTGTGCTTAAATACCTTGGGTTGAATTTTGCCTTGCACCATATTTTGGTGTTCCAGCTTAGCTGTATCACACACATGCTGGACTAGACTTTTGGATGAGATCTAAAGAGTGGCTCTCTTTTCACTGCACTGCCACTATTTTTGCAGCCATACCTGACCTAATTTTATATCAGTTTTCCTAGTTTAATCTGCCAGGAGCAACATGGCTACATTAGTGGGGATCTGAACAGGTGGTGATCCAAACTCCCAGACAGAGCTCTGTGCTACTGCATTGCAACTGAGCTCTTTACCTCTGGCTTTGATTGTCCTTACCAATAGTAGGCACTGGGGAAAGCTGTCAGTGGACCTTAATGTGCTTCGGATGACCCACATCTCACTGACACCCTCTTGTCCCTGTGCTCAAAAAGTAAGGGTGGCTGATACATTCTAGCATGCTGATCTGGAGAGTGCTTCTCTGGGTCTCAGCAGAAAAGCTGAAAACTTAAAAAAAGCTATACAGTTCCTTGGTCAAGACAAGCAGAGAATGGGAAAGAAAAGGCACAGAGACAATCACACAGTACTATTCTGTTCTCTTTCAGTCCAGCACTCCCATACTGATATTTACTTCCTCCTGAAGGCCTAACCTCTCCCTCAAAGATCTCTTGTCTCCAAGGTATGCTTTAGTCAACAAGTGAGTTTTTCTAAAGTGGCCAAAGCACCTATTTAAAAGGAACGTGACACACATCACATATTTTCCATAGAGTTCCTGCGCTTCTGGAAAGGCTTTGTGTATAGCCTTGCCCTTCAAAGCATCTTGTACGAAACAAAGACATACCAACTTAGCTGATATCTGAAACCATCGTGTGCCTTTCCCTGTTACCACATAGATTTTTTCCAGTGTTTTATCACTGTGCAGGTACAGGTGGGTGTGTAGTGTTTTAGTACTTCCCTGAAACAACAATGGTCCTGTTAACCTAGAGAGATCATTTTATGAGCAACTTCTCTGGCTGCTCTGTGTGCTGTCAGGCCTGGCCTGACTCTGATGGTGCAGGTGACGAGAGCTGCCCACCTTTAGCTCCTGCCTGCACCTGCCTACCAGCTGCAACTTCTTCTGCCTGGGACGTATCTGCACCAGTCTCCTGCTTAAGATGCTTGGCTTGGAAGATAGTAAATCACCTGAGGAGGACATGTAACTGCCTTGGGGGAGCTTAAGAATGGGGACAACTATTTGTCAGGAATTGAGTGGATATGGTAACATCTCCCTCAGGGCAGGGGAATGAGGAGCCCTAAAGGACTTTGAAAGTCATAGACTTTCAAGTTTTCTGTGGTTCTGTGATAACTAAAGATTGTCTCAGTGAGAACTGTTTTTCTTCACCTGAGTTAGAGCTAGATTATGTTGACTTTCATGGTATAATAATTCACTCTACATTACCTTTCGCAAGACTAAGGGAAGTACAAGGTACCATTCAGTCTTAAATGAAAGCCATAGTGCTGTACTTCAATAGCTGTAGATTGTTACTCTGGGATACCGAATATCCCCTTTTTAAATGGATTTTTGAAGTGTTGTCTAAGAGCCCAGAGTGAACTATTTCTCAACTTAACTTTTCTCCACTCTGTTTTCCAGCCATTCTTCTGTCCACCAGGCCATCAATAGGCAAAACCGTTTGCTTTTTCCTGTGCAATCAATCAATCCACAAATGAGAAATAATAACATGCATTTTGGTCACAATCTTCCCTTGGATATATTTTTGCAGCACTTCATGTCTCAGCCTGCTATTGGCAAGGACAGTATTGCTATTTCAACTGGGCAAAATCATCAGCTGATATAAATCGACTCGAGGATACGCAGATGTCCAGCAGTGGTGAGAATTTTCTATCTGTGTGTGCTTTATTTAAAAGTGAAATTCACAATGGATCTCTGATGAAAAGTGCTAGTAACCCTGCAAACTCAGAGTGCTGCCTGCGCAAAACTGGGCAAGGCTTTCTTTTGAGAAGTATTTGTGCTGATTTGGCAGAATTGGACCAGCAAATTGCAGTGATGAACTGGACAAAAATGACCTGGAAAATCCCTGCTTCATGTACAGTGCTGACTGCTGAGCAATGATTGCTGTTCTCTGCTTTTTCCTTTGTGCTCGCCTGTGATAGATACACTAGTACTGAGTTCATTCAGAGCTGGAATAGGCATAGGGGAAACCACAACATTTTAAACTCCTTTTTTTTTTTTTTTTTATCCAGATGGCAAAAAAAATCTTCTAAGCCATTCATTTTTGTTGTGGGGAGGAAGAAACAGGATTAGAAACTGAAGCTAAGTCAGACTTTCTCAAGTCCTTGTGCATCTCCACACAGCCATGTTTGGACACTTGAAGCTGCTCTGCAGTGACTCAGCCATGTGCACAAGAATAATTAGATTCATTTGAAACTCAGGAACTAACAATTTTGAGGATTCTTTCAAACTCTTTCCAGTTAAAAACGCCATGTGTTCATCTCCCTCTGTACTCTGTCTTGACTCCTGGCATCTTTTAACACCCAAACCTCAGAGCAAAGTATCTGAAAAACCTGCTGGTTTTTATATCAAAATCTGGGAAACCACTACAATTTCCATGCTTACCCCACTCCTCCCATCTTACTTTGGCTAAATGAATCCAAATTTCAGTGAATGTAAGGACCAGACTGCAAGTACAGCTTCCCGTGACTGTAGCCAGGACAATTATGCTGTCAAAATAATAATTAAAGCTATTAAAATGAAGGAAAAAAGAAAATTAGTTTGTTGAACTGGAAGAACTGCATGTGGGCAAGATGCTTGAACATCTTTTCCATAATAAAAACTGATCTCCTGAGTAATCAGCCATGCCCTTTCACAAAATCTGGACTGTTTTTCATGGGTGGTTCCCAAAGATTCAGCTCATCTGGTATGTGAAAGCAATGGGTGTCTTTCTTACCCTGTTCCTGTGTAGATTTTCTCCATTGTTTTATCACTATGCTGATACAGATGGGTGTGTAGTGTTTTAGTACTTGCTTGTCTCTATTTGTAATACTCCCACAAAGTCCCTCGTCTTTATTGAACAGCTTTATCTTTTTCAAATAGGAAACATGAGTTTGTTACAGAGTGTACAACTGGACTTGTCATAAGAAGTTATTGAGTAACTATAGGGAGACTCGCGTTCCTTGTGCCATTGTATCAAACCTAAACACAGTACAAAGAGAGCTGCTTTTTCTCTTCCTGATGCAAAGATCTAAGAGAGATGAAATAGCAGTGCGGTTTAATCTTCTTTTCCCTCTGGAAAGTTACAATATTTTCAGTTCCCATAATTTTCTTTTAGGGAAATATTCCAAACTTGTCCTACGTGTAAAGTATTTGGTATTACAATGATTGCAAATGCCCATAATACCCGTTATCTGCACTCATTGTGCAGAAGTGATGCTATTTTAAATCATTAAATGAACTGAACTATATAATGCATACTTTGGCAACTTTCACTTATGGACTACAAGGTATATTTGATTAGCTGATTTCACTATGGAAGATAAATGGCAGTATGTACATATACTCCCACCACATATAGGTGTTACAGTGAGCTCGGTCATTTTATATAGTGTGTGCAGCTGCCATCCAGTTGTGCCACGTGGTAAAAGATACCACTCCTGATATGAGTGGTATCATACCCAGACCATCACAAATATCACTACTCAGTCATGAGTTTATGTTTGGACAAAGAACAATTTTTTAGAACTTGCTCCTCTGGATTTGCTTAATTTTAAAACAATTGTCTAAGAGGATAATCAGAGCAGCTCCCAAGAGACGTTGGAGGCTTGAGGGCAGGGAGCGGAAAGCTAGGAAGAAAAAATATTTTTATTTTTTATTTTGCAACATTTGGCAGTTTCTTTACTGACACATATTCTTTTTAGGAGATGATTTTATTTTCAAGTTTTTAGAACCTGAAGCTTTCTGTATATGTTCTTAAATGCATGATCTACTCTTAATGAAGGGAAAAATAAGCTTCAAATTAGCCTGGAACTGCTGTATCTAGTTTGTGTTTCAAGCGCATGAGCACTAATGAAGCAGGTAAAGAAGTAGTATACATTACAGAGTGACAGTCTAATTCATTTTGGTTTTGGAAAGCCAAACTGGAAACAACAGAGCCTCTTCTTGGACAAGATATCTATGCTGCTCATTGTTAACTGCTGCTCTGAAATCAGGCATGTGCTAATTACTCATATAGCCCATTCTTCCCAGCACCTTCCCTATCTGTGAGAGTCTAGGGGAGTTCTTGTCTTGCAGCCAAGCATTGTAGTTTGGTCGGGCAGTGTCATCTAAGGGAGAAAAATGTGATGTGGTCGTAACCATTAGTATAGCTGTTGATAAAAAAGTGAAAGAAATGATGTTGCTGAGATGCAAAGTTTAAAAGCTTATGTTTTCATGTATTTGTAATAATACCAACTCTATTAAATTATCTGAAATTATAAGGATTTTTTAAACCTCTGTGTACAGTGCTGTTCCAGCTAGGTATTTTGGTAAGCTGCCTTTATGTAGATATCTGTACAATATAACTTAATGTTTCACTAAGAAACAAAATTTTTGGGATTATCCTGGAATGGTGTAGAGGCATCACATGAATTACAGTAGTATAAGTTACTGACTATTGGATTAATTAGTCTATGCAGGAAGATGGAGTAGGTTGCCAGAGAAGCACCAGAGAGAGTCAGTGAAAGGGTTTATAAGCACAAGCTAAACTTAAGAGATCAGGGAAGCATGAAGGGTGGAGGCTTTCTGTTTTCTCCTATTAATTTTCTCTCTCCATTTGTAGACTTAGCAGTTTTTGGCACTTCTTGCTTTGTAATATTACTAGGATCCTCTGCAGGTTGACACTGCTGTCATATTGTAAGCAGAGACTCTCTGCTGTGCACATTCACTGTACTCGGCAGCATTCCTGACCAGTCATTCTTTTAAAGAATCTATTCAGTGTACTCTAATAAAATTATCTACATTTTTCTTCTTACTTACCAACCTCCCACTTTCACTCTTTCTGCAGGTACTACTATCTCAGACGTAAATGTCTCTGGGCTTTTCTTTGTTTTTAAGATTTTCTTCTTTCTCTCTCTGTCTCTTTTTTCTTCTTCAAAATCTCAATGGAGAGAACATGACTGCTTTTACTTTGGGGAACAAAGATCCTGATTAATCTGTTATTTTCTTCTTAGAGTAAAAGAAATCACTGAACTCACGTACTCCAATAATCTCTCTATTTTGTCTGTTTTTATCCAAGTACTGCTTCACACAGTAAGAAAAAAGAATATGTAAATTAATCCTGTTCTGAATGAATTGAGAGAAGTTTTGGTTTGACTGGTAATAGTTGAAGAACAAGGTCCTTGCAAAGCAAGGATCAGGTTGTGCACCACACTGAAGGAGCTAATTACATCACCACTGATGTTAGTGTGAGAGAGGATAAGTTCAAAATAGCATCAAGAGGTGTTTTTTCAAAACAACATTTTCTCTGATTTTCTTTTTGACTAGGAAGAGATATTGCTGTGAGCAAACAGGCAGGCAGAGAAGATGGAGGAGGAAAAGTGCTTGAAGGAGATGACTGGCAATCATTTTGATTTTCCTCTTCACAGGACACACTTCAGATACTTGTTATTGTGAAAAGCCAATCTAAAGCCAGTAGAGTGGCTACCCAAGTACAGAAAGAGACTTAAATTCTCTTGAAGAAGTTCAGATCCCTCATCAGTTCCCCCAGGTTTATAAACATTTGCTAAATGTTTCTGAATCCTTTATTTGTTTGGAAAAAGAAAATAGATCAAACAAATCAACCCTAAACGTGCACCCCCTAGAGATAGTAATACGTTGGCAAATAACAGAAGAGATAGGCAAATAATTCCATTCCAAGTTTCTGCTTGGTTTTCCTTGGGGATTCTCTATAGGTAATGGATAATGAGAAAGCGGTATTTTTACACCGAAATGAGGAAAAACTGTTTCTGCACCTATAAATGCTCTCAGTATATTATTTTTTTCTTTAGTTCAGCACTGTGAATCATCATGTGTTGGACATATTTTCATTTTTCACATACAGCTCATTGTATAAATATGGCCCTTCTTTTTCATTGCTACCTTTCTCTCTCTCTCACTTTCCTATCTGTTTTCTTTCTGCCATTAGACTATGTAATATTCCAGGTGTGGAAAAAATTTCATAACTCAGCTGTCACTTGAAATAAACATTGCTTCACATCTGCATTTGTAAACATGTGGAGAAGGTTTCTTATGCAAATAACTGGTAAGAAATATTTGAGTCCTTCCTTTGTAAGCATCATGGGGTAAGAACGTGATACACTGTGGAAAGCCAAGGCATTTCAGGGGAAGCAGTGTTTGGATGCCAAACTCTGTACCAAAGCACAACTGCCCTAGCAGCCAATACTGGCTGCTGCAGCAATGGATCCAGTAAGAGCAATGTCCTTGTCCCCAGGCATTTACCATTTTGGTGTAGCCTTGGAAACAGCAAGGCTAAAGCAGCTATGGGCAGCAGGTTTGGTGGTGCCTTGATTCTCCCTCAGTGGCTTCTGAAGATGGAGGCAATAGGCCTCTTAGTCTCTATGGTCAATCTGTGCCTGGATCTGAAAGATATGACATTCCATGTATACTCTGATGGTCTAGTTACTGTGAAATCTCCAGATGATAAATTTAAATTGTGGTTAAATTTTGTCCTGGTCCCTCTAGTCTGTATTTCCTATGACCTAAACTCTTTGACAAGCTCAGACTTCATCCTAAACGTTCTTCGGTGCTATAGTCCCATCTCCATCGTCTAAACACCAAGAACCCTCTTAACAGCTTCAATGGGAAAACAGCAAGAAAGTAAAGAGGCTGTTTGAAAATTCACGGACCACAGAAAATTAATTGAATGTATTATCTTAATAAAACAGAAATTTATTTTTATTCAATTCCTATTATTCAATTTCATATTGAACTGAATGCATCTCCAGTTGCGCTGAACCATTATAGCTCATTAGACTTCAGAGCTTCAGTAGTCCTAAAACTTCTTGAGATTTGTCTCTCAATTTTTATATATAATGAAGCTGCCAAAAAATTAACAGAGTGCCTGGAAATGAGAGCTGTCCTCTGAAGGATTTAAATAAGCTTGCCATGCTGTATACGTAGTCCATTTATTTAACTGCTAGATTATTTAAGGAGGAATTTATTACTGTTTTGAAGTTGCTTCAAAAAGGCAAACCAAGGGGAAAGTGTTGTAACTACTAATCAACAGAAGGGTCATAGTATAAATCTCCAAGTCTGAGATAAACTATGATTAGCTGTGAGCTCTTATTTAAGATGAATATCTGATGCACTGTAACTTTTAAGATTCGTTTATGCAGCGTGAGTACTGTGTTCTGATACTGGTCATATACATAATGTAGAAATCTTTATAATGAAGGTGAATGTTGAAAAGTGGATTTCCATGTTTGCTAGTAAAAGGCTGGAAGGAAAAGTAAGTTTATAAAGCTGAACTGAAGCTAAGCTGAAGTATTCTATTAGATGTCAACAAAAAAATTGAGTTTTTCTTCTATGGAAAGCTGAACATTTAGAAATTTTAAAACTGTTTCTATTTTAAAATTTCTAGCTGAACCCAAATTTATGAAAGGTGTAATTCTGAAAAAGAAAAACATTTTAAAGCTATTTAAACCATTAGAAGATTCTAAATACATACAATAGTGGGTTTACATTCTGTGTTTATAGATGTATATAGAATTTGCAATGAATGTTGTAAATATTTGTATAAAACTGTTAACATAACTTCAAAATTATAAAACTGAAATGACATTTATCAGCCCTAAAGTTATGCATTAGACCTGAAACTACTTGTTTTTATGTTTCTCTTAGGAGGAAATTAATGGTTTTGAAATGTTTCAGTTTTGGCAAGAGTGCATTTAAAGCAGTGGTAAAAATTCTTCTGGCCTTTCAGAGTGGCCTTAAAAATTTTATATTTCTCTGTTGAGAGGAGAAAGTGTAAAAACCCTAAAGAACACATGTCAGAGCAAGAACTGAAGTTTGGCATGAGAAGTGCTGATCTTCACACAATACCTCCCAGGAATCGGCTGGGAGCCCACTATAGTCAATGGGGATTTTTGACTGGCTTCAATATGTATTGGATCAAACCCAAAAGGGCTCTATTCAGCAAAATACTGAGATGGATTTTACTTCAGGCATGAGCTTAATGAGACTTCGGCAGGTATTTAAAAGTCATGCACAATTGCATTTTTTTTGAAAGCACGTTTGAATTTCTTGAATTCATTAAGATCTCTACCATGTGAATTGTTGCAATGTAATAATAAGAAAAAACCTTGAAGCAATGGTCTTTAGTTGTCTAAATACACAAAGAAATGAAATTTGAAGGGAGGTGCTGGGCTACATTTCTCAAAGGAGCCACAAAAAAGACAACTATTTCAGAATAGGAAGTGAGAAAAAACAGACATTATAACCAGGGGATTTTCCAAGTTTTAAATATGAGCCCAAATTTGCACTCTGGTAGGACCGAAGGTTCAAAGCCAAAGGTCGTGTAAATTGGCATATCAATCACTCAGATTAAAGGTTTGGGTCATAGTGTTCCAGCCCCAGAAGGGAAAAGAAACATGAAACAATATTTAATAGAAATTTTTGTTTCTGGACTCTAGTCGCTCCTGTGCCAGTGTCCTCTTCACCTACAGTAAGAGCTATTTGTAAGTGAGAAATAGATTATGGGTTTTTATTTTAAAAATACGAGTAGAAGAACTGCTTAAATACCTATAGAAATTAAAATGCAGCCCTACAGATTTCACCATCTAGGAGCCATTGAAATAAGACTGAAATTTTCAAGGAGAATATTTCCTTTTTTACATTAAAGAAAACATATTCCGGGGGGGGGGGGGGGGGGGGAGAGGAAAGTATATAAGAAGTTGGTAATAAGTCAGAACGGGTTAGAATCTAAATCCCAAATGTAAGAATTCAAAACTTACTCAAACCTTTCAGTCTACAGACTGAAATCTGAGGCCTGAAGACACAGCATTTGAGTAAGCTTGTATTTCCATTTACCACTAGAAGTGGTAATCTGAGTGCAAAGGACATTTTTCATTAGCTTTTAGCAGGGGTCATCCTTTCATGTCTTTCAGTAAATTGGGACCCCTAAGTTGATATATTGTACTTCTGTTGTTGTTTAAGCCATTTTGCAGCGATTCAGTTATGTGGACCTGACTTACTCTTCACAGACGTGTTTGCCACACGGTGAAAACTTAATCAGAAATATGTGCCAGGTTCTCTTAACACCACATTAGAGAGTCTTGTAAGTGTGGTCATCACATTAGCAAGCTGCTTATCTAGCAACAAAAACATTTTTACCATTTTACCGCTGCACTCAAAATGAATTACTGGCCACCCCTGGGGGATGGTTCCATCAAATGCACTGTCATTTTCTGGAATGACAGTCCAGCAGTGTGAAACCTGAGAAATAATAAGCCCTTAATAGCGGTAACCAGAAGGCCCAGCCCTTGCAGGCCTGTGTTAAGAGGTCCAGTGACTCATGTCAGAGCAATCCAGGCTGGTCATGAGACAAAGTTTTTGTAGCCACATCAGCTTTCCAGCACTGACTGCAGCTCCCAAGTCTGGCTTGTACTCATTGTGTTATTCATGAGATTTATTGGTGCATTGTTCGGAGTGTTAAATTGCAGCCCTTAGCGATCGTGTTCATACAGATCTCCAAGTGGCAGGCAGCAGAAGTCTTAGGAACAGAAATGAGGGTATACAGTCTCTGCTCTGTAGGATACTGATCACTTAACTCTATTTTAAGATTAAAACTTTCTATGAAGTTAGCTAGTTTCTCCCTTTCATTTTCCACTTCACAAGCCCGTACTGCAGTTCTGGCATGTATCTTTTACCCTTAGGAAACAACCTGCCAGACCACTGCGGGGATGGAGACATTCTTCCAGGCTGGGTTTCTGCATTGCTTTCTTTTACCTCAAACCATTTCCTAAACTTGAATGTTCTTGTTGAAAGGTTTGGCTCTAAAGCATGAGCTGAGCTATTTACCTCAGGGATTCCAAATCAGGATTTTTAATCACGTTGATTATATCAGATTTCATTTAGGAAGAACACTGGATCTTATTTCTTACTCCTGAATTAAACCATGGCAGCTTAAGATGCCAGACAAACTGGCTTCATCTGTCCATGCTTTCTTTCTGATCTATCTTTTGTTCTCTTCTGCTTTGGTACAAAGAGAAGCACAACTGGTTGTGTGTTAGATGGTGACTTTACCACTCCTGATCACAGTCCTGTGTGTTTAAATTCTTGAGGAAGATATGTGTACAGTATGAGGCTGGGGAAGCTCAAGCATGGATGTGTAATTCCCCTGCTGTTCCTTTCCTAGGGGACCACAGTGATTTACAGTGCTGCAGATGAATCACCGCCGCTTGACGCTCAGAACCCTTTGAGTTATATTTATTCAAAGAGGCAGAATACAACTAAGGATACGAATAGTTCCCCCAGGAATAAAACTATAAGCTATAATGAATAACTGATATCTGTTCCTCTCCTTATGTCGTACACATAAATCCATACACTGTCAGGGGAAGCTCTGTAGCAGATCAAGGGTGAGTGACATGTGGACTTTTGTACTGAAAATAAATTAATTTGAGGATGTCCATTGGTGACACAGGGTGGTTCGGGCATAATTAAGGCAGCTATTCTCTTTTCTTCCCATAAAAGAGAGCATGGCTTTCACCATCTCAGGGTGCAATGACTGAGGACACTGAACTAACCTCTCAGTTACAGCTGGGCTTTCCAGAACAACCCTGGAGCACCAAGAGGGAAACACCAGAAGGTTTACTATCATGTCTGAAAGAAGAAGGGATTTTTCTCTCTGGACCATGGAGTGGCAGATTTTGAAAGCACAGCAGTTACTAGTTCTGGTTACTAGAGCTTTCTTTAATGAGTAAATGAATAATGGTCAAAGAAATGCAGGAGCTTTTTTTGTAGCTCAACTGATGCGCTGTCTTTCAGACAGTCATTATGCTGGACTTCATCATCCCACAGAAATGTTTCTTGGAAGCGTTACCAGACCTCCTAATTGGTGCATTTTTGGGAAATAATGCTTCAGCTGGGCATAGAAAGAAGAAATGATGAAGCTCTCAATGACAACTCAAGAAAGCTTTTACTGGATTTTACCAGTTTCATTGGCTCTGAGACATGAGGTACAGGAAAGCTTTTCATCTACTAGAAGCAGACTTTTTGTGATCAAGACATTTTCATTTCACATGCTAATTTTAAGATGCAAAAGATGCCACTATTACAGACAGTTGTGTATGTACAAGGAATACCTGTAATGTGTCTTAATTTAGGAACTAAACCTGGGTCTGTTCTTCTTTGGTCCATCTGTAATTTAAAACATCAATGTCACATATATGTGAGTAGTATCTTTTAAGGCTTAGGCTTTGTAGGTGACAATAACCTTTGGACCTGAAATGGAGGACTAAAGTATGGATTTAGTTTAGGTAACACTAAACCAGTCACAAAAATCGTAGTCCCAAATGGTTAAAGTGTCCAAGACATTCTGTATGGGCTCTGAGAGCACTGTTAGCTCTGACTGTCCCTGCCCTGTGGCTTTCCCCATGCTGCTGTGGCCCATGACCCCATTTCAGCTCCTTCCTGAGCTATGTTGCAGACGATCATTTTGTTTGGGCTTGGATGCACAGCATGATCTCTGACCTGATTGGACTCCTCCCCCTGCCTTCATCAGATAATCACTAGACTGTTGATGGGATGTCTCTCCGTTACTAGCCCAGCCTTGCTCAGGTGCCACAGGCTGGTTCCTCCACATTAAGGTCATGGCCATTGTTGGGGTTACTTGCAGCTCCCATCTTTCTTTCTCTCTGCTTCCAGAAAGTCTCACTTTTTATGACCCAAAGCCAGATGGTTTCACAGTTTCCTGTGATCAGTGATGTTTGCTATCTGTGTCCACAAAACTGAGAGGGCCTCACATTGAAATTTCAAGAATGTCTTTATGATTATGAGCAGAAAGACATAGATTATTTTTTTTTAAATTCTATATGGCTTACTGATATTTGTATCTTTTTAGCTCAAGAAGAAAACAGAAACTAGCGCAGAGTGTGATCTCAAAACCTGAATGTGAGTATAGAATGTATCATTTCATATTAAACACAGAATCTGTATCTACAAAATTACATTTAAGCATGTTTTCCAAGCACAGAGTTGTCTTTCCTCACTATGATCATATAGTACCCCTTCAAAATCTGAAGCCAGGTTCAAAATGTCTCAGTCTTAGAAGTTTTGCACACACTAAGCGTGCAACTTTGAAAGGCACTTCCCTTCTCTCAACTGAAGGTATAATGCAACCGAAAAACAGCCCATGATCAAGAAAAGAGACCAAAGAACAATTACCGTTCACAGGAAATTTGAAAAAATCAACCTGCAAGTTCTGTAGCAACACTTAAATGAAAACTGAGAAAAGCCTTTTCAGATTTTTCTTTCAGCACACTTAGAAACATGGTTAAATATGGGACTGCCAAAAATTAAATGAAGAAGTCTTGATGGTACTTATCTCACAAGGAACAGTTTGAAATTCACAGCACCTGGAGGTTGTTGTTTTCATGCTGTTTCGCAAATGACACCATTTGAAAGCGCTAAGCTATCTTCTAAAAGGGGAGCTGTGGTAAGGAACTATCTGCAATTAGTTTGGAAAAATGTTACCAGCAGTGGGCAACTGGTTAATCAATGGAGGTTTTTACAGAGTTGTATAACTTGGAATATACCTGTGCTGCAGTCACAACACCAACTGCTATCCAACAGTTAGTTGGATAATGCTAGTGATAGGAATTCAGGGCTGGGATAAATCTAGCTGTAATCCAACCACGGGCTAATTGTAGTTGGTTTTTTGACAAGTCATTTATCCAGCCCAGTGTTACCATAGTCTGCTTATTACGTGCCTCTAAACCCCTGAATTTAAATGCTACTAAATGATGTCACAATCATTTTGTGACTGCAGTCCTTACTGTCCTTGACCCAAATTTGGTTCCCACACGTACAAGTGCAACTCTGCAAATACATTAGGTGACATCAATTAAGTACCAATTTCTAGCAACTGAAAGCTGAATTTGACCAGTATACTCTGCTGATCCTCTAAATGCCTGTACCTTTACTGATCAAATGCAGTTTTGCTGTTCTAGTTTGAGCCAGCAGAAAATTTAGCTATGTATCAGAAAATCAATTAAGTGAAGCCTTCAAATAATCTAAGCTAACCTCTCATCTTGACAAACACATGGAAATATGTGTCAACACTATTATAATAATAATGAAAACATATGAATGTGGAGCTGGAGCTATATCTGTTGTATATGTACACCGTTACTTTAGGAATAGAGAGGCATCTCTGTATAAGACCATATTCTTCGAAGCAAATTAACTTCAGGGACTATCATATGAAAAAGTTCTACGACATTATGATGTGTCTCTGATATGACATATTTGGGTTTCTGGATTAATCAGACCTCTTTGACTCCTTTCTGCTAAGTGATTGATTTACAACAGAGGAATATTTAGATGTCTGAGAATAGACATATAGGAATAGGAATATGTAGGCCTGCCTGAGAAGGAGGAACACTCCCATTTTAAAGATGGAAACATCTTGCTAGAGGCAAATATCTCAGAATAAGGGGAAAGTTAAGCAGCATATGAATTTGCTCAGATTTAAATTAGGAGTAGCTGTAGTGAAGTGTGAGGTGAATTTCAAGCTGTGCCTTATGAAATAAGTACCATCAAGTGTAGTATCAGGCTGTGGTAGGTTAACACAAAATCCAATACACAGGCTTAGATTCTCCTGTAATCTCACACCATCACTCAAAGGGTGGTATCTTATTCACAAAGCCAATCGCAATCCTTGTATTGCTCTCAGCTAGCAATTTCCATCTTTAACTCATTTGCTAATTGTTATTCTTATAATGAAGCTTACATATTTTCTTCTTACTGAGAGTAAAAGAGGAAGTGTTTTTACTTTGAAGGGTAAGTGACAATAATGCTTTGGTTGATTGAATGGCATTTCAGGAGAGGCTTGAGAAAGACTTGAGAGGCTTTTGCTGTAGTGCTTCCTGAGATTAGATTTACTGTATTCTTCTGATTGCAGTGATATTATTAGATAGATCTTTATTATCCAGAGAGACAAGTAAAATGCTAATTCGACTAAGTAAAGTCTTTTACTAGTCAATGCCTGGCTTGTCATCTGTTTATCAATTACCTGTCTGATAGACGTTTCCAGCTAAGCTGACTCTAAAGCTACAGAGAATGAGGATGGTGTAGGACAAGGATGGCTTAGGTTTTGGGCAAAGGTCCTATGATGAAAGCTAAGGCTCCCTGTGTAATTTCTGCAGCCGAAAGCTGCTAGCTTCAACATGTGTATGCATTGATTTATTATTTTCCTCTTCCTTCCTGCCAGGACTACAGTCTCAGCTGATGATGTGATAGTTACATACATAACTATAGCTTTATATTCACCCTTCTTCTGTGGCCTCTTTTTGTACCTGATGATGTCAAGGGATACTTTCCACTTAATTCATTGATGCAGAATAAAGGCTTAGGTGGGGGGTTTTGGAATGTTTTGGGTTTTTTTTGTTTGGGGATTTTTGTTTGTTTTTAAAAATATGTACAGCATATATAGCATGGTCTTCAGATGTGCCAAGTCAGAGCAAGGTTCCTCCCTTTTTTTCTTTCCTGAAGTGTTACAATAAAGCTGACAAGTCGAGAAAGAATGTTTTCTGTCAGCATATCTGGTCACACCAGATTGTAAAGGATGTGAAATAGAGAATTGTAATAGAAATTAGTAAGCTGATAATGTGATTATAGCATTACATTTCTCAAAGAAAAAAAAGCTAGTGAATTTCATACAGAGTCCCCTCCATGCTGTGGAATAGCAAAGCAACACATTCCAACTTCAAGATAAAGCTAAGGACTTTCAGGGTAGCAGCATATACAGTGTATTCAAAGGAGCTTGCTGCTGATTCAGAAAATCCTGTGTGATCAGAATCTTCCTTTCTCTCTTCCAGCTGTAATTTAATGTTTTCTAAGAGCAAATTACACGGTTACAAGATTGGTGAAAAAAAATCAGAATATTTGGCAGAACCAGAGAGCAGTCCTGAGTAAAGTCTGGACCACTTGGCAGATGGAGCTGAGGCCCATTTCTTACTTTTTTAGGTGAAAAAAAAAAAAAAAAAAGTATATCTTTATATATATTTACATTCTCAGTACCCATCAAAATCAAATCAGTGGAAGTTAGGCACCTAAATTCCTGTAAAACTGTAGGACAGAGGGACTGTGCTGTTTGTTTGTACATGTGCGACCTGGGATCTGTGGCTGTCTTTAGATACAACCTTGGAAGCAGTTCCTCTGCTCAAAGCATAGCTCACAGCCCTCAGTCAGCATAAAGTGCTAAGCGCTCTTGCAGATCAGAGCCTAGGAGTGAGCACTGAAATCAAATTGGGAACTGATATTTAAAAGACTTTGTGCACTGGTCATCCATGGTGGAAAAAAGGGTTGACTCAGTAGTATATTCAGTGTCGCAGAAAGTACCTTGGGCAGATGGAGAATATGGCTTTTATCTCTCACCTCTGCAGCTCCTTGCCACCCATTTACTCAGCATCCCACACCTCCAGCTTCTGCACTGCTTTTGCATCTCAGTTCCTGTTATTCCTTCCATCTCCTAAACAATCTGCTTCTTTTGCCATTGCTTTGTTGCCTGGATCTTGTTAGAGCAGCCACTGAGTCGTGCTGTCACTACAGCAGATATTACCTCATGGCAGATGCAATTCCTAGGAAAGTCCCATTTATCCCTCCAGATCTGTGAAGACCTGAGCAGAGGATACAGAGTTTTCTAAGAGTTTTACTTTCAAAATACTGAGCATATACAGACTGAAATATTCAGGGGCCTATAAACTAGTCTGAGTGGACATTCCTAAGAATAAAAAAAATCCCAGTGCTGGGATGATCCATCTGCCAAATCTGAACTTCCTGCTCAAAAGCACACTGGAGCCCTAGCAAATACCCTTAAAGTGCTCTAACATGGTCCCTCTATATTGTTTTATTGCTGAAGAAGTTGCTCATTTACTTCTGAGAAATAAGGATGTGAAATACTTCAGCCTAAACAGGTAAAGTTTGGAAGAAATGCCAAGAATTGTAGGAAAGCCTTATAGTTGAAAGGATTGAGAAAATGCTTTAGTCTTTGCTTTTTAGAGACCAAAATCTCCAGAATACTACATTTTCAAATTTTTGTGAGTTCTGGTTTTGTCTCTCTTTTTTACTTTTCATATGAGTTTCATATTAAGAGAACAGAATATGAGTTCTACCTGCCACTGAGTTCACAGATACATACATGAACACATGCATTTCATATAAAAATAAATAGACCTGTGCAGATGTACATAGGTATACATATCTATATATTAAAAGCAGTTGCCATAACAAGGTATAATTGTTTGGGATAGCGTTCTGCATTAAATAACCTTACCAGAAGGAAATTCATCTGTGTCAGCTGTGTCTACAAAGAGCAGTCTTTTCAATGATGTAAATGTATGTCTTACAATAAATGAAAGTCAAATATGATGCTCAAGAGTCTCATTCTTTGCTAACAGTTAAGCATTCCAGTTGTGAAGCAATTTTCATAACATCGGCATATGCAGTAAAATCCTTCTTTGAAGTTAGCTAATGTTTAAGCTCTAATTGGACATTAAAGCATTAGGAATGTTTTGTGCTTTAAATGTTCTCATCAATATGTTCACTTTCTGACAACAAAAATGCTGGCAAAATTAAAATACTGCATCAGCCTGAAAAATGCTTACATCTTTGCTTTGAACAGTGGGAAGAGAAACCCAAAATATCCAGATGCTTATGTTATTTTTTCCAGCTTTCTTCACCAGTTCCTACAGTTCTGTTGTTGTTGTTGTTTTCTTACATGATATTAACAAACAGAACAATAGATTTTACTGTTTTATAGTTTTTGCTGCTGTTCTACGTAATTATATTTTCTAGGCTTTCTGTGATGAAGCATTTGGCAGCAAATTCAAAGTAGGCCTCAATTTCATGGTTATCAATGTTTTATAAGAAAAGAATTGTTTTTGGATTAATGGTCAGCTCAAAACATTTTCAAAATTTCAATGGACTGTTAGAACTATCTCAACTGATCTCATATTCAGCCTGAGCCAGAAAACTTCACCTGGTGCTATGTACAATGCTCTAGGATGAAGAACACATTCTTCAACACCAATTGTGATTTAAATGAATTAATCCTCCCTTTGTATATCAATGCTGACCAAAACATAGTTGTTCCAAGTGTGTGTGTGGGTCAGCAGCTCTTCACTTCTGCCATTTCAGCAGAACCCCATTAGAACAACTGGCAGGTATGTCTGCCTTCTCCGATGGGCCCTCAGAAATCTTCACAGGGATATGCAGGACTGTAGCACATATTCATTTATCTTCCCATCATAAGATCAGAAGAAAGTGGTCACTGCCAATCACTGACTAATGAGTAACAAGATAGTCTTGACAGCACAGGATCTGAACAGAAGTGAATTCTGATAACCCACAGTCTCTTATGTTGTTATGCTGTTTGTGTTAACAGGGGGAAGGGGGAGGAGGGACACGACACACACCAAACTTTTGAAGGAACATCATACGGAAATGACAGAGCAGCCTACCAAGTTATTTAAGGTATTTGAATGGGCTTCTGGAAAAAAAGAGGAAAAGAAATTACTGGCTCAATGTGTAATGTAAATAATTGCTTCTCAAATGAACAAGTTTTCTCGGGGAAGGGCAGCGGGGAAAAGTTAGTGGTTTTCATTTACCTGTCAGCATGAACAGTATGGTTCTAGCTACAACATGTAGGTAAGGTTGTTCAAAGCGAAGCTTTTATTTAGAATGAATATCAGTGATATTGACTAAAAAAACTTTCTGCCACTTAGCTGAACACAAGACTAATGCTTTGAAAGTAAGGGGTGAAGTAAACCCATGATTTCATTCCAAAATTTATTTAGGAATTTGTTTTGTTTGTGTGTAGGATTTTTTTAATTGAAAAAAAAAAAAATATTTCTATTGGTCTTCAGTTGTGCAAGCAGACTGCCAAATTGCTGTACCTGTGTTTCATCAAAACACTTAGATTTTTAATTCTTGACTTGCTTACAATTTAAAATATTATTGGTGAAATAATATTTCTCTACTAACAGCCACAGCTATGCAGTATATCCAGACAAATTTATGCAAAAGAGATTAATCTTAATACTCTGCTTCTAAGAATAGTTTAAAAAAACCCTGTTGTCATGACAAGAGTAAAATCTGTGTTTGATTTAGAGAACCGCTGCCTCACACTTCATTTATTTGAATTTTCTGTGTAAGAATTTTTTTTTTACCTATTTAATAAAGAAAATCACTAGTTTTGGTGAAAGACATGGGTTTCAGAAGTCAAAGCTTTTAACACATCACTGCAAACAAGAGGTTTTGATTTGCACTGCGGAGACGATAGTTATACTCTTTATACTGATACCTATATACTGATACCTATGCAGAAAAGGAAACTTATGTCAAGACAGGAAATTTATGGACTATGTTGTAGATACATACAATCAAAGTAAGTCTATTTCAAAATTAAGTGGTCAAGCAGAATGAGCATATGGTTTCCTTTTCAGACAGGGTGCACAAGATAAGACTTTTATTTTGTCATGAAGTACAGCTTTTAATGGATCTCAGGTTTTGCTTTAGTTTGTCACTGATCTTGCTTTTTGTTGACTTCAGTATGTGAAACACCAGATCAGTCATAAGCATCATCTGTTCATGAACAGTCAGCTGCACTGAGATAGTGCATTAACTACAAGTGGCTGTTCTGGTCAGGTTATAGAATCATAGAATAGTTAGGGTTGGAAAGGACCTTAAGATCATCCAGTTCCAACTCCCCTGCCATGGGCAGGGACACCCCACACTAAACCATGCCACCCAAGGCCTCATCCAACCTGGCCTTGAACACCGCCAAGGATGGAGCATTCACAACCTCCCTGGGCAGCCCATTCCAGTGCCTCACCACCCTCACAGTAAAGAATTTCTTCCTTAGATCCAATCTAAACTTCCCCTGTTTAAGTTTGAACCCGTTACCCCTTGTCCTGTCGCATCCTTGTAGGCCCCCTTCAGATACTGGAAGGCTGCTATGAGGTCTCCACGCAGCCTTCTCTTCTCCAGGCTGAACAGCCCCAACTTTCTCAGCCTGTCTCCATACGGGAGGTGCTCCAGTCCCCTGACCATCCTCGTGGCCCTCCTCTGGACTTGTTCCAACAGTTCCATGTCCTTTTTATGTTGAGGACACCAGAACTGCACACAATACTCCAAGTGAGGTCTCACGAGAGCAGAGTCGAGGGGCAGGATCACCTCCTTTGACCTGCTGCTGGTCATGCTCCCCTTGATGCAGCCCAGGATACAGTTGGCTTTCTGGGCTGCGAGTGCACACTGCCAGCTCATGTTCAGTTTTTCGTCGACCAACACCCCCAAGTCCTTCTCCGCAGGGCTGCTCTGAATCTCTTCTCTGCCCAACCTGTAGCTGTGCCTTCTTTTTTTTTTTTTGAAGACTCTTCAGTTAGTTAGGCTGAAGTGAGTGGCCTGCCTGATTTTATCATGGTTCCTGCAGGTGGAAAGGGAAGGTTCTGTGATCCTTGAGGTATGCAGGTGAAAGGCAAATTCTTTAAATTATGCAGCAGTTGAATGTCTTCTCCTCCTGTTTATATGTGACTCTGCCATTTGCTCTTCACTGGTCTCTGCAGACTACCTCCAGTTTTGGACCACTGGCTTTCTGTGTATGCTGTACATCTCCTCTCCAGCAAATATGAGCTCATCTAATCTTGAGAGAAAATATTTAGGCTCTTTTTTTTTTTTTTCCCCAGAAATAACAACCTTGACTTTTTCTTTTTCCCCTTCACATCTAATAGTGATGTTGGTTGGTGTTGCAAAATTAAATTAGATTCTTGCAAGCTTAGACCAGAATTGCACTGGGCTGTAGCTGACAACAGTTGAGTGCTGAAATAAGTTAGTATCAATTACTGTGAATTGTGGCATGAAGGGAAAGCACAGCATAGAATGGTGGGAGAACTCATTTATCCCATCTCTGATTAGATAACGACAATAGAAAAAAAGTGAAAGAAATGCTTTAATAACAGTTCTACAATGTTTCATGATTTCTGTGTCAGTATCTTGAGTGTCTACATAGTGATCCAGAGGGATCCAATTCTCTTCCACTGAAGTGATCATAGGGTTGTTGCTGTGGTATTGTTATTCGAATTTGCTTACTTGTGCTTCTCTGAAGCTGTGGAATTGGCTTATCCCTGCTATTTGAACAAATACTGGGCTTTCATGCGACAATGAAAAGCAAAATGCTGTGACTGTAAAGATTTTAATTGACACTTTTGTCTCCAGTAAATACTGTTTTTTCAAAACACTTGTCTAAGTCTTCAGTACCTCCATGGGTTAGTTCAACTTTGATCACTGAATTGAGAACTAGATTTTCCCACAGATTTCTTCAGTCCTATTGAGTACATATTTTTTTTTTTATTTTATTTTTTTATTTTTATTTTGGTTTTGCTTCTGCATTTGGGAATATTTCCGGAAGTGTTGAACTAAAAGGTATCATTTCCTTGTATTAGAATTCTGTTAAAAATGTCTCTTTTCCAATTATACATTTAAGCTCATGCATGTGCCACTCCATATAATACCTGGTGTTCTTCTCAACCCTGGGAGCAATTAGCCTGGTTTTATCTTTTGTCCATCAAAATCATGTCAGTTCTCTAGGGTCTACTGCCAGTTAGGCTGAAAAAGCGTAGGTCGCTCTAGCAGTAGATCTGGTTAGCTAAACAGCATTAGGTGTGTGCCTAAAGGCAGTGGATCAAGTTGCACCACCCAGCTTCCAGCAAGTCTTTCCATATCCACATTTCATTGTTCAAAAGCACGACTGGAGGCCCTTAGATGTGCCACCCAGACCTCTGCCATTTGGGTGATTGTAGCTTGTGATGATGCCAGTAACGGTGTGTCATCCCCTGTCGTAGCCTGTGCTGCAAAAAGAGCAGGCTCTCTTCCAATGCATTTCTTAGAGGCTCCATAACAAGAGGTTGTAAAATGAGATTCACAACCCTCAGACTCCCTCAGGTTCTGGGAGAGTTTGCTCTATGGGCACAATTTCTCCTGACTGCTTCTATTTTTTCCTTCTGTTTAATCTGTCCCTGTTACAGACACTTTCTCTCCCCTAGCTCCTTCCTGAGGCCTGCCTTCATTCCTTGCTGTTCACATTCAATTGACGTAAAATGGCAGCTAAATAGAAGCTGTACCCAGGCTTTATTCTGCTCTTTGTGTTATGACAACCACGAAATACTTTCTGTAAGTGCTTTTAAATTCCTGAGCACTCTACTTATAAACGTATGTCAAACAGACCAGTACTAGGAGATTTGTACTCTAACTTTCCTTCTGTCACTTTCATGGCAGTTAATGAAAGAAACATGAATAACAAAACTTGTGCACATACTGAACTCTCAGGTACATTCCTTGAAAATCTATTAACAGCAGCTCTACTGAGAGTTTATTAGTTTGTTTTAGGTATAATAACTTATGTGTCTTAGTACAAAGTCTTTTTCCTGTTTAGCAAGATGCTGGAAAACCTTTAAGTCTTTCTTTTGGTGACTGGCTACTGCTATGCACTTGCTTCATCTTGTGCTGGGATATGTGAAGTCTATTTTGTCATCTGTGGCATTTTGGCCCATGTTCTATTCATATTGGACTGCTAGTTCAACTGCCTGACCACTTCAAGGCTGACCAAAAGTTAAAGCATGCTATCAAGGGCATTGTCCAAATACCTCTTAAACAAACACTGACAAGCTTGGGGCATTGATCATCTCTCTAGAAAGCCTGTTCCAGTGTTTGACCACCCTCTCAGTAAAGAAATGCTTCCTAATGTGCAGTCTAAACCTGCCCTGACACAGCTTTGAACCATTTCCAATTGTCCTATCACTGCATCCCAGGGAAAATTGCTCAACACCTCCCTCTCCCCTTTCCCTCCTCAAGAAGCTACAGAGAGCAATGAGATCTCCCCTCAGCCTCCTTTTCTCCAAATAAACAACCAAAACACCCCTATCTGCTCCTCAAAGTACATTCCTTTCAGTCCTTTCACCACCTTTGTTGCTATCCTCTGAATTCATTCAAGTAGCTCAACATCCCCCTTAAATTGTCTAAATTGGGTTTAACATTTTATGTTGTTAAAGCAATTTGATATCCAGTTTTTGGATTTAGTTGTGTGGTAGCTAACAGCTGCCAGCTGCTTTTTGCCACAGTGCTTTATAAGCAGTAGAAGAAGAGCTTTCTCTCTACTGATCTGATATGTATTACTGAAGTTGACCATTGCAGCCACATGGTAAATATCTGTAGATTGTTAAAATGCACCTGTAATGGGGAAGTATTTCAGGAGTAAATCTGTGCCTTCTTACTAGGCAAGATTAAATAAAAGAATTCCATCAACGTTATTTTAACAAAACTTAGCCTTTGGAACTTGGCAACATGTTTGTAAAAGTATGTTCTGAAAAGTTATTTGCTGGTAGTCCTACCGAGAGACCAGTTCCAGAGGTATTGTGAATTTTTTTTTAATTATTTCACAAATCTGAATCCTTTTCATCATCAAGACTTTCTAAAGACTCTCTTTCTTATTGACTAAAGACTAAATGCAGGTGAAATTCAGAAAAACACCTTAATTACCAGTATCCTTTTTTCCTGCTATTCGTCTCAGTGATGTAGCAGTCTTGCTTGTCAGTGAAATACAAATTTAATACTGGGTTGCCTCATATAGGAGAATTTGTGAATATAAATCTATTATTTTTCCTGTTGCAGTAGTCTTTTACTTCACCCTGAGGGTTTGCTTTGGGTTTTAGTTGTCTTCAACCAGGCCATTTGTCATGTTTTACACAACCTCTTCTTGCTTGGCATAAAATTTCTTCCATAATCAGTCTTAAAAATTACTATTGCATGAAATCCCTCTGAACCCCACAGCTTGCCTCCAGCATTTCTTACAGATCAGCTCCACCACATTGGTACAGTAGGCAGTGAAGCAGAAAACCAGTGCTTGGTCAAATGCTAACCCTTTTTCTCAATTACTTTATTTACTATAGGGGATTTGTCACAAAAGTGTTGGCCTGTGCTTTTTTAAGAATGTCTCTTAGAATTCAAGAATGGTGCCATGTGATGTTTCCATCTGAACATCAGGAGAACTTTTTTACTATGAGTGTCACCGAGCAGCAGCACAGGTTGCTCAAGGACTCTCCATCCTTGGAGATATTCCAAAGCCATCTGGACATGGTCCTGGGTAACCTGCTTGAGCAGGGAGCTGGATCAGATGACTTCCAGAGGTCCCTTCTAACATCAACCATTCTCTGATCCTGTGACTTTTTTTCTTATTTCTTCACCTTTCTTTTGGTAATATATAACCAATTTTAACAATTTATTTGGCTGTTTATTTGACTGGCATTGGAAAAGATGGATTTTGTTATTTTGCTATTTTGAGTTGTGTAAGTAGATGTCCATTGGTTGAAGTGATATTTTTTGGGTATCATAGCTGCTAAAATGTCTTGTCTTGTCTGAGAAGACTGCTAGGGTGGTTCATTTTATTTCTAGTGGCCTATGATAATGAAGTGGTTTGCAGTGAAAGATTCACTTTCTTTTCTGTTCAAGGACTGAATTTCATGTGTACATTTTCTTTCCTGGTTTTCTTAATTCCCTTCTGCATTCTTCTATATATGACATTTCCTGCTCTGCTTGGGACTCATCTTCCTGGCTTTAGTTAGCAAAAAGGTAGACGTGTAGTCTAAGCTAGCTATAAGGTTCCTCCTGAACTCAGTAGGAAGAAATAGGTGCCCCCAGGACAGTTACCTCATCCACACGTAGCTGTCTCTTAACTTTCAGGGCAGATTAAGAAAGTAGTTAAGAGGACATGTGTAACTTCTGTCTGCCTGCAGTTAGAGGAAATCAATTCATCTATATGTTTCTGTATGGTCCTTCTCTGTTGACTTTTTTCAGTGGTTTAGATCTATTGGGATATTTTCTGTTTTCATTGGTGTGGATATTATGAGAATATAGGAGGCAAAAGACTACACATTTGTCTGCAAGTGCCCAACAAAACAACATATATGAACTCATCTTTGCTCTGGAAGATTTGTTACTCGACTCCACTCCCTTGCCCTGAAACCTGGGCAGAGCAGTTCTTTAGCCTTATGTTTTGCATTTCTCTCTTAACAGGAAGAAAGACATCTTTTTAGCTGACTTAATTGCTATTTATTTTGTAGTGTGAGGCTGCTTTGCATAACTTGGTAAGTGTATATCTGTCTTGTGCCCCATGCATGAAATACTGGTGCTAAATGTCTGTCTGAGATTAGTACTACCTGAATTTTTACTCTATCTACCTCTTGTTTGATATTCTGCTCTTAATCTACTCAGCCTCATGGTACTGTGATTATTTTATCAGGGAATTTAGAATTTGGATTGATTTTATTATCAAAAAATTTAAAATTTGGTTTCGCTATTTTCCTTCATGTACACTTCTGAAGAGGTCTTTGTGCCTTTCACTCACATTGATGCCCACTGTTCATTTGCACTCCATTTCTTACTGTGCTCTGCTGCCTTGTCTTGCATCTGGTGCTAGTCTGAACTTCACAGTCCATTTATTTTTTGATGTTTTGCCCTGCACTGATGTCACATACATGCAAAGATCTCCAAGTCACTGCTTATTTTCTCAATATGGGGACATTTTTTTTCTTGTCTGCAATCCTTTGCATAATGGCTTGTCAGAATATTTGCACATGATCTCATGTAAAGGGCATTTCATTATTATCTTACACACACACACACACAAATAGCCATAGATCTTTGGATTTTGTTATCTTCTGCTTTGTGTTTGTCTGCTGCTTTTGTCAAATTTTCAGTAAATTTTCATGCCTTCCTTGCGCTGCCTTCTGAAATACATTTGTGACTGCTTTGCTTATATTCTCTGTTTGGATGTAAGATTGTCCACTTGCCGTGCACTTGTCTTTACTGCTCTATAGAGTTAAAGGGATCTCTGAACATTCTCATTTGAGTGCCTGGATTTTTGTGCTGCCATTATTCTGTTGCAAATTAGTTCACCCTGTAGAGTCTGGTAATTGCATGAATCAGTCATCTTTGTGTAGTTTGCCAAAGCTCTGACCCATTGTTCTGCAGGTTCTTGATGGAAAAAGGAGTCTTTCATGTACAGGATTTTTAAATGAATTAAAATGCTCAGGACCACTAAGATTTCTCCCTGTCTGCTACTGGTGTAGTGAGATGTCACTGAAGTATAAAACACTGCCCATAACAACTGTAACAGTCTGCTTCTCTTAGTTTTCTGTTTTCTAGAGTCATATTATAATCAGTTGTTTTCTTTCTGTGTCTGTGGAGTACTATATGTTCCTTTTTTAAATGCTCATCTGCTCTGGCACTGGACTATCTTTTCCCTTAGTTAACGATTTCCATTGACTCTAAGATCACATTGAATTTTGATCCTGTGATTGTCCATAAGCATAAGCAAAGATAGCTAAAATAGGACCACATTCATGTTTTGTTCCTCCCTTCACATGTAAGGTCTTCACCACTCACAAACTTGAGCATTTCATATTTGGAAAGAGCTCTACAGCATTGTTCTGACAATGTTACTTTCATCTTTCTGTCTCCTTCATCTCTTCTCTCTCTCTCTGGCCTCTAGTTGCTTGTTCCTTATGCCCCTGGCTCCGTTCTGAATCTCTTACAGTTTTGTGTTGTCATCTCTTTGCCCAGTCAGCTCCATGCCCATGTGCTTCATCAAATCTGTCTCACCTATCCCTTTGGGCACCTTTCCACTGTTTTGCAGGTTTGCCGCTTTTAGCCGCCTTTTTGCTTCTCTTGACACCTCTTCCTGCCACATATACTTGCTTATCCTATCTTCCTTTGTGTAGGAGTCAGGTAAATTCCTGTTCCTTACTTGGAATCTGTCACACATGATGGAAAGCTGATGAGGCAAAGGTGTTCCTGTATTCCTGGAAAATGTGAGTAGAACAGCAGTTTTAACTGTCAAACCCTAGCTAACCTCTGCTGTGCATGTGCAAAACTGGATGATTTCCCTAGCACCCAAAGGCCTGTAGCACAATCCATTTTGAATGCAAATTTGCAAAGCACAATTTCTTGATACAAAGGCCATTCATTACCTTGTCCCCTTGTAGTCTCTGCTCCAAAACATGTAACCTTCAAAGAAAAGATCACCAGTTTTAATACTGGAAAAACCCCATGCTTTTCTTTCTCAGGTCTGTCAAAAGCGGCTGATCTATGATAAGGCACACTGTTCGTAAAAAAACATGCTGACCCAGCAGCAAGACAGAAAACTTGTCTCCGAAACTTGGTGGGTTAAGGTCACAAGTAAAAAACAGCAGAATCTTACAGAGGAATGAATAAGATAATTGCAATAACAACTGATGATAATAAGTTCATTAAAACAAAACTCCATAAAAGAAAACTTTATGCACATTAAAGTACATAAAGATCATTGCTTTAGCTAGGGTTGAAAAGAGGACAAGAGTTGTAGAGAGAAATAGTTTCATCTAAATCCACTGAATCAATATGCAAAAAAAAAAACAAAAACAAAACCAAAAACAAACCCAACACAACCCAAAAAATTAAAGTTACATCAATAAGAAAGAAGTTATTTCTTAAGGAGACAATCTTTCCCTATTATAGAAGGAAAGTATGTGAGGTGGTTGCGCACATGAAGAAAGAAAAGAAATAGTGTTAGCACCTGCCATAGCTAAGCATAAGATGTTAAATTGAAGGAGTGAATAAAAATGTTCCATGTCTCAAGAGTATTTTATTCTGTATCTCTTCACTCAGAATAAATAAATTTGTTCCAGATGAGACCAAACTAACTCATAGGTGCAAATATTTCTTATGGGTTCAAAATGTATTTGGGTGAAGTAATACTGCAGCAGTCTGGACCAGATTTGAAATCCAAAAAGCCTCAAGAGGAAAGGGGAATTTTATGGTACCTCACAGTGCACTTTTGGGTAAAGCAAAGCTTCTAAATATAATGTCACTTTAATAGCTTTTACTTCCAATCCATGCTCTAATGGGATAACCACTAAATGAAAAGCTCAGCGTATAACCTCTAGCATAATGATATCTTCAGTGCCTTCCTAGCACCAGTTCTGTCGACCTTGTCAGATTACTTTTGTTTCATAGCCTGCCTCTGCCACTCCTGAGTCCTCTGAGTTTATTTGTGTGCCTTCATTATAATTGCAGACCAGGTTCAGACACTGTTTCTCAAAAGCAATTAGCTGTTTTGTCCTGGGACATCTCTTTTCTTTGGTAGCAGTACTGCACAAACCGAAGAGAAGGTACAAATCAGGACCAAGCTCACTGCATGTGAAATTGTGTGAGAACATTTTCTGAACATTGACTGTGATTGAGAGCTCTCAGATAAAAAGATGCTATCTAAACTGGATACAACCTTGAAATATTCTCCCCTGCACTATTTCCTCTGTCTTGTTAGCCTTGAAATGTTCAGCTATTCAAAGCAGTTTACCTCTTAGATAATTGATCCACAATTATACAGAGTATCCAGGTTTTACTCTAGTTTGCAGGTTTTAGAAGTTCATTTGAGACTTACCCTAGGATGCTTTACTCTCCTTGATGTAGGGCCCATTTGATATAATCAAATTCCTTTCCATAAGATGAAATCAATGGGGAATGTTTTGGGAATTGAAGCTTTCAGCATTTAAACCCCATATATGTTTTGGGGGCATTTTGAAGTGGCCTAAGCTGCTTGCAGGAATTCAATGACAAATAACTTTGTAGAAGTATTAAACATAAATGGCTTGAGCAGTTTTTCTATTATTCTTATTTTTGTTTGTTCATTTCTCCCTTTGGCTTCATCTTACTTTTACTGAAAGTATTTGACAAGGGCAAGGGAAGAAAAACCCTTTGAGGAAAGAGGTTTGTTGCATCAGGCAGAATATTTTTCATAGGAAAAATGCACCCATTGTGAGGTATGTGACAGATTGCCTAAACTCATTTATGTGTCTGACCATGTTATGTTTTGATTTTTGGAACTTGGTATGTATGATAGAATGCTGACAGCAAGCCCCTAACAAGAACAAGTAATGGAAATAATATCCCTGTGTTTCACAGCTCATCTCTCCTCCGTTTTGAAATTGAGGAGAATTGATTTCTACTGATTTTTATTTCCTCCTCCTTGTGTCACAGTTCAGCTGGGCTTCTGGTGCTCTTCTGTAAAAGAAATACAGGGCTACATTCATTTTCATCACCTAAACAGTGCTGAGGCTCAGGCATTGGTACTTGGTAGTGCATAACTGTGACCACGTTCCTGTTTGACCCATGGCTGTTTACACACTTCTAGGCATGGTTTGGAGAGGACCAAGTGCTGAGGATGTTTCCTGGCAAGCAGAATGGATGAGGCTGTCCAGCTGTGTGAGGAAGAGAAAGGTTATCCGTTTGAAGGTGAGTCACACTGTACCACTTGCCATCTCAGTGCCAAGCTCTGGTCTATTTGAGTTACTTATATAAGTATGGTCTAAATGCTGACTGGCCTGGGCAGGAAAGTGTTCCTCTGGTCATTCTGTTGGCTTCCATGGGGAAATGCAGTGAAGTTTGCTTCACTAGAAATGAAACTGGACCATTATTTTCTTTAAGCTGTGACATGGATACAAGCATTCTACTTTTCTCTTATTAAACCTTCAAGAACTACCAACAGAAAAGGACCAAGAACTGTTTAAACAGTATGTGTTGTTCTTACTAATCTCTTCAGGTTTCACTTGCTTTTCCCATGTAAGACTCTCTTTTCACTGGAGTGTTCTGGGTTTGCATGTATTTGTGACTTTTATCTCTACAAACACTTTTAGGCTCTACAACATAGGGTCTGGTAACCTGTACGAGGTTGCACTTCAGGAAAGGCAAAACTTGCAAAAGCAAGAAGTATTATTATTATTAAAAATGTATTATTTGCTTGTATCCCCACTCTCCCCTTCCCACTTAACTAGCCAGGTTTAAAATATGTTCTTGCTAAAATACCACTGCTGACTGACTATTGTTACACTGCTTGTAAGGTATCACAGGCTACATTGACAAGCTGTGACAGGTATTTTAAGCTGGGTTTTTGTGCTGAATGGTCACAAACAGGTATAAAGCAGTAGGTTCTACTTCCTGATATGTTGCCACGGCTCACCCTCTCATCTCAGCCTGAGATGAGAGAGTGCAGACCTATCAGAAGCTGCTTTCTAGTAGTCATCAAAAAACCACTGTGATTTTGATAGCAGCACTAGACCACTGGGTTTCCATGGCTAGTATCTGCGTTGTCACTTCTGGTCTGTATCTGCACTGACACTGAGCACAAGCCTGTGAAATTTGCCAGAGATCACCTTGTCTTCTCATCTAGACTCACTGCCTGATTTCTCTATTAATTACCTGTGACACCAGTCTTGCACATTCTGTTTGCTCTGTGTGCTTCACAAAGTCAATCTGATAGTTGCTTCTGGAGATCAACAACCTGCTTTGCTCTCTCAGCTTGTTGCCTACCTGACTTGTCTTTGCTCATAGGCTGCTTCAGAATTCCCTCATCCAGCAACAAAACTGATCTCCAGAGGTTGCATAACCCTCCGTCTGTCTTAAGTATACAACCCTAAGTATAGGGTTGCCTTCATCTCTCTTCCTGATTGAAAAACCTGCAGGTTTTAAAAATAAATGAACTGGGACAGCATTTGTAACAAGCACAAAGCATGGACCAGAGACGTCTATCCACTTGGGCAGGAAGGAGAATGGAAGATGAAGAGCACACATTTTTTTCTTACCATATTCAACCAAGCAGAATTGTTCTTGTCAACACTTTCCACAAATAGGTGGAAATTAAAGACTATAATGTCAGCTGTAAAAACTTAGGAGAATACAGCACTTGTACTTACTGGAACTGGTAGGAAATAGGAATATTTTGAAGAATAATCTCCCACAAATAGCTATTGGACTAAAAAATCCCTCTGTGACTTGCTCCAGCTATTCTAAGGAACATATTTGAGTGGGGTAGGACTTGTGCAAAAGCATTTTGAACAGGTTTCTTAATAGCTCACAGGAGATTTTGAAAACTGAAAAAAAAAAGAAAAAAAAGAAAAAAAAAAAAGAAATAGCCTGGAACAATAGGTCACATACTGAATAGAGACTGGATTTGCAGAGTTCTGAGTGTTGGGGTTTTGGGTTTTTTTTTTTTTTGACTTCCAAGATTTTTAGGTGTTTTGGGTCAGGTCTTCAAAATGGTCTACTACTGTGGTTGAGCTCTTTTGAAAATCTGCCATAAACCAGTGTGGAAGAAGAGGCAGGGAAGGTCCAGATTTATATCAAACTTCAGCTGCCTGTTGTAATCTTCATGAAAAATCTGGCGTTTGAGAAGTTTCTAACTTCTTGTTCACCCCAGAATGTCTAGTGGAACATACTTGTAAAGTAGTAGAGAGGTTACTGTGTAGGAACTCAGCAAACTTGCTGTCATATATTATGCATACATGTATCTTCTGGTCAATTTCCTCTTTAATTTACTGGCTGCTCTGTAGGACAAATGTTCTTTGTCTAAAAGGTAATTTTAAAACCAAAAGGAGAGTTGTTTTCTTACAATAGTATGCAAAAACACAGGAAGGGCTTATTGTTTTTAGAAAGGGCCAAGAGCAAATAAAGATGTCACAGATATAAAAATAAACCTACCTATGCAAGACTGCATATACAATAAATAGCCACAATAAATTCTTTTTTGAGCATACATAGTTAAATTATGTCATGCACGTAAGTCCCCTTTTCCCTACTTGAAACCAAAGTAAAATTGCAAAAGGCCAAAATAGAAGAACTAGTTTTTATGGGCCTGATTCAAGGCTACCTTATGACAATAGAACTGTTTTTGTGCTTTCAGTCTAGGTGCTTATGCTATAAAAGTACCATTTCCTTCTTGATGTCTTGTATTAAGCAAAGAGTGTTGCATATCTTCCATAAATGCAAAATCCCCAAATGCGTGGTTGGTCAGTCAGAGGAGTCATAACCTATAAATACAACCAGCTGTACACATCACATACATTTTCAGTTCTCGATTCAGTGTGGGAAAGCCCAGCAAACTCACTGGAGATCTGTGTAGGTGGAATCAGTCCACTCTTGTCAGACCCTGCCTAAAGCCAGGTAGTTTGCTATTAGTAAAGGTAGGTAAGAATAGCTACACATAGATAAAGGTCAGTACAGAGAAGCAAGATATCTCTGCCACTTCAAGTTGCAGCTCTTTTCTTTTGTGAAAACATAGCGAAATCCTCTTATATAACTTTTGTGGAAGAATGCAATCACACAGAGAAATTCTGATTGTAAGTGGTCTAGAGCAGTCATTTTCAACCTTTTTCAGTGAGCAGGAAAAAATCCTGGTGTAGAATGGATCCCTGGATGGTAAGCTGATTAGCTTTCCCTAATCATCTTTAGGCTGCTGCAGACCTGATGTAATGCTGCAGATAATAGAGGAGGAAAATTCATAGAATCATAGAATAATAGAATAGTTAGGGTTGGAAAGAACCTTGAGATCATCTAGTTCCAACCCCACTGCCATGGGCAGGGACACCCCATACTAAACAATGTCACCCAAGGCCTCATCCAACCTGGCCTTGAACATCGCCAGGGATGGAGTATTCACAACCTCCTTGGCCAACCCATTCCAGTGCCTCACCATCCTCTCAGTAAAGAATTTCTTCCTTATATCCAATCTAAACTTCCCCTGTTTAAGTTTGAACCCGTTACCCCTTGTCCTGTCACTACAGTCCCTGATGAAGAGTCTCTCCCCAGCATCCTGGTAGGCCCCCTTCAGATACTGGAAGGCTGCTATGAGGTCTCCATGCAGCCTTCTCTTCTCCAGGCTGAACAGCCTCAACTTTCTTAGCCTGTCTCCATATGGGAGGTGCTCCAGTCCCCTGATCATCCTCGTGACCCTCCTCTGGACTTGTTCCAACAGTTCCATGTCCTTTTTATGTTGAGGACACCAGAAGTGCACACAGTACTCCAAGTGAGGTCTCACGAGAGCAGAGTCGAGGGGCAGGATCACCTCCTTCGACCTGCTGGTCACGCTCCTTTTCATGCAGCCCAGGATACAGTTGGCTTTCTGGGCTGCGAGCGCACACTGCCGGCTCATGTTCATTTTCTCATTGACCAGCACCCCCAAGTCCTTCTCTGCAGGGCTGCTCTGAATCTCTTCTCTGCCCAACCTGTAGCTGTGCCTGGGATTGCTCCAACCCAGGTGTAGAACCTTGCACTTGGCATGGTTAAACTTCATAAGGTTGGCATCAGCCCACCTCACAAGTGTGTCAAGGTCCCTCTGGATGGCATCCCTTCCCTCCGGCGTATCAACCGAACCACACAGCTTGGTGTCATTGGCAAACTTGCTGAGGGCGCACTCAATCCCACTGTCCATGTCACTGACAAAGATGTTGAACAAGAGAGGTCCCAACACCGATCCCTGAGGGACACCACTCGTTACCTGTCTCCAGCCGGACATCGAGCCATTGACCACAACTCTTTGCATGCGGCCATCCAGCCAGTTCTTTATCCATCGAGTGGTCCACCCATCAAATTGATGTCTCTCCAATTTAGAGACAAGGATGTCATGTGGGACAGTGTCAAAGGCTTTGCACAAATCCAGGTAGATGACGTCCACTGCTCTACCCCTGTCCATCAGTTTTGTAGCCCCATCATAGAAGGCCACCAAATTGGTCAGGCAGGATTTCCCCTTAGCGAAGCCATGCTGGCTGTCACCAACCACCTCCTTGTTTTTCATCTGCCTTAGCATGTCTTCCAGGAGAATCTGCTCCAAGATTTTGCCAGGCACAGAGGTGAGACTGACTGGTCTGTAATTCCCCGGGTCATCCATTTTCCCCTTCTTGAAAATGGGGGTTATATTTCCTTTTTTCCAGTTGTCGGGAACTTCACCTGACTGCCATGATTTTTCAAATATGATGGACAGTGGCTTCACAACTTCATTTGCCAGCTCCTTCAGGACCCGTGGATGGATTTTGTCAGGTCCCATGGACTTGTGTACGTTTCGGTTTTTAAGATGGTCTCGAACCTGATCCTCTCCTACAGTGGGCCTAGAGTCCTCATTCTCACAGTCCCTGCATTCGCCTTCCAAGACTTGGGTGGTGCAGTCAGCGACTTTGCCAGTGAAGACTGAGGCAAAGAACCTTAGCCTTCTCCAAATCCTGAGTAGCCAGTTCTCCCGATAGCTTCCGAAGGCGGCCTACATTTTCCCTAGTCTGTCTTTTATTCGCTACGTACCTATAGAATCCCTTCCTATTATCCTTAACATCCCTAGCCAAGTTCAATTCTAACTGGGCCTTAGCCTTCCTCACCTGGTCCCTAGCTTCCCGGACAGCATCCCTGTATTCTTCCCAGGTCGCCTGTCCTTGCTTCCACCTTTTATAAGCCTCTTTTTTCCTTTGAATTTTCCTCAGCAGCTCCTTATCCATCCAAGGAGGTCTCCTGGCCCTCCTGCTGCACTTCCTTCTAGTTGGGATGCAACATTCCTGAGCTTGGAGCAGGTGATCCTTGAATAACAACCAAGAGTCTTGGGCCCCCCTGCCCTCTAGGGCTATATCCCATGGAACCTTACTAAGCAGGCTCCTGAAGAGGCCAAAGTCTGCTCTCTTGAAGTCCAGGGCAGTGAGCTTGCTGCATGCTCTTCTCACTGTCCCAAGGATCTCGAATTCGACCATCTCGTGGTCACTGCAACCAAGGCTGGCCTGGAGCGTCACATTTCCAACCAGCCCTTCCCTGTTGGTGAGCACGAGGTCAAAGCCATTTTTTCTCTGGATTTTTGTAACCTGTTCTTTAGAGCATCAATTCACTGGACCTTCTCATCTGATCACTCATAAGATAATAACAAGCCTGCCTGAAATTAAGCAGGGTCAATTTGCATCACAACAATTTTTTTCTTAAAGATAATTTTACTCACAGAATTCACATGTCTCCGTGTTTTCTAGAGGAAGACACAGAGACATGCAAGTCAAGTAGATCTTGACCATCCTCTCAAAATTCCCTTCTGTCACAAAATCTTACAATTCCCTATTGTCTTAAGAGGGTGTTTGTAAAAATGTCATGCCATTCTTTTTTAAATATGAATAACTTGGGTGCAACAGGAGTGAAGCACAAGCAGGGCCTGAAAAATGAATTTCTATGTGAATTCTTGTAGTTGGATTAAGGTATATAGATGTAAAGGACAAAGTTTGAGTTGAGAGAGAAGTGGCTCCCAATTGGTCAAACATGGCTATAGGGAAAACCTGACGAAAGGAATATGGTTTCTTAGCTTTGCATTACAGAGCTTACATTTGTGAAATGATTTTTTTTAAAAGTGCAGAAAATGCATTAGGCTTTAAAGTAAACCACAGCATTGTAGTTGTCAGCTTTGTGGTTAAAAGGTCTGTCTCCTAGTTTGGCAGGGTAATTACTTAATCACCAGGACAGTCTTCTAAGGCAACAATAGTAGTAGATGTTTTCCATGTAAAGTGGTCTTTGTAGTATATCTGGAGCTTCTCTGGAATGTCAACGATCATGGCATTCTCTACTGGTTCACCATAAACTGCATAGACATTTTATGCTTGCTATTTAATGAATTTAATATAGGGAGAAGAGTGTGCAGGTATCTATTTTCTGAAGCAGACACATTTCATTAATTTTATTGTGTGCGATGCACTATTCTCAAATATGCAAAGTTGAAAATGCTGAAAGGTAATTTCCATGGGAGTTCCCTTCTTAATTTCCCATGTTCCTCAAATAGTACAACCAGAGAAACACCAGAATTTTCTGCAAAATTCCAGGACTGAGACAATGCAAAAAGATTCCTCTCACTGTGCTATGCATGAAAGAATAATTAACTGAAATACAAACCAAACCAAACCCTCAGTTAAGTGAGACATCTTTTATCTATACCACTGCTTCCAAGGTATATTCTTGATGAGAGATGAAAGTCTAATGTAATGTCACATAAGGCTTATAGACTTTCACGTTTTTGCTCTATTTGTGCAGGAGGAAGATTTGTAATAAAGTCAGCAGGTTCAGGAAGCTCTGTGATCGTGCTCTCTGTTCTGACACTGCCACAGCTGCTGGTGGGGAGAAGCTGGGCAGAGCAAGGAAAGGAAGGACTTGTGATGGCTGAAGCTGGGTAAGGAGGAAGGAATGTGACAGCCTGGGAAAGGCAGGGCCAAGTGAGAAGACAGTGACAGTAGCTGTAACTGGAGAAGGAAAGAGGTGGAGGAGGAGGACTGAGAAAGGAGTATAATAATTTGTGTAGGGTGGCAGGAAATGAAGCAAGAACAGATGGGGGGATGCAAATGAGAAAGAGAAGGCAGCAGCAGCCGTCAGGCTCAGCTGCAGAGAGGTTGAAACTGCCACCTATGTTTAATATAATCCTCTACTTGACTCTTGCTTTGAGAACAGAGGTATCTGGAATATGGGTTATGGAATGATTTGGGGTTTATCTTTCTATGTGGCAATTGACATCTCTTCTGAAGCAGCCGGCTCGAACCCTCCAGCCCAGACAGAATGAGCTACATAAACTGGTGAAAAGTGAAGGAACTGCTCCTCCTCTCTATCTGTCTCACACTGTCTCTCTGGATCAGCTAGCCAAAGAACTGACATCCTGATGGGGGCTTCAGCATCTTGCCAAGAATACCTAGGAAGCAGAAGGGCACTAGAATCATAAATCTAAAAGTCTTGCAAAACAAAATCTGTGATGATATACATAAAAATGATACTCCACACAGAGCTCTTTATACTGAAATTCATCATTTTCTCTTCTGCTAGAGAAAGTACATACTGCTTTAAAAAAATCTGGATAAAGGAGGCCATTAGTTATTAAAATCTTCAAGATAAATGTCTAACGATCCCTACTGACTTAATTGACTGCATTCCATTGATATTTTTTCATAGGTAGTTTACGTGTATATTGGAGCTACAGTAAACTGTGTGCATGATTTCCATTTTCAGAGTGTTGTTAGAGCTTTAGTCTCCTCATACAAAACTTATAGACCACTGAAGCTGATTTCAGTACAGTCAAAATGGGCTTAATGTAAAAAGAACTGAGCACATTTTTCTCCTTTACTAAAAGGTTATAGTTCTTTGACGCCAGTGCCAAAAGGTACATGAGATATAGTGTCTTAAAATACACGTCATGCTTGTTCCTCAAACTGGTGTAACAGAAACACTGTGCTTGCTCTAAGCAATTATACAAAGAGAATCTTGACTGGTTTTGAACTTTGAGTCAAAAGACATAAATATTTTGAAAGGAGTTGTTGGCTTACAAATGTGACTCCAGCTGAGACTTTAAATATCAAAGAGACATGTTGATGGAGATCAGTAAGAATTTATAAAGCCATATGACTTGGAACATGTCAGCTGGATATGAAAAAGAGACTAAAGTCCTGTGATCCTTACTTTCCCATAGTAGTTTGTCTTTTCCTGGGGATGATCAATTTCTATTAAAGACAAATTTTCACTTCTATATAATATCAAGATTTGCTCAGAGAAAGATGAATCATTGACAATATTTTTGGTTTTATGTGAAGTTTAAAAAAGACCATTTATCCTTTTTCAGCCATCAACAGATTTTCTTAGTACTACAGTTATTAGGCATTGGACAAGCCCTTACTGGGACCTCAAGGTCAGGCAATTAAATCAGAATGAGACACCTGCAGGTAAATTATCATACTTCATCAGAGGTGTTAGAGGAAGTTTAGTGCATTTTTCCTATTGTTGAGGAGTAGGGAAGGAAGGTGGTGTGCATGGAGCAGTTTCATGAGGAGACACAGTTCAGCCTTTCCATGGGTGCTCATAGCAGCAAGTACTGTGTGCCTTTTCCAGGAAAAGCACTTTCCAGAGTGTCTTTATCTTACTTTTGTATGTGCTCGCAGAGGATTTGAGATTTTTTTGTTTGCTTGCTTGGTTTTGGTTTTGTTTTTTTGTTTAGAGTGGAAAATCTTGATTTCACCCCATCTCTACCCCATGTTTGCTTTCCACTTTGTATAAATACATGTTACGTCTTACTGGCGTAAAAGCAAGTGTAGAAATCTACCACATCATACTCTGATTTCATCTGTTGGTGCTGTATGAAGAGAAAGGCAGCAGAAAATTAGACTCCCCTTTTCCATAACATACTGTTATTTCCACCTGTAATTAAACTTCGCAGTAAGTGGTTCTATAACTCACTTGTAGGCTTTTAAGATCAATTATTCTTCACAGTAATTGACAATAGAGCTTGTATGACCTTTTCTAGGAAAAGATTGCATTCTTTTAGCTTTTGCATTAAAAATGGCCAGACCTGGACCTTTAATGGGGCATGGCTTATATCTGCAATGCAGCCATTCCAGTGGTGCCAGAGTCAATCTTCTCAAAACACAAAAATGAATCATGCTGGGAAACCTATGGTGGGGCTCAATCTAATTTCTTCACTGAGGAAATCTGTGAAGCAACCAAGCTTGTGAACATGCCCACATGCCATCTGAGCTTCACAGTTAGGATTTTGTGAGCAGTTTCTTTGTAACTCCCTTTTATTCTTTCAAAAATGAAGGTAACAGTCTGTACAGTCTTCTTCACTGAGGTCTCCTGGTTGTAACTTCAACACTGGCATCACGCTGAGTTCCAAACTTGTTTCAGGAAATGGTTCTACCATACTTATTCCTTCCTATTTACGCTGATCTACCTAGCCATGGTTATTTGGATTTCCTCTATTGCACATACTTGTTGGCTCCCCTATTTGGGTTTTCTCTGTTTACATATGAGAACAGTGCAAATGTCATAAAATCATAGAATCATAGAATCATAATCATAGAATAGTTAGGAATAGTTAGAATAGGTTGGAAAGGACCTTAAGATTATCCAGTTCCAACCCCCCTGCCATGGGCAGGGAAACCTCACACTAAACCATGTCACCCACGCTCTGTCCAATCTGGCCTTGAACACCACCAGGGATGGAGCATTCACAACCTCCCTGGGCAACCCATTCCAGTGCCTCACCACCCTCTCAGTAAAGAATTTCTTCCTTAGATCCAATCTAAACTTCCCCTGTTTAAGTTTGAACTCGTTACCCCTTGTCCTGTCACTACAGTCCCTAATGAAGAGTCCATCCTCAGCATCTTTATAGCCCCCCTTCAGATACTGGAAGGCTGCTATGAGGTCTCCACGCAGCCTTCTCTTCTCCAGGCTCAACAGCCCCAACATTCTCAGCCTGTCTTCATGTGTCCAGTGGTTCCTTTTATTGCTGGGTTGAAAAAAAGGAAAAGAGGACATAAACATGTTTCTCTGAATTAGAATAATATTCTCCCTACCTATCTCCAGTAGGAAATACTTTCTCAGTTCCATAATTCCAATCATTTTGTTAACTCCTTCATTTGACTCTGTTTTGCCATCTGTATTTTTCCCTCCTATTCTCCGGTTCTTAACTTTAACAGATGGCTCTTTTTTCCTTTAATATTTATCCATTTCCACCTCAGTGACATGTGTCAACTCTGCTTCCCTTAATTTTACATCTTCCTTATACAAAATTAATGTATTTCAAGCTAAGATACATCTTCTGGTCTTGTTCTATCCTCATGATGATAATACCTGTTTAATGTCCCTTTTTTAAGAGGGCACCAGGCAGCTTCAAGCCAAATCAAGGAACCTACATGGTGAAGGTCTGTGCGAAGAAGCTGCTACTTTTTTTGCATCATCAGTGCAGCACAGTGAAGATAGGTCATGCCACAGACTGGTTGAATTTTAATGGTGTTAAAAAATTAAACATAGTATCTTAGATGGTATCTGAGGGCCTAGCTAGCTAGCAGTGACTGGTGAAATGGGGGTTTTACACCCAATTTGATTCTACTCTTTTGCTCAAGTCTTTATGCAGAAGGCAATTCAGTTTCACAGAAAAAAAAAAAAAAAAAAAAAAGAGGAACCTAAAAAAAATATTAATTTCCAGTCACCAGAGAACGACTTCCTGTGAAGGTAAGCTCTAGCTGCAAGATTTGTTTTCAGGATCTAAAGTTAGGCTCTAAGAGTAGCCACCTCTGCAGAATATTTCTCTGCTGTGTGTCATTTTCTAAATATGGTGTTGTTATGCAATATTAAGTAAGGCTGTCAAATGAGGTATTTCTGTATGGGGTAGTAGGTACTGATAGCTGTTACTTTTGTTGAATACAATAGTATAGAACTGCCTACATGTCTGTAGATGCACTGTCTACAGTACATGTACATTCCCAAATATCAGTTTATAAACTGTGTTGAAGTGTCATCATTGTCACTTAATTCTTCACTGCTCATTAAATCCAAAACATGTTTCCACATGCATGAAAATTCTTCCAAATAAATTCAAGGGGCTTATTTGTGGCTTAAGGCTAAAACATAGTGTTGTAGACTGAAAATGTAAGTTTTTGGAGGTATAGCAATGACCTATGAGTTCTCATGACTTCATGGGAATATAAGTAGTGCAAAGAATTCAAGTTCTACTCCTACAACAAACAAATCCTTTTGTGTTCAGTTGTTGTTTGTTTCCTTGTAATAACCCCATAATAGGTATGTCAAGTACCTTGTAAAAATACCCAAAACCACTGTCATGTGTTTTGGTTTCTTTTGGGCTGTGGGTCTAATTGCCTCATTGGTTCTTCAAAGTTGACAGTGCATGTTTAATTAAAGTTTGGTTCACTCTATTAAGTGACATTAGGCCTCTTGTCCGTTACAGTGAAAAAGTCACTGCAGGTATTAGCAAAGGGTAACACCTTTAAACCTTTCTATATTTAAGCTACGTAAAGTTTTACATTTATTCCTAGTGCTTTCAGTATCTCCTAGGTAATAATGTAATTGCTGACACAGTTTTTGAACCAGTCAGGGCAAGTTAACAAGTGTCTAAGATAAACACTTGACTTTGCTGAGTGTCATTGCAGCTTCTTGGAATTTAAAATTATAAAACATGATGCCGAAGCATGATCACAAATGTGATTACTGGTGGTGCATAGACCACGGCTGTAGTAAGAATGGAAGGATTGATGGAGGAGGGCTCAGGAAGTCATTCTCAGATTTTTGCAGTTGACTATCTGTTTAGTTGTGAACTTCCTCTGCTGAATATTTTTGCTTAAATAGAAGGAAAACAACAAAAAAGATGACTGCTCTATAAAGACATTGGGAAGAGCTGAGAAACATGTTCAGTTTTGTGTGTGAAAGAGAATTTTTTAATCTTACATTTTAATTTTAAAAATGTCAGGTGTTTCATTAAGAAGTGGTTTTTAATAATAATAATAAAAAAAAAGCGAGTGGCTCTACTGAAACTATTCTGACATGAATTTAAAGGCAAAATATTTTCAAGAACTTTGCTTCCAACCACCAACTTCTTGTTCAGCCTTTTCTTTGGATCTTTGCATCCCAAGCATGTGACCTTTGTAGCTGAACATGAATGTGCAGCCACATTGTCTTTGAACAATTCATTTGACTTCAGGCTACAGTGCTCAAAAGCCAGGAGTTGCTGAGAAACGTTGCAACTGAAAGGGCAACAGCTTGTCCACACACTCTGTATAGCTGGGAACCCTGATTTCAAATTCAAAGGTCCTGTGTACACACTAACGTTCCCCAGCTGAAGGTGTGGAAAATGTGTGAACTGATATAGCTAACTTTGTGCAAGTTTGTTTAGTGTTCTTTGCTGTGTTCAGCTGAGCCTGAGTAGGGACCTTGACTTTTTGGCTAGCATTGAATCTATTTGACCACAGCGAGTTGTCTGAATACTCAGTTAAAAGCGTCAGGGCTCACTTGCCTTACTGGGGTTAAATCTATATGTTCTTTAATATTACAGTAATTTGTTTGCATTTAAGAGTAATATTGTTTCTATACTTTAAGAGAAATTATGTGCTTTGTGATGCAACAAGAGTTACGTTGGAGATCTGTCTTCTTTTCTCATACCAAGAATTTTCATGTGACTTTTTTATGTTTAGTGTTATACTGTATAGACATAAACACAATGTTCCAATTTAATCTAAACAATCAGGGCCTTCATTTATGAAGAACTGTGAGAAAGTCTGACAAGAGAGGTTCAAGGGAAAGTGGATAAAACCGGCCCTGGAATCTCCCAGCATATCTAAACTTGTCAGTAATTAAATTCAGAAACTGCTGGAATCCTTTAGAAGTTGAGAGGTTGGGGGAATATTTAATTTTTCTCCCTTAGTGGATTGATTACTATGGTATTTCTGTTATATGTGAAGAAGTCAGCCCCTAAGTAAATCAGCCAAAATGCTTCAGGGCTTCTTTGGAAAGAAACCTTGAGTCTTGTTAATATGTGGTTTAGCAGAGAGAGTGAGAGAGACTATAGGAGGGCATAATGTTTAGGTTTTGGCATTGTAAATGGGAAGTCAGGCATGTGAATTTCTCCTTGCAGAGAGATGACAAGGTAAGCTTATTTGCTAAATACCTTTCACAAGTAAGCTCATGGGAAGTTGAGTCTATCATTCTCATTCCAGCTCAAGAGGCAGGATGAAGGAAAGAGCCAAATATCACCTAGTAACATGAGACATAAGGCCTACCTTCCCCCAAAATGTTGCTAATACCAGTTAACTCATATCTAAATGTAGCTGGAAAGAAAGCTGTGTTCTTCATCTGGGTTATCAGCAGCAGCTTTTCCTGAGCGTATGAAACATGTCAGTTCTGGTCTGCAATAATGCCTGAAGGAAAGCAAGGTCTACTAATGCAAACCTTAGTTTTTCCTGTTGTGTAATCTATCATAATTACATACATACATTTCTTTCAGAAAGCTCTACCTGAAATCTCATTCTGGTTTTGATAGAGTTCAAGCAAAATTAATTCTAATGTAAAGTACCAGATATTAAATTTAAGCCTATCCCAAACTTCGCCTTTTTCTCCAAGTCTATTCCTACAGTCATTCTTCTTTTCTTGAGTGCAAAAGACATTTTTTGACTGAAGTGAAAACTGTTCATGTTCTGGTTTTAATTTTAGTGTTTAATTCTTACAGTATATGGAGACCTGACTTCACAGAATTAATATTTTAAATTGGCTGTAGCAGTGAGCCTGTTACTCTAGATCATTAGAAATATCATCACATTCTGGATAAAGCAATATTCATTATGCATGGCAACATGCAATTACATGAATGAGCAACATGGGTTGGGAAAGTAAGAAATGTGAGGGGTCTGATCAGGAGTAAAGCACATTCATATGTAACTGGTATCCGGTTTAAGAGCTGTTGCTGTTTTTGCTGCTTAGACTTCTTTTATGGGAATTCTAGTTTTAAGAGAAGAGGTTTTGGAAGGCAATATCAAAAGACTTTTACTCTTTCCATCACTGAAATCTATTGATTCAGAACTGTAAAACTTTAAGAGCTAAAAAGAAAAGTCCTTGCAGTGGTGACTGTTACCAACTCTTAGAACTTTATTTCTGATTTTTCAATGCTTAATGTTCTACTCAGTGCCTGGAATCAGCTGACTAAATGACTTAAGATTCCTGTGTTAAAACTAAAAAGGAAAATTCTAATCTTCATGACAATGGAAAGAAACAAATAAATGAACTCCACAGGTTTACTAGCCAGAATGATGGATCAACATTTTGAAACATGCAGTACTTTAAAATTTAATGCAATACATTATTTAGGAGAATATCTACTGCAATGAACCCATCAGTAAAGGAAATGCCAATTGAGGGTGCTTTTTCCCCACTTTCCCTCTTTTTTCTTGGCTTATAATGTACTTTCACACTTGTGTTCAGAGTCAGAGCTTTGCAATTTTGCTATCCTACTAGAGCAGACAGTTTGAGTTATTTCTCACAGTGCTTCTTGAAGAGACAGGAATGGGGAACATTGTTCTAAAAACACAGTGAAGAAGAGAACAGCCTGTATTTAGCCTTCTTTTCCACTTTTGCTGTATACCAAGTTTGGACAGAAGTCTAGATAAGGAGCTTTATCTATTTTAGGTGCCAATTCCAAAAAGAAATGTTGTATTATGCAATCAATAGAATTTCGCAGTGTATATCACTATATAAATGAAGCTTTTCTGAATTATGACAGTATACTGTGGGATACTTTTTCTTTTAAAGACAAGAGATGATGTTGCAGGCATCCTGGCTGTTCAGATTCATCATATTTTATTCATGTGTTCTTCCCATCCAGGGTGGATATTAGCAGAAGATGCTGATCAAACTTCTGTACTGCTGCTCTTTTGGGGTAAGCATGGGCTATGGGCAGGGCATGGTAGGTGCATTACTGCTCCCAGCAAGGGTAGGTGCCAAGGGTAGGTTGGCAGGGTTGTACTATCGCTGGGTGGGCACCGCTGCACCATGCCCCAACAAGCTAAGCAAAGCAGAGCTGAGGCTGAGGATAAGGGAAAACTGGGGCTAGCGATTACCAGGTGGTCACAGTGGCAAGAAAGGTCCTGGGGAGTCCTGATCAAAGGGGTATATGGCCAGGTGAGGCACAACTGTAACACATCTGCAACATAGCTCAGGCAGAGACCAAGGTTTAGTTTCAGCTAAAAGTAGTTACCAGGGAAGGAGAGGCAGTGTCTGCTGAGGCTTTTCTAGTTTTCTTCACAGCAGCTTTCAAACCAGCTGCTGTGGTCTCTCTAAGCTGGCCCTGAGTTCAGGCAGCCAAAGCAGCAGGAGAAGGAGGATGTGCTTTAAGCCCTGACACTGCCTGTTTGCATGATGCCATAAAACCAAAGTTCAGATCAAACAAAATACCAGTATCAGGTCAGATCAAAGTTGCCTCTAGCTCAGTTTGCTATAGCCAGTAATAGTTGTCTACTGCAAAGATTATAAGGAAAGGACAAGCATAGAGCAGTACTTCCCTAGGGGCTTGTCTGATCTACCCTTGACCTCATAGAAAATCCTAGTATTCCTAGAATTCATTAATTTTTTTTCAACTTATTTTATCATAAATCTAGATTTCTAGCATCCTTGCCTCAGTCTTAGAGCATTATACATCAAAACCTCTCTACTCCTGCTGCTCACCAAAGACATTTTTTTGGCTGTTGCGGGACTCTAGAGGGATCTCTCAGACAAATCTGTCTAGTATCAACTTTCAGGTTAGCTGACAGAGGTGGGGGAGAGGGACTCTTACTCCTTGAATATCCCAGAAAAGACATGAGCTAGATGTGGTTTCCAAATAGATAGTAATTCTTGAAGGATTTCCCTTGCAAGAACTTGAGTAATATTCTCTTCAAACCAGGCAAACTTTGGGTCCACTAATTTCTCTGCCAAGGAATTCCACCAGTTAACAACACCTAAGTGAAGCATTACTTCTGTTTTGAAGCCTGCTTCTTCACAGCTTTTCAATGACATTTAGTTCTTAAGTTAAAAGAGAAGATGAATGGATGATCTCTATGTGCCTTCTCCCTGCTACCTATGGTTTTAAAGACGCTTCTCTTAATTCCCCAGGACTCCCTCTGGGCCGGATGAGACTCCACTTAGTCATCACCTCTATTAAAATTGTTTCACACTTCTAGTTATGTCTTTATGCATTTATTCCAGTTCTGTTGTGTCCCTTTTAAAATGAGGAGACACAATTACACAGCTTAGTATGTAGGGAACCCTGATTCCTTATGGTGGCATGAGGATACTCTCTGGTTTGTTCTCGGTTTTGTTCCTAATGATCATTGACACTTCATTTGTTGCTGCCCCATGGTCTTTCTGCTGAGTGCTAGTGGTTAGCTCAGAGCTGATGATTTTGTATATGACATTAGGATTGTTCTTCCCCTTGTGTATTTATTTGCATTAATCTGTACTGAACTTCATTTGTCTTTTCATTACACAGTGTGCAAAGAACCTCTGCAATTTCTCACCACCATTCTTTCCTGTTCCTACTCAATATCAGTTCACATTGTCAGCACATGCATGATAATATGAAGATGCATCTTGTAATGCATTTGCTGATAATAAATAACAAGATGCAACTTGCTGCTCATGTCCTTTCCAGGTTGATCATCTCTGTATTGAGGAACACATTGTCCCAACACAGATTTTTCTTGATCTTAATGATCTTGTTTTGTTCTATTTTCACCCTGCTTTCTGTTTCCTGACTTTTAACCAGGTATTCACCATTCAATGTCATGACTAATTAGTTTCCTGAAAATGTACTGGAAGGGAGGCTTTTAAAAAACACCCTCCCTTTGGAAAGCCATGTAGTTTTTATCAGCTGGATATACTTGCTGATGCTGTGAAGAACTTCTACAGCTTTGCCAGGCAGGACCATGTAAAAACTCCTGTTATTTTTTTTCCAAATACATAATCTTTTTCCACATGTCTACTAATTCTAGTCTTTATTATAGTTTCTATTCATTTTCCCAGCACAGATATAGCCAGAGTTAGAAGCCTGTAGTTCCCTTGTGAAATTTCTTTTAAAAGCTGTGTTGCTCAGTCCTCAGATGCAGGGGCTAATGAAAGAGAGATTACAAACTACATTTTTTTTCCCAGCTGTGTGCTTGAGGTCGTCTATTATTTTGGAGTGAATATCATCTTAATCCTGGTCATTTCTTGCTGGCCATTTTGTTGGTTTGTAGCTTCTTCTGTTGTCCCTTATTTAAAACACACCCTCCAAGCTGCTTACTTGTGGTGATCTTTCCGTTTGTATTCACAATCGGGTTTTCCTTTGGTTCTGTTTGAGATTTATTTGTGTAAAAATCTTGTCAGCTGGTGAAAACTGTCTCCTTTCTAATTAGATCAAAGGAAAAGTCTTTAAAATTTCCCATCCAGATTATGGCCTGACATTAAATCACACAGTAGCTGACATTGCAGCACAAGTTTCTACTCAACAGTCTAAATTTTGTGTTTAACCTTTTGTGTATTCTGTACAAAACATAAAGCTTGCTATGGCACTTTGTACAATCAGATAAAATGAGAACTGAATGGTTTTACTTGCAGTAGCCATGCTGGAAGGCAATAAATTTTTGGTTAATTAAATTTGGTTAATCTTATCATGCCTGACGCCTAATTACATCATAAAAGGAGACTGTTATGTTTTGCAGTTATATCAGGATTGGTTGTTCACACAAATGTACAGATTAGGATGCTGTAGAATTGTTGTCCAGAAAGGCATCATTCTCCCTCTAAAAAGCACTGGGTAGAATACAAACAACTGGTGGGAAAAAAGGGATAATAAACATGGTCTTAGAGTGTTTGCATCGAATCAATGACTGACATTCTGTCTTTTTCTGTCTGGAAATTCAAAGAAATTATTATTTTCCCTCTTGGCTATTTCTAAACCTTCAGTAGTTACAAAAAAATCTTTTAACATCAGAATGGAAGTGAAAATAGCTTGTGACTAAGTGTGCTGCTGAATTGTCAGAATACGCTGACTCTGTAGCAGCATATTCTCTGCTGTGTAGGCTCTGTAGTCCAGGGCTACCAAATGTACCCAGCTTATGAAGCATCACATAGACATTGATGTTGTCTGTACAAGCAGTAGTGACCGTCATTTCTGGCTTCATCTGTGCACAGTAGGAGGAATTTCCAGTTTACTGATTTCTTTGTTATGGCATAATGCACTACTAGTGACAGGCATAATGAGCTGGGGACTCCCAGTTGCAGGCATTTGTTTCCCTCTTTCTGTCCTCATTATTTTTCATTTTTTGATATCTTTTACAAAGGTCAAAGATATTGCATCTTTTAATAATTTTAGCATATAATAAGACTGAGCTCAAAGTTGTTGTTTTCCACCCTTTTTAATGTCCTGGAATTAATTTACAAAAAAAAAAAAACAACACCTCTCTCTCAAGGTACAGACAACAAAAGCTTAAGGGATAAAATAATAGCAATCAGACTGCTAGGCTGGGTGGACCTGGATCTGCATCTTCCCGCCACCTGGAGTTCATTAATAGCAAGTGTGTTCCATTAACAGTTGCAAAAATTGCTTGGTTAGTTAGCTCTGAAGGGAGGTTGATGTCACTTTTTAAAACAGATGTAACAGCAGCAGCAATGCTCAGGTCTTTACATTCCTTGTCATCATATCCATCTGCAATCTGGAGAGCTGGCAGGGCTATGTAGCTGCTGTTCTTGTTAGAGCTAGCATGCAACTGGCAAAGACAAATGGAAAATAATTGAGTTTCTGGTTTGCTTATTTGCTTTTTACACCCCACCCAGTGATCTACTCTAATTTATCCCTCAGATACTGACGTTTTCTTGCTGTTTCTAATATTCATTAAGGTCTTGTATTGTTCTTCAGATTATCAAATGGTTGGTTGTGTTCAGTCTTAATTGTGCAAATGTAGGATTGCATGAAAACAATATGACTATCTGGCACTTGTAGGGCTTTCCTGCAAAAGGGTGTCTGCAAGCTTTGGACTACTAGTTGACAGCCAGGGTTGTGAAATACTTCACATCTCATTAGTAATTAATTGAATTTGTAAAATATATTTTGTAAGTATCATTTGTACTGCACATAAAGCCATCTTTGCAAAATAAAAATAACTTGGGAGTAAGGAAATTTAAGAATAAAGTCTCTATTCAGTCCAGACTTGATTGCTGCACATATAAAATGTAACATAAGTTTGAATTAGTAGCCACTTAGTTTTTTCATCTGCTGATTACTGCCTCAGTGCATGAGATGGTGAGGAAATGACCGTATTTTTTCTCCTTTATCACTAGCCTTCAGTGTTCAATGCCCTTTGTTTGCTGTACATTCTGAGCCAAGCCTGTATTAAGCAAATAATTGTTAATTTCTGTGTGGCCTTTGCTGCTAATAAAAACATTTCTGTGTACTTCACAAATATTATTTAAGTTACTGTCCCACGACCTTTGGGAGGTTGAGATATATGACTGCCATTGTACAGGTAGAATATAAAGCTGCAGAACACTTAAGTTTATATGTGTGTGTACATTTATCCAGGCAGTCTTGGTGCCTGCTTTAAATGCAGTTAGAGTTCTTCAGAAAGCTCCATGTCAGTTGCAGAGACAGCTCACTGAAGGTCTGAGGGAGCTGCGATGCTTCCTTAGTACCCTGCAGCCAAGGACCATGGCATAGGAAAAGGCTGTGCAAGTACTTGTTAAAAACACCCTCTGCATGTCAACCCCCATCAGCATCAAGGCCTAGATGCACTGAAGTGGGTAAAAATAAATATCACCCTGAGTGTAAAAACTTAAATTGCTTTATGGAGTGGCACTGGTCTTCAAACTAGAGATATGCCAAAGCGTTTCAGGACTTTGCGAAGTGTGGACTAAGGCATAGGGATATCTGAGTGGTGGAAACTGGAGTCAGAGGGAGAAAAGAGCAACAACAACAACAAACAAACAAGGAAAAATGAAGAGAAAAAAACCCAGAACCACACAGATGGCCATGCACAGCCAAGGACCTGGAGCAGTCGCCTGAGAGAGGTCCCCTCAGTAAAATGTTCACTGGTTGGAAGGTTTGGAGCTGTGAGCAGGGAGACGATCTCTAACTCTTTGATTTTCCTGGTGTTGAAGGAAGCAGGATATTGCACATTCCTGTGCTGTATCTGGCCTGCATCAAAGGCACCTGACCCCCACCCACACACCTTCCTTTTGAAGGGGCACTTTTCAGACCCTTGTGTTTGTTTTACCTAGTTTGACAGAGATGCTTGGGTTTGAAAGACTAACATGCTCAGCCATGCTCCCACCGGCCTCAGATGTGCACAGGGAATACCCATCACTCCTCCAAACTGAATTTTGGTGGCCTTAAGTAGCATCCAAAATAGTTTTTGGATGCAGTTGCTCTGATAGTGCTTTCTGGATTATTGTTTTTTTTTTTTCCCCAAAAGATTCCCTGATAGAGAATCATCCTTAGCTGGCAAGGCTGGATCCTCTAGAGAGACAGTACAGAACTTTTCCCACTCAAGGTAACAGAAAAAGGTTTCTTCTCATTGGTTTGAATAGCCACCAGACATGGGGGAGCTGCACAATTTGCAATTATTGGGTTGCTGCACAAGTCACTCAGAGCTCAGCAGAAGCCTTTGCCTTGGTGGTGCCCAGCTATGCCTCATTTCTTCCAGCTTTCTCATTTCCCAGCCTAAACCCTTTTGCTCTTTCCCTGCTCTGGTTCTGCTTTTCATTCACGACAATGAGTGGTGCATTTATGCTAATGTTTAAATTTGTATCAGGAAAGTACTTGTCAAGTCCCTTTCCCATGTATGTCCTCTTACCATGGTTTGTTTGCACTGCTGATGTGTTTGGAGTATGTAGGTTAGATTCCTTCTGGAGGACATTAATATAGCAGATGTGCTTCAAGTGCCTAATGCACCAGCGTGCATTCAGTCAACAGGTTTAGGCCAGAGATAATCCAAAGAATTATCCCCTTCCCATCCAGTAGTCTGTCCTTCTTTTTCTGCTGTGCCACACTATTTACTAACTCCTTGTCCTGTTCTCCCTATTACAGCATATATTGTAGTTCCCCTCCACTGAAATTATCAGCTTCATGCCTTGCCTCAAAATTAGAAAGACCCAACTTTCAACATTATGCTCATATTGATTAGAAAACACAATGCTTTTATTCAGTATTAATGTATCAGTGGAGTTTGCATCCTGTGAAATTATTGCTACTGTACAAAGTAGGACTAGGGTCTGGACTATTGTTAATTGCATATCCAGGCTGAATAAATAAAATAAGAACTAAGTAAAAAAACTTTCCTAACAGCAAAACCATGGAAATCTGACTATATACATTGTCTGGACTTTGATAAGTAGGATCTGCAATTTCTAAGGCAAGGATTTTCTAAATTATGAAGGAAACCTTTAGAAGGTTGGTCTGTCTGGGGCAGGAGGTGTATAACATTTTTGCTTATGCAATTAATTAAAAAAGCACCCCACTCTTCTTTACCTCATTGTAATACACTTGGATTCTTTTATTTCCACTTCCTTTCTCCGTTTGCATTGTTTTGCCTGTGAGAGCTGACTATATTATTCTCCATTCCTTTCTTTCTCTCTGTCCCTGCAAAACAGCCTTTTGTTGTGCTGTCCCTGAATGCTTCTTACGTTCAGTTTGATTATGGGATTCTTTTGAGATTTAATTTGCAGCCGAGCCTGTACATTGTCTTTGAAGTTGTGTCAAGCAGGTAATCTGGCTTCTCATTCCCTGATGGTTAGGCAGTTTTACCTTTACAAATCCCACCAACTCTGACAGTCTTAGGAATCCCTGGTGTAGCAAACACAAGTTCTGGAAGACACAACCAGGCCCATTTTGATTTAATGAGTACTCTATATAATGTATGTGTACATTCTAGAGTATTTTTCAGTAAGAGTTGTTTCTTAGCAGAAAGTACTTTTGGTTTATTTACTGGTGGAGTATCAAAATGACAGTTGTTTCATTGCAGGAAATATCATTGTAGGTGCATCTGTTTGAGAAACTGAGCCTCTTTCTCTGGAAAAGTGTTTTCCCATGTTTATTTCTAGAGATTAGGTACTTCTGTGGTGTTTGTTCGTTTGTTTGTCTTAGGAGGCGAGATACCACTTTCAAGCTTTAGAAGTTCAGAATTTAAATGGCCTACATCTACCACCCATAGCTGTGGCTATTCACTGATTTGTGTAAATTTGTGAAATTTGTGTGTTTTTGTAGGGAAAAAGAAAACTTGAGTAGAGAGATTAATACTAATAATAATCTGATCCAGATTCAAATATTTTAACTTAGTCATAATATCTCTGTCTATTGATGGCAGTATCATGAATGATAATAACTCATAATTTTCTCATTTAGTTTGCACGAGTCATATAAGTGTCAGACTGTAATTATTATCTCTTTTCTACTACTCACCCCTGCCCTGAATTAAAAAAAAAATAAGTTTCACAATCAGGGATAAATTTCTTTACATCATAGGCAGTAAACAGAAAATGTTTTAAAATGTTTATTTCCTTGGTTTCCTCACCCTAGATATTCTGTAACTTTGATTATTTGATTTCTTCCTAAGAAAGATCTTTGTTCATTACAATTTGAAGTTTAAGCAGTGCAAGATATTGATCTATCTTGTGGGCTTCATTTCAATGCAGCTTTAGGGAATTAAATATGGATTTGAAAGAGAAGTCCAGCTGCTCATACCATTTGGCAGAAGGTGTCTGAACTGTGAAAGTAGGGGATAAATGCTGGCATTTTGAGCTATTCTAACCTCTTCTTGAGTAGGAATTTCCATCCATTATGAATCCCTTGGGCCAGATCCTCACTGAGGTAAACTGGCACTGTCTCCTTAGGCTCATTGCTTCTGTGCTGACTTACACCAGCTGGGCCTTAGATTATTTTCTCATTAAGTGGACAAAAGTAACCAAAGTACGCTTGCAGGATTCAGAATTGAAGTGCATTTCTGGAAGTACTGTCTTGTTTTAGTAGCAGCACTAATGCATGGAGGCCCCTTGATACCCTCTGTAGACACACTCAGAGGGGAAAGAGTGAATTAGGGTAATATATACACAGCTGTGAACTGTTGCCCATTTGAACGGGAGGGAACTAGCTGTGCTGAATGAAGCGGATGGATTTGCCATATACCAGCATCCATGCCCACACTGTTCCTCTGCACACTCTTTCCTGCTAACACTGTTACTCCCTCATGACTGGATCCAGATTTTTCACAGGATGGCTCTTCTGTTCCCACCTGACCACTCCAGAAGTGTGAAAAAGCTTCTGCAAGGAAGAATGGTGCTTTTCCAAGGTGTGAAATCATGCAAAGTTTTAGTGTGTCTCTCTCTCATCTTCAAAACCTGCATTAACCGGAAGCACTGAACTTCTGAGGCAGTACTATAGAAATGGTCTGAGCAATTCAGCATGTATGGCATTGTTAACATTCCCTCTGGAAGGGAGGAGGGCACAATTTTGATATCTGTGACATGCTGTCTTGTCTCAGGTGAGAACAAGGCAAACAAACTACACGGCTTTTTCATAAAGGATCTCAGGAGTGTGAAATAAATGGGTTGGATCCTAATCCATATTAACTACTACTAAGTTCCTAGACACTGTCTTAGTACCACCAAAGCAGGCTATCAGCTGGATGCAACCTATCTGCAAGGATTAGAAAAGCTACTGATTCTGCACAATTTAAAATAAGCCCATTGTCTTCACAAGCCTTGCTCCTTCTGTGTCCTGTACATGCTACATGTAGAGAAGAATGTACAGTCTATATTATGCTAGAGCCTTGGCACCCCTTCAACTAGGAAATCTTGTTTCTGAGCCTGAAAATCTGGCAAAAGTGTGGAATCAAATGGTACAAGGTTGCTAATGTATGTTGCATTAGCTTGAGTAAATGACTGCATACTTGATGGAAACACATGCAAGACCTATTTAACATTAACCTTAAACGAATTAATGTTCTCTTAAAAAAAAAAAAATGGAAAAGGATATTTCACAAGTGGCAGCAGAGCCTATTAACTAGGAGTTTAAAATATTTTCACTGCCAGGGGGAACACTCTCCCCAACACAGTGTTTAGAAATGCTGCCTAATTTTATTGGCTGGTCACTCACTTAAAGTGCAACCAGCATGATATGCTTTTTATTTGCTGAGTAGCCATTTTGAACTTGTCTCTGCTGACTGTATTGGGCTTTGTTTCAAATCCCTCTTAATCCTGCAACGAACCTTTAATAAAGCTGGATTGAGTTTAAGTCAGTACTTAGAAACATTAATTAAAATAAAACAGGAGGAACCAAAAGATCAAATGATCCATTGTGGTAGTGGTGGTGTTTAAATCAAAGCTCTCTTCTCCACCCCTCTCCAGAAAAAAAGCAAGCCTTTGAAGACTGCAGCTGTATGACTTCCAACATGTTTTTTAAGCTGGCCTTAGGTTTTAATTACTTTTGCTGTTTTTAGTTGGCATTTTCTATATTTTGGAAGACTGTTTGGGACGCTTCTTTTTACCCTTCCCTTCAGAAAAGCAGAGGATAAAACAGGCAAGTTTGCCATGAATAGTGTGACAGGGCATGGCAAGCACAGTTCTGTGTTTCAGAGAGCACAGCCTCCTGCAAAGGCTGGAAATGTCCCTGGAAAGTTCTCTGTTTCCTGAGCCAAGTTGTAATAGCTAGCATATCCAGTGCTACAGCTCTGGCATTTTCTTTTTTATTATTTTTTTTATTTCCAAGTGACCCTCCAGCAGTCTCTTTGTTGCTTTTTCCACTACCAGCTAGCAGTGTGCTTCTGCACACAATGCAGCCTGTATAGTAACTGCACTACACTCCCTCTTGTTTTACTCTGCTATGCCTTGAGCCTGCAGAAAAGCTCACTGATAGCAGAAGGAAATGTGACTTGAACAGAAATGTTATCCTCTCTGAGGGCTGATATTAATTACCCAGTATGGTTACCCTTCAGGAGCCAGTTCAGGGACACCTGATCCTTGCTGTCAAGCTTGCTATTTCATAAGTGAATGATCTCATCAGTTGTTCTCAGAGCAACTGATCTTTAGCTTTTGTATTGTCTATCGGTTCCTGCACTCCCTTAATATGTGTCAGGTTTCTGCAGCAGTTTTCCTGTACCACTTTCTTATTTAAATGCAATTGAGTTTGTGATAAACCTATTGGCTGTGAGAGAGGGAAACCTAATTATCAGTAGCTAAAGCTTTGCCTCAGTGTCTTTCATCTGCTGGAACCGGAGACTTCAAAACATTTGATAGTATTACTGAAAGCAAAATGGAGGAAGAAGGGTTGTGTAATTTCCTCCAGCCTCAGCTAGGTAGGAAGTCATGGATCTGCTTTCCATGAAGGGAATGTGAAGTTATATAAAATATGTGACTTCAGACACAGGTAAGGGAGTCCTCTGAGGAGGAGAGTGAAAGATGTTGAATTTACAGCTGCTGTATTTGGGTTGCCTCTGAGCTGTGTAACCTGAAGCCCTGCAGGGATTCACCCACTATCTATCTCCCTCCTCCCCAAGTGCCAGAGGTCCAGCCTTCAGAAAACCTTCAAGGACAAACTCCCAAGGCCTCCAGTGATTTCTGAGTGTTACCACAGTATCAGATACCACTGCAGCTAGAAGCAATCACATCAAAATGAGCACTGTTGTAAACTAGACATGGACTGTGTTGGCTCACTTGCTTTTAGTTTTTAGCCAGTCTTACAGTCCAAAGTAACTGCTAAGGAGTAACTATCAAATGGATCTGTCTGGGATGATCATTTTACATTGAGAAGAAACTACGTGGGTGTGGGGAGAAGGTGAGAAATGCTCTAATATCAAGCCAGGCACCACTGTCACTGGAGTGGATAGGTGTTCTGTTGTTCTAGAACAGTGGATATTCTACTTTTGTTCTCTATTATGTCCTCAGGTCTGGGGCTTTCTGGAGAGGAGGAAGGGGAGAAGGGTCAGACAGACAAGAGGATATACAACTGCTCATTTTCTTGGTGTAATTGCAATGCTTTTTCCACTGCATTGCTTTGGACTGGGCTGTAGGAGGGACAGAGTTGTCAAAAATAATTATGAAAAAAAGGAAGCAGAAACTCGAAAAAAAAAAATGCCAAGAGCAGCTGCAAACTTAAAAAGATGAGTGAGTTCAAAATGAATTATTTCTTATACAGTAATATGGTATCTTCTCTAGTGGGCAAACTGCTCTTCTTGATAAAGTCACACAGCATTAGTCATATATACTGTTGCAATGCACCAATCTGTTAGGTCTCCTGTTACAGCAGTTAATTGCTTTTAGAGGTAAGGCGTACAAATATAGTTACCTAGTTAATCTCTCTCTCTCTTCCCCCTGTAACTTATTTGAAGTGTCATCAGCATTAGGAAAACTTCCTGAAAATATTTCTGACTTTAAGTCTTAGAAGTCAAAAAGAGGTGATAAAAGGAAGGAGTGTAGCAGAAGAGGGAAAAAATGATGCAGAAAGGGATTAAACTCTCCCCACTACCACTTTCTCATCAGATCAGTGTAAGACAACTGACCTGAAAGAAATTTTGCAGGCTTACACCTATGAAAGATGTGACTCCTTGCTTCATTTCAGTTTGCTGTATAGCATTATTTTAACTTATTTAGAAGTTGTTTTTTAAAAGTGCTGTCACAGTCCCAGAGTCTGTGACAACAAAGTTATACGTGACTTGAGGAATCAAAAAACCACCAACATTCTTTTAATATTAAAAAAAAAAAAAAATCACTTTCCTTCTTCTTTTTATTTATTTTTTATACTCTGTACTGAAAATAAATTAATTCTATGAATTTCAGCAAATTAGACATAAATCTCCTCTTAATTATTGTTATAGGAATGTAGATGGTGAATGATCGGCAAAGAATGTGTAAGAGCAGAAAGTTGCTTCAAAAGCAAAAGTTGAAAAAATAATAAAGGAAAGAAGAAATAAGAATAAAAATGGCAAACTAAGTACAGCATATATAGAGATTTCTGTGAGACCTTGTCCTTTCAGTTTGTGAGAGGTTTGTCTGAAATGTGTGCTTTTACATTTCTTAAGAACTACTTGCTTTAATGCTGAAATGACTGAAAGTTAAACTTGGTCAAACCCAAGTAACTCTAGTTTTTACTGGGCACACTCAAAAACCATCTGTTTGGTACAGTTCTTGACATCCTATTTTTAGTAAATCTTACTTCCAACTTGGTATTAGTGAGTAAAATCCCAGCTGGACATTGGAGTGCCATTGCCCTTTCCAGCACAGATACTCTGGAGTTAGTGTATTGTCCAATGTGCATTTTCTCTCCTGAAAAATCGTGCAGCCTAAGGATGTGCCAATATTGTAGTCATTGTGGTTAACAAAGGCCTTTCCAAGATACCTTAAAAGCTAGCTAACTCAAGTAACACTCTCCTTGTATTTGTGATGCTCAAGACAGGGTATGAATCCCACCTGAGAATCTAAGTAAACATTTGAGACTTATGGTGTGGCTACTTCCTGCTTGCAGCCTCTGATCTGAATACTTTGAAGCTGTTTCTGAAGTGTTTTCCTGGACAGCAGGCACTGGGGTGTAAACGTTTTCTGAATTAGAACTCATAGTCTCAGTTGCTCAAAACTGCCTCTAGGCTCAACAGAAGATGGTTCACCCACCCATTCTGGTTTATTCCTGGTTTTCTTTAAAATGTGGGTGAGTTACAAGGTCTCAATAAAATGGCTGAGACCATTTCTCAGCCAAAAATGGCACATTTATTCTTTGTGACTTTACTTGTTCCCAGCAGACTTATTCATTAGGAACAAATTCCACTACTGAACAATTGTCTTTGGCTGATCCTTAGCATATGGGGCACCAATGTAGGTCATGGTGAAGATAGACTAGATATAAGAAAGAAATTTTTTACAATGAGGATGGTGAAACAGTGGAACAGGCTGTGGGGTTAGACTAGATAATCTTTAAAGATCCCTTCCAACCCAAACCATTGTGTGATTCTATGATCCTGTGAGCCTATGGGCATTCAGGTACTGTTGGAACACTTCATAATGAATTAGAATGGCACTGGTCATGGTAAAGACTGTTGCTTCTGCATGCTGAAGACACAGTTTCTTAACAACCAGACAGAGTGACTGTTGAAAACTCACAGCAATAGCTCTACTGTAAAAAACCATCATCACTGAAAACACTGCAGAACAAGTGGAAAAGGTAGTTTAATCTGGTCTAAACCTGAGCAAGTGGGAGGCTGGAGCTTTGAACACCCAGTGTTACCTTTCATGTTTGCTTTTTCTTTATCCATGAAAAAACAAGTTATTTTCTTAGAAGTCTGTACAATTTGCTTCTAATGAGGCTTCCTAATTTAAATCATTTGGAATAGGAAATTAAGGACCTCAGAGCATTTTAGTATCTGAATTCTAAAATTCATAAAGCACTTTGAAGAACAATATGTACCTTACAAATACTGCACAATAAATTTCTTCTAGGCTTAAATATCATCTATGTAATTAAACAGAGATTTTTTATTCATTCACAATTGTTTTCAATGTCTGCATTAATACAGTCTCTTATTTTCAATGAGAATTTAAACAGTCTGTTTCTCATTTGTTTGCACTGCTATTAGTGTCACTTTTACCATCAAAAGACATTCACTAGAAATTATTTAATGAAGACTGTTATTTGATAAACAAAGAAATATTTATGAACATTCAACCCCCAGCTTTCCATAAGTAGACAAACCAATATGCAATTTATACCCTTAGCATAGCTTAGTAAGCTGTTTAGTATCATTGGCCTATTAGAAAGTGAAAAAACAGTTTTGTTTGTTTTCCCTTTTGTTCCAAGTGCTACTTTAAAAAATTATGTTATTTTAAAAAGCAGGTTACTTTAATGTGTGCTATGAAGCTTAGAAAGAAATGATTTTGATGTAACATGGGCCGGTAACTACTAACATAATTTTCAGCACCTGCCAAAATCTGTCATCAGGTTGAGCAACTCAAGTCATTAGCAGCTGAGCTAACACTTCTTCCATGCCTCCCCCTACCCTGTCACCTAAGGAGACATAGTTCGTGTCTTGGTTCAGCAAAAAGAAAGCATAGCCAGAGAAGGAAGACAAAAAGGTTAAACCTGGCCTGATTATCAGAGTTACCTGAATGGTTTTATTTTCTGGGTTAGCCCTGTGATACAAATAATCAAATACATCAAGGCATTTTTCTCCCATGTGTTTGAAAACCTCTGTGACTAAAGTACTTATTGCTGATCAAAAGCCATACATGCTGTATGGAGAGCTCTGAAAGCAGAGAGTTGCTGTAATGCAATCAGTGGAGGGAGCGCAGAACAGTGCCCAGAGAGATAAGCACAAATATCTTGGGTTTATGTCAAGAACCATTTCTGTAAAATTTTTAAATCAGTCTGATCTGTGCATTGTACAAAGCCAGCAGAGTAAGTTTGAAAGAAGAAGGAAAAAAAAAAAAAAAAAAAAAAAAAAAAAGGAAAGAAAAAGAGAAGCATAAAAGAGCACAGAAGTTTTTGCTTTCTCTGATTTCGTACCTGTGAGCTTGCACTGTTTGGCCAAATTCTTTACTATCTGAACAGGGCCTGAGTTATAAACTCTTGAGTCAGGTCTGAGAATGTCACTATATTTGACTCTGAATTTGTCTTAAAACCATCTCAAAGTGAAACTTCCAAATGTTTCACCCGCACTTCTGGTCATGTGTGGGTGAAACCCAGCAAGTAGCTAATCTGTGACAGCTATATTGAACCAAAAAGGTGAAGCTTAACAGTGCTCGTTTATCCTTGAGACCTTGCAGTAAGCCTGATCTGTTTTCTGCATTTTTACCTTAGTCTGCCTTGTGCCTTCTTGTGGCTTTTCTAGCCTCTAACTCTCATAAATCAAAAAGTAGGTTTATGTGAATGTCTCTGAGAAAATGCTCCTGCCATCTTTTTCTGTAACCTTCAAGAATCCTTGCATTGTCCTGGAAAACAAAAGACAGTAAGGAAAATGCAGACTCAGAAACACTTAATGGCACAGAGATCCAGCCGTCTTAGATACATGTACATTTTTGCACATCTTGGAGCATTTAGTGCATGTGAATGGGCTGTCAGAAACATGCATTAGAAATACCTAGCTATAGTTAAAATCATTGCCTTCTAATTCCGGTCCTATTTATTTAATGAGAATAACTTTCTTTCCAGCTGCCTTGAATGCTGTTACTTACCAGGCTGTGATGCTCCAGGGTGTGAATAGCCATCAATTACACAGCATTACTCAGACCCTGGGTGAGCAGGCTGTGGCTGATGAAAGCAAGTGGGGAAGAGTTTGGGCCGGGGTGTTTCCATTCACGGGCATTACTCTTTGCACGAAGCAAGGGAGACAGGGCTGTAATTCTGTGCTGGGTTAGTGTCCATGGAAAAGGAAAGTCAGGCCTCTTCCTGTGCATTTTATTTTTCGTTTCTGGTGGGAAAGCAGGAGCCTGCTCCTGCTGCCTACATTTATTTACTAACCTCTGATTTTTGAAGGTCTTTCCGGAATCTGGAAATACCTATCTAATGTAATCCACTGTCTACCACATTAACACGAAAGCTTGAAGAAACCAGGGGGTTGATTACCCTGGAAGCCCGTGTTTGTTGGTTTTAGTTTTTGTTTTGGTTTTTTTAAACCCAATTCTATGGATTTACTTTGTGTAATATTTTTGCCTTTTTTTTTTTTTTTGCCCCCTGCAAAATGGACATCTTAGTAAACAGCTGCATGAGATCACATGTAGGCAAGGGACATGTGGACCAGTTAACACAAGGCAAATAGAGCTGTCCTGATTTTCAACAGGCAACAAAGCCATCATGTGACTTGAGTCCAGCTTGGAGCAGTCCCAAAGCATCCTTGGATGAGTCAGGGCTATGTTTCTGACATGATCAAATGTCTTTCTTTCAGCATGAATTTTGCTGCTTTCACAGGCTTTCAAATGCAGTCTGCTGCTTTCTCAGGAACTGGCATAGTACCTTTTTTTCTGGTCCAAGTGTAGACCTGCAGCATGGCATCTTTGATCATGTAGCCATAGCCTCATCTAAGAGTCCCTATGACCACTTTGGCAGGACTTCCGCAGCTTTCAGCTGAAAAGATTGAAACCAGCACAGCAACATCAAAAACACAATTGGTATATTTTACAATGTTTTTGTTAGCAGCCTCTTGATCAATATTATTTTGCTATATTTTTCTCAAAGCACTTGAAAAAGGGGGCCTTATTTTCACTCTCCCTACTCATGTGGTGAGCTGCAAGGTCCATCACAGCAGGCTGGTAAGAGGAAGAGGATTATTCCCTTTCACCAGTGGGAAAGCTGTAGCAAAGAAAATAAAAATATTTGCCTGAAGTCATGTAGGAGAACATGAACGTTAGCCATTAGATTGCTCTTTCTCTTAATATATTTTCTTGTGCTGAGTGGGAGCTTGGGAACTTTCCAGGTAACCTAGAGAATTTTCCAGGCTATTGCAGGTATGTGCCTGGAATAGGTCTGAGAGTGGTAGCAGATTATTCCAAGTACCATTTTGTAGCAATAGCTTGGTCCTCTAAATTTTGGAAAATCTGATGTTTTTATGGGTTCTGGTTGCAAAAAAAAAAAAAAAAAGCCTCAGAAGCCTGAATCACAGGGGCAGAGCAAAGAGCTTGCAGCAGTAGTTCTGAGAGGTCCAAATGGTCCATTCATTTCAGCAGGATAACTCAGCTGACTAGTAATGGTAATTTAAATGTCAGACTTGTTAGCAGTTTCATTCCTAATGAAAGACGTGGCTTTAGGCTTTACAGATAGCTTTACTGGATAGCTTTCCTGATAAAACCCTACTAATGGAATCATAGTTATACTAGCAAAAAAAGTGATAGGCTTAGCATAGTTTGCAGTGGTTCAATGTGTGAAATGAGCTATACTGACAAAAGCACTTTTGGACAAAATAACTGCTTCTATGGTATCCAGCAGATTTGTGCAATGGATTAAAACTAGATGGTTGAAGGGGTTATTGCCCACAAATTCAATTTAGGTCTATTTCACTACCTAGCAGCACCTGTGAGGAAGGTGCAGAGTGACATCTGGGTTGACTAATTTTAATCTGTTGTCACAAGTGTCTCAGAGCACCAGGCAGGGCTTTAGACAGCATAAGAATGTTTTTTACAAATCAGATGCACGCCTTCAGATTAAACCAGTATAACTAATTTAGCTAAAATTTCTTATACAGCTTTATTTATAGAGGCATCCTCAAGTTTGTGTATTATTCTGGCATATGATCGTGTAAGTAGCATGTTTGCTTGATGTCAGAAGTGGTATTACTTCTTCCTGATAAAAAAGGAGCTAAGAAACCCAGAAGAGCTACTGAATACATTCAAACTGCATTCAGGGGCTCTATCCATACAATTGTAATCTGAACATTTGTGTAGTACATCATATATAGCATCTCAAGTAAGTGAATTATATGACCTCTGCCTGTACTCTACAAGGAAGGACTTGCATCTACACTGCCATATAGATCCCACTCAGATATTCTGATTATTTACCTACCATTGGCTAGATATGCCTGAGACTTAGAGTTAAAATGCAGAGGGGAAACTTAGGAGCAAAGCTGTTTATCAAGGGTTGCTTACATTTTCTGGTTGTGTGAAACCTAGCATTACTGAATTTGACTTCTCAGAGTAAATGTTTAGATTTTCACATCCATAGAGCTGAAAGAAATCTACCTTGACCTGCTCTGTATTGAGTTTGCTCTCCAAGCTGCTTTCCAAAGAAAGTAAATTTTCTGTCTTCTGTTAGGGAAATTCATTTGACTTGTGCCTATGCTTTATGGCTGAAGTTTAAAGATTTTAACCCTGGTTCCCAATGTACCCTTTAATATATATATTTTATATAACATCCTAAGTCTGTTTTTCCTCCTATGCATCACAACACTGATAGAGTCTAAACCACCCCTCCTTGCATCCTAGTAGCTGTTCCACCCTGCAAGCCCAGAGGTAATGCATGAATGCATTATCCTTAGACTGAAGCTGAAGGGCCTCTGTACAGCTCTGCCTCTTTCCGAGCTTCTGCCAGTGTGACTCCAGGGGGACCACTTAGAAATAAGGGCCAACACTCTCCAATAATGAACAATAGTGTCACTCTCAGAAGATTACTAAGGCTGTATCACCAGGATGTCATCCTGTTTCTCCACAGAGGTACAAACAGTCCTGGGCACACACGTAATCTCAGCCAGAGTTTCCACTCTCAAGAGAAGAATTCACATATTAGTCTTTGTTACTCACCTTCAGGAAGGCAATCTGTAACCTTCCGTCTTTTAAAGTGAATTAGTATGTCTGAGAAAGGGGAAATACAAATGGCTTCGTGTTTTCTAAAGCATGTCTTTTGACATTGATTATATGTGTTGCAGAGAGTGTTAAGCTTTTGCCAAAAATGATAATAAAAACCAAATTTCTTGCTCAAGCACCCATTGAATTTAAATACAGTTTTGCTTACAGAAAGCATGATTTTAAGGCCAACTACTGTATTTTATACAGGTTTCACTGAACACTGACATTTTATTTAATATTCTTTTGTATAACAGCAGTCATGCATGAATTACAAAAACCTTTCTGAAACTGAAAATACAGGGTTGTAGTGTGCAAACGTTTGAAGTGTATGACTTCCATTAAGAATTTGTTTCATGGGTGAAATCCTAACTGTGTTAAAATCAGCAAGGCTTTTGCCATTTGTTCCAGCAGGCTATTAAATTTTCAACTGAGAATAGTTTATCAGATTGGGTGCAACCTTCTCAGTTTCTTTGTGGTTTTAGGGTTATGTTCAGGCAGAGCTAGAGTAGATGGAACATGGTTTTTAACTAGGAGTTTTAAGATGCCTTACTAATTCCCGTAGCAGTTTCTGTGCATGAATTAGCATTTATTCCTATATAGGGGTAAGAAAATTGAATAAAATCCCCTGGTTGTACAAGATTGCGCAGAAAGAGTCACAAAATCAAGGGACGAAACTCATATCAGTCACAAGCTCCAGCTATCATCACAGCTCTTCTTGACTCAAGAACTGAAAGGAAGAATTCATGCCTTTTAGTGCCAGAGAGGCTGGAATCTGCCTGTAACCCTCAGAAGATATGAATAACACATTGAAACATGATGTACATCTCTTTCTAGTGCTGATTTCCTAGCTTGCATCATTCCTTTTTTCTCTGTGTCAGGTGTACATGTTGTTTCCTTGGATGTGCTACTCGTTTTAGAGCTCTTTTATGGATTTAGAGAGCACTGAAAAATCTACAACTTGTTTGACAGTAGGCATAAGTGATGGATTTGAAAAGCAGAAAGGTGAGGTAACTATAATGGTCTCTATATATAAATAAAACCGATCAGCAATAGGGGATTGTCTGCCCTTTGCCCTTAGAAGTGGGATGCAGGTGGCTGCAAATGAAAATGATAGAAATTAAAGGTTAAACTGTACAGTAAATACATTGTTTCAAATCCACTTTTTGCAGAAAGACTAAAAAGCTTTTTTTGTCAATTAGATTTATTTTTTTTCCCCCTTTAAGCCTTTCTGAAGTATCCATTTACACTCTGGCCTTCTAATGCATAATGCACAAGTCTCAGAAGGTCACAGCTGGGTGGGGAGAGTATTTTCCTTTGTTGCTTTGAGACAGTTTGTAGCTCCTGCTATATCTGACTCTTGTAGGAAGAACAGCTATTTAGAAAGTCTCCAGAGCCAAGGCTTTGAAGCTCAAAGCACTGCTGAGGGCTCCCAGTTTTCAGAATAGAATGATGCCTTGACAACTGCTGTCTCTGGATTTTTTGCTGGTATGTTATATGAGGCTTGCTGAAACAGCTTTGTGAAAAGCAGAATCTTAAACAAAGCTTCTTCAGTTAGGATCTATTGTCTGCAGGGCTCATCAGTATTGAAACACTTTTGTTCATTGGTCTGTAACAAAATCTGCTCATGGTACTGGCTGTGGCTTTAGGAAGTGGTGCCGGAACTGCAATTCCTGTAAAGAAAGATAGCTCAATCCCTGAGTGTAGCATTAGGAGGCTTTTGATGGAAATGTGCTTCTTACAATAAGTTTACTTTTTTATTTTTTTTCCTCCCCTTAGCAAATCATCGGTTTCTGAGCCAAAAAGGGAGGGGGAAGAATTACAAACCTATAACTCAGGGTAAATTAAAGCAGATTCATATGGTTGATCTGTCAGCTATTGCTTTTCCCTCCCATCTGGTAATAATCAATACCAGGCATAACGTAAATAACCCACAGCATATTTTGTGCGTTTGCATGAGTGCATGTGTGCATCCTTTACTTCTGTTTCATTCTGAAACCACATCTGAACTTTACTAGAGAGTTGCTTGGACACAATTGTTACCAGTATTCCAAACTCAGAGCCACTCTGCCTCACAGTGATAAGTATTTATTGTGTTTGACTGTGCATACAGAATAAGAGGCTGTGACAGAAATACAGTTGAATCACTCAAGCCTATAGAGGCCACCACACACAGGGGAACATGCCTGCATGTACATGCACATACATTGCACCCACAAACAGGATCACACCCCCAACACCACCCCCCCACCACCCCCATCTCTCATTGAGTCACTGGATTTTATGTTTATTGTCACAGGGAACACTCTTATCCTATTTAATCCCATCTAGATGGCTCTAGAATTTCAGACAAATACCCTGACTGGGAAAACGTAATCCAATAGTACTTTGTTTTAGGGGCTGTTGAATGGGATGTAGCAGACCAGTTCTGTTTTAGTTATTAATTTTTTCCTGTTCATCATGCTGATTGCCTTTTCTTTCTTCAATAGCTGCACTTCTTTGCTTATGTGCTCTGACTGTCGAGACAGAGCGCTCTGATTTAGATGGGCTGATTTAAGAAGTATCATCTGAACATAGATGTGGAGCAACAGGGATCATGGTACATTTAACTTTAATCATTTTCTCACCTCACAAAAGGACTACTAGAAAATGTAGAGAAGCTGTAATATTCCTTTTGAATTTCTGTTATGGACTTGTTAAAGATATTTGAGTTACTCCATGACGGCATCCATAAATAATACATTTCTGAAGACAGCATACTAGGAATAGTTGAGCTCTGTGGTGATGAATTTATGGTGAGATAAACAACTTGTCTGAGACAGAAATGGGAACTTAATTAAAATAACCTTTACTTCTCTCCTCCCCTCCCACCTGCATGCTATACTTCTGTGAAAGAGCCATTACCTTGTCTGAGAATAGTGCACACATTATATCAGTAGAGAATAAAGAAAAGTGTATTGCTGTGAGACAATTGAATATATGTTGCAAAACATGACAGATTTGAAGGTCAATGGATCCAACATTCAATCTAGCAAACAATCTATTTAGCTTGATTTATCTGTCAATAGGTAGAATTAGTCAATATTTTCCCCTATGAAGGAACATTTGTACTTAAAAATGTTGTTTAACTAAATTAGTTTCACTTGCAGAACAAAAATATTTGTAAAAATATCATACATTCTGATTTCATGCTGAAATGTTAATTCACTTCTTACCCTGGTATGAATACTTTTCTACAGACTGAGATATATCCACTTTTATACTATTTTAATAAAAAAGCCATTAAAAAAAAAAAAAATCAATATTTTACCTAAAAAAAAAAAAAATAAATCAAATAATTTGCTCTAATAACTTTAGGACCTAAACTTTCTGCTTCAGGAAAATGTTTTTAGCATCCGCATCACAGAAATTCATCAGCAATTATCAGCTTTTAGTAAGGTTGTAAATTATCTTTATGTACTATCCAAGTAAAAGCTATTGTACCCTATGATTTTGTTATAGACAGGTAAAAGGGCAAGCCTTGGCTGCTCTCATCTTTCTAATCCAGATGGGAAAAAGTTTGCTCATGGGGATTACATTTATCGAGTGACCAGAACACTAAGTTTTTTTCCCCATGTTTTTGTTTTAAACCAAGAACAGAACATATATTGAGCTGACACTCCCCACACCTCCCAAACCCTGACAACAAAGAAATCAAGCCCAAACCATATACTCTCCTATTTAGCTTTCTTCAGGCACTGACTGTGCATAAAGGAAACATAAATGTGGAAAAGGTGATGAACAAAGAAGTCTGTTGTCTGATACTGAAAGTGATTGTCAGGAATAGGTGCCCTAGGTTCATGATGAATGCTGTAGTTGACTCATCGCAATGAGTCATGAGATGTACTTGGTAATGTGCACTGATTGACACTGTTTTCTTCAGTGCAAAGGGGACGGCAGGATACAAGAAAGCCGAAACAGGAGATGCACTCAATAATAGATACAGAAGAAAAGACAGCCGTTGTTGAGCTCTGACCATGTACACAGATTAAATACATTATTGGAATTATTGATTTGTAATCTGAAGTGGCAAAGGAATGCATTTCCTATTTGCTCTTACTTTGGTATGGACAATGCCTACAGTGATAATGGATCTAAATCTTTGTATAAAAGGCTCATTCCTTAAAATAAACAATGAAATGATGCCAATCTTCCCCTGCTTCTTCTAGCACACTGAGAGAAAGTAACACTTCAAAACTCTTGCTGTGCTAGCTCTTTTTCTGAAAGCATTTATCCTATTGCTGGAAAAAAATCTCAGTCAATAATTCATGGAACATACACCCATAGTTCATATTCTGACCTTCCATTTTGGTAACAGATCTCCCTCTGACTCTCACAGGGCCAGAATGAAATGTTCGGTGGACAGGATAGAAGCCTTCTGCCACAGCAAAATGGAACTTCAGCATGTGTTTTGATCTGTCATTTAATTGTATATCAGAATTGTATATAAGGCTTTAATATTAAACAAATAGAGTTGTGTGTTGTTTGTTTTTTTGGGAAAGGAAAATTTAAAACATGACCGGGTAGTTTCTTTATGTGCATATATATATATATACACTATATATATATATACACACAATATATACACACAAAACAGAGATGTGTTTAAAGACCTGCTTCTTTGAACATGGTAGGAAAAATCCTATTAGTTGCAGTACATGCTAATGTAGACAGCCCCAGAAAGCCCCTTATACATCTCATTTAAGCAGAGTTAATGTACACTTATACACTTTATTGATCTGGCATAGCTTGAGAAAGGAATCTGAATTAACTACAGCTTTAGACAGTAACTGCTGTTCATCCCAGAAAGTGGCACATTCTGGAATTTAGACTTACTCCTGATCTGCAGAAAATACAAGTGGTCATTGGGTTTTGTTGGTTGGTTTTTTGTTTGGTTGGTTGTTGGGTTTTATTTTTGTTGTTTCTGTTATTGTTTTGTTCTGGTTTTAGGTTTTATTATTTTATTGATGGGAGTTTTTGTTGTTGGGGTTTTGTTTGTTTATTTTTTTCCCCTTGGTTTTTTTTTTGGTGTTTTTTGTTTTGGGTTGTGTTCCTTTTTTTTTTTTTTTTTTTTTTTTTTTGTGGGTTTGGTTTTTATTTTGTTTTGTTTTGTTCTGTTTTTTTAAACTCTAAAGAAGGCAGGTTTCTTGTAAACTTGTGCTCCATGTCATGCATGAAGTACACTAAAACTTAACTACCCAACCTACCAGACAACTCTGTTCAGGCAGTTTTTATGTAACCTGCTAACTACTTGTTACTTAGTATCTAAAATAGTTACAAAATATCCAGTTAGCCCTGTTTATAAAAGAAACAAAGTAACTGTGGAACCTGAAAACATTGGCTTTCAGAGGGTCATTTCCTTTCTGATTTAAAGTGGTACTGCTTGATTGAGGTCGAAGAACTTCAGCAGTTTCTCTCAGCTCTATAGCTATAAAAGATGTGCTTTGATGATGTAACAAGATGAAGGGTTCTAAGAAGTTTATGTCTGTGGTGAAATAATTTTAAAAGGTCAGATATTAGAATCATAGAATAGTTAGGGTTGGAAAGGACCTTAAGATCATCTAGTTCCAACCCCCCTGCCACGGACAGGGACACCTCACACTAAACCGTGTCACCCAAGGCCTCATCCAGCCTGGCCTTGAACACCGCCAAGGATGGAGCATTCACAACCTCCTTGGCCAACCCATTCCAGTGCCTCACCACCCTCACAGTAAAGAATTTCTTCCTTAGATCCAATCTAAAATTCCCCTGTTTAAGTTTGAACCCGTTACCCCTTGTCCTGTCACTACAGTCCCTGATGAAGAGTCCATCCCCAGCATCCTTATAAGCCCCCTTCAGACACCGGAAGGCTGCTATGAGGTCTCCACACAGCCTTCTCTTCTCCAGGCTCAACAGCCCCAACTTTCTCAGCCTGTCTTCATACGGGAGGTGCTCCAGTCCCCTGATCATCCTCGTGGCCCTCCTCTGGACTTGTTCCAACAGTTCCATGTCCTTTTTATGTTGAGGACACCAGAACTGCACACAAGACTCCAAGTGAGGTCTCACAAGAGCAGAGTCGAGGGGCAGGATCACCTCCTTCGACCTGCTGGTCATGCTCCTCTTGATGCAGCCCAGGATACAGTTGGCTTTCTGGGCTGCGAGCACACACTGAAGCCGGCTCATGTTCATTTTCTCATCAACCAACACCCCCAAGTCCTTCTCCACAGGGCTGCTCTGAATCTCTTCTCTGCCCAACCTGTAGCTGTGCCTGGGATTGCTCCGACCCAGGTGTAGGACCTTGCACTTGGCATGGTTAAACTTCATAAGGCTGGCTTCAGCCCACCTCACGTGTGTCGAGGTCCCTCTGGATGGCATCCCTTCCCTCCAGTGTATCAACCGAACCACACAACTTGGTGTCATTGGCAAACTTGCTGAGGGCGCACTCAATCCCACTGTCCGTGTCACTGACAAAGATTATTCTGTTTATTCTAATATTGTTATTATACAGTAACTTGTAGCTTTATCAGGATAATCATTGCAGGTCATTTCCCCCCCTCTTTTTCCTCCCCAGTAATATGCTGCAGATGTGGAGTTACTCTCATGGCAGGGCAAGAATGGAAGTTAACTCAATTCTTACACACCTGTTCTATTATATGATTAAAAAATAATAATTAAAAGATATTTTAAAACCCTCAACCTTTAAAAAAGCCACAGAGAATTAACAGTTCAGAGGGAAACACAGCTGTGGTGTAAGGTTCTCCTGCTACCTGCATATTCAACAGTGACCTAAATACTTACACATAAAGCATTGCCTACAAATGTTAATTTCACTTTTTTTAATGTTTTTCTTCTTTTTTTTGTTCTGAGTTAGTAGAATACAGGACATGGTATGGCTCCATTCTCTATTGAGTAAGAGAGTGGGGTGTCAGAAAACACCACACTACACTTTGGTCTTCTGCAGTGGGAATGGGTGTCAGGGTCACTTAACCTCTAAGATAAATATGTATTTATATACATGTGTGTGGGTATTTTTGGCATAATAATTCCACTATTTAATTAATTAGTTAATTAATCTTAGATATTTATGAACAGTCTTTTCAAGGAAAAAAAAAAAAAAAGAGAGAGAGATCTGTGGAGATTAAATTTCCTTGTAAACTCTTGAGATGCATTTAGTGACAAGAGCGTGCAGCAAGCTCACTTCTCTGGACTTCAGGAGAGCAAACTTTGGCCTCTTCAGGAACCTGCTTAGTAAGGTTCCATGGGATATAGCCCTAGAGGGCAGGTGAGCCCAAGACTGCTGGCTGTTATTCAAGGATCACCTGCTCCAAGCTCAGGAGTGTTGCATCCCAGCTAGAAGGAAGTGCAGCAGGAGGGCCAGGAGACCTCCTTGGATGGATAAGGAGCTGTTCAGGAAAATTCAAAGGAAAAAAGAGGCTTATAAAAGGTGGAAGCAGGGACAGGCGGCCTGGGAAGAATACAGGGATGCTGTCCAGGAAGCTAGAGACCAGGTTAGGAAAGCTAAGGCCCAGTTAGAATTGAACTTGGCTAGGGATGTTAAGGATAATAGGAAGGGATTCCATAGGTACGTAGCGAATAAAAGACAGACTAGGGACAACGTAGGCACCCTCTGGAAGCTATCGGGAGAACTGGCTACCCAAGATTTGGAGAAGGCTGAGGTTCTTAATGACTTTTTGCCTCGGTCTTCACTGGCAAAGGCTCTGACTGCACCACCCAAGTCTTGGAAGGTGGAAGCGGGGACTGTAAGAATGAAGACCCCAATTCCAATTATCACTGATTTCCTTATGAACTTGTTTGCTTATGCTTAATCTCTGAAACATCCCTACACATGTTGTATATTGAGATACACTTTAGTTAGGTTTAGTCAGCTTAGAAATGAACTGTGAGCTTACTGGAGCACTGCCAGCAGGTAGCATGACTTTGTACTGTTTGATCTATTTACATGTCTTATATATGTTGATTCATAAAGGCTGGAAGATCTAGCCATACTAGAGCCAAGTCAACAGTAGCAGCAAGAAATTGCATTTCATATGTCATGGCTTCTGTGCTGGTTTTGGCTGGGATAGAGTTAATTTTTTTCATAGTAACTAGTATGGAGCTATGTTTTGTGTTTGTGCTGAAAACAGTGTTGATAACTCAGGGATGTTTTCATTACTGCTGAGCAGTGCTTACGCAGAGTCAAGGCCTTTTTTGCTTCTCACACTGTCCAACCAGCAAGGAAGCTGGGGTGCACAAGAAGCTGGGAGGGGACACAGCTAGGACAGCTGACCCCACCTGACCAAAGGGCTGTAGAATCATAGAATCAACTAAGATGGAAAAGACTTTTAAGGTCATAAGTACAACCAGAGATTATCTTAATATCTCGCAGCAAATGATGTCATGCTCAGCAAGGAAAAAGAGGGGCATTTGGTGTGATGGCATTTGTCTTCCCAAGTAACACCTGATGGAGCCCTGCTTTCCTGGAGATGGCTGAACAGTTGCATATATATATGGGTAGTGAATGAATTCCTTGTTTTGCTTTGCTTGCACATGCAGCTTTTGCTTTGCCTGTTAAACTGTCCTTATTCTATTCTATGATTCTATATAAGATTTTAACTAGATTTCAAATAATTCTATATTCATAGATTCATTATAGATCTATATTCTATGATTCTATATAAGATTTTAACTAGATTTCGAATAGTTGTATATTCATAGAATCATAGAATAGTTAGGGTTGGAAAGGACCTTAAGATCATCTAGTTCCAACCCCCCTGCCATGGGCATGGACACCTCACACTAAACCACGTCACCCAAGACACCGTCCAACCTGGACTTGAACACTGCCAGGGATGGAGCATTCACAACTTCCTTGGGCAGCCCTCAGTTGCCCGAGTGCCTCACCACCCTCACAGTAAAGAACTTCTTCCTTATATCTAACCTGAACTTCCCCTGTTTAAGTTTAAACCCATTTTAAATAAAGCAGTTGGATATTATTTATGAGAAGCTTGCAGATCTCATATCTTTATTTTAGTTAGCTACCATGGTTCTCTGAGGACAGAATGAAAGTGTAGTGCTTCATTTGCAGCCTTAGTTCTAGTGGGAAGGTCTAATTCAACATTGCAGTGCTTCTGAAATGATTGCCTGTAATTAGTCATATCTGTTAAACAGGGATTGACAGATTGACAGATGGATGGTCCTAAAAAACTTTGATACTATTCTGTTATGTGCTGTAAAAAGGCAAAATTGAGGAATAAGTTAAAAAAAATCAGGACAATTGTGAGTGAGAGAAAAGTCAGGCGGAGGTTATATCGTGTGTTATTAAGGAGAGGAATGAGATGAGAAGATGTGGCCTGTTCTGCAGGAACGAGAAAATAGAATTGCCATCCAGAAATTTTGTCTTCCGCTGGGTCTCTGCAGGTGAGTAACCTATCTATTTAAGTGTCTGTTTGAAGCAGTTATTTTAGCCTAATATCATTAATGCATCCATTTCCCCTCTTTCTGTCTTCATTTCACTATGCTGTCCCCTTCTCTTGTAGGATGCACCTCTATGTAATTGTCAGGCTCATTGGTTACTAAGAAAAGAATAGACCTCATGTAAGGACATCTAACTGGGTTGTTGAGTAGCGATCAAGGGGTATAGTGTAACAGTCATTCAGATATCCTTCACCAGCCCTCTTGTGAACACTGTCAGCAGGGGGAAGGCAAACACTCTGTTGCCTCATATTTGTTATCTTATCCACTGCATTCTAGGCTTTATGGATCCGTATCTATCTCATTAACCTCTAACATCCTGTTGACACTGGCTTGCAATAATTTCCCCCTACTTACTCCCCAAGGAAGAGAAAAGGGAAAAGCAGATAAGATTAAACACTGTAGAACAAAACAGACTACACTGCCTCTGCCTTCTGTTACAGACATCAGCTCAGGAAAACTACAAGCCTTTCAAAAAGACCTTCCAAAAATTTTAACACATTCCAGATCTCTGCTTTCAGGCAGTACAGCTACTCTAGGAGTTCCAGGCCACTTTGTTACAGCTATGTTACCAGTATGGACGCTGCTACAGAAAGGTGTAGGAGTATCTCAGCCAACATACATGTCTCAAGAACCAGTATCTGATTACGTGTGATAACCCAGAGCAGAGGGTAAGCATGGAACAACTCTTTATTTCCTTTTCCAGTACACAAACCAAGTGTATATTAAGCTGTCAGGTGGCAAGATCAACACCCTTCCCCTCCAAAAAAAAAAAAAAAAAAAGGAGATGATGCATTATAAAACATAAACCTATAGAAACCTGTGCTATGGGAGTATGTGCACGCTAAAACCACACATAGGATCAAAAGTTGGAAACTCATCTTGCGGATAAGAAGTCTGTTTTGGGCTCTTACACACAAAGATAACCCTAACTTAGGAAGTCTCAAGTCTGCAAATTGATAGTGACTTGGTAAATATTCAGGGCATTACTGCATGGCTCCCCTGTTTCTTCACTCTTTTTCAGGCATTCACATTATGACTACTCTTGGAATAAGTGTAACAAGACAACATCCTGGATGGCAGTTTTGTACAGGTGGATAAGCACAAGCTGTCTTTTGTGGTATCTGTAGGCAAGGAGGCAGAGGACAGAGGCACTCAAGCTGAAGTGAGGCAGAAATTAGCATTTGTGACAATATCCTGGTGAGTAGAAGACTGCTAGAGACAGTAGTGGGGGACTAAAAGAGAACCAGAGACCATAGAGCACAACCATGGGTTTGCAGTCTCCAAAAAAGCCCTGAACAAGGACATGAAGCTCAAAGACTCAAGACAAACAGATGGGAAAATGAGTCCTCAAGTCTACTTCAATGATTTAGGACCTATCATGAAATGAAATGGCTGTCTGGAATTATACTAGCATTTTATATGAATGTTACGCTACATTGCTCAGTCAGAACCCGAAACTTGTCACCTGACTACTGTGACTTTAACTAGTGAAATTGCAGAGGAGGACTGAGAGTGGTTTCTTCAAAAATACTTTATTTTTAAAAATCCCTGCAACTGAATTTACATGAACCCTATATGCAGTATTGCTCTCAAGAATAGGCAGTAGGTGGAATAATAGTTTACTGTGAAAGAGTCATACTACACTAAAGTACTCAGTTCCTGATGAGGTCAATGTTCTTGCTACCAAGACGGTCATTTTTAAGGCCACATCTGCTCTGTGGGAAATGTGAAGTCTACAGTCACAGATGTACTGTATGAGATAAGGGATGCTGCTTGCCCCAAGCGCTTCTAACCGGGGATTCATTTTAGACTGGGGATCTCATGACACTTGGTATATGACTTTTTCTTCTTGTGTCATGGCCCCAGGGCACTGTTAGACCTGACCATTCCTGTCTAGTCCTTCTGGGGCTTTTCCCCTCCACACCCCCCCAGATCCAGGACCCCATGTCAGCCCCTCAGCACCACTAGTCCCTGCCCCAGTGACCCCACAACAGGGCTGGTCTCCACCTCCCCACAGCCTTGTCCTGCCTGGCTGTGGGCCCTGCCAAGCAAGGCCCACCTGTGGACCCACATCCCAGCCACATCCTCAGAATGGTGCTCAAATGACCAAGACTGAGGCTGTCCAGGTACCTCCTGTCTGTTCCTGGATGGGGAGATAGGATGAACTCTGGCTGCCATGGTCTGCTGTGACTGACCCTGAGGAGCCCAAGACACTCCTGGCATCTCTGCTGCTTTCAAATGATTATGACCATGCACTTGCTCCTGCAGGTAGAACTTTGGGGTGTTACAGATCAAGAAGTTCCAGAGCTGTTATTGAAAGCTGGGACTTTTGGTTAAGAGAGGCAAAAGGTCAGGGGCTCAGAATCCTACATGGGGTTAAAAGCACGTAAGGTAATTTAATTTATTGCTAGCATTAGGTTTACTTTTGTTTAATTTATTATTTTATCTAGGCAGAAGTGTGCCAGATATACATAGAAACCTCACTATTGATATAATGTTTTAATATGTAATGAAAGAAAAACTGCCATAACTTAGACCCCCAAATGCCTGTGACAGTGTAAATATTAATGAAAGACAGAAACAGAAAATGACAGTGTAACTTGAATATTTTCTTTAACTTCATCATAAGTAAATTTGGAAATCTTCCACTTTTGTGTTTGTTACAAGCAATTTAAATGGCTTTATACAAATCTGTACCATCTGATGATCTGGCCTGTGTTTTATGAGTTGCAATGCTTTTAGAAGGTGTGAGACAATTTTTGACATGTATGATCAGGTAATCTTTTTTCAAACAGTTCCAGTGTTTTCAATGGAATAAGGCCTGGAAATAAGTTCTGTCTCATGAATGTGGTCTTCACTTTATGAAGAATAAACTTCTGTAAATGTGATTACAACCCTTAGCATTTCTGTTTCTAGTTCTAAAACTAGTAAAAAGCCATTCAAATATCTGTGAGGGAGGACTTGAGAAGAAAACATCTCCAAAGAGCTTTGAGATCCTCAAAACAGAGTGCATTGAGATTATTAGTATTATTACAAGAGGACAAGGATAATTGGAACATTGCATTTTGCTGCAGGCAGTAAATTCACTATTGCTGCAAAATGATTAACAGTCTCACCATCTGTGTTACAGGTGTAATAATTGACAGTTTTATGCATATATGACATTGACATGATCTCTCTTGGGAGTCCTGTGTTTGCCATTTAATTTTGTTACTTTCTCCCAGAAATAGCAATATATTAATTTTTTTCTGAAATAATACATATTTAGTGATTAAGTTTACTATTTCTTTTGATGTTTACCTTCTTTCGTTATTCCTAATCATGACCCAAAACACTTCTAAATCACTAAAATATGCTACTAAATGGGGAAAAATGCACTCATTTTCAAAGACCTTTTTTCTTCAAAAGCAGCATGTTGTAGAGGTTGAGAATAAAAGGTCTGCTTAGCTTGCTGTCTCCTATTTTGATGGTAGCTCATAAATGGTGCTTAGAGGGAGAACAAGAACCAGGACAGGCGCAGAACAATACTCCTTTGAAATCTCCCAGTTTCAGGCATTAAACAGGGCAGACTTTCTGAGCCAAAGGCTGTTAGTTGTCTATTGTATTTAAAAGCCTCTAGTGGACCTGTCTTCCGTGATTTTTGTCCAGTTCTTCTTTGAACTAATTCAGATTTTTGGCCTCAACAGCTTAATGTGTCAATGAGTTGGACAGTTTATTATGTAATGTGGTTTTAATTTGGGTACATGGAAATTTCATTGGATGCCCTCCAGTTTCTGAATCGTGAGAAAATATACACTGAATTCTCATCTTCATTTTCTGTGGCTGCCATCAAAATTACTAGGAAGCAAGGATTCTTCTGGGGCTTGAATGAGAACTATACTGTAACTGGATAAGGAAAGCATCCAATTTAATTTGTTAACACAAAACATTTGTGAAAATCACTGATCCCAAGAAACATAGTGAAAGCATTTTCTATCCTGCAATGCAATTCTACAATCAGAATGAGGTCAAAACCATAATGCCTCAAAAGGTTGACTGCTGCACAAAGAATGATGGTGACTTTAACATGTTTCCTAAAAACATGTGTCTCTCACATGTCTTATGTAGATAGCCTACTTTAAATGCATGAAAAGATAAGAATGAAGGGATGCATCAGTAGACAATGAAAGAAACCTGTGAGAAATGAGCTTTTATTAGAGATAGTTCTAGTCCAATAGTCACAGAATATATTAAAATATATCCATAATGAAAGGAAGCTCATTCACTGTCACACTGTTTCCTATTTGTAAGAATTTGGATGACTCCTTGTTATTCATTAAATATGGGTTTTCCCTAACTCCATAGTAGAGATGGCAGCACAACTGAGGATGGCAGTTAATGGGCCTTGTACCCTTACATCTTTTAAACAATTTTGTTATAAAATTTTGAATTTCTTGGATGTTTCTTGTATTTTTTCTGTATTTCCTAAATTTGACTAAGCTGTGCTGTGCAAACTTCACATGCTCAGAAGCAGCTTTCTCTAGTTTAATAGCCCTTTTCCGCAATATTGAATTCCTTAATAGCTCCTAACATAGCATGAACTGCATTAAGTACAACTTAAAGAGAGAAATCAAAAGCGAACCAGCAAGGGTCTAAGCTACAGGTGCAAGGCTACACTTTCCCTGTGATGGCTTTTGGCAAGAGTTTGACCTGATTGGTTTGCAGGTACCAAATCAAAAGTTTGTCTCTCTTGTGCTGCTAGTGAGTCCCTTTCAAATTCCTGCTTTTCTCCTTCAATTGACAATGTTTCTGAAACAAAGGGAACAAAAGCCAGAAGGTGTAAACTCTTAGGAAGAGGAGTTTGGCAAAAAGACTGGCTGGACTGGGAAGAAAAGTCTCCTTCCTTCCTGTGGCTGCAGCAGAGCACAACATGTCATGGACTTTCTGTCAGGGGTAACTTGGGCTGCTCTAAAAAAGCAGGGATTGTGGTGGCAAGTGCCCACCTACCCTCTCCAGAAGGGAGCAGTCCAACAGTTCTCAAAGAGAAGAGCAGGGCTGGTGAAAATAAAGTCAGACATGATCCAGATTTATAGGCAAGTCCAAAGTGATGAAGTTCCAGGGTGGTCAGACTGTGGGTCAGGATCAGGTATCCCAGTCAATGGGCTAAATGGCCAGCCACAGGCATGACAACCATACATACAGCTGCAGTGTAGCCCAGGTGGAGTTCAGTGATAAGAGCCACAGCTAAAAGCAGCTCACAAAGGAAGGGGAGAGCCCTTGCTGAGGCCTCCCCACAGAGCCTTTTCTTCACAATGGCTTTTATCGGCAAGCTGGCCTTGCATAGCCAGCTACACTTCTAGAAGTGGGGGAGAGTACCCAAAGACTAGACATGCTGTCAGCAAGCATATGAGTAGGACATTGCTAAAACATGTTTTCATATTTTTCCCTCACAATTAGAACTATAAAGCTGGTCTCAGTTCAGAAGTATTTGTGAGCTGTTTGCTCAAAGACAGAGATTTATGCATTAAAGATAAAAGTCCATTGATGATTCAATGTCACTGTGTTGCCACATATATTAAATAGAGTTTGTGCTTTTAACTTCAATGAAAAATCACCATCTTAACTTGAATTTGTTCGTATCATTTCACATTAAATCATGTGATGACAAACCTTTTTTCTGTTAGGCTCTACCTCATTTAGTATGCTGTATGAAAGGCACTGTAGAAAGATAGTTGCTGCCAAATCAAGATGTTTTACACTTTAAGTTTTGTACACCATTATGAAATACATAAAGGAAGAAGATTTTAATTGGTATTTATAATTATAATCTATAATTTATCATCTTTGTATATGGACTGAGCTTCATTTATTGCTGCAGATACTGAGTGTTGCTTACATCAGTTGTGGAGGACACCCAGAGAATGAGGGAAGGGCTCACAGGTATTGCTAGATTAAAGCAATTGCCCCTGTGTAAGAGAATTCTGTTTGTCATGACAACTTTAACTTACTCCTGTCAACTATAAGCCAGAGTTTCAAAGAAAGTACTAAACATACACAGCTGTTACCAGATACATCAGAAACTAAGAACTGGGCACAGGAATAACTATAAAAATTACAAGTATTCTGAAAAGAATGATACTACTCATCTCTGGGTAGCACTCCTATAAATGTTTTGCTTGTCAATCTCTAAATTCGGTTAAGCCCTGCTGCCTTTCAGATATCAGCCCTTCTTTCTTTTTCTGGCAGTAGAAATGTGAAGACAAATTTGACTTTTCTCAAGCATTCAGATACTGTAGTGAACAATACCATAAAAAAATCCACAATAATTTTCTATTTAGAGTATGCTTATCTATTTTCTGCATATATTATAACAATGAAGATTGAGTACTCCTTTTGTAGCCCCCTGTGTAACCTGATCATTTGTTGTCAGTGTAGATCATGCCACAAATCTGGCATCTGTCTTCTGACAAAACCTTGTAGCACATTTTGTTGTTCTTTAGTGGACATAAAAGCATTAGTCTTTCTCCATTCTCCTAGCCCAACCTTTTGTGTAACATATTTGCAATTCAGAACATGATTTCCTCTGTCCCCAGCTAATGAGCAGAAGCACAGCACTAACTGCAGTCTTCAAAAGAAGGCTTCCAAATAGGTGTACAGCCATTACTGCCTGAATTCACGTGAACAGCTTGTATATGTCTTATATTTTTAGGATCAATATGTTTTGAACTCAAGCTTTGACAACAGAAGTTTGGTTTGACTTATTCTGACCTTGTCTGTGTCAGACTGAAGTGTCTTTGAAGTGTCCTGTTTTATCAAACCTGTTCAAGCTTTGCCTTAATTTTTAGATTTCATGACGACAACAAATAGTGAGAGGAAATCAAGTCTATGCTGAGCACAGAGAATTTCACAGTGTCCTTATCTTCTTTAAGTCTTGCCTATAGGATGAAAACTGTTTTGTTTTGGTTTTACTGTTTGACATTATACACTAGTTTAAATTAGATCTAATAGCTTCCTATATTTTCCATAAACTGTCTCTACCTATAGCTGGACGTATATGATGTTCATATAGGATTCTGTTGCTGTGTAGGATGGATCCTTTTAAGATGAGTTTGGCCCCTCTTGATGCAATTTTTTGTTTCTTAGTTATCCCATGATTAAACACTGAGCCGTAACTTGAAAAATATTCCATTCCTGAGGAGCACAGTAACTTTTACTGCCTGTGGCCTGTCCAAAAGCAGGTTTTGGAAGTCAAGTTCAAGTTGAATTGTACTGTCAAAAGTAGATTTATTGAATAAATCACATCATGTTTCTTGTCTGTACTAGGTGAGATTACAGGTGTGGTAACTTAGGGGTCAAAATTGAAAAGTCACTCCTCATACAGAAAGCTTGATTATAAAACCATATCTTAAATTGTCATGGAAGTTAGGAAACCTATACAAAATTGCTTTAATGAAACATCAAGAGAAAATACAAGAGAGGCTTGCACATTTATTTGATAGACATTCAGCATCGAAAATGACATTTCAAAAGAGCAAGTGAATACAAAATCATAACCGAAACCTTTCAATGCCTCTAAAGTACTGTATCACTGTCTACCTAAAGAAATTCTATCTGTGGCCTCTGAAACTAAGCTTGTTAGTTTTGAAAAACATGTCTTACACTTTTCTTAATTGATGGACCACTTTTTTATCAGAGTTAGAAAACCATTACCTTAATTTCATTCCTTTCTGGGTGCAACTGTCTATAGTCCTTTATAGACATTACTGAGGTTTAGCAGTGTTCGGCTTCATATTCGTGCTCAAATGTTGATAATTTCAAAGTTCATCTTCTGCTTTTTTATTTATTTTTCTGTGACTTGTCCCAGGAGGTCAAATCCATTTATAAATGTTATTGAGAAACTGAAGTCCTTTGAAGATCACTGTCAAGCACAGTGAATAAAAGAAATTTGTAGGTCAAAGTATACACGTGGGCAGAAAAGAAATGGCCATGTGTTACACAGGTTGTGTAGGCAGTGTAGGCAATGTAGGCAGTGTTTGGGCAACATTCTAATTTATTGACAATAATCAGTGTTTCATTCTTGACAGAGAGATTTTGCTCACAATTTTTCAGTCTGTACTTTGTGAGAGAAAGTAAGCGCTGTTGAATACTGACTGTCACTATGGCTTTAGATCTTATAATGACTTCCCCTTCTGATTCCCAGGTAATGTCTTGTCATTTTTTGTGTGACTTTGAGGACTATTTCAACCTGTTGACTCCTAAGAGGGTGCTGAAAACAGGTTTGGGTGGCTTTCTATGCAGTATGGGCCTTCATTTCTGTTCAGACTTTGGCATAATTCTTGACTTGCCCATTTCTTCCTTGAATATTGATATTTAGAGTCTTGGCTTTCATCTGACAAGTATTTTTTTAACTTCACTCTTACTGTTTATGATTCTGATTTGAAAGATGAAAAATTTCTTTTCTCTTATTTTTTATTTTTTTTTTTTTAAATTGCAAATTAATCACGACCAAGTAACTGAATTATGCCTGTTAAGGACATTAGTGACATGAATAAGTTGACAATAGAACTGAATAAATATAACATAAAAATCAAAGCATTAACTATTTAGCTGCTTAGTTTTTTAGCAAAACCAGGCTAGTTAGCTTGCTTTCCCTTCTTCTTCTGTGCTAATCAGATGAAGCCAGCTGTTAAATTGCAAAACTTCCTAACAAAAATTAGAATTCTTCACAAGAAAGTTTTGCTGCATAGTTAAAAGTAAAAACTTTAGTTACATAATCATGAAGTAAGTCTATTTTGAATTCTTCAAATGTGTTTTTCAAAGCTGATGCTTTTGCTATAGTAGGAAGACACAAAATCCTGGGCCCAGCTCCTCTGATGTTTAATACCTGTAACTCAGGTTTGGTATTATGCCTATCCATGTGATTTAACATGTTTCTTAACATTGTATAAAATACATAAGGTAGTTAAATCTTTCTTTATCTGTTCTGTTAAGATGTAGTTTAGATTTCAAACGGACTATGAAGAGAAGAGTAGGATTTCAGGACTGCTTAAAGGACCTTGAACACATTGCTGAAGGTCAGTGGGTCGAGTCTGTTCATCTCCTAAAATGGAGTAATCCATTATCTGGAAAAATACCCTGAGCTTCTAAATGAAATGGAAATATGGTCATACATAGTTTTTGTTTGTTTGTTTGTTTCCCAGCCTTTTGTTTTGTCACAATTTTCCTCTTTCTGTGCTAATTTAGCTCTCTACTGTTTCTTCTCCTCACACCTCCTACATGTTATGTTTCAAAGGCTGGGTATCAGGGAAATCTCACAGTCTTTTCCTTACTAACAGAGCTAGCAGAGATAGGAACTTGACAGGAACGCAGATCTAACAGAGCAGAACAACCAGGCTAATAGGGAAAAGCAGCAGGGAGCAAATAAGGAGAGATTCCCTGCTGGCGTAATGCAGTAATGTGTGCTGGTCTGATTCAGATTATGCTCCTGGAACTGAGCATTATGGTGCATTATACAGAAACAGTGTTGCTGTATGTGATGGTGCTCGTCACAGTAAGGTCAAGGCATTTACATTCTTCGGTGCCATGCCTGTGGAGTACCTTGCATCCATTATCCTTTCCATAGAACAGTGATCTAAGATACAAATGTCTACAGTTTTGTGGACTTTTCTTCCTCGTGTGGCCATAAAAGCCCCAGCCATGAATCATATGAAGACTGGTTTTTACTGATGGTTTAATCTGCACCATGCAACTGAATAATGATTAAGATATGTCTTAAGTGCCCATTGCTCATCCAGAGACTGAAAAACCTAAAGATTTGAAAGTGTGAGCATAGCTAGCTTTCACTGAAGGCCATTTGAGATAAAGTCCCTTTAATTACATTTGATCCCATAACTCTAAACTGCCCCAATTCTTTCCTGAATCGCTTAAATGTCTCTCTGCTATGTCCAATGTCTTCTAAAGGTGGACCTGGTTAACAGTTATTCTTTTATACCACAGATAATTTCAAACTAAAGTGAAATAAAGACCAATGATTTGCTAGTTTCTAGAGATACAATTCCACTTACTTCTGTGTAACTATATCAATATACACCTGCGAGGGATGTCTCATCAGTGGCAGAAATCATAAGGAATGCCCTCTGAATTTTTTGTGTAGAGAGTAGTTTACTAAAATAAATGTTAAACAAGAGGTCTGGGGCCTTGCTGGAGAACTTATGTTTTATTCAAAGCTGAATACCAGATCTTTGTAATGTAATGATGAAACTGATGATAATACCAACTGAGTGGAGAAGCTTGCAGGTGGGAAGAACAACACTGTACGACATCCTTTCAGGCCCAAACGATTTCTCTGGATAGACAGTTTCATGCAATGACTTTTAAAAGCATATGCTTATGAAGTGGGAAGTGATGCAAGGTCTGAGCTTAATTGGAATGTATACATTAACTGTAAAAAGTTTCAGAGTAAGTTTAAGAGTAAGAAAATGTTTCTGATGATTTGATTGTAATAAAGACATTTTAATGTAATTTAGTTCTAACAAGTGGAGGAAAAGGTAAAAATACTCTGCTAAGCAGATAATATCTAAATTATTTTTGGCCCGGTGGGCCCATGACACTTCAGGCCATCAGGGCAGAGATGCAATACATCGTGTGGGGTGATACAGCGGAAGAAGTCTTTGATAAAGGGAGGGAAATAATCCAAACCCTGCTGAAAGCTGGTTTTGCCATAAAACGGAGTAAGGTCAAGGGACCTGCACAGGAGATTCAATTTTTGGGAATAAAATAGCAAGATGGACGTCGCCAGATCCCTACAGATGTGATCAACAAAATAACAGCAATGTCTCCACCAACTAATAAGAAAGAAACACAAGCTTTCTTGGGTGCTGTGGGGTTCTGGAGAATGCACATCCCAAATTACAGTTCGATTGTAAGCCCTCTCTATCATGTGACCCGGAAGAAGAACGATTTTAAATGGGGCCCTGAGCAACAACAAGCCTTTGAGCAAATTAAACGTGAGATAGTTCATGCAGTAGCCCTTGGACCAGTCCGGAATGGGCCAGATGTAAAAAATGTACTGTACACCGCAGCTGGGGAGAATGGTCCTACCTGGAGCCTCTGGCAGAAAGCTCCAGGGGAGACTCGAGTTCGACCCCTCGGCTTTTGGAGTCGGGGATACAAAGGATCTGAGGCCAGCTATACCCCAACTGAGAAAGAGATACTGGTAACTGGCCAAGAAAAGCCTCATTTTTGAGATAGCTTTAAAAAGATGTCTGCAACTATTATTTTGTTTTAAGGTATTTTTAGTTACAGGAAGATTTATTTTATTTTTTAAAAAGGGGGCTTCTCATGATCTCCTGCAATGAAACAGTGGAAGTATGGAGGGAGACTTTGTTCAACCACTACAGGGCATAACCTAAAAAAATCACAAATACCTAAAGGTCTTTTCTGAGCTAAACTGTGAGCTTTCACCATATGCTAGAAACAAACTCCAGAAATGCATTCTGGCTCTTCTGACTCTATGCTATGTTGTTACTTCTTCAGTATTCAAGTGACTAAGTGCACGCCACAAACAAAATATACGAAAACATAGCAAAATAAAATAATTTTTCACTTCAAGTAGTCACTTCATTCTCCTGCAGAGTGTCTCATGGTCACTTCATAAGATTAGAAAGCTCACTGTATTCTTTGTAAACATATAAATAAAACCATGGGAGTGTGTGTGTGTGAGTGTTCTTAACTTTGTTTTCACATAATTTTATTTATCTCTTGAAAATAAAACTAAGCGCTATCTGTTTTTTCAAGATAAAAGAAGATTCTCCTGTGTCATCAGTAATAAGTTGTTGTAAGTAAGGGTTGAGGTACAGCAATGAGAACATCACATTTTTTTAAGTGAGCTGATATTTTTAATGATATTCTGTATGTCATCTCAAGGCCAGGTTGGACAGAGCCTTGGGTGGCATGGTTTAGTGAGAGGTGTCCTTGCCCATGGCAGGGGGGTTGGAACTAGATGATCTTAAGGTCCTTTCCAACCCTGACTATTCTATGATTTTATGATTCTGTGATTATTTGGTGAGAAGCTCATGGGAATAGAGATCAACCAGTCCAAGGTTTAGAGAGGAATTATGGCTCTGAGACAAAAATATTAAGGATTTTAGGCTGCATGGCTTAGTGGCCAGATTTGAAGAATACTTAGAAGCAGAAAGATGCAAGTAAGCTTTTCAATACCCCATTGAAATAAACAGAAGTTGACTCCAAGGAAAATTTGAAAACTCCCTTATGTGTCATTTCCTTGGCTTGAATGACCTGGATGGTTGAGCTTGTTTTCAGTTACTCAGGCAGTTAACAGTCCTACCATTTTTGGCCTACTTTTCCCTGGATTCATATCAAAATATATTGAGGTATAGTTGAGCCACTTTGAAAGATAACATTCTTTCACGTAAAACTAATGGGCTATCTTCAGTAGAGGAGAAGCTGGATTATCTTCAGATATGTGGGCCTTAGTACAAAAGCAGGAATGTGTTTATGGAGTTAGTCACAAGCATTGGCTTAAGTCAGTTGTTTCCTCACAAAGAAACATAGAAAGCAGGAAATACGATTTCATCAGCTGTAAATGGTTTAGACTCTCAGGTAAGCCATGCTTATAGGTCTAATGAGTTTTTGGATGGAGACCCCAAAAAGTGAAGGTAATAAAAATCTGTGAACTATGTAGATTAATGAAACTGCCAGCATGACGCCTTATCAATCATTAGTCTTGAGGCATTATTTCGCTTTATACAACAGGTTAGTTCACCGTCATTGTGAGCTGTCTGTGAAAGGAAGACTGAATTATTAAGGTGATTAGTATAAAACAAATCAAATTGTAGACAGTAGGAAATGGTTAATTTAGTCAAATAATTAAAAGCAAAATGTTGGCACTGCTTCAGTTCCCTTGTGGAATTTTGTTTCTATTTACAGAGTACCTAGTCTGACTTCGGTAGGTATTGTCTCTAAGTAGAAACCAGACAATATTGTGTAAACAGTGAGTTGCCAAATAGTTGATAGCAGATAACTGACTGTACCAGACTTGCCTGACACATTTGTTAGACCATACCTTTGAAAAAGAATTTCTAATCTAGCACTTTGGATGTGGCTTGTTTAGACTAAAAGGGTGATTGCACAGCTACACAATGACTTGGCTAGTCATTTTAAGGACAGCTGGGAAGGATTTGAGCTTTTTTACATACTTTTTAATCTGAAATAGTTGGATTAGTGAACATCAAAAGCCTTTCACTTGGAAGTGCTATACCAGTCCTGCCTATTCTTTTCCAAAGAAGAGAAATATATTGGTAGCCTGTAAGATAGATGTTTGGTGCTGGTGTATGGGAGGAATGAAGCCCTCTAATCTCTAGAAAGCAAAGAAATGACTAAGAAATTCAGAAATTGTCCTTTTTTTTTATGTTACCTTGAATGAAACTGGTTGGTTTGATCCTGGGAGAGGGAACAATACTGTTTATTAGATTTTGATAAAGGTGTGTAATGTTGCTTAGCACCATAGTGGAGTTTAGCAGAGTACAATCAATGCAAGTATGAGGTCAGCCATTGTGTCCCTGCAAATACCCTAGGATATCTGCAAGGCCTTGCAAATATCCTGTGGGATGGAAGGTGACAGGGAGAGGAATTAAGGCTCATTCCTCAACAGTGACTGGAAGAGTTTTCTATATTTTCTTTGCTGAAGTTTTTCAGGATATCGAAAAGCAAACAGAAAGCTTTTATTTCAGGTGAAGTTCTGGGTAAATATTTAAACAGTGATTCTTATTTTCTTCACAGTAGGTCACCAATTCATTGTTTAAAGGGCACAAAAACATTAAATATTCGGTGCAGGAGACAGTACATGGGAGGGAGTAAAGCACATGTATAATAAGAGCCTGTGGGAAAGAGAGATGAAATTTCTGGATGTTTTAAATCACCCCTTTTCAATATATATACAGGCAAAGGATCAGGTTTTAGTTCATGTACAATTGTCAGAGATCTAGTAAAACTACAAAGGTAGGAAATATGTATTATAAATGATCAGTCTGGGAACAGATCTGAGGCTGTAAGGGAAGATGATACTTAAAGGCACCAGAACTTCCTTTCCTGTGGCACCATTTCAGATTCAGTATTTTTCCTGTCACAAAGGGGTGGTACATTTTATAGCTATCTCTGACTGCAGTGCATAAACAGAGAAGGAGGCCAACCAGAGAATTTGGCACGTAAATAAACTGATAAGTAGATTGGTAGCATAAGGCACTTTGCAATCTGAATGCAAAGTAACTTTAATATTGATTTCCAGCTTTTATGAAAAGTGAACACTTTTACATAACACAGGTACTTTCCCTGAAAAAATATGATTAGCAAAAATGTGCTTTTCTATAGTAATAATTTCCATAATATTTTTTGCCCACTGATTTAATCACCAAATGGTGAATAAAAACTATACTTGAAAAGTCAAAATAAACATTTTTCAAACTTAGCATTAAGGTTTTATAAATTATGTGTAATAGGTCAATAATAGACCTGGCAGAATTTTAATGAAGTGCCATTAGAAAGCCCTAGAAACCCATGCATAATTTATAACAATGCGTTGCTTATATCAACTATACAAAATACTATCAATATCTGTGACATGCTTAGGACTGCTATTAAGAATCTCTTAGCTATTGATAAACTGTTTGTAAGTGGAATAAATAATACATGCCTAAACCTTTTCTTTATTCCCAATGACATCACCATCATGATTAGCCAATTACTCAGTATTGTTAGTGTTGCTCTTTTTATGTAAATAGATTTTAGAGCCTTCCAGTCCCATGTAATTTGGTTTGAACTGGAAGTTCGGTTAGAAATATGTTGCACATTTGCAATTATATTAAGATGTTCCTAGGCCTCAGATGAAGTGTTTCTGTGAAATCAATTTATGTCATCTCTTCTACATTGTGGACTTGAGATCCAGCTGTAAATACTGTTTTAATCACTGCAGAGTGGTTGATAAAATTATTCCCAGTAGTGATTCAAATTTTATGCATCTCTGCAACAAGGTATTTATCATAGAATCATAGAATTGTTAGGGTTGTCATTCTCTGAAAATCTTTAGCTAGAGCAGTCAAATAATTCAACATGAAGAATTTTTCTGCTTTTGGCTTTTTCCTCACAGTCTTTGTGTAGTATGACTTTCTTCCTGACTTTCCCTTCCTTCACTCTGCTGTCTTTATTGTGACCACCACCACCTCCCCCAGGTTCCTCTGCTGACTTTCTCTTCTAGTTTTACTCCCTGCTTCATAATTCCAGTCCCTAGAAGCTAAAGAAAACAAGCTATGATCACCTCCCCCCATAACATGCTCCTCCCCAGCTCCAAACGCCCCCCTCCAAAAAAAAAATCCACCCAAAATCCAATGCGAACCAAAACCCAGAAGACCCTGCCTTGAAGCAGTTTGCAGTGGTGAGATTCAAGGTGAATATGTGAATGAGGACTCAGCTGATGCTGAAGTCCCTGTTGGGCAGCAGAAATTTCATTTAATCCCTGTCAAACTGGATTATTTTCAATTTCCTGGTGTATTGGTAAAGGAGTCAATAGATCATGAGGAACATTCCAGGAAAGGTAATATCTCTAAAGATCAATGTTAAATCCTTGTCCCTGAGTGGTGGGTTTTCTTGGGTAGTTAGAGCAAAACATGGAGAAAATATTACTGAAACCAGTCTGGTCACACTTGCTTAACCTTAGATTTTACTAAAGCCTAAATTAAGTTTTTTTCTTAAGTTAAATGCAAAGAATTAAACCAGTCCTTTAGAAAAACACCAGGTTCTGACTTACACCCACAGGTAAAATCAGAAGTGTTCCTTTCAAGCATTACTGCTTGGAACTGACACTCTTCCCCTGTGCTGAGCATTACTGTTCCTAACACACACTCAGCAGAAAACAATCTATATTTACATTTTCCATGGTCCAGTATGCAGTTATCATTTTGGAGCAACTCACCTTCACAGGTGGTTTAAACAAAGATTAAGGAGTGACCAAATCATGGATGCAATCACTTTCTGCTGTTGTTTTTTGCCTTGGGCAATGGCATAGACAGCTGGGAACAGCAATACTTAACTGTCACCATTAAATGCAAGCATTACCTGTCTTTGATCCAGTCTATGAGATGCCTCACAGCTCCAGTTCTGTCTTAGAAGCTCCTCCTTTCTTAGATAAATCAAAGGCCATGCATTCCCATTTTTAATTCCAACACCTGACCTTCAAAATCCGGGTTGTACATCCTATTTTGATAAATGATAAGAAGATAGACTTCATGGAGAGTTTTTACTAACTTGAGTTTCCTGTGGGAAGTGATACTCAGACTTCAGCATTTGGGAGTATGAATTTTTGTTTCAACTTAAGGCCCAGATTCCTTCAAAAGGATGTAGTATCCAGCCCATAAACTCCTGTGCATAGCCAGGGTTACAAGGATGCACAGTAGGCTTGTGGTGTACAGATTTACCTTTTTTGTAGTTTCATTTGTTCGTGCCTGAAAAGCCACAAAAAACCCCTTGTGAGCTAGCTGTTACATTGAAAAGCAACCAACTTCTATTTCCAGACCTGCTTTTAAAATTGCATGTGTTACAACCTTAGCTTTTTTCTCTGGAAATTGAGCAAAATGCATGTGACAAGGGGGCATGTGACATAAATGCATGTAACACATTAGCTTATAATGAAAGTTTTGGAAGCCAGAGATGTTAGCAGGAGTCGCAAGACGTGCTGTTGCCAGGACTCATGTTTTCTGGTCTTGGCTTTTTGATCCTAGTCCTGGGGATACCCTCCCACATTCACCAGAGGGGAACTCTGGCTGCCTTATTTCCTAGTAAAATATTTGCTGTTTCCTTGTCTTCTTTTCATCCGGTGATGTCTGTCTCTCACTCTCCTTTTGCTTTTAAGGCTGATGTAAAAACCATCAAAGCAGGAACTAAAATAACATTTTTGTTAAATTTGTAAGAGTTAGCTAAGGTGACAGAGGCAGTATTCCTGCTTTAGGCATCATTTGTAGTTTGCTTACTACAAATGTGTGTATATGAAATGTGTACCAAGAAATGAGTAGGAAACTTATGTGTTAAAATAAAATTGTGGCTTTGAATCATTGAAAAAAAAAGAAGGCTTTGGTTATTGTTTTATTTGTCTATTAAAAATTTCTTCTGAATTATAAACTTTATAACAGTCACAGAAATATAGTGAGTAGAGGAGTATAGATTTTTTTTTACCTAAAATGCACTTTGTTGTCACATTTTATTTACAAATATTTGCATTTTCTATTCCAAAGTTATTGCTTTTTTCCACATTACCAGAAAGTAATGTGCTGCGTACCTTGAGGACCTCTGCTAAATTCAGTGTGAGTTCTGCAACCGACATAGTGAAAAAGTCTTTGTAAACTGTACAATATGAGCAAACCTTTATTAAAAAAAAAAAAAGCAAAAATAATTTTTTTTTTTAGCAAAAAACTGTTTCTGAAAGAGTTTTAAAATATAAAATCCACGAAGACTTGACCCTTGACGTTCACTAAGTATCTGTAAAATGCTTTTTTTCTGTCCTTATCAGTGCGATTATCCTTAGGTTTACCACTTTATGCTGGATATGGGTATGTAGAGACACAGCACTGCAGAAATGATAGGAAAAAAGAAATCCCACAAAATATAAATATTTAATTTGTCTGGCAAAATATTAAAGTTAATGTTAGAAGACTTAATGCTAGTAGTATGTCCAAATAGCTAAAGGCTTACATTAGAAGAAGTGTTAATTGTCATATTTTACTTAACCTGGTGTTACTTCTTAGGGTAGATAAGGACAACTGAGTTTGAAAAAAGTTTACGTTTTAATTGTCCTTTCTCTCATGATGCATTCCTCAATATCCCCAAATTCCATCAGCATGTCTTGATTAGATATTTATTATTAATAATCTTCTCTTGGTTTCAGGAAGATGGCAAAAAAGAAGTAACAGTAAGTCCAAATTTTCCTTGAAAACTGTGATAATTACATTGCAGCAATTTTAAAATAAGGTAGGTCATAAATTACAGAAAATTATAGATATAGCACGTTAGACAGTAGCAAATCAGGGACAAGATAAGAATTTCTGCTACCCCCAACTGTATGCAGTTTTATCAGAGAATTGATGTGAAGTATTGCTCCCCTGGTTTTCTTTCTAGGCAGGCTTGTGCTGGGCTGACTGTACTCCATTCTCTGTTCATAAGACACAAAATACCTTACAGTTTCCGACACTTGCTTGGGTAGCTACTGTGATTTCTCTAGTGGAGCTGGTTGATAATCAAAATAAGCCACGAATGATTGACAAAGTTCGTGATGCTACTGGGGCAGGGGGCACACTCTTTGCAATACTTAGCTCAAGGTGAGACAGAAAAGAGAAAAAGTAGGCACACTGTGTCTTGTTCTAATACACGGCTGGCCTGATCAGGAGTGTCACTCAGCCTTTTAGGTGTTTAGGTACATTCATTAGGTAGCAGACTTGCTTGAAGACCTATTAAACTATTTTGTGGTGCACTGCTTTGTGACTTCAGGATTAATATCTGAACTGACATTTCTTTGGTCTTAAGTCAGATTGTCCAATAGCAGTTCCTCCTTTCAGGCCTCTGCACCAAGGAAATCTCTAGGCAGTACTGGAGGAAGCCCTGAATTATTTTGTAAATATGCATGGAGATAGTTAGATTTTTTTTTTGTGTGTGTAAACCTTACACATTTCTAATTCAGAGAAATCTGAATAACAAATAATAACAGATCACAGTTTAACCTTCCTATTGGCTTCAGCCTCAGGAGGCAAGTAGACATGCTTTTGTGAAGGTAATAAAAACATAGTGGTTTTCATCCTGAAAGCTGACAAAGCATTACTTTCACTTCTAGGCTTAGCATGATCATAAGCATTTGTGGTTTACTGACATAAAATAGGTCAGGGATTAAAGCATAATTGATCACATGCCTTTTCAATAGTGAATCCCCAAGCCCTGTGGCTGAATTAATTCCATTATCTATACACACCTCTTTTTCCAGTTTCAGCCTTATTAAATATCAACAGACAATACTCAGAATTCCTCAGATCTGTGAGTTGTTTATGCCCATCTACCCTGTCTTCATCTTCTCTGTCTACTGAGATTTATTTTCTCTATCTGTTTTGTGACAGAAATATAATTGGCTTTAACTTTTTATTCCTCAGCACTGAAAACAGCTTTCATACTACTGGGCTTCCCTAACAGCAGTTCTACCAGCACAACAATACCTTTATTAAAACAAAATGCAGTAGGCATGTAATCGTTTAAAGGTGAGAGTGTTTCCCTTTGGCATTGTGGGCAAAAAGAGAACAGTTGCACAGAAGCATATATATGCTCCTTTACTATATTAGGCATCACAATATTCTGCTTCTCAGCATGTTCACTGCACTGCCTGAAGATTTCAGTGCACTGGACGTACCTAAAATCTCCCTCTGTACCTTAAGCACCAGCAGCAGCCCAGCTGAACTGAACCCGGAGCTCAGGGAGGAGTGAGAAAGGGTTGTGCCCCACTGAGTGACAAGGCAAGCTGTCAGCTTTCACTTGCTACAAGGAGTGCAGCCACCCCATGCTGTCTGGCTGTCATAAGGCAAGGAAAAGCAAGGGTCAACTCATTCCTCTACTTGATCACTAAATAGATGCTCTTTTCTTCTTGATGACTTTGTCCAAAAGCAGTAACCAGGGAGTTGGCAGAGACCCTGGTTACTCAGCCTTGTCCCTGGGGGGGGATGACAGAGGCTCCCTATTTCCACTGCTCCCCATATGCAGAACAAAAGTATCCAGCTGTTTACAAACCACTCTGTGTGTAATGTTGAAGTATACGTGTCTGTGCCTGCATGTGCCCTTCTGCTTATGCTTTGCAGTTATCCTCGCCTTGGGGCTCTTTTGTGTGCACTCAGGAATGCACTCATACTTGGGCTGCCTGAGTCTGTTGCTGAGTGTGGCATGTACAAAAGGCCCATTTCAGTGAATGTCTTCTGGGCCCTCCTGGTTTTTGCAGAGTTAGATGAGTGTCATGGAATTATCCCTAGTGTTCTGCCCCTTCTGCTCAGCAGAGATAATCAAAAAACGTCCACAAACCAGAGCTTTTCTTCATTAATATGTTAAAAGTTTTTGGAATGTTTCAACTGGCTCCACTACTGAGTTTTCATCTGTTGTAATTTCTCCTCCTGGGCAAGAGAAAACCAAAAGGCCAGGCTTTAGACTGGGAGCCAATGGATTAATTTTTAAGTTTTCCAAGTATTGGGTGTTGCAAGACAAAGAGATTTTGTAATACTGCTGGGCATAGTATAGCCTTTATGAACAACCTCACTTGTTAGAATTATTACTTCCAGAACTCATCTAGAGAATTAAAAGTTCTAGTTTTCTCTGTCTAAACAGAAACCTCACTGCTAGAGAAATGATCTTGTGAAACAGCTCCAAGCTCTCAGTTCCTATTTTTACCACCAAATTTGCCTGCAGCTGCCAGTTCGAATTACTTTCATCTTTTCTGTGCTTAGAACAGCCAAAGGAGTAGAGGAAAAAAAGGGGATCTTTAGAGATCTTGATTCTTTAAGAAGCGGTAAGTATTTGTGTATCTGAAAGCTTGATAGGCATGGAGCCAGAATGGACAGAACAATTGATTCCTACATTTGTCTGTGTTGGTTTCTGCCTCTTCTTCATGTAACCAATTTGCATATAACCATTGCAGTATAAATCTGTAGACTATCTAGGACAAAACTGCGAGTTAGTTTCCAGCACTGATTTTATTTGACTCTTATGCATCATTGATTTTTTCAGGGTTGAAGAGCTCATGAGCTGGAAGAAACTTTCCACATCCATATTTAAGAATTGAAACTTATGCTTAGGTTTGTAAACCTAACAATTTTGCTTTTAATGTTCTGTGTGATGAAGAAAATATATAGCACAAAACAGCATGGGGTAAGCTTGTGTAGTTTTGATTTGTAGAGTTTGATATGTATTGACCTCACTCTGTCTACAAAGCAAAGAAGTGTGGGGTTGTCTCCTCATGGCTTACATTAGCGTGATCAGTCTACTGCAATTTTTTCTGTTTCCTGAGATACTGTCAGTCTAGTGTTCTCAGCTTTTATTCCTCTGTGATCTAAAAGACTGTGTTAAAATAATCAAGAGCCAATTAAAGATCTGATGATTGCATTTAAAAGTAGATGCATTTTCCCCCCTTTCTTATATATTACTGTTGTTGTTTAAAAGAAGAAAAGTAATAGAATTTCAGGATTCTTACAACAAGTCTCTCAAGCTTGGTCATGTTATGTATTAAATTTGGTTTCTGCATTTTCTCAGCTGTGCCACAGAAAGAGAACTTTTATACGGTTCTCTCCCATGATGCATTCACAGTAAGGATGTTCAATAGCTATTGCTATTTTTTCTCCAAATTCCAGTCACGTGACTGTGCTAGAAATAACTGCGTGTGACTTCTGTCTTTGTAGATTTGCTATATTTGAGGTAAGAGGAAGAAGATGAGCAGGGGCTTGGAGTCCAACTTGATTGCTCAGTAGTGGGTCTGTCTTATTTAAGCAGTGAAATCTCATATAAAGAAGTAGATAGTTTAGATGAGAGGTGGAATTAGGAGGATATTTATGTTATGCATTTACCTTCTTTTCCTGAACAGAACAGTAACGTTTATGGCAAGAAACCAGACTACATCACCATGGCAACAGGTTGACCTATGCCAAAAATATAAACAATACTAAGTATTTTGGGGGGATGGGGATTCTGACAGTTTTATTAAATAAGGCATTGCAGAAAAAAATAACCTCTTAACTGATCTTTTCAAATTTACCAAATGGAGGTCCATGTGGATGTGTGCTTATGAACTTTAATGAAAAGGGTGCAGGACACAGAAGTCAGTGTCCAAGAGGATAGAATATCTCCTGATGAGAAACATTTACAAAGTAATACCTTACTGCTTTCAAATAGGGATCATTTTGTTTTCATAAGTTCCTGCTGAACTGACCATCAACCTGAGGTTTTGCATTTCCTCCTAGCTGAGTTCTTGCCATTAATTTGATGAAAGTCAAAACCAGGCAGAAGAATGCATTAAGGCTGATAAGTTAATCTGCTGCACAAAATGTTTTTGGTCTGCTCCTATTGAAGTCAAGGGAAGACTATTGATCCAAGTTGAGCAGAATCTATCTCCTTTCTCAGAAGAGTTACTGCTTCTAGTAATTAGTTTTTCATGGGATCCTGGCCTCTAATGGATAAAATACAGTATCCAAATATCATTTATACTATAGTGTATGCAGTGCTGAGGAACCTATTGCGTAAAACGTGCACACTAAAGCTCTTACACATGGCCAATGTAATATAAAGGAGTCTCATCTGTGCATATTTATTTTACTTGTAACTTTTGTATTTTCATAGTGATACCCTTTCCGGGTGGATAACACCAATTTTCAAATTAAATTCTAGTGAAAAGTTTCCTATATAGTACTTGTTAGTGCTGTCCAGTGTTTTATACACAGTACCAATGAATTCTGAATATTGTGACAGCTGAGGAAATGTATATATGTACATACATAACATGAAATACACTTGGTATTATTATTTCTCTATTATCAATACATACAAGAGATTATTTGTCTTTTCTCTTGCCTTAACTTCTAACTTCCTATGCAATTCTCAGAAAAAGTAACACAGCACTGGCAGGAAAATGGTTTTAACACTTGATGATTATTTATTTGCATGGAAACTCAGCTGAATGAATTGATTTCTTTTTCTACTGAAACTTTTTTTCAGGTCTGAGTTTTCCAGAGGGAGATAATTGAATGACAATTCAATGACCCTCTTCTTTTGGGGAAAATATTGGGTTACATGTGAGTGACCTGAACCTGGAGCTGGGAACCTGAGGCTGCAAAGACTTCTCTCAAATCTGAGTATTCAGGAATACTAGAAATTTGCGCAGAAGACACAGAAAAAGACTTTTGGGGCTGGTGATTTGCTATCTGAAACCTAGGCAGGTGAAACAATATTTTTTGCATTATTGCCCTGGGACTTGACTTTAATTGCATGGGTGCTTGCATCCTGCTTCTTAGCAGCTTCAGCTTATACCACTTTTTTGCAAGTCTCCGGGAGTTTTAGCTTGGACTGGGGCCAGTTTTGTAATAATATTAGTTTTTCTGGACCTCAACTCTGTCTGGGGAAAACACCTTCTAATTCTCATCTGCCTCACTTCCTCTTTCTTTCAATGATCAGTCAGGCCTACATCCTTACGGTTATTTAAACACACACCTCACTGAAACAAACCCCAAATATTATTATTCTTTCCTCTTAAGGTTCTTGTTTGTTGTTTTTGTTTCTTTTTTGGAGGGGGGTTGTGATTGATAGTCTTGGTCTCCTTGTACAATGTCCATTTAAATGTCTGCTGAACTGAAGATCATGATGTCTGTCCCTTTCTGCAAGGCTCTATGAATATTCTATCTGCTTCACTTTGACAGAGCAAAGGAGCTCTTTGTAGCGGATAAATACACAGACCTTGACTCTGTGTGATTTATCTCACTTCAGAGTGTTGAGAATGTATAATGTGTTCATCGTGCATACAGTTCTGGCAAAAATTCCAGGTCATATGGAGTTCTAAAATGCATAAGTGACCAAAATCCACAAAACCCACAGTTTAAGCTAAAAACACAGGCAAGAAAGTCAAAATAGACTTCCAAAGCACAGTCCAGTGTTTCCTGTGCCTGAGTGTTCAACCCTTACTCTGCCATGAATTAGATGGGGAAATTAAACATACAAAATTAAACATTGTAAAAAATTACTGTTAATCTTTAGCATCAGAATATGTAATTCTACTCTCATAATGATGTGATTGGTGTATAAAGCCTATTAGAGGCTGAAGAATTCAAGTACTGATCCAAAATATGTTAATGGATGACACTGAAGGCTGGCTTCATTACTCTATGCACCCTAGATTACGCATGACTTTAAGGGACACTGAGATGCTTGTCAAACAGTCAATTAGGTAGCTTCTCCTTTTCATCTTACTGTTTTCTGTAGTAGAGCTCAGTCAAGAAGAATAGCTTATGCTCATTCCTTTCTTCTTTTCTCAGCTGCTGACATACAGGTCTAGGCATCTTTGTATCACTTGATCTGTTGAAAACAAAGCCCTCCATATACCCAGCAATTCAGACACAGTATGTATCTAGTACAGATGTGCATATCAGCTCTTCCAGTGGCTTCAGTTAACAGGCAAAGTATACCATTGAACCCTCCGCAAAATCCTGGCTGTTCAATTTACCAGTTTGCACCACCTGACAAGCTTAGAATCCAGACATCTGAACACTAACCAGTATTTTTCTATTTAATTGGCTTTTGTAGTTCCCTACCACCTTCTCATATACATATATATGTATATAATTGTGTCTTTATCCACTTCTCACATACTCAATATCTTGTTCTACTTCTTCCATGCTGTTGGTTGTGGTAGGTCTACCTGGAGTTCACAGTTGCAAGAAAAGTAGCTCAGTGAAAAGCTATGGCCTAAAACATTGCAGAGCTATGCAAAAATGTCAGTCTGGAAAATATTCTGTGTTTTCAGTAACTGGTGATTTGAAATTATTTTATTGTCCAGAAAATTTGAAGCAAATTTTTTTTCTTTCCATTTTATAGCTGAGTTGTTGCAACGGTGAAGCAATAGTAGTACTGATAAAATATTGGTCTAATAAGCTTTAAGGAAATTATACTTTGTCTTGCAGATTGCTTGAATAATTTGCTACCTTTTCTGTATGATTAGTGATTTTTGTTTTTAAATAAACTTTTCTGACACATGTAAATGTAATGTAAAATAAATATTTGTGGACCATATTAGAGTATCCTTACACTTATCAAATGTATCTCGATCAGTTTCATTGATTTCAGTGAATCTAAAGATGTCATTCTATAGCTTTCTCTAATTTTTTTTTTTTCTGAAGCACACCACTTGACCTTGATGCTGCAGTAATTAACACTTTTCATCCCACTGTGTTAAAAGATTCTAAATTAATCTCAACTTCTATGGAAGCTTCTATGTACATCTGAGCTTAATGATATTTTACACACACCTTTACCATAGAATCATAAAATTATGGAATAGTTAGGGTTGGAAAGAAACTTAAGATCATCTAGTTCCACCCTTGCCACTGCCATGGGTTGTGATTCCTTTGTGAACAAGGCAATATCCAGAGGATTCAAATGTCCAGTTTGGCTATGCTCTTCAGCAAATTGGGTATTAGGTTCTCTTCCCTGCACCTACTACTCTCTTCAGGGCTGTACAAGGAACTCATTGGACAGTGTAAGAATATTATTGTTGTCATTGAGGGTTGTCTTTTACTTACTTGTCATTAACTGTGGACATCAATTCTTCTGACACATTTCTTGCAAGAGCAGACAAAAAAAAGAAAGCCAGAATTAAAAAAACAATATAATTTGGATTAATTTATTAAAGCGATATTGGTGTTGTTTATTTCATCCAATTTCTTTGCTTCAAGGAACACTTTACTTAAGGTACAGGTAGATACACAATAGTTAACTAAGTTAAGCATTTTTCATTTAATTTTTCTTCTTTTTGCCAGTTCAGCTATTAAAGAAAAAAGCACGAATCTTAAAGACATAATCAGGTAGATTTGAAACTATCATTATTGTTTCTTCACAACCTATTTATTTGATCACTACAATCTACTGTGTAACTTCTCTTGCTAAAAAAATAATCACACCCCTCACATTTGAATAACATGAGCACTTGCTTTTTTCTTGCACTGCTTACAAGGTTATTTACTGAACATCTGCTACCTAAACACATCCAATTCTAAGGTGAGTTAGAGTACTATTAGGATGAAGAGGTATCTGCAAATAAGTAAGAGTCAAACTTGATGTTTGATTTTTTTCTTCAGTGGATGAATATGCTTTTTATATAAACAGAAATTGTTTCTCTGGCACAACTTAAGACTTCTCTATATATATTGTAGGAGATGAATCATAGAATCATAGAATAGTTAGGGTTGGAAAGGACCTTAAGATCATCTAGTTCCAACCCCCCTGCTATGGGCAGGGACACCCCACACTAAAACATGTCACCCAAGGCCTCATCCAACCTGGCCTTGAACAATGCCAAGGATGGAGCATTCACAACCTCCCTGGGCAACCCATTCCAGTGCCTCATCACCCTCTCAGTAAAGAATTTCTTCCTTATATCCAATCTAAACTTCCCCTGTTTAAGTTTGAACCCGTTACCCCTTGTCCTCTCACTACAGTCCCTGATGAAGAGTCTCTCCCCAGCATCCTTGTAGGCCCCCTTCAGATACTGGAAGGCTGCTATGAGGTCTCCACGCAGCCTTCTCTTCTCCAGGCTCAACAGCCCCAACTTTCTCAGCCTGTCTCCATACGGGAGGTGCTCCAGTCCCCTGATCATCCTCGTGGCCCTCCTCTGGACTTGTTCCAACAGTTCCATGTCCTTTTTATGTTGAGGACACCAGAACTGCGCACAAGACTCCAAGTGAGGTCTCAGGAGAGCAGAGTCGAGGGGCAGGATCATCTCCTTCGACCTGCTGGTCATGCTCCTCTTGATGCAGCCCAGGATACAGTTGACTTTCTGGGCTGCGAGCGCACACTGCTGGTTCATGTTCATTTTCTCATCGACCAACACTGTCAAGTCCTTCTCTGCAGGGCTGCTCTGAATCTCTTCTCTGCCCAACCTGTAGGCGTCCTTGGATTGCTCTGACCCAGGTGTAGGACCTTGCACTTGCCATGGTTAAACTTCATCAGGTTGGCATCAGCCCACCTCACAAGTGTGTCGAGGTCCCTCTGGATGGCATCCCTTCCCTCCGGCGTAGCAACTGAACCACACAGCTTGGTGTCATTGGCAAACTTGCTGAGGGCACACTCAATCCCACTGTCCATGTCACTGACAAAGATGTTGAACAAGACCGGTCCCAACACCGATCCCTGAGGGACTAGTTGGTTGCATTCTGTGCTTTTTTCTCAAACTTCCATATTTTTCATAGACTCATTGAATCATATAATGGTTTGGATTGGAAGTGACTTTAAAGATCATCTAGTTCCAACCCTCCTGCCATGGGCAGGGACACCTTCTGCTAGACCACGTTGCTCAAAGCCCAAATCAACCTGGTCATGAGCACTGCCAGGGATGGCACAGCCACGGCTTCTCTGGGCAACCTGTTCCAGTGCCTCACCAACCTCAACGGTAAATAACTTCTTCCTAATATCTAATCTAAATTTACCCTATTTCAGCTTAGAGCCATTCCCCCTTGTCCAGTCACTACATGCGCTTGTAAAAAGTCTGTCTCCAGCTTTCATCTAGATCTCCTTAAGGTACTGGAAGGCTGCTGAAATGTCCCTCTGGAGCCTTCTTTTCTCCAGCCTGAACAGGCCCAACTTTCTCAGCCTCTGTTCGTAGGAGAGGTGCTCCAGCCCTCTGATCATCTTTGTGTCTCGTGTCTGGATTCGTTCCAACAGTTCTATGCCCTTTTTATTTGGAGACTCCAGAGCTGAATGCAATACTCCAGATGGAGTCTCACAAGAGCTGAGCAAAGAGGCAGAATCCCCTCCCTTAGTCTGCTGGTCATGCTGCTTTTGATGCAGCTCAATATGAGGTTGGCTTTCTGGGCTGCAAGTGCTTGCTGCCAAGTCACGTTGGGCTTCTTGTAGACCAGCACACCCCAAGTCCTTCTCCTCAGAGCTGCTCTCGATCCAGTCTCCGCCCAGCCTATATTTGTGCTTGGGATTGCCCCAACCCAGGTGCAGAATCTCACACTTGCTCTTGCTAAAGTCATGAGGTTTTCATGAGCCCACCTTTCAAGCCTGTCAAGGATGTTGTCTCTTCCCTCCAGGGAAGGGAATATTTTCCTCTTAATATTTTTCTCTAAATATTTGAAAATCTCAAAGTAAAATCAGATTTACATTACAGCTACATAATTCAAGTGTTTGTGATATCTGTTTCTGCCTCTTGATGTTACAACTGAAAGGGAGAACAGACCTTGTAGTGCAAGACATGTAGACATGAATATCTGAACAGTGGTTGCAGAAGGAACATTTTTCTTTTCTGAACATCATCCTAGACATCATGTTGCATACAAGTTGGTAAGGGATGCAGTCTGCTATAGGGTTGTACCATCAGCAATTTGCAACCTTTTAGTCACAGAGGTGGGAAAGGACTCTAGTTACATTTCTCTCCAGAGTTCTCCCTAGTATCTGGGGTATTTGCTCTTTTCTATAAATGCAAAGAAAATTATTATGATTTTTTTTAATTTTTTTTTTTCCAGTCTAAATTTAAGCAAAAGGCAGAATACAGCTGTAGCAGTACTTTTTTTTTTTTTTCTGATGTGCAGTGCACTTGAAAATTTTTTACACACATATGTAAGAATAAGGTGGAAAAATCAGCAATAAAGGTGATAAATGACATCTTCCTCTATTTGTAAATCTGTAGAAGACTTCCTCCTTTTCATTTCATCAATCTAGTAGTGCAGACAGCAGTAAGGCTAAAATGAGGTTAGTTCTGAGATAGATTGAATCTGTCAGTGTGCACTAAACTTTGGCAGGATTCCATAACAGTCTGAAAGTTGGTGAGCTGAGATGAAGAAGCACTTTCATCGCTACAAACTAGACATGTCAGCATGCTGACGCCTAGCACCCAGAAAAAAACCCCTGAGCTTTCAAGAGATACCACACCTGCTTCTAATAATAAATGACATGTTACTTCCTAACTATTCTCTTAAATTGAGCTGTTTATCTTCTACCTGACCCCATGATAACTTTGAAGCTTGGATTAAAAGATTTTTTGAAAAGTAATTCCTGATCACAGGGCAGACCTTGGTAGACAATAATTACAACCCTGCCAACTACAGAAACTTGTGCTCAAATTTCATCACCAGTTTGCAATAGCCATACAACCAGTGTTTCTGGATGCCTGTTTAATTTCACAATGTGAAGTAGGATAAAAGCACACAAAGTACTTACACTGGAATGATCTCTACTGTAAAGTGGGCAGTTTGTTTTGTTAAAAAGAGAATAGAATTGGATTTTTTGTTTGCTAATTTGAAATAAATGTCATTGTGTCATGTCACCTTACATTCCAAATTTGAATTGGAAACGTTTATCCTGGCAAAATGCAATATTGTTTCTGTTTTGGTATTCAAGGAGAAATCCTTTCTTCTTAGCTAAATATCTATCTTTTATTTAAAATGGTTAAAAGTAATCTGATTTGACTGTAGAGAGGCAGAATCAATGACATATCAAATAAACATATTTTCTGCTGATCAGCAGGTATTTTAATTCATCAGCACTTTTAAGTGTTTTTATTGAGCTTTGTTCAAGTCTGGCTTTGTAGTCACATCATTTTGTAGTGTTAAAAAAGCTTGGCATATAAAACATACATACAGGAAATTGCCATTAACTGCAGGTAATAAGGTCCAATTTGGGAAATTCATACAAACCATTATAAAGTCACAAAAGCAGGAAAACAGACATGCAATATTTTAGTAGGTTACTGAACTAAGTCACACAGATTGCGTCCTTTTCCTTCTTCTCTGCTTTCTTTTCAAAGAAATTTAGAAGAATTTTTTAAGACTTTTCCAGTTCTGGGAGCTGGAACTATTTTTTTTCCTTTTTTCATTCTGCTTGTGTTGCATCTGTCAGAAGTGGTCCAAGGCTAGAGCTCACAGGTGTTACTGAAACAAATAATAATAATAGACATAAATATTTATTTTAATATCTTAATTATTTAAAATCACAGTTAATGGTGGCTTAGATCTTTCCCTCTGTTTTTGTCCTAAAATTGTTTTTAGTATGCCACATCGAGTCCTGCTTCCTTCTAGTTTTGTAATAAAACCAAGTGGGTTTGTTTTTAAAAAGGTAGTTTTTCTTAAGCAAACTTCAGTCTTTTTCAAGGGCATCAGGGAGAAATGCTTTTGGTAATGTATCTGAATTAGCAGAGTACAACAAAATGCAAACCAGGTGTAGCAGGCTGCATCATCATTCACTTCCATGGAGTTGCTGCTTTCCACATCTGATCTTAATTTGATCCTTTTAGTTTGCAAAACTATGCTGTGAATTCACAGTTGGGTATTTCATGAGAATCTCAGCATTTGCTTTTCCCTTCCAAAACTAGAAACACAAAAAGAGAAAAAAAAAGAAAGAGAAAAAAATCTAAGATTATAACAAATACTCCAGCAAGATGTAATTCTACAAACAGGCTAAGGATTAGGCAAAACTGAGGCTTTTCAATGATAATAGAAATTCATATCCTCTATCCTTATTGTCTTTTTCTGTTTTAATAAGAAATATCATATGTAAAAGGACATAAATACAACATAAAAAGAAATCTTCAAGATAGCCTTCAAAATATCTCCAATCCTTTGTTTCACAAACAGCAGTGTTATACTCCTCACTCTTTAGGTCAATTGGCTATAATGCACTAAATGCTGATGCTGATGTCAGGAGAACTCAGTAAACTTCTGTTTCAGTTTGTTCTTTGCAGATGCTGTTGGAAGGAGTTATTGGAGTCAACACATCTTCACAGCTATGTCAAATAAAAAGTTTTCCATGACACCAATTAAAAACACCCTTGAATTTAAATTCCTGCAGATTTGCTCAAAAAAAATTTGGGCACATTACATTCAAGCTTTTAGGTCTCCATTGTTGCTTAATTGTTTGGATTCCCCTCACCCCACACCCCGTCCTCCGATACCAGTGTGAATTTTACCTTTGACTTTCATGTCATGGGTCAGTAGAACAATAGACAGAATATATGTAGTGCCACTTCAAGTAAATCTGAGGGACTGAGGGAGTATTAACAGCTGTTTAGCCTCCCCATCATTGTAATTGTGCTAGAATCTTCTCTAGTGGGACATTAAATTTAATGCTGCCATTGGCAGAACTTCGAGTTATGTCTTTAAGAGACATTTCTGTGCCTATATGTTTACTTTATCAAGTGTAGTGACACACACACGAAGTTCTAGTAAGAGATAATCCCCTGGAAAGTCTCTCTTTGCCGAATCTGTGAAACCTTTGTGGGTAATCTGATGTCTGACTCTTGCTACTGCTTAGGATAAGTCACCAATCTTTGCTTCAGTGCACTCTAAGGGTGGTATTTCTCATCACACTTGTGTATGTGGGGAAAGTTAAAGTTTCCTTTTCGGTTGCCATGAAATTGCTGCCCACAGTTTCAGTTCTGAAGGTTAGTTATTTTAGGGAAATGAGAGCTCAAAAATAGCTCTAAAATACTGCATTGGCAAGCTGTCGAAAAAGTGAACTGAACTCCCTGTTTGCTTGCAATATTTGGTCACTCTGTAATACGCCCTGGGTTCCAGTGTAGGTTGGCAACATTGAGAAAATTCGCAGACTCTTGTTTCAGTCCAACTGGCAGGGCTATGTTCCTGTAAGGAATAGAGGAAGCCAGTCACTTTTAATGGTGTGAAGCTGGGAAGTACACAGATCTAGAGCTTGAGGATTTCCCACGTCTGATAGCATACATGAATTTTCCATGGACCAGACTTTCCAGATCTTGAATATCTCTCTATGTTGTGCTGCATTTTGAGTTGCTGAGTCTCAGATATTTCAATTCCTTTTGATTCAAAGAACTGATTAAGCAATTTTCCTATGGTGGCTTGGCTTTGGAAGCATCTTCTTTAAATGAAAAACCACTTCATGGCACGTGTGTAGCAACAGTTGGACCTTATAATGTCATTATGCAAACTGCAGAACTAGTACCACAGCCTTCCTGAACAAGCTCTTTATCATGTTTACTGTCTTCTCTCTTGAAAATCTTGACTCAGTTTTAGACCTGAGGTGGCTCTGTCTTTTTTTGCTTTTAGCCTAAACCTAAAGCATTTGGTTATAGATTTTTTTCTGTTAACTTTCCATACACTTCTAGATAGGAATTTCCAGAGTGGGGCAATATTTTTCTCTTTAGTGTCTTGGCAGACAGTCAAAAATAATAGTTTTACCAGTAGGGAGTAAAACTTCTGTAGGAGGGGTATCACCTCCACTTGGATGGAACTGTTTTGTAGGTTGTCTTTGATTACTTTGCTGTGATTTCCCAGCCAGTGTCAAAGTATCAAGCTTCAGCTTCAAACTGAAATCCTAAAGCTGTTCTGAAGATTGAAATAGAAATATAATATGCCATTCAAAATATGCCATGAATATTATCCCACTAAAGTGGGACTCTAAATAAAAAGAAGCGAACAAAACCTTTGCTTCAAATGCTGAAAGACAGACTGATGGAGAACTAGAAAGCATTTTGGCTGACAGGGCTAGATGACCAAATAATATTTTCCATCTCTGACTTGTGGAAACATAAATATCTCCATATATGAGAGTAACCTAACACCATTATCCTGAGTATAAACTGTGAACTGCATAGCAGAGTTGAGATTTTGCATCTGGCTGGGGGGCTTATAGCACTACTTTGTTATAAGTTATATATACTTTTGTGCTTTTAAATCATATTTCACCCTAATATTTACACACAGTTGTTTTTTTTTCAAAAAGCCTTTCTTAAGATGGAAGGAAGGAAGGAAGGAAGGAAGGAAGGAAGGAAGGAAGGAAGGAAGGAAGGAAGGAAGGAAGGAAGGAAGGAAGGAAGGAAAGAAGGAAGGAAGGAAAGAAAGAAAGAAAGAAAGAAAGAAAGAAAGAAAGAAAGAAAGAAAGAAAGAAAGAAAGAAAGAAAGAAAGAAAGAAAGAAAGAAAGAAAGAAAGAGAAAGAAAGAGAAAGAGAAAAAGAGAGAAAGAGAGAGAGAAAGAGAGAAAGAGAGAAAGAGAGAAAGAAAGAAAGAAAGAAAGAAAGAAAGAAAGAAAGAAAGAAAGAAAGAAAGAAAGAAAGAAAGAAAGAAAGAAAGAAAGAAAGAAAGAAAGAAAGAAAGAAAAAGAAAAGCTCTGGGTAAAAGTAATTGAACTGTGCATTCAAAAGAATTGGCCATCTCATTGACTGGTTTAAATCAGTGTAATTCCATAATTTTGTAGCAGCTGGGCATCTGGCCCAGAGATTTGTCTAATCTGGGACCCAAACCCTGGTAAGTAAGGAATTCACATCAAAGCTTTTGAAGCTCTTTTTTTTTTTTTTTTTTTTTTAATTAGGAGGCATCTACAAAAATAGGCTGGAGAAAGCTGAATGGTCTACCTGTTTTCCTAATTATAATCTATTTTCCTTTATTGCAACTATATTTAAGGACCTTCTAGATCTATTTCTTATATAATACCTAGCACATACTTTTATTTGCAAAGCAAAATAGTGGACTGTGTATTCTCCCACTGGGCCTCTGAGAAAAGGACACAAGGATAACTATGTTTTAAAGAGCTTATATTGCAATAAATTCAGCCAGAGAATTTGGTTCATCCTTTTCTCATTCTGCTAGCCCTCAGTTTCAGATTCTTATTTTTTATTCAATTCTTCCTTCTTCCTATAGTAATGGTCCCTCTGAACCATGGAAATAGCAGATTTCTTACAGAATCAATTTCTTCTGGACTTTTGATCACAAACTGTCTGAATAGCTTTGAAATGACAATGTGATTTATCATGGCACTGAAGTGGCAACTATTGGATTTATGGGACAATTAAGTGAGAGCTTTTGTATGTTGTAGTACATAAACGCACAACCAGCTAAACAGCTTCATTTTTGTGTATGTGTGTGTGTGTACATGTAGCAAAACACTCAAAGATTAAAGCAAAAAGCTTCAGACAATATTTTATTTAAATTTTTCTAGAGTTGCTGAATTCCCACAATGGAGGTATATTAAAAGTGTTTGAAATTAAAATGACTTAATTGAAAGAGAGCAGCAACTGATTCACTACAGTCTTGAAATGAGCCAAGGAAATGGGATGTCTTAGAGGCTAGAAATACACAGACATTTTTTAATTGCTTTCAGTCATTTATCTATGTTACCTTTCTGCACACAGAATGATAAAAATATTTAATATTGCTATTTAAGTATTTACATATATAACGCAAAATATATGGTTGGCTGTTTCACACAATCATAAAAATTCATACTTTTCTGAGCAAAGCAATTTTATGTCAAGTCTAAGTATTGCATTCAATGAATCTAGGATAATTCTCACTATATTTTTCTTTTAGCTTAGACTTACATTTTACAGACGTGAATTTTATGACAGAATCAAGAACTGGGGCAGCTGCAGAGTGGAGACACATCTGTGCTGCCACCTCTATCATAGCAGGAGGTCATAGTATTTGGAATCTGCCCAAACTCATCTTTTAAACTCTGACCCTGTAAGATTTTAAACACATGCTTGATGTATGAGAGCACTAGAAAAATCAAAGGCTTTATTTTGTAAGCAAAAGGATTACAGTATGTGAAGGTAAATGTGTGTGTAAGTCTTCTCAGCAATGTGAATGGATATCTTTGTCTCATTTCATGGAGCAGGTGACAGAAGGAAGCCTTGTATGTTAATGTTCCAATCACAGTTCTAAACAAGAAATGGCAATATATCTCCGGTCACTGCAAAATGCTTGGGAAATAATCTGGAAGAGGGCCATAATGCTTATATGGAAATGGAAGGAAAGAGTGAATTGCCATAGACAAATGAAAGAATTGGTAAATGTATTTTAAGTGCGTGAGAAGTTCTGGGCAGCTGACTGAATAATTTTTGAGAGATTTGCTATAGTATATTTCAGCCTCTGAGAAACATTTTATCTTGGAGCAAAGTCAGAAAGGGATGTCTTGAAAGAAAATTAAGCTACAGTGATTAAATGAATCATTTAGCTAACATAAAAACAGGTACCAGTAGATACAATCATAGAATCATAGAATAGTTAGGGTTGGAAAGGACCTTAAGATCATCTAGTTCCAACTCCCCCGCTATGGGCAGGGACACCTCACACTAAACCATGTCACCCAAGGCCTCATCCAACCTGGCCTTGAACACGTCCAGGAATGGAGCATTCACAACCTCCCTGGGCAACCCATTCCAGTGCCTCACCACCCTCACAGTAAAGAATTTCTTCCTTATATCCAATCTAAACTTCCCCTGTTTAAGTTTGAACCCGTTACCCCTTGTCCTCTCACTACAGTCCCTGATGAAGAGTCTCTCCCCAGCATCCTTGTAGGCCCCCTTCAGATACTGGAAGGCTGCTATGAGGTCTCCACGCAGCCTTCTCTTCTCCAGGCTCAACAGCCCCAACTTTCTCAGCCTGTCTCCATACGGGAGGTGCTCCAGTCCCCTGATCATCCTCGTGGCCCTCCTCTGGACTTGTTCCAACAGTTCCATGTCCTTTTTATGTTGAGGACACCAGAACTGCGCACAAGACTCCAAGTGAGGTCTCAGGAGAGCAGAGTCGAGGGGCAGGATCATCTCCTTCGACCTGCTGGTCATGCTCCTCTTGATGCAGCCCAGGATACAGTTGACTTTCTGGGCTGCGAGCGCACACTGCTGGTTCATGTTCATTTTCTCATCGACCAACACTGTCAAGTCCTTCTCTGCAGGGCTGCTCTGAATCTCTTCTCTGCCCAACCTGTAGGCGTCCTTGGATTGCTCTGACCCAGGTGTAGGACCTTGCACTTGCCATGGTTAAACTTCATAAAATTGGCATCAGCCCACCTCACAAGTGTGTCAAGGTCCCTCTGGATGGCATCCCTTCCCTCCAGTGTATCAACCAAACCACACAGCTTGGTGTCATCAGCAAACTTGCTGAGGGCGCACTCAATCCCACCATGTTACCGACAAACACTGATCCCTGAGGGACACCACTCATTACCGGTCTCCAGCTGGACATTGAGCCATTGACCACAACTCTTTGCATGCAGCCATCCAGCCAGTTCTTTATCCACCAAGTAGTCCACCTATCAAATTGATGTCTCTCCAATTTAGAGACAAGGATGTCATGTGGGACAGTGTCAAAGGCTTTGCACAAGTCCAGGTAGATGACATCAACTGCTCTACCCCTGTCCATCAGTTCCATAGCCCCATCATAGAAGGCCACTAAATTGGTCAGGCAGGATTTCCCCTTAGTGAAGCCATGCTGGCTGTCACCAACCACCTCTGAAAAGGAACTCATAAAGAAGTGATGGATTCTATTTGTAATCTATCACTAAAAAGACATTTGAAAAGTGCTTATTTGGACCTGCCCTGGTCTACTAAAATGATTAAAGGTGTTGGAAATATAATTACCTATTGCTACTTTATATGTTATGATGGTTGGTTGACTGAAGAAGAAAGAGAAATTCCTCTTGTATGAGTGCAAATGGTCTTTGAGAATAATTCTGCAAGCTCTCATGTGAAAAACATTAAGGAACGAAAACTTTTTTTTTTTTTTTAATGAGGATGTGTTTTCTTCAATATCCACATTGCTCATGGCACAAAACTTTTGGTGAGAAAATTTGCAGTGAAATATCTGGTTGAAGCTTATCTTTGTCTTCATAGATCTTTTTCTTATATGCTCGCTATCGCTACAGAAAGCTCCTAGCAGCTCCTTTTCTGATTTGTTGTCTCTGGTGAAATTCCAGGAAGCTGTTTGCCCTCTAACAACCTTCTTTCTCTCAATAGAGTAAGATTCTTATTCTTTTCTGCTTTCTATGAGGGAATAGGTAGAAGAATGGGCTCTTTTTATGTGCTCTTTCATCTTTCCCTGTGACTGACTTTCATTAGCTCCTACACTGTTAGCATTACAGGTTTGTATGCACTTCATTGTTAAATCTGTGCAACAAAACGTCTCTTTAATTATTATCTTTTATTTAGAATTCTTTTCCAATATTAGGAAAGATAGTGTTCTAATTAGCTCTTCACTAGCTTTGAAAGCTTGCTGTCCAAAGGAGAGTTGATAGAATCTGGCTCACTTTTTCAACTAAAATTACTGGTTTATGTGGTTTTCAATACAGCAGTTACACAGTTTACAAAACTTGTATCATAGAAGACAGGTTGTCAAACATGGTTCCAGCAGAACATCTGTAGAAACGAATAGTAGGTATGGAGGTCATCCTTTTGTGAGAGGAATAAGAGATAGCTTCTGCAAAGTTTTGCAGCTGTTTGACCGTTGAACTCATCACCCTACATTGCAGTCATCATTAAGAACATGGAAATCTTAAGAAAAGAATTAAAACCCAATGTTGGAGTACCTTAGTGCTCAAGAATCTTTCTTTCTTGATGGCTAGTATGTAAACAAACACTAAATGCTAAATTAACACAGAAGCACATTTGGCAGACTTCAGTCTTGAAGATTTTGCACTAAAAAGATCTATATCTTTGGGTGTTTTTTTGGTAAGCATGAGGTATTTGTAAATACTAGTTTGTATAATTTAACTTAATTTTAAGCACATTGGTATGACTTTCAACTTAACTAGTTTTTTATTTGTTTGTTTTTTCTAAGTGTATTTACTGAAAAAACCCCAAACAAAAACCAACAACGCAACCCCTAGTCTTGATTTTGAGGAATTTGCTTTTTGACAACCAAGTCAAAGTGAAACATATAAAATGATGGTTTTTTTATGTTTGCCTGTTCATAGACTCCTCTGAAAGACAGTGTTCTAGGTTGTTCCATTGAGAAGACTGTTGGAGTTTATTCTTCATGGGTTTGCACCATGAAAACATTATTGCTTGGAAAGAACAGCAGCAATATGACCACTGACTTTATTTGAAGTTTCCTTTCATTTCTGAGTGGTGCACTGTGCTACATATCAGGCAATAAGGCCTCCTACTTTTCCCAAGATAATATAAATACATAGAAACCTCAAGCGACTTCTGAGAAGTTTCACTGTAGCTTTTCTTCTGCTGTGTCATTAGTGTGAGACATTCTTGACTCACAGAAGATCCCTCCCACAGTCAGTTTGTTATCTGAGTAAGGCCTCCAAGGTACTCACTCATTACATGACCAGATGATCAAACAGGATCACCAGAACAATTTATAATGTCAGTAGCTGAATCCTGAGAGACAGGCTGACAGACTCCTGACAGAAAGCTGTGGCTGGATTTGTTTTCTTGGTGCTGCACTGAAAATGATACAGAGGCAGTAGCTTGAATGGAAATCAAGTACCTTTTTTTCTCACACAATCACTGTTGTAAAAAAGTAGCACACACAACTCAGTGGTGGAATTCCAAAAAGTGCTATAAATTGTTGGCCAAAAATATATTTTCAATACATTCATAATCTCAAAACCTCACAATAAGAAACGAGAGGAACCATTAATCTAAATAATTATCTTTGCTATGAATAGGTACTTCCCAAACCATCTGCTCTGCACTATGAGGATTGAACAATACTATCTAAATAGAAATCTATGACTAATTTGCTTTTTTAACAGACAACTCTGAAGACTATGAGGAGTAGGAGTACTCAGAAGTAATCAGACTAGGACATATTTAATGTTTTTGCTGCATAAAGTATGTCTATAACACTTCTAATGCTTTTGTCCAAACTTCTGGCTCTGTGAGAGGTGATGTAGTCTGCAATCATCTGTTGCCAAACAGATGTTATTGCCTTTTATTTTTCTGCCAACTTGATGGGACTACAATGGCAGGTTTGTATGCACACACAAATTCTGGCTCTAGATTCCTCTTAGTGCCTGTTGTTAGATATAATCAGCTGCTTTGCTACATATGAACCAAAAAAATAGGCATTTGTAGTTAAGTCCAGAACATCTCGACTAGTCTGCTTGGTCTGCTTGCTTTTGTACCCAAGAATATTTTACAAGTCTGCAGTGAGCCTATTAGGACAACATGAAAGTGGGACAGGTTCTGTTTTGGACATAGTATAAAAAACCCCAGGAGATTTTAACAAAGATGTTCATTTCTTTGATATGTTCTGGACAAGTTCTATTCTGGAAGGGAAATAGGTGCTTAAAGCAAAGATTCTACAAGGCAGTGATTTTCAGGCTTTTCTCTTGCTTGATCTTTTCACAGAAATGGTCATTAGTAGATCACGCAAGAGTTATCAAGCAGACCTTTTGTGAAATAGTAAATGATGACCCCAGATTAGGTTTTCTTTTCCAGGTGTTTGGGTTTTGACTCCTGTTTGTGACAGTTAAATCAACACTTTTGATGGGAGAAAAGATGACTGAATCATCAGGGGACTAGCCTATTTCTGCTTTTATTAGCATTTGCACTGTGATCTTGATGAATCTACTTTTTCACTCTGGCCAAGACTACTAAACAATAATTTAGTTTATAGCTAGTTTTTATACACTTAGCTGAAATGATTCTTATTATTGGCACATCTGCTTTTTAAAACACCTCTTCACTTGCTAGTGACTGGCAAAACTTAAGTGACCAAAACAGGATTTACAACAGCCAATTCACTGATTAAATGTGCAACCACTAATCCAGTCCTAGTTTATTCTTCTGGATGGAAAGATGCCTTGTATGTGTGAAGGAGTCATTGAATAAAAAGCAGTGACAGAACAGGGACTAGAACCATGAGGTCTGTATGCTTCTTGTGCCAAGTCCAAACACTTTACAATGAGATCATGTAGTTTCAGGAGGAAATGTAACGATGCTGGCAGTAGTTGAGAGACACCATTTGTTAGATTGCTAAAATAAAAAGGAAAAATGTTCACTTGCAAAAGTGACCATATTCCTGAGATTCTTTCAGAATTCCAATAGATTCTTGTTATAAACAGAGTAACAAGTATAATATGTCCTTCTTTAAGTAATATTTTATTTTAAACTGTGATCAGTTAAGTCTCCTCTAAGTTCTTTTCTGTCTATAAACTTTTTAGTCTGTGTCTAAAGCCTTTATTATGAATGTCCGTGCTCAGAAACACCACATTAAGTCTAGTGCAGTTGTACTTTAGTCAGGGGAATCATTACGGATTTATACCATCATTGTCAAAATAAGAATACAGCTTTCGGTGTCATGCAATATTAAGATTTGTGAATGCAGTTTTGTTTCTCCTAAAAGATCACTTCTTTCAGAAGCGAAGTAATCAATACAATGATAATAATGCAGAAAAGCACTTGAGATGTAAAATGGTAGCCTAGTGAATGATGGCAGCTTCACTGAAATTCATGCAATTTATGTACAGGCTGCCAAAGGGTAATAAATCATTATCTTTTAGCAGTGAGTAGCAATATTTCTGCTTTGTGAATAAAAGAACAAATCAAATTTTATTATGGCCACACTAAAATTTTGCTTGGAAATTGTTGTTTAGCTATTACACCTAGTCATACATCTATAGATGTTCCTGTTGTTAAAATCAGAATAGTTATATATATAAAACTGTCTCATGTCCTGTCATCCCCACATCACTCCCCATCAAGCAGTTATTTTTGTCATGTTCAGAATTAAGACTGTTCCCTTCATTAATGTTGTTGGCTTGAAGAATTTTGAAATGTTAATAATAACTTCAGCCAGTCAGATCAAAATCTTGTATTAAAATGTTATCTTAATGTCATGCTAGTTGTGTTGGTGTTAAGTATTGCAGTGCTCCAGGACATTTAAAAGGGGCTGAGTGCTTAGTATATGTTCTCCTACCAGAAACCTTCAGCTCCCTTCTGTTGACAACCTACATTTCTATTTTTATGTGAAACACACTTTCTAGTTTTGTAGAAGAGTGAAAAGCAAAGCAAGCTTATAAGCAAACACTAATCTTGGAGCTAAGCTGTAAGATTTCTTCACTGTTACCTGCCAGCATAGAACCATGCCCTGTAACAACAGTGTTGTCAATAAAATCAAAGAAGCAGCACTAATTTAGACGTTCTTTAACATGGACATACACACTTCTCTAGCAACTACTCCCGTTTGTGTGGCTGCCTCATACAGTTTGCAGCTGTTACCTGCACAGGGCCAAAGTGAAATCTTTTCTCCAGGCAGCTTGTGCTTGCTGCACTCCAATGAAGAGGCAGTATTCCCTGCCTGGATTCATCTAAGATATGCTTGTTTATACTTGTGGACTTCTATCAGAAGTTTCTTGGACTTAGGTAAAAATGTATGGAGTATAATGACAAATATATGAAGAGCTTTAAAAATATTTCAGGAGGTATTTTCTTCAGACTTTTTTCTTATTTTTTTTTTTTTTAAATCTTGAAAGAATTTTAAGTAGCTTTAGAGGATTCCTGTGTTTCTTCGTGTTGCACTGTATATTAAAGCTCTTTCCTCCTCATGGTCTCTGTGGTTTTATCTGGAAGGAGTTAAATATGTAAGTGTTCCACTTCAGTTTGAAGCATGTTATTTGCATTTATTGTGTTCAGGTGGGCAGAGAATTCTCTTCCTGAACTGTTTGCCAAGTCATACACTGAAGGAGTTCAGTAAAACAATAGGCAAATCATATTAACATAATCCTGCACTAAGTAAAAGCTAGAGTGACTGGGTTATTCAAAGGCTTCCTAAGGTAACAGACTGAAAGTTATGTTTTCACTGGGACCTACTTGTTAACGTACGCTTTAAAAACATCAGTGCATATTTTAGTCTTGGCTTCCCTAGTCAAGGAAAAAAGCACTTTTGAACAAAGATTCAGATGGTACGAATTGCCTTCTGTGTTCCAGTGACCAGAGAAACCTTAGGAGTTTTGATGAGGAGTTTAAATGAGGAATCTAATATTTAGGTAGTTAACAGCATATAAATTGAACTCTTCCATTCAAGTTCTCCATCATGGGTCAGTGAACTTTGTTCTGATCTGTTGATCAGCTAGAGACTGGTGCAAGTCTTGACTTAGCATGAACAGCAGATATAGATGTGAATTGTGAAGTCTATGCTACCAAAGCAAGGGCACTGACAAGAAATGTGCCTGTGTCTGCCATTTGTTTTTCCAGTAATTAACCTATACCAGTAAATAAAATAATTGAGAAAAATTCTCTTCCCAGTTTAAAAAAAGAAAATAAGAATCCAGTCTGGCCCCTATTAAGGTAACTAAGCAAATACAAGAGAGCTACAGTATAGAGGGAGGGAAATTCTACCTTGTAATAGATGAAATTATAATCATGGCTTAGAAGAACTAATTTGCATTTCTCGTCATTTAAAGAAGTGGATATAAGCATGTTATGAGAGCTGCTTGTGGGATGGATAAGCATCAGCTGACTTCTGCTTCAGTGTTAGACTTTAAGGCATTCAGTTCTACCATTTTTTAAGGAAGTTGCAGCTTTTGGACAGTTCCTCATGGAACTGAAGGCTTTTCTTAAAATATGAAAAGTTCATTCAATTTCTGAAGCATTAGGAATTAGCCTTTATTATTATGAACTTTGAAATCTGTGAATTATGAAATTTAGACATCTCTTTCACTTTAGATACTAACACCTGGATGGGGATTACATTTTCATTTTGTCACAGTCTGTAGCAAAAGAGAAAATTGCCTGAAATATAATATATAATATCATAAACCTGATGTTATAGGGAAGGATGATAGCAATATGCTGTAGCTTTCAGCAAGAAATATCCTTTCTTCTACTGCAAACCTGACAGAAGACTTATTCTGTGAAAAAACAACCTATTCTCTTCCTCTCCCTCTTACTCAAACATGCTCTAGAAACATGAATCCCAAGACATAAATTCTACAGGTAACATTTAAGGGGCAGAGCACTAGAGATGCACTGACTGGAAGAAAGCTGTAAGAATACTTCTTGCAAATCCGTATATCTAAGCTGTAATTCAAGCTAATTAGCTTAGGTACTCTCATCATCTCCATGATGATTAAATCATCCATATATGTCCTCATTGCATACTTTTCAGAGTGTAATGGAAGGCTCTAAAAGGCAGCTGCCTGGGTCCTAAGAAGTGTATTGCTTCAGGCTTTGCAGTGAGCTTGTATTTTGGCACTATGCTTGCTGAGCAGTAGAGACTTGACCCCAGTCTTCTGTCTCTGCTCACTCAGGAGCAGATACAGTCATTGGCAAACCATATTCAGGCTGGCATCGTGACCGCTGTTGGCCAGTTCTCCACCTTCTGATGAGAACAAGAAGAAGGAGTTCATTCACAGTTTCCTACCTTGCACAATGCATATAGCAACTGCCAGTCTATCCACCCAAGGTTCTACAAGGTATAGTCAGTCTTTCTATTCACAACAGGATACCTCACAGCTACTGAGTAATGTGAAATAAGCTTACCTTTTTTCTGGCTATTGGATTTTTTAGCTTTGACCTCTTGCTACCTGAAATCTCACAGCATTTTGGACTGTCCTTTTTCCCTGGGGATTAGTCATGGTCCTGTAGACTCTGTTTCTCTTTTGCTGTTTCTCCTTTGGGAGAGAAAACACTTCCAGGAGTTCACTGGAGAAGAAAGGAAGCAGATCTGAAAATTTTCTGGAAATGGTATCCATTTTCTGATAAGGGTTGGGAAAGTTTGTGCACGAAAGATTTTTAGACATGTCTCACAAATCTATGTGTAAGAAGAAAAGACAAGTTGAAGTCTTGTGGGGTCTCAGCCTGACCTCAGAAAATACTGGAGTCTCACTGTTCCTTTTTTTATTTGACTTGATATAATTTCATCTTGTTTTTATCTTTTTCGGATTCACATATGCTAAGAAAATAGATGTAAAATCCTGGAGTTACATATTATATTTAAAGCAATATAAATCTAGGTCTTTGCCTAAAAGCTTTTGGCAGGTACATGAGGCTCATGTAAGCTGAAGCTGCCAGTATAAAGCCTCCTTGCCAAGGCTGGATATTGGTTGCCAAAAACCGTTGAGTGAACAATGCTGTTTTGGATAGAAAGGAAAAACCTCTTTAAAACTTGATTCATATGGCTATTTCCCTGGTTTGTGTTCATAAGTTGCTTTTGAGATGCCAAGGCCTCTGACTGTATGCTGAAATCCAATAGGTGCTCAAGGATGATTTAGTCTTACTGATTTCAAAAGAAGGTAGAAAGAAGTGCCTATGCTTGCAGTGCAGATGGAAATGAACAGGCTCTGCAGTCACAACTCCTGCCAGCTCTAGTTTGAAAAGCATGTCAAACCTTGCTGAGAAGTACTTCATCACTGAACCAAAAGCCATGAAGATGTATCAACTCTCCTCCAGGTGTCGTGCAGGCTGGCAAGCATGCATGGCTCTGCATGTTCATGCAGATGTATCTACAGAAGCATATTTAATATCTATGCCTTAATATATGTGTGAAGATCCTTTTAATTTGCTTTTTCCCTCCTTATCATGGTGTTGTACACCAGTGAAGATCTTGGTCTTTGACAGTTTTGTCTTTCTAACATTATGATGTAAGAGGAAGCTATCATAAATGGAATCTACTCAGTATCATAGATATCAAGACAGAAGAGAGCTTAATGATTTATTTTTTCTGCATGATATATTCAGGATGATGTTGGGGCTTGGACATTAGGTTCTTCCCTGTTATAGGCTTCTTAAAGTTCTAGTTACATGAAAAATAAAAATGTGTTCTCTTTGTTTCACTGTATTTCACTGTGTTCTTCCAACACCAGGAACAGATACATGCAGCATCTAGTATAAGATTAGAAATAACATAGATTTTTCGTACTTCTTACTTGTTTGTACTCTCAAGTATCTTACCTGCTTCCTCCAATTATGGTTTTAACTGTTGTTTGTTAACACTGCATTTTTAGTTACCATTTAATCTATATTTCAGTGTTTTCCAGTATATTAACAGTCATTTATCATATCTTCTGAAACATACAGGATGTGGTTTTTGGCTGTGGCACTGAGAATTTTTCTGCAGCTTTAGAGAAACTGTTAATTTTAGATGACAGGAGAAATTTCCCTTTAAATAGCAAATAAATTAAAAATATATAGACAAAATTGTGATGTTTTATTAAATTATATTAAATACATATATACTATAAAGAAATTTATAAAAGTGACATATGCTGAAGGGTGTTATGCAATTTACAGAGTGTCAAGGTTCTACTAAAATCACAAGCTTAATGTTTTATCTTAGCAGACTCTAAGTATCTTCCTGCTTTATTTAAACTCTTTGTATCACTTTTTAGGTGTGTTTTTCTCTCCTCTGACTAGAAACAGGAACATGGATGAAATTCAGTTCAACTCAATACAACTTTTCCAAGCCTGTGTGAATTTATGATCACATGTTTAGAAAAAAAATGTTTACAGTTCATCTAGATGTAATATAATTCAAGAAAGAAATGCTAAACATCATGTAAACCATCTAAAATGACAAGAAGAAGCAGCAGGCCTCATCTTTTTACCTAGTTTCATTCGTACTTTGGTCTCTTCCCACTTTGTGAACATGTGAACATAGATAATTTCGGGGAACAAAATGAAATACTTCTTTAGAAATAGTCACAATTGTGAAGCTTGGATGCAAAGTGAGTTCTGAATGTGAGATATGATCAAAACAAAGCAACAGATCTTTAAGACTTAGTTTTCCTCTCTTCTAATTTGTATCTGTTTGATTAAATTCTTACACTCCTTTTCTTCCCAACATTTCTTCCTATCTTATTGTAATGTATTTTTTAAGTTTTTTTTTTAATTTTTTATTTTTTTTAAACCCTCCCCTCCCTCCAGATAATTATTTGGTCACTTTGGGACTGCTCTGGTAAAACAAACCCTCTGCCACTTTGAAATTTCTGATTACTCTGGACTTTCCCCACCATGAGAAAACGACCATAGAAAGCACATAGAAAGGGAGTCAACATCTGTTTCTGATGTTATAAAGAAATAAAGGAACTCCTGCTGATTTTAAGTTACAAGTATTTTAGCTGTGGATATTTTCTAAACTGAAACTTAAGACCTCTTGTGGCTAGCTCATCCCATGCTGATTTTCCTATTGCACTCCTCAAACTCACAATCTGTCTTGCAAGAATTGATAGCTTACCTGCAAAGCCAGGTGCTTCCACAGGACAAAGGCTGCTACTTAATAAAATTATCTTTTATATTTTCTATGTCATGTTGACCTATAAAACATAAATGGCAAATGGCCACATAACAGATTGTGCTGGACACTTGCAATCCCGCACAGATCACTGCAGCTGAATTTTCATTCATCATCAATACATGTAATCTAATAATTTTAATTTGATTCTTTAAGGTGAAGCATTTTTCCCAGCCAGTTTTCTAAGACAGGCATAAATATTTTTTACTTTCTTACAGCATTGTATTTATACATCCACACAGAATGTGCTGTTCTAATAGTGGCTTTGTGCTAAGCATTAGAAAACAAAGCATGATTTTTTAGGTTCATCTTGGATTGCTTCTTTAGGAAATTTTATATGACTGCCACCTATATTCACACAACTTTTACTGCAAAATCAGAACCTCATATACAAATTTCTCTAGACTCATTTCCCTGCTACTGGCAATTTTATCACCATAAACAGTCGTATATTCAAAGGTGCAAAAGTGTAAATTTCCTAAGACCTTTACTTTTCAGTTGTCACTGTTATAAAATATTAAAATCCTTGTTTTAGGACCTAATTTGCAATGTGAGAAAGAAGAAAAAAAAAAATAAATTTACTATTCAGTAATGTGATTATAAGAAATATAACTTTTCTTAGATCATTTTTATGTGTAAATAAAAAAAGGCTGAAATTCATAGTACTGATGTTAGCTATTACACTGAAGATATTCACAGTATATATATTTTTAATCTTTTTTTTTTTTTTTTTCCCAGCTTTATTTCTGAGGGTTTTTTTATAATTTTTAGTACTTGGCTTACTCCAGCTGAGGATAAGTCTGCAGTAACTAACTTTGAATTTCTTCTCTGCCTAAAATATAGCCTTCTGCTCCTCTTGAAAGGAAGAGTTTTTTCTTGAGGTCCTGGCACTTTTAGTCTAATTTATTTCATGCACGCAACACTGCTTTCTACTCAGAATGAAATGATTATTTTTTCCCTTTCTTAAACTGATGGACTTCTGAGGCCATTTTTGTTCAAATTACTTTAGAGATGGGGAATCCAGTGGGGTGGGGAGGTTCAGATTACATGTTTTTGTCTTGTGAAACTTAAAACCTTTTCAACTTGTAGTAGTTCCCCAATCCCTTTTAAATGAGGAATGCTGAATATTTTTCATTTGGAGAAAAAAAAAAAAACAACAGAAAGTAAAATCACTTTTACCACACACACAGCCGCTTAGCTCCTGTGAAAGTCAACTGATGCAAGTACTGTCTTGTTAATGTTCCTGGTTTTATGCCTCAGGCTAGAACTTTAAGTCCATAATCATCAAAATGTCAATTTAATTTATTTTCCCTGTTTCCATTGTTGTCCCATGATAGATAAATTTATTTTTAAAGCACACTTTTGGTAGCATTGCAGAAAAATAAGTCATCCAAATTTGGGTTTGTGAGGATACTCATATACTGTGCCACTGAGCAGTCCAGTTTTCCCAGAACCCATCTAATGCCCTTTGCCCTTCAGTGAATAGGGGATTTAGACTTGTCAGAAAGTCAGGAGGTCCTATGGGAAACAAACTGGCATCTGCTTAAACGGGCTATGAAATTCAAGAAAAATAGCAAGTCCAACAGTTCACAACTAGGAAAGTCAATTTCAGGTGGAATTGCAGCCAGATGGCCAAACATTTGCTGAGGAGAGATTGTGAGTCTCGACATGTAACTGGAAGGAAGTTACCAGGAGAGAAGTTCAGTTTTGAAGCTAAGCCAGTTCAATTTCCCTATCACAAAGATTGGAGAGGAACACAACAAGGAAAGCTGGCAAACAGGATCCATGCTTAAGTAGACCAATGATGTACAAATATACAGCTCTCAGAGGAAAAACTGTGAGGTACCTAACTCAGAAAAATGTCGTATTTGGGAAACCCCTAAGTGCTCAGGTCTCGGTTCTACCTGGCTAGAAACAAGAATATAACATTCTTCATTAATATCTTGGCTTCTTGTGCAGATCTGTACACTTGAGTGCCCAACATCATCTATACCTAATGAAGTGCACTCAGAATATTTTCTGTAGTTGGGGCTGTCTAGCAAGCCAGGGAAAAACGATCATGAGGATCCTGCTATAACAGGTTCAGAGTCTGGCTTATGCTAGACTGATTAAACTGTTAAGTGTGAAACTCAATCAGTGTAAAGTGTTGTTATACACAATGGTCAAGAGAAATGGCAGGTTGATGAACACTACTTGCATGATCAGCTTGTGAGGAGACAGTTAAGTAGTATCTTTTTGTTAGCAACTTTCTTAGATAGTACTAAGACATGGGGAACTACCTGGACACTGTTCCTGCAAGAGAGAAGTGAAAGGAAATACAAATTAAAAGCCTAGATACAGAATCAAAATACAAGGCATCTTGGAGTTTCAAAAGAATCTCCACTGAAGAAAAAGCAGTTTTTGAGTAATCTGAACTTTTCCAGTTCAGAAGGCAGTTCCCTCAGCATGGACTTTCTGAAGGAGCAAAAGAATGGGATAGACTTCATGTACTGTCTTTCCTGTTCCTTTGGTCTATATGGAAGAGTGGGTTAATCTCACAGCATTTTACTCCTTGTTGAGACAAATTATCCTGGTGCCTACAGCCCTATGCTTTAGGTGCCCTAAAAATTCATCAGAACACATTCCAAAAGTCTCACCCTCCTACTGGAAACCAGTGAGCTGATAAGTATCCAGAACAGCAACCACTGTCTTCATCTTGAATTAAGTAGTGTTATATATGGGTCTCACAACAAGATCCAGAAGCCATGTTCAAACGTATTTTGAGACATCAGTCATAACAGTCAAATAGGCTGAAGAGTACAAAGTTGAATTGCTTGAACATCATTCTATAAACCTGTATGATGCAAACTTTATGGAAGCAAATTATTATAGTTATTGTCAACCTCAGAAATGCCACTGACTGAAACAGAAGCTTTCCTTTAATGTTTTATCTCAGAGGCAGTCTCCTAAAGATAAGGCTTAAGCATGTTGTTTGAATTGCCTCTGCCATGGCTGACTACAGAGTTCTAGTGCTTGTTCTGTCTGCTTCATTTCATCCTCAATAAATATATTTAAATGAAAAAGGAGGAAGAGAAGGTAACTGCAATGTTAGTCCGTTTCATGAATGAATGAACTTTAAAAATACTTTCATTCCTTTCTGCCTTTGTATCCTGCTTGTGGATCCTGTATGGCAAGAATCATATTTTAAAAAGAGAAACATCTCTTTTTGTGTTAAAAATGGAGTTGCATCCCTATCTACCTATAAATCAAAGAAATGCTTTTTTCCTGTCTGTCATGAGACAAAGAAGGACTTATGATTTAAAACTCCATCTAGTATGTGACAATGCATACAGAGCTGTAGTTAAGGGCTTTTACCAAAGAATGCATTCCTCGTATAATATTTCTCTTTAGTAAGTAATAGTTGTATGACTGGTCTGTACTTTCACATGACTACAGTTGTTCATCATTGAATTTAGCATCAGAATTTTAACTTGTTTAAGAAATAAAACAATAACAAGAGTAAAAGCCAATCCAAGTGGAGGTTTGTGAATGTAGAACTAATAAAAGATTTTTTGTGACACATATTTCTCTTTCTTTTGAGACAGAAAAATATTTTGGCTCTCCTTTAGAAAATACAAGCGTGGACATAATCAACTAGGGCGACTTTTATGCCTTTGAAAGACAGTGTTTCGTTTGAGGTTGGAATTCAAATAATATCTGTGGTATGTGCTAGTATATCCTGACAAGTTGTAAATAACAACTGAAAGGGTAAAGCAGTTGTTTAAAGATGGGGAATTTTAGAAAGAAAGTAAGTGTTTAATTCCTTTTTCTTTCTCTTGCAGCAGAGGGAGCTTTCAAATGTTGCACAAATGAGAACATTGTCAAGTGCTTGGCTCAAAAAATCTCCAAAGTACTCCTTAAAACAACTTAAATATAAAATGATAATCCAAAACTGAAACTAGTTATGAAATTTCAGCATCTGACTTTTTTTACATTCTGGGAAAGAAGCTATTTCAAATGAAGAAAGCCCAGCAAAGAGACAAATGGAAAAAATAATTAATAAACATTTATTCAAAATCACCTTGTAGAAGCAGCAGTACACTTATTGATTTAGTGCATTTGCATGCTTTTGCTGAATACTCCCCAGAATGTTTGTGCATGCCTCTAAAGTGTTTGCTCCAGATTAACAATGGATCTATGGAGTTTTTGCATTGCGCATATCAAGTCATATTTATATCAGATGATGTTGCCACGATGCTCCTTCCCAGATAATGTTTTTCAAAATGAACTAGTATTAGGTCACAGTGTATATTAATACATCTTACTTCAGTGGATTAAAGAATGCTTGTTCTTAGAAGAACAAATTTTCAGAAGTGATCAGTCTGCACTTCTGTGCCAAGATTTCAAGGAGGATCTTAGCTACATAGGCTCTGAAGTGAGTGGTTAGAACTTTACGAAGGTCCTACTGTACTGTAAGGTTTTTCATAATTTGGCTCAAAATATCACAGTGGGAATACTTGAGATCTCTTTAAAACTCTGGCCTTCTTTAAAAAGTTCAGCTGTTTTGAAAATCTGGTCCTGTTTTTTGCATTACTTAATTAAGGAAATCTATAGACTTAATAATGGCATGCAGATGCAAGCACAAGAAACATACATATCTTTGCAAATTGCCACATAAAATCATAGAGTCAGAGAATCATGGAATCATAGAATCACAGAATCATAGAACTGGCTGGCTTGGAAGGGACCTTAAAGAGCATCTCTGGATGGGCAGGGACACCTTCCCATAGACCAGGTTGCTCAAAGCCCTGTTCAGCCTGGCCTTCAACACCTGTGGGGCAGCCACAACTTCTCTGGGCAACCTCTTCAAATGTTTCACCATATTCACAATAAAGAACCCCTTCCTTGTATCTAATCTAAATATAATCTAAATCTACCCTCTTTCAGTTTAAAGCCATTACTCCTTGTCCTTTAGGCACTGGAAGGCTGCTATAAGACCTCCCCTGAACCTCCTCTTCTCCAGGCTGATCAAGCCCAACTCTCTTGGTCTGTATTCGTAGGAGAGGTGCTCCAGCTCTCTGATCATTTTCGTGGCCCTCTTCTGGACTCACTCAAGCAGGCCCATGGCCTTCTTATGTTGGTGGCTCCAGGGCTGACGACAGGACTTAAGGTGGGGTCTCATGAGAGCAGAGTAGAGGGGCAGGATCACCTCCTTCTACCTGCTGGTCACCCTTCTTTTTGATGTAGCCCAGCATATGGTTGGCTTTCTGGGCTAAAAGCGCGCACTGCCTGCTCACTTTGAGCTTCTTGTCAACCAACACACCAAGTCCTCACCCCAATCCATTCTCTGCCAAGCCTGTATTGATACCAACCCAGATGCAGGACCTTGCACTTGGCCTTGCTGAACTTTATGAGGTTAACATATCTGAGTAGTTCCTTGGAATGGATCGTATCTGTAATTTCAGAATGTTTGACTAGTCAATCAGAAGGATTATTCTTACAGATGAACTGTGTAAAAGATGAAATGCTGGGCTGCATGGCAAATGTGCAGGATGAAGCAAGGAGTTCTCATGCAAGGCACTCACTATAAGAACACTTATCAGCTTGTGGCCTGAAAGATTCTGAATATTTGCAAAGCATATAACTAAATGGGTTTTAAAAGTCCATTTTATCTAAAAATATGGGTCATAACTTGAGCTTACAATTCTTTATGTATATATACATGTTAGTATTTTGCTCAATGCATGTGTTTTGCTGTTGAGAGTTGGGCTTAACACGCAAAAATCTTATGAAAGGAGCTTAATTTTTCTACAGTAGGTTGACCTAGCTTCATTGTTCATCTGTGATTTATAGAATATAATTTTTGATTGTTTTGCCAAATTTCCAGATACAGTTGTACAATAATGCATCATATCACTGAAATATAGATGTTTGTCCTTGGTGTGCTATCTTGCAAGATTATATGACATCACATCTATAAATCTACTATCAACTTGATTGGGATTTGCAAATATTGATTGAGAAAGAAAGGCTTGAGTCTTACTTGCTAAATATAGAGAGATAAATGTCTTTATCTTACGCATTGGGAGCAATTAATGAAATTCATATATTCTTTCCATCATTTTTAAAAATACATCTCTTGTAATAAAAAGCTTAGCAATTACTGGCCAACTTCGCCAGATCATCAGAACTGCATAACTACTTTCAAGGTATTTGCAAAGCACAGGTGCTGGATTGCATCCTCTTGTTAGCTGTCACTATTATCCTGCTTCAATCAGTTCAATTCCAAAACACAGTAAAGTGAGATGTGGCTGTAGGTTTACAACAAGGCTTTCCAAATTAAAAGCCCAAGTTTCAAAAAATCCAAATTGAATCAACAAAAAAATTAGTATCTAATTAAAGTGTAAGCATTGTCTGGATCTTACATGGTGCAAAGTCTATTTATTTCTTCTAATAGATACATCAAGAGGTGTCTTAGGTTTACATTACTGAATTTGGCAACACTATTTTTTGTCCTGACTTTCATGGAGAGTGACTGCAATGCACTTTCTTGAAGACTAGATTCCTGACTTTGGTAGGTAGATAATGGAAATGGGTTTCAATATGGTCTTTTTATTTGGGCAAAGATGTCTCTGAAATCAGCAAGGTACTATCATATAGAAGTATACTTACTGCCTATCTGAGAGTCAAGCTGTAATTAATATTTGCAGAACATTTAGACATCAGTGGATCAAAGTAGTTCAAAGTATTATTATTTGTTCTTGAGGTATGAACATGTTTACACATCTCTCTAACCTGCTCAAGGTTATAGTAAAACCGTGACTGGCTGGGACTGTAGTTAAAATAAAACTCCCTTTGGTAGAACATATAGCATGGACTAGTCTTGCCTTTGTATGGCACCTTCACTTATGTTTGAACTGGTACCATAATAAAAATAAAAATGCAGTCACTTGTCTAGTGCGCACACGATTTCTCTCATGTTTATTCCTAATGGTAAGGCAGACAATTTAGAAAAGTGGGAGGAAAAATCCTTGTTGTTTCCTAGGTTACTGCTGCAGACACAAACTGCTGGGGAAAAAGAGAGGGTGCAGAAGTTCCTTCTTTTAGGGAAAGTGCAATTTGCGCCGTGGCAGAGGAGAGCACAGTAACACTAAGCACATGAAATACATGAAGATACAAAGACCCTTATTAACTGTGGTTTTAATAGTGGAATTATATTCAGCTTGGCTGCATTTCCAGCAAAAACACTTCAGTGGTTTCTGGCTAGAGAGGTATTATAAATCAGTCCTATGCTGGATGGGCTAATACAGGTACTGTGATTTCACTTAACGTAGCAACTTGTTATTGAAATTGGAGATCATGAGCTATATGCCAAAGCCCATCTTGGGAAATCATTTACTTCATAATTTCTTTTCAAGAATCAAGTATGATTTTGTTTTGACAGTGTAGAAAAAGTAGACCAAATTATGGAACAAGCTGTGTAAAGTCATTAAGTTTTAATATTTCATTACCTCTATTATTTTTCAAGTCAGCAGACACTGCTAAACCTGATAGACTGAGGTAAATAATTCATGCACGTGTTCTTATAAGTATTCCAAATTATTTTCTTTTGTGTAAATTCTTCTTGTGTAAGTTCTTTTGTGCCTATCTAAAGCCCTAAATAAATAAGCAACAAACCAGGCATGCCATGTGCTATTGCAAGTAATAATTCTATCAGAACTTCTAATTTTTTCTTTCTGGAGATCCACAGTTCCTGTAGATATGGATTTCAGAAAACAGTGCTTCATCTCCAGTTTGACTCTGTGTTTGGTTTTTTTCCTTTTTTTTTCAGGTGGCTGACATTTCTTTATTCTCTGGTACCGATTTCTTGGCATCACTTTGGTTAAGTCTTTTAGGAGCATCTAACTGGCTGTTTGGGCAGACTTATTCCAGGTCTCCTTGGGATAGATTTCTGATCTTTAGTTCCAGCTCTGACAATGTTCCACTTTGTGCTCCCCCACAATGCTGTTAAATGTCACATGTCCTACTAGGTTCCAGGAGCGTGAGGCTGTTTTTCTGATACCTTGGCCTTGCTTCCACTAGAAGTTACACTAAGCAATAACTACACTTAAAATTGGATCAGGTAGTTAGCAGGGCGTGGGAAGTCTGCAGAGTCCCAGCTTGGCGGTTTCCTTGTGGCTTCTCTTGTTCAGGAAAAGCACAGTCTCTTGTATTTTTGGTGAATTTTTTGTTAGGAAACAATTTTACGTAGCTCTCATCTTCTTGGAGCTTCATCTTGAAAGGTAAACTGATGGATCATTTCTCTGCATGGAAAGCATTTCTTAAGATTGTAGTCAGCATTCACCTTTTCTTGACTGAAGAGAAAGAACCAGATAGGAATGGATGTGTTATTATTGCACATGAAACCAAGACAAAGACTGGCCTCACGTGATCTAATGCATGTTTTTGTACATTTAAAATAACTTTTCCAGTTTTCTACATATGAAAATAGAATTTTCCAAACATAAATATTTTAAAAATCACCTTGTTGATGAATGTTCTACTTATGCACTCCCCAGATGTGTAGATTGTCCGCACTAGCTGACTGACAGAGATTGATTCTTATCTTAGGATCAAATCTTTCAAATTGTTAAACTAGGAAATGAAAACAGCTACTGTGTCCCCAGGTGGAAAAGGTGAAGCTAAGGGAGCAGAGCGTCACTGTAACCAGTCTCTTAGTATGAGCATTTGTACAGGTTCGCTCACAGTCAGGTTTTAATCTATAACATCTAGACTGTGATAGCAGTAACAAATAGTTACTAGTTTATATATTATAAAATATATAGATCCTTACTCCATGATAAATCTCACTGAAATCAATTGGAAGCACTAAAAACACAGGGGACCATATAAAAGACCTTGAAAATGATCAAGACCTTATGCATCAATTTTCTGACTCTCTGTTCCAGTACTGTGGTTCTTGGACTGCATTAGCGTTCCTGTTTGATGAGGTCACTTTAATTACCTACCTTTTTCAGACTTAAAATGAATGAGGTTACTACTCAAATGACATATATCCTAATCCTGGGGACAATCCAGTTGGTGTTTTAATTCAGGAAAACGACGGTGGCAAGAGACAATATAAATTGCTCTTGGTTTTTTGTTTTGTTTTGGTGTTTTTTTTTTTTTTTTTTGTTGTTGTTGCTCTTTGTTTGTTTGTTTGTTTTATAAAACAGTAATTTTCTATCTTTAGCTTAGGAGGCTTTCTTTTGAAGGAAGAGACAGTTGATTCTTCCATTATATCATCAATAGGCAAAATCCCAAAAGTGCCTTTTAAAGCTTGGGACAACTAGTCTATAGCCCAGAAAAGGACAAAATTAAATTTGCTGATGCACATCCTTTATTTCAGTCATCTTTACTCTTTGAACAGGTGGAACAGCACAACCACCAAAGGCGCTTTACTATCTCCAGTAAAACAAGAGGCATGCTATAAAAATTTAGCTGAATTAACCAGGCAGCAACAGGAACAACTTCACTGCATTCATTAGTAATACGTCTACTTCACCACTGAAGGAAATTCCTCAGCATAAATCAAAATACAAAGTAAGATCTCTGAGTACCTAAACCAGTCATAGTCCTCTCTTCCTTGTCCATGTGCATTTCTACTTTATCCTTATAAAACATTTTTACATTTCAGTGCAGAAATTACTGACTCCATATTTTATTGTAATTTACTTTAGTTATGTGTATTTAGCTCTGGAGGAAGGTGCCATATTCACAGCTGTGGAAGTCCAGTGTACTGCCTCAGAGCAGATGCTGCAAAGCAAAATTAGTAATATTAGCTTTCTGAATGCTTTATATGTGGTGTGAGTATGTAAGGTGAAACCAAATCCACAGCAGTAAAGTTCAGTTAATGCTAATCTGGTATTTTTATGATCAAAACCCCCTAGTTCTGCCTGAGAAGATGGTCCAGCTAGTAGTTATTGTATGTCATTCAATGGCATTTTGTGGTGAACTGCACCAGTTGACTGTCCTGTCTTCTGGACTTCAGTACCAGCCTCTGCAGCAGCCTGACTTCAAATCCTTTACAAAAGCAAGATGACGTTATAAGGTTTTGCTAATTTTGTTTTCTTCATAGATCCTGTGTAACTAATAGAAATACCATTTTATTAAAATGAAAAAGGAGTTAATTCATTATAATATGGCACTTTAAATAATTTTTGAGAATGCATGTTAACTGAGTAATATATATTTTATGGAAAGCACAAAAGTTGTAGGCCATCCTGGCTGGGAACTAGTTGTTACTCTTGATAAAATGAAATATATTCTCTTGTAAATAACTAAGTTTTATCTTAACAGCCTTATATGCCTGCAAGGTCTTTTACTATTTATTTTCCTGAATCTCTCCCACTAGGCCACTGAAACAACCTCTGACCTCTGAGGGCATTACCAGCCCTGACTCTTCCTGCTTAGCCTCTCCTGGGACCTCCCCCCACCTTGCTTGTGTCCCAGGATCTAACCTCAGCCCAGCCTGTGTCAGTCAGTCCCTGATCTACTAGGTAGACCTGAGTCCTGATCGTAGTCATGGTCCTAGTCCTCTCCCCTGCTGTCCTGGATAATGGACTAGATTTGCTGAGTGAACTTGGGACCTCCCTGTAGGCAGCTTTGTCTCCAGACCTGTTTCCAGTCCTCTCCTGAATGGACTTTGAACCTGTGTTCCAGCCATAACTCCATTTCTGTTCCCTGAAAAATAGAGACTGTGGTTGGAAATATTCCTTGGATATTTTAATCAGCTTTGGATGTACCTGCTGGAACCACTATCAGATATGACATAATGAAATACAGTCAATTTGGAAGTTTTGTTTTCTGACAGCACAGCATGCAGTTGACTGTATTGTTTAATGTAGAGGTGCTGTGTCACCATCTGAATCACCTTACTGAAATAACTTATATGAATAATACTCCACATGGTGAACTCGGTTTATATTATTACATTGTCAGTAAAGGACAGAAATAGAGAAGGAAAAATATCTTCTGTGATTCTATTATTGCTAGGGAATTTGAGAGCTGCTATTTGTATCAGCAAGGCTATGCTGTATAGTTTGACAATTAAATTACTATATTAATGAAGTATTCCTTTTCACATGCTGTGTTGTGTCAAAAGAAGCAGCATCTGTAATCACTGGTATTAGGCATGTCATCTGAGCAAGGTCAATAATCAAGCTGAACAATAAGAAAAAACCTGATTTGCTCTACTTCAAATGATGATCACACAATTACAGACTACATCACATGGATTTTCATTTGAGATGGTATAAGAAGGAATGAGTCTTGTATGTTGCGAAATTTAGACCTCACCAAGATCGCTCAATATCAGTTAGACTATGAATAAGTAGATCAAGATATTTCTTCTACTGAAACATGTTTTTATACCAAACAGTGAAGAGTATGTAATGTAGGATAATGTATTCAATTTGAAACCAAGAACTAAACTTTTCTTTGCATTAAATAGCAGATATATCCCATGTTATATTTTCTCTAATGTTAGAAGGGACAAAACAAAATAAACTCTTCACAGAGCAAAGAAAAATCCATCCCTACAATTTCTGTGAGTCATAAATCCAGAAAATGCCTAATAAAGGATCCAGGTTTTTTTACATGTTTTCTTATGCCTGTCTCTATAATGACTTACAATTGAACTGCTTATGGATAAAGCACTAAATAAATTAGCAAAAAATAGATTTATTTTTTTCACCCCTCTGTCAAGTTAAGCACAGTTTATGAGGATTATTTTAAGAGTACATAATTTTTGACAAAAATAACTCACACTTTCTTATTCTTCCCCAGAAGACCTTTTACCAGTTGAATTTATGTAAGATTTTGAAATGAGAAGGGGGAAAAAAAAACCAACTTCCAGCTAGCAGGATGTTGAGGTTTTGCAGTTCTATTTTTATTTTTAATTGAATTTTAATTGATTGGTGGAAGTACAGTAAAAATAGAAGCCCACTCAATAATACAAGTACAGGACCACATCAGCAAGGAAGATACATCAAAGTATGTTTTTTGCAAATGCATGTCTGCAGTGAGCCGTCGTATGCTCAACATGTAGCTCATTCTCTGGTTTCATTATCAAGGCTGTCAACAATGGGAATAAAAGGGGCTAGTCGTAATGGTGAGTCCAAATGTCTGGATGCTTATACATTACAAAATGAATGATGTGCTTAATGACGTTTAATTGCTAGTGACCCAATATTTTATACCACTCACAGCTCTAATTTTCATCTGTCTACCAGTTTTGGGTGAGAAGAACCCATTGAAACCATTTTCTCTTTCTCTGGCATAACCTATGCCAAAAGCTTCATCAAACAATTTCTCTCTTATGTATAATTTTTGGATGAGAACACATCTCCTGGAAAAAGATCCCATTTTGATCTTGAAGTGGCAGTTAGGAAGGTTTTAATGTGATTAATATTAGGCTTTTTTATTTTAAGATAGCCTTACAGAAGTAATAGTCTGAAGACCTGATTCGAGGGACTAAATAGTTGAGCTTCTTTCCCCCACCCCCTTCTTGTCTAAGATGGTAAGATCAAGATAGAGCCTCTGGATCAGATTGCAGCTCCAGGATAATGATCTCGTACTGATACACAAATATGCAAAGTCTGAACTGAACACATTTCAAAGCAAGGGATACTGATGCTCAAATGTTTCAGTTTAAGGATTTTTCTTTTTTTTTTTTTTTTTAAGGATATTTCTGCTGTGCAACTTAAAGGTGGCTTTACATGATGAAAGCTAGTGCAGAAGAGGACAGTGTCTTTATACGCTACTAATTGTCCTAGGGGTCTATTTGGGCAAGAAAAAAGTGAATGGGTATTTTGATTCTGATTTTCACCATGCTGCTTCATTACTATCTTATACAATTACTGTAAATTCCATTATTATAAAAAGGAAATCAGAGATCAGGGCAATATGAATGTTCTGAACAACTGCAACAAAGGTACTCGTGCATGATAAAGTGTATGGTGTGTTTGATTACTAGTGGCCATTACTGTGAAATGATTACTAGTGGCCACCTAAGTGATGCAACAGAAAATTCTTATAAGAGACTCAATATAAAAAAAGAAGGTCCCTCATTCAACCAAGGTCTATTCAAGGCAATCACTAAGGGATGATATAAAACAAATTAGCAGACATAGTGGGCAGAGGGGAAAGGAAGTAATGAATAAACATTTTTAATGTGAAGACCCAAAGTCACAGCCAGCTAAGTGATTTAGGATTAATTGTGTCATCACAATTGAATATATATATATGTAACTCCCTTTCCTCCCTTCTGCAAATAGCTATAAGCCCATATGTCATAACTGTATCCATGTATCCATTAAAAATCTTAATGTCTTGTAACTGGGAGTTGTATTATCTGCTTGCACTTATCAAAAATGTGACATGTCGTTTCTGCTCTGTGACTGAATACATATACAAATATTGCTTGACAAAAGCTTACAGCTATTGCTTGCTATGAACAATAAATGATGTGCCATTCCATTAATTTCTGGAAAGAAAACTTCAAAAACGTACCTATCACAGAAAACAAGCATAAGACCTACACAGCTACAGTAAAAAGACATTTCAATATCTGACTTGATTATGTGTCACTGCTCACCCAAATTTAATTACACATTCTAGTCTTTTCTAGACCTCTAGAGCAACATCAATATGTGTGTAAATAAGTGTACTGTTGAGAGATATATCCACCTTTTAATACTAATTATGAGCCTAGTTTTCAAGGAGATGTAGAACTGGGTCTAGAGCTTTCAGTTTTGCTGTCTTAAACTACATATAGAGCTGCAGCTAAATATAAAGAAATGCACATACTTGTAGAGTTGTGCAGTTGCAGAGACCATTCAGGTTTGTGCCACCACGCTGAAGGTGGGCAGTGCAGTGGAAGCTGCCCTAGGGCTGACTCCACAGGAAGTCCAACATTTCTGCCAAGACCTTATTATCTCCATGAGGCTTAGTTGTTTAGGAATAGAATCATAGAATCATAGAATAGTTAGGGTTGGAAAGAACCTTGAGATCATCAAGTTCCAAGCCCCCTGCCAGGGGCACGGACACCCCACACTAAACCATGTCACCTAAGGCCTCATCCAACCTGGCCTTGAACACCGCCAGGGATGGAGGATTCACAACATCCCTGGGCAGCCTATTCCAGTGCCTCACCACCCTCTCAGTAAAGAATTTCTTCCTTATATCCAATCTAAACTTCCCCTGTTTAAGTTTGAACCCATTACCCCTTGTCCTGTCACTACAGTCCCTAAAGAAGAGTCCACCCCCAGCACCCTTGTAGGCCCCCCTCAGATACTGGAAGGCTGCTATGAGGTCTCCACGCAGCCTTCTCTTCTCCAGGCCTAACAGCCCCAACTTTCTCAGCCTGTCTTCATACGGGAGGTGCTCCAGTCCCCTGATCATCCTCGTGGCCCTCCTCTGGACTTGTTCCAACAGTTCCATGTCCTTTTTATGTTGAGGACACCAGAACTGCGCAGAAGACTCCAAGTGAGGTCTCAGGAGAACAGAATAGAGGGGAGGGATCACCTCCTTTGACCTGCTGGTCACGCTCCTTTTCATGCAGCCCAGGATACAGTTGGCTTTCTGGGCTGCGAGCGCACACTGAAGCCGGCTCATGTTCATTTTCTCATCGACCAACACTGTCAAGTCCTTCTCTGCAGGGCTGCTCTGAATCTCTTCTCTGCCCAACCTGTAGCTGTGCCTGGGATTGCTCCGACCCAGCTGTAGGACCTTGCACTTGGCATGGTTAAACTTCATCAGGTTGGCATCAGCCCACCTCACAAGCATGTCAAGGTCCCTCTGGATGGCATTCCTTCCCTCCGGCATATCAACTGAACCACACAGCTCAGTGTCATTGGCAAACTTGCTGATGGCACACTCAATCCCACTGTCCATGTCACCGACAAAGATGTTGAACAAGACCGGTCCCAACACCGATCCCTGAGGGACACCACTCGTTACCTGTCTCCAGCTGGACATTGAGCCATTGACCACAACTCTTTGCGTGCAGCCATCCAGCCAGTTCTTTATCCACCGAGTGGTCCACCCATCAAATTGATGTCTCTCCAATTTAGAGACAAGGATAACACTGGATAAAAGCAGGCAGAGTTCGTTTGGATCTGAGCTAATACCTTTGTGAGTTGAATCAAAATGCCTGGGAAGTGTGTCTCAGGAAAGTCCTCTTCAAGATCCTTTGCCTCAAAAAATAATGTTTGGAAGCGAATGGTCCTGGAAGACTGCTTGCATCCTGAGAAAAAAACCCCTTCTATTCATTTTAGTACTGTGCTGGGTTATTTTTGCTCCTAGTGATTCGGACTAGTCTCACTAGTATACTAGCTGGTGCAGTGCTGAATTTTGGCTTTAGTCTGAGAAGAATGATAATAACATACTGATGTTTTTGTTGTTGAAAAGTATCACTTTGATCAAGAACATTTCAGTCTCATTCTCTGCCATTGAGGAGGGGTACAAGCAGCTGGGAGGAAGCAGAGACAAGACACCTGACCCAAACTAGCCAAAGGGACATTCCATACCACAGCATGTCATAACCTGGGGGGAGCTACCTGGAAGGGACTGATTGCTGCTTGGGTCAGGCTGGGTGTTGGCTGGTGGGTGGTGAGCAATTGTATTGTGCATTACTTGTGTTTATTGTTTATTTTTCCTTTTCCCTTTTGGTTTTCTATTTTCTTCCCTTGTTATTTCCCTCATCATTAGTAGTAGTAGTGGTTGTATTATAATGTACTTTAGTTATTAAATTGTTCTTATCTCAACATCTGGGGTTTACATTCTTTTGATTCTCTTCCCCATCCCACCCGGGGAGGTGGGGAAAGGGAGGGATGATTGAACTGCTTCGTGGTGCTAAGTGCCAGCTGGGTTTATATTGCAACAGGTATCTTGCTTCAGACCTGACAAAGCTTGAAAGTCACTGCAGGTGTACCAAATTGCTCAGAACTGGGCCAGGATTTAAGCCCAAAGTCGTAATGATGAGTCAATGTGTTTTTAATATGTGCAGTTTACCTTTTTATTTTTTATTCCATCTAGCTTCTTTTTGACATATAACCTTATCTGTTCTTCCATTAGTTTGAAGAAGATGCCATAAGTAGGCAATGCTTGTCCATCCAACAAGCTGCTGGGCGTGTTTAAATTCTAATCAATATGTATACTGAGATAAATGGTTATTTGCAAGCAAGTCCTCTCTGTATGCCCAGGCTGCTATGAAACCTTAGAGAAAATTAAACAGAAACTGGGCTCTGAGCCCAGGGAAACCAAACAAATGCTGCCAAAACACAATATACTGAAACATTATATGTCTGACATTCTACCAAGTAGTCTCATTAGCTTTGTGTTTTCAAAAAACCCTTTCTTAGAAATGTTTTTTTTTAAAGTCTCCTCAGACAGATTCTGCTTGTAAGAAAGCATAGCAGCCTCTAATGTAAGTCATCCTGTGCTGTTGTAGTGCTCAGGCCTGTAAAACCAGCACATTATACTTACTTATTTTTTGTTTATGAAATATACCTAAGATCATGTCTCTGTCTTTGAAAATGACTTAGGTTAAATGCACATGTTGCAGGCCGTCAGAAGAGAATGAACAGCAGGCACTATACATAGTTCAGCCCCTTCTCCCAAAGGGAGGATCCAAAACGTGTATTTTCTTGAGGTGCAATAGATTTCCTAGTTCAATGGTGGGTAAGGCCAGCTGCAGGCACTGACACAATTGTGCAGGAGAGATCACATTATGAGTTTTGTTCAACAAATAATAATGCTCCTTTTGCATGGTTTCTTTGAGATCATGTAATGCTTACATTGCTGAATGTTAGAGCCACAGAGAAAGGACTTTCCCCTGTGGTAAAAAGCTGACGGTACACACTTCAGTATGGATTTTCATATTTGTATATGACTTTATCTGCAAGCTACTGAGAAATCTTGCAGGAAGCAGATACTTTCAGGTGCATTTGAATATATAGAAATCTAGCATAGTCTGTCATAGCATGAAATCAGAATAAATGGAAACAGTGAGTTATAGTGTGGCAGTGCTGAGCATGGAACAACACTGTTTGAACAGTGTTGGGGGTAGGCAGGTTTGGTTTTACAAGAAGAAAATGTAATTTGGTTTGTGACAACGATGTTTAGTTCTTGCTTCACCTTGTCTGTACATCGTGCAGGATTTCAGAATTTCCACAGAGCCACAGCACAACAGGGAACATGTAAACCTGAAATTTCTTAGTCTAGTCTCAGCAGAGCATTTCACAGTTTTAGTTTTAAGTTGTCCTTTCTTTTTGTCTGATAGCAACCTTTGCAAAAGTCTCACTTATAAGTTATAAAATAGAGTGAACTGTGGATCAGTTGTTCAATGGTTTATTGACATCTCATGATAATATTGTCTGGAACAGGATACAAAAACCCAACATTAAAACATGATATTAAAACCTGATAGGATAGGTGCACAAGGCCAAATGAATATAGCACAGCATAAACCTAATTCTCCTAGTGTCTTGCACCTTGTTGATTAATATATAAATGTTAAGTTAACACAAACTACCGTAATATGCTGCTTATCAGAATATGATAAAAGTGATACCAATTTAAAGAACTGGAAAAACAGGCACAGCTAAAAAAAAATCGGTTTCAGAATCCTTTCAGCTTCTTGAACTAACATTATACATAGGACAATAAGCATGTAATTGACACAGACTGGCCATATGGTTGAAGAAAGAAAATTGAATCCATTAAAGCAGGAAGAGGAAACATTTCCTCTGCTAATGTACTCTACTTCAAAGTCTATTTTCACACTGGCAAATTGGTGCTTTTGTATAGTAGCTTTTATGAAAACACTTGGGGGCGTGACAACTGAATATGTATTCATGATCATTTCTGGCATCACTATACAAAGTTTAGTGATTTAAACTAATCTTACTGTAATTCTTTAGGATAAAAATAACTCAAAAATGTTCACTTGAAAACTCTGGATGAACTATATCCAATTAAATCCACTGACCAATGCAAAAATTGTCAGTGTTATAACTTGGCATTTCAGATACATTGCCTTTTTTTCCCCTCTGATTGTCCCTTAAAAAATAAAAGAATGAAGGATGGTTATTCAGTGAGAGACATAAAAGAAGAGAAAATGCATTAAAACTGGGGGGTTTGCAGTGTCATCTACATCAAATCAACTTAATGAAGCCACATATTTAATAATTCCTAAACTTCTGCCTTCACTGTGCTTCATTCACCTTCATATGCCTTTTCTTCATTACATATCAAATGCTTTCTTATTTGTTTGTTTGTTTTTTTTTTTTCTTTTAAAACTAGGAATATGAAGAAATAGTTTACTCAATATCTGAAGAAAAACGTAAAAAAAATTCAATACAATGAATTAGTAAGCAGGTCTGCTGTTAATGCGTATTTTTGACATTTCATGAACATACAGGGACCTCAATCATGCAGTATAACATACATAAGCAAAACCAGCCCTGTTATGAAGAGCTTACAATCAATAGAGCTTACAGCCAATAGCAGGCAAATCCTGCAGAAGAAATGCCTTCTGCAAAAAGTTGTGAAATTATCTTGGCTAACACAAGTGCAGACCCGATTACCTGGAAACAGTGAAACAAAAGCAGCAGCTCTCATTTGTCAGGTTGTTTCTGTGTAAAGGTGTGAGTTGGGCTTTTCAGGAGCATATCCATTCTTCTCTTAAGATGTCTGTAGGACTCTTATGCTCTTTCTGACTTGCCCACTGAAAAACTGCTTTTAGCAGCTGTCCTATGCTGTCCATCCCTGCTCTCCCCAGGATCCCCTCACCTCCAAATTGAGCTTCAGCCCTCAGGGTGTCCTGCAACCTCTCCTAATTCGGGCCTGGATCCAGAGACTCACTTTGGCCCTTGACATGCTCATATGTTCCCCCTTCTGTCCTGGGGAGCAGGATGGGTCTGAAGGGCCATGTTACCTGTGCACAAGTGCTGTTTTGCAAGTCAGTTGCTTCAGCAGAATAATATTGCATTATCTAATTTCAATCAAGCAGTCAGTATTCTGGGTTTCCAAATCTTTTTTATGCTTTGGCGAGCAGAGACAATGCTTTACGATGAGTTGTAAAGCCTTTCTGTCAAGCTAGCGGAGGGTATCTGAGGACACCCATCGATTACTTTCACAGCTTTTAACTATGGCTGGACTAGTTTGTGAGACCATTGTTTGCCTATTTGGGATACTCAAGACTGACTTTCAGCACATTGGGCACAATGCAGCCAGGCATATTAAGAGAGCAAACTGTGGTCCCAGACTCTAATGACTCCAGAACTGTTGCACTGAGAACCCCCACAAAAGCTTTGTTTTGATTGAATTTGTTTTGTTACTGGCCAATGGCTTCCAGGTATTTCACGTTTAGCTTACTGTTTCTGATGGTTGCTCAGATACTGGTGCTGCGATGTCTTTCTCCTCTAAACAAAAGTCACCGTTTGTGGCTAATGTGCTCAGAGAAGGATTCACTAGTAAATTTGTTTCATTGTGGTTGTTCAAGTCACAAGCAACCTTCTCAAAAACCTGAACAGTCATTTTCTTTATTTTACCAGTAGACGCTCTGGTGTGTCTTCGTGAAACTACATTTTACAGGGATTGTAGAGCAGAGGTAAAATCCCTCCCATTAATTTTGCCTTGCAAATCTGTGTTTCTGCCTATTGGGTTGCATCACATAGTTTAACAGATCTGATTTCCCAAACACTTGTGGAGTTTTTCTTGCGGATAATGCATTGGGTTCTTGCTGAATAAAGAACTGGCTGGATGGTTGCAGGCAAAGAGTTGTGGTCAATGGCTCAATGTCCAGCTGGACTCCAGTAACGAGTGGTGTCCCTCAGGGATTGGTGTTGGGACCGATCTTGTTCAACATCTTTGTCGGTGACATGGACAGTGGGATTGAGTGCACCGTCAGCAAGTTTGCCAATGACACCAAGCTGTGTGGTTCAGTTGATATGCCGGAGGGAAGGAATGCCATCCAGAGGGACCTTGACATGCTTGTGAGGTGGGCTGATGCCAACCTGATGAAGTTTAACCATGCCAAGTGCAAGGTCCTACAGCTGGGTCGGAGCAATCCCAGGCACAGCTACAGGTTGGGCAACGAAGAGATTCAGAGCAGCCCTGTGGAGAAGGACTTGGGGGTGTTGGTCGATGAGAAAATGAACATGAGCCGGCTTCAGTGTGCACTCGCAGCCCAGAAAGCCAACCGTATCCTGGGCTGCATCAAGAGGAGCGTGACCAGCAGGTCGAAGGAGGTGATCCTGCTCCTCTACTCTGCTCTCCTGAGACCTCACTTGGAGTCTTCTGCGCAGTTCTGGTGTCCTCAACATAAAAAGGACATGGAACTGTTGGAACAAGTCCAGAGGAGGGTCACGAGGATGATCAGGGGACTGGAGCACCTCCCGTATGAAGACAGGCTGAGAAAGTTGGGGCTGTTAGGCCTGGAGAAGAGAAGGCTGCGTGGAGACCTCATAGCAGCCTTCCAGTATCTGAAGGGGGGCTATAAGGATGCTGGGGATGGACTCTTCTTTAGGGACTGTAGTGATAGGACAAGGGGTAACGGGTTCAAACTTAAACAGGGGAAATTTAAATTGTGTATAAGGAAGAAATTCTTTACTGTAAAGGTAGTGAGGCACTGGAATGGGTTGCCCAGGGATGTTGTGAATCCTCCATCCCTGGTGATGTTCAAGACCAGGTTGGATGAGGCCTTGGGTGGCATGGTTTAGTGTGGGGTGTCCGTGCCCCTGGCAGGGGGATTGGAACTTGATGATCTCAAGGTCCTTTCCAACCCTAACTATTCTATGATTCTATGATTCGCTCTGCCTTAATGTATTTAATTAATTTCCTGTCATTTTTGTAGCATTTTCTACAGTGGTAGAAAAGTGAATGTGGGTAAGTACAGCATTGTGGTGTCCCCAAAAGCAGATAGGATCTATCCCAACAGCAACACACTTCAAAAGAAAAAGTAAAAGTTGCAGTTCCGAAGTAGCCTGGCCAACTCTGGCCCAGTTTGATGTTCTATCCATGCTTATTCCATCTTCATCACTAAACAAATATTTCTCCCTTTAAATAAGTGTATTCACACTTCTTTTCTTCTTCATTTTTTTTTTTCTTATCTTTTAGCCCATTTCAAGGACACATACTCTCTGTGAGCTGATAAGATCCCTTTTCTTTTTTGAGCAGTTGTAGTTGGGACCACCTTTCAGCCAAATTCCTCAGGCACTTCTGTCAGCAACCTGAGTTGCATAGTCTCACTGCCTCTGGCCAGTGCAATTCATTCAGTCTATACATCTCCTCAGCACTCCTGATAGGGTTCTGTCTCTGAAGAGGCATAATTCAGCCACAATTCTGTCACTCTGCTTTGTAACATTTGCCTAGATTGAATTAGCATCTCTGCAGGTGGTCTGTTTCCAGCTACTCTGTAATGAAATGGAAAGGGGCTGAAAGCAACTGAGCACACTAATCATTTTAAAGTGGAACTAGCTAGGCCAAAGTACTCTTTTTACACAGTAGAGTTCACTCAAAAACTCCCAGTCACAAAAGCATTATTTTTCTACATCAAGATCTTTCGCCCTACTCTTTGATGATCTAGTGGTAACAACATGTGTGTGTTCAGACCAGTTCTTCCCAGTCTCTTCTTGGAGTGCATAAGTAATGAATAACTGAATTTTCACCAAAAAAAGAAAATGCTGGGACACATCACAACCCCATACTGTAGGTTTCTGGTTGGTTTTTATCATCAGCTTGTACCAGTCTCATTAAGTTATTGCAAACACCTGACCTTATGTTCGTCTAAGGATGGCTTGCTGCCACTTAGCGGAAGTAGAAAAAATAATTGAATTGTTTTATGGCGTTTTTCAACACCTTATTTGAAGCAGTTTAAAGTGAATTTAAACTTCATAATGTTATTTTTTAAGATAAAAGATAAATTGTGGCAAAAAATACGCTCCTTAACCAAAATTCTATGTGAAATTTGAAATCTTAAACATAAAGAATATAGCTTGGCTTTGAATAAAAGTGCACCAGTGGCCTCATTACGAATATTTCCTTAATTCAAGATGTAGCTTTTTTGCAGAGGGAGATGTCAAATTTCACCTCCAGGATTCTCTCTCAGGGATGTAACCCGTGTTTGATCAATAATCATTTTTTGGCTGTCAGTTCTATGCTCCCTGGAGTCATTTCTGTCTTCAATATTTTTCTTTTTTCTTTGCTTTTTCTGCTCAAGCTCCTATAACATTTTCTTTAAAACTTTGTTCCAGTACCTTTTTTTTTTTTTTTTCATGTTTCTTGCCTGCATCTCTCAGGCTTCCAGAGCACTGACAGAGAAACTAGCAGCTGAATGACAAACAACATCCAGAGCAGTGTGCATGTTTAAAAAGAGAGAGTGAGGAAGTTTGATAATGTTTAATACAAAGGGATTTTTCCTTTCACAGAACAGTAGGACACAATGCACAAATCTTCCTCTTAGAAACATGGGCTTCAAAGAGTTATTTTAATGTTAACAAAAAATGCTTGTATATCTAAAACCTTACCTTTTTTTTTTTTTTTTGCAGTAGTAATAATTTGCTGCTTTCGAGCATACTAATTTCTTTGTGCTGAAGCTCTTAAAGGACAAGCTACAGTAGTGATTGCTTTCATGCTAATGATTGCTACAAGGAAGGCCTTAATTTTGTGATTCATAAATATCATTAAACTCTAATTTATAAACATGATCCTTTCAATATATAAAGTACCCAATCAGGTCAAAGCAATTAGAATTTCTACGTTTTTGTGTCTTTAGTATAAATTCATTATGTCTGTCTGCACATTCTCAATCTTATCATTGCCATTAGTCTGTATTAATGAGAACATGACACTGAGCCAATCTTAGCAACAGCAGCTGTACCAACAAAATGCTCTCCTGAGGAATATTGATTTCTCTTCTTGGATGTACTTAAACAAAGGCTGGTATTGCAGACATCTTAACCTGCATGTGTTTTAGTCTTCTGAACATTATTACATCATTGCCTTTTATTTATGAAAAGAGAATTATTCTGCACTTTGCAGAGGTGCGGTATGAGATGCATACTTGATAGTAGCTAACACATGCAGATAAACAGGATTAATCATTTTTCAAATATATGTTCTCTAAACAGGCTATTTTAACAATTACATTTTTGACATTAAGTAATAAAACAATATATGAAGCAATGGTGTGGAGGAAAAGAGAGCACAGAATACAGAATACTGATTACTGAACTCCTGGTAATGGAAACTGGTCTTTTGCTCATTAAAAATGTGTGGCATTTCTGTAAAAGCTTCCGACAGGAGACCAAAATGGCTGCTTGGGATTCTTGGTGCTTGCTGCAGCTGTCAGTATTGACAGTATTGCTTACTGTCAATAGTGCATATGTTTTAAGATTTCTGGAGAGCTGGGCAAATACAGCAGAATAAAAAATTGTAACTCTTTTTGAAAATGATTCTATGAAAATGCAGTCTATGCATTTGTCTTGCTGGCATTTGTAACACTCCTTCCTCTGAGTACAACGTGAGCATGTGCTAATAACAAATTCATGAGACTGTAAAGTACCCTGAGTGTCAATGGGGATAAAACATCTGCTTTTCTGAAGCCTGGTGTATTTCTGCATGGGTAAGATCTGTAAGTGAATTACTTCAGGTAAGAATTCTGTAAGTGAATTCTGTAAGTGAATTCTGTAAGTGAATTCTACAGGTAAGATCTGTAAGTGAATTACTCAGCAAATGAAAAGCAGTTCTGGAGATGTTCTGAAGGCGGAACATCATCAGAGTAAGGGTACTTAGGTATGCCCATTCTGATAACTGTTAATTAGAATTTTAAAAAAATTGGTACTTCTTGCTGAACTAAAATAGGACCCAAGTTCAAATCCATAATTTACATGTGTAGCAAAGATGAGATTGAGAAGTGGCTGCCAAAGCAAACAGCTAGGGCCATAATCTTGGACTGTTTCACAGTTGCAGAAGGCAGATTCTTGTTGCATTTTATGTGCTGAATTGCTTTTGTCCAAAGAGGCAATGAGTTCTCTGTCAGTAGGTTAAATGTGTGGTCACTACTGCTAGAGGGAGGGCATGGAGAAAGCTGCGGTATCTGCCAAATGCAATGGAGGACAGGGAGATGGAGAGGACAAAGTGCAGGACAAACATCTTTGCTACTGGTTAAAGTTACATGCTCAGAACTTCAGCAGAGATTCAGCGGGGCCACCCAAGTGATGTGAGACCATGATTAGGCTCATGGTGGATGCTGTTCATGTTATATCTTTGCTTTTTATTTTGCTAGAGAACACTTCTTTCTAACCAGGGGCCATGGTTAATTGCTGGGGAAGGAGACTGAGGGTTTCTTGCTCTGGCATGCTGGGTCACACGGAGCCTTTTGGAAGAAAAGGGAGACTGACCCTCCAAAGGGAGGACGTGTGCATAGCTGAGGGGCATCTCTGCTAAGAGTGAAGCAGGGCAGGCAGGGCATATGAAAGACAACAAAGAACCAGGAACCTGCAGCACAGCAGACAGTGGAAGACAGCTGTGAAAAAGGAAGCAGAAAAAGCCAAGTCCCAGGGGTCATGAGACTTCTTTTCCCCCCAGGAGACCCAGAGGGGACTGTGCATACTTCAGTACCGTGCAAATCTCAGTCTCATCCAAAAAGAACTGAGTTATTGAACTAAGATCAGGCCTGTAATGCAGCCTGGCTCTAGAGCCTGCAAAGCACAGCATGGCTCTGGGGGCACTTGCTCTGAGATATAGGTGCTGACAGACCCACCTCAGGGTACTGGCAAACTTGGGGTCCCTTCACAGCTATGCAATTCTTTGTGACATCCCAACAGGCTGGCTCCTGCTTCAGAAGGAAGAGCATGTCAGATAAGGAAGCAAAACATTAATTTTACTAAGGTCCTCTGTGCACGTTACTAGGCTGACCGATCTTTGCTAAGTCAGGGGAATTCTTTACAGTTTTCAGTGCATGATTTCCTGCAGTCTTCCTAAATTTGGTTTAATTATTTGCTCCCTGAGCTATATGGGTGATTAAATGTAATGTACACATAATTTTCAGTTTCAAGAGCAGTGTAAAGAGATAGGTCTATTAAGAAGATTAATTGGGTGAATACATGTAGGAGTAAAAATAGCTGGTGGTTCTGTAGCATTTCATCAGATGGGAATAAAGTCCTATAAATTATAGAGATTAATTTGCAGACATTTCAAAGAGGTACAATACGTGTTTGCCAACCTATTTACCCAAATATCTGTGAAAAAAAGGCCCCAAACCAAACAAAACCTCAAAATAATGTCAATCACCCTTATGAGATCATTCTTTCCAGAGCAGTTAATGAGCTAGCATATAAGCTGACCAACGGATGGGGTTAGTATGACATAATGACATGTCCTAGGCCATTAAATAAATCCAACAGATAATGAATATTAGCTAGTTGTCCTTTCTGATTTAGAAGCTCTGGGCACCATCTCTGCTAGTTCATTATACCTAGAGGTAGACATGATGTATGTCAGTGACATATGGCATGAGACACTGCAAGTGCATCATGGTTTGTTAAACTGTGACATATTCCTTGCTGGTTTATCCACACTTTCAGATGACAAATCAGGCCTGTTGGGGAAGGGCTAAAAACTCTGCACTGTGCTCTCTGAATTAACCTTTCCATAAGTTTTAGGACCATAAAATATTCCAATGACTAGTTTTGCCTGTTCTACAAACCTTTATATCTTTTCATTCTCCTTGCTTACCAGTGAGATGAGTCTTTACAAGATCAGATACAAGAGCCCAGCAACGAAGCTGATGAAGGGGCTAAAGCGCAAGTCTTATGAGGAGCAGCTGAGGAAGCTGAAGCTGTTTATTCTGGAAAAGGCTCAGAGGAGACCTTATCACTGTCTACAACTACCTAAAAGAAGGTTGTAGTGAGCTGTGGTTGGTCTCTTCTCCCAAGTAACAAGCGGAAGCACAAGAAGAACGGACTCAAGCTGCACCAGGGGAGGTTTAGATTGGATATTAGAAAAAATTGCTTCATGTAGAAAGGTGTTGAAACAGGCTGCCCAGGGCAGTGGTGGAATCACTGTCCCTGGAGGTATCCAAAAACCATGGAGATGAGGCCCTTAGTGACATGGTTTAGAGGTGTGCTTGGCAGTCCTGAGATAAAGGTTGGACTTGATGATCTTAAAAAGTTTTTTTCAACCTAATTGATTCTATGATTCTGAAAGGCATACCTGTGTAAACCAAAGTAGTTACTATACTTTTTCAAGGACATCCCATGTAACAACAGAGTGGGAACGTTGCCTAATATATGTTCTACTTTTCAACTATGACAAAATTCCTGATTACTTCATTTCTGCACCTGTAATCTGCACTCTTCAAGAAATCAATACTTTCCATTAAAGAGGAGTCATAATTCTTTTTATATAGAAACCTTTTGAAATATATCATAGGGATTTACTTGAAGAAAATGAAAATCTGTCATTGCATCCCTTTAGATCTCTGTGATCCAGTTTGGTTGTCACATGATGGACTTTTTAGGCAACTCTGAGAGCTGACGCTCGGTCATTTCATTGAAATAATTTTGTCTGCTCCAGCTTTTACCTTCTCCAGCATTTAAATCATATGGTAAAGTATTTAAGAACATTATAATGAAGAAAAGTATTATGTTGCTGTCATTTTCATTAGGGTACATTGTGTTCCAGAGCATGTTTTGGATGTTTCTACACATGAAAAGCATGAACTCGGCAGTAACTCTCATTTTACTTAGGAAAAATTTGAATTCAGTTTTACAAAAATTTTAAAGGGTTGTCTGTTCTGGAGACTATTTATGCACATAATCAAGTCTCTGTATCACTCTACAGTCAGTTCTTTTCTTTCTTGTCTTTATTTTCCCAATCCTTCCTTGTTCTCCATTTAAATACAGCTGGTCTGCCCATGAATAATCTCAGTTCTGTAGGCTGCTAAACTGCTTGTCTTTTCTCCCATTAAAACTGCATACATCTATAAATACTGATTTCTATTTCTGTGCTTAGGAGTTGCTATACTGGACCAGATATGTATTAATGGCTTATTTTAGATAGCTGCCAGCATTAGATGCTTCAGAAAACAGGAATCCCTCAGCATACAGGCTAAGTATAGGTCACCTGCCCCTCCCCTCATTATTATAATTTGGCAGGGCCTTTCTAGTTGGTTAGAAAAGGACATAAAACCAGAGGCAAAATCTAAAAACTCTTTCTACCTTTCACATATACTCCCTTCTAGTAATGTATGTGTACATAAATACCTTAAGAGTCTGAAACCATATGAGATGTGCTGCTCCTGTTCCTTCTCCTCTTGCAAAAAATATATAACATGTTTCTAGTATATGTTGTCAAAACTATAAATTAGCACATGGAATTCTTGCATAATTTTAGACCTGTAATGGGAACAGTTATTTCCATTTCCACAGGAAAATGTCATTGATGCTCTTCAAATAAAGCTCAGCGATTCCTTCCCAAGTCTGATAAATCAGTATATTTGGATGTCCTTCCTTTAGTCTGTCAAACAGATTCTCACCTGTAGTTGTAAGTCTTCTGCCATAAAAACCAGCTCATGGTGAATGAAAACAAAGATATCTACGTGTACCTTTGAACAGAAGAAAGATTTGTATCTGGGAGTTGGTGAAACACGTTTTACATTTTCTAGTACTGCCACGTATATAACTAATCTGGCTGCAATTCCTTGCAGTTCCTTTATTAATAGTATTTCTTTTATAAAGGTTTAGCTGCAGAGAGGGTATTGGTGATAGTTGGAGGGGATGGTGTTTACTACGTCTGTGAGAGGGACTGGAGGGAAGGAGCAAGAATTGAGCCAGGGATTTATACTGAAAAAAAAGATGTATGTAAAATATTCAACCATGCCATTCATGCCAAGCACATTCGTGTTTCTGATAACAAAGTTACTGATATCTCTGACAAGTCAGTGGCTTTCTATCTCTTGTGATTTGTAGACCACTGGGCATTTGCCAAGAAGGAAGCTTTTTAACGTCAGAAACACAGATTGCTGCATAACATTTTTATCTTTCATTTTGTTAGTCAGGTCTCATGGTCATCTTCAGTCATCCTTGGACCCCAAGACTGCAGATTAGAAAGTATTGTAGAAACAGAGTGCTAGACTTGCTCTGACTTTTTGTTACATGCAATTGTATTCCTTATTTTAGGGATTTCCCTTAAAGTTGATTGAGGCCTCGGTAGAAATACACATGTGCAAAAAGAGGCTGAGGTTGTGGACTTAAGGTTGTAGCTGTCAAGGAATAAACTGGTGGCAACTTACCACATTATTGAAAATACAAAGAATAATCTTTCTCAAGTGACAGATTAGCATTTAATTCACATTAAAAAAATAATAAAAATATTTCTTCACGGTTTGGATTGGAACATTGAAAAAAACTGTGACTGAGAAATTTTGTATCAATGCAAATATAGCACCTACGTGTAAACTCGCACTTTCCTGTGTAAGTTTCAAGGAGAGAAACGTTTATTTTCAATATTAGACCAACGGGTTTCCATATTTCAGAGAGTCAATAAAATAGTTTTTATATGAAGTTGGCCATTATCCTTATGTATGGCCTTACAGCCTATGTCTTTATCTATAGAAAGAAAAAATATTTTAGTATTAAAGTTTATTAATATATTATATGTTGTTGTTCATGGACAAAAGGAACAACCTCTGCATAGGCAGGACATTTAGTTGTACTGAGTTGCTCCTGCATTGATCTGTGTCTGATCAGAGGCATTTTTATTTCTTAGAAAGACATACAGGGTTAAACTGGAGATATTTTCTCATTGGTCTTTTTTAATAATTAATGACTGTGAAAGTGTGCACTGTATGCAACTACCTTCTGATTTAAATTAGTCCTGCATTTGATTTTTCGGATTCAAAAACTTCTTACTTGACTGTTTTTTCTTCTTATTAACATATTTATCTACTGTAGCTTTGTAGTTGCCTATCAGACTTTAAAGAAGTGCTTTTAAAGGCTTAATTTCTAAGGTTGTTTTTATATTTCTGACTCCTAAATGCAAAGTAGAAGAGTGATTTTTTGGTTTTGATTTGGTCATACTCCAGGGAGATAGATATATTCAATAGGTGGTCATCATCATAACTATTCCTTATTGGTTTATGTCTAACACAACAATTTAATTTTTCAACAGTACACCATTTTTTTTAATTTTAAATTATTTCTTCTTCTTTTTTTTTTTCTTTCATTTTTAAGGTTTATCCCTTAAATACTTTTGCTTTTTCCAGTGTCTTAAGTTCTTTATTCTGTTTCTGTCTTTCCATATTATTTCTTTCCTTCCTTTCCCCCAGCTTTATGCAGTTATTATCTACTTAATTTTTCTCCATTTTCTTGATTTGTTTTTCAGTCTCCCTGACTGATCTCCTTTTTCTCTCAGCCAGCTTTTGTTTCACTACCTTTTTTTAACTGTTGCTTGAGAGGGACTGCTATGACCATTTAATGCTCTCTTCACCTGGCAATTGACTGTGGCATCACTGATGCCAAACTGCCATATGTGAGAGAGATTCAAGCTAGGCTAAGAGTGTCAGCTGCTATTTTCTTCATCATCCTAGGTGTTTTCCAAAATTGTCTTTTCCTCTGTTTTGTTGGTTCCAAATTCTTGGGCTAAAGGACTCCCTAAAGCTTGTAGTGTACTATCTTAAACTTAAGCACAGCTTCTTTACTTCTGTTTCTCAAAGGAAGGAAAGGGGAGCTAAAACTGAGGAGATTGCTAGTTCTATCAGTGCTCCTTTTTTTTTTTTTTTGTGAGGAGATGATACTGAAATTTCTCCAAGAGCTGGGAGTCATGTCTGTGGTTGCTATTGGTCCTTGGGATTCAACAAAGGAATCTGAAACAGCTGTAGCGTTTGCAAGTCTGCTGCATACTCTTGAAGAAGTAAGGTTCAGATGCTGTCAGTCTTCAGACTTTAGTCCTGAAGTTGGAAAGGACATTTCAGCCACTGGTTTTAATCAAAGCCTTGGCCTTCACGGCTCAGCTTTGCACCATGCTTGGCATAATCTTTTTGTTTGGCTACCAGAAGGCAGTATTTTCTCTAGAGAATCTGAATTTATATTGAAATTCTAGAGGAAGCAGCAGCCCTCACAGAATCTGAGATAAATTTGCAAGTTCAGCCAGTTCAGAAAAAAAAGGTCTATAGACCATACTGGTAAAATAACTCACCAATAACTTTGTGTATAACAGGTTCATGAGGGAATTCTATTTAAGCAGTTTGACATTGTTTTTGATGGAGATGGAAAGTACAAGAATGAGACCAGATTAACTGGCTTGTATACAGCAAATGTCTGCTTTTCACTTCAGTGGAAGTCAATGTTTATTTTACCTAGACTAATGTATTTTTCCTACAGAGTGTTTTGTTGTTTTATTTTTTTCCTGAAAATAAACCAAATAAAAGTTCTTAGGATTCTGAGTAGGATTTATTATGTAGTTTTTCTCTTGTCAGTGGGTATTCTGTTCAGGCAAAATGCTAAGGGGTTTTTCAAAGCTAGTCAGGCTAAGTTGAAGACACACATCCATTTGTAGGAAATAAGAGAATCACCTCCTCTCGCACTGGTTGAAGGCAGCATGGAACTGTGACTACCCTAATAGGCCAAATGACAAAGAAAGCAAAGCAACAGCAGAATCTTCTGAAAGCTGTCACTGAAATGTCATCTGTAAGGTGAGTAGTTCTACCATTTGCACTGGTAGCTGTTGGCAGGGTACTGCATCTTGCTGATCTTTGATGTCTTCCTAACCCTTCTTATCAGAGATCATATATAAAAGGTTCAGCATAACTATTTTTTGGTGTATTTTAGTAATAGACATGAAAAGCATTCTTTTACTTCATATTGAGGTCAGATCTGACAAAAGAAAGAGTTCTTCCCTTGCTTTTCTTGGCTGTGGCAGAATTTAAGGAGGACTGCTCACTTGTTGAAGGCAAGTCTATTCCTTGGCCTGGCAAGGTGGCTCATAGCAGTGAAAGGTCTGACAGTAAAACAACAGAAAGGTAACTAGAATCACCTCTTTGTAGGAGTGAAGGCAGTAGTATATACCCTTAACTGATGTCTTGTTTTTCTTAGGAATGGCTAATGGAAAAGAAGCTATGACAGAAAGTATGATTTCAATGAGATCATGTTTATAGTACTTAAAAAAAAAATAAATTTAAGGAGTTCCACAACCACACAATGTCCCATAGAAGTAATTAAAAACATATTTCTATGTAATAAATTAAGCCTAAACAAATTTGTGATTTTGTTGAAAGCATTTTATTTGACTTGAAATGAACATTTTTAATTTTATTTTGGAGAATTCCATACTGAATTGAAATAATGGTTTTTATTTTCTCTTGATAGTTCTTATCAAAGGTTGGAGTTTTTTTGTCTGTTTCTTTTCTTTTCTTTTCTTTTCTTTTCTTTTCTTTTCTTTTCTTTTCTTTTCTTTTTTTTTTCTTTTTTTTCTTTCCTTTCCTTTCCTTTCCTTTCCTTTCCTTTCCTTTCCTTTCCTTTCCTTTCCTTTCCTTTCCTTTCCTTTCCTTTCCTTTCTTTTCCTTTCTTTTCTTTTTTTTCTCCTTTCCTTTCCTTTCCTTTCCTTTCCTTTCCTTTCCTTTCCTTTCCTTTCCTTTCCTTTCCTTTCCTTTCCTTTCCTTTCCTTTCCTTTCCTTTCCTTTCCTTTCCTTTCCTTTCCTTTCCTTTCCTTTCCTTTTCCTTTCCATTCCATTTCATTTTATTTTATTTTTATTTTTTTCCCGCCAAAACAACAAACAAAACTGTTTCCTAGCCAGCTGTGGATAAAGCTTTCAAAACCAACACCGTTTACAACATTTCCCAACTGAAATTGACAAGATGCACCAAGCCTTCCCTCAACCCTGTGAAGTCTTGGACAAAATCAAACAAACCCACTAAAATAGAAAACAAAATGAAAAAAAAGTTGCTGGAATTAGTGAGTCTACTGGCTTTGTAGCAATGAATTGGCTTGCTTTCCCTTTCACTCTTCTTTCCAAAAGCTAGTTGATCTGAACCCTAAATAAAGAAGGAAGCAAGGAAGAGGCAAGGATGACACAGGCAGCCTTCAGTGTGGAAAGAGTAGCATCATGATGATCTTCCACTAGAGAGTTTTCCTCTGAACACTTTAAATGAAACAACCACTTTTCTGTGTTATTTAAGTAAAAGATTTTTTTTTACATACTTCACAAAGTAAAAAAGGAAGAATCTTTTATATGGGTGATAATGATAGAGAAGATAGCTGAAATTTAATAAACAGAAACATTATTTGTGCTGTAGTTTTTAACATCTCTTCCATAATTAAGAAGATCGCATTTTGCTATTGCTAGTATTTGACATGCTTAGAATTGCATTCTAGAAAAGAATTCTGTCCTCCAAATGATCTGACAAGGTTATTAAAGCAAAAGGTTGTGCCTTTTTTTTCTTGTTTAATAAATCTTCCAGGATAATTTTGCTGTTTATTTTAATAACTTAATACTTAGGTAGCCCTCATTGAGTTGTATACAGATTACAAATAAACATGGTGGGATTGCTGTTGTTCATGGCATGACTTTATCTGTTGTTTGCATCTATCTATCGAGTCTGTTTGTTGTTTATGATTACTGTGAGACTGCCAGTTCCTTTTTATCTTGTGTAGTCTTCAAAGATATTTTTTTCATTGAAGAAATTTTAATATTATTCTACAATTAATGGTTAAAATATGTTCTTGGCTAAGCACATTTCATTATTCTCTTGGTTGACACATTTATGCAAAGAGAGAGCAGATAATTCATCCCAGATCATGAATAAATAGTAGCTGAAGTCATATGTTGTAAGGTATCCAGATACAGAAGATTTCATTACCATTTGCAGGGATATTTCTGAGTAAACTGACATATCTGTAGAAACATGTTCTTATGGTTGTCCTGATGGCTGTAACTTTTGCTGTAGACAATCTCTGCAGATATTTTGAGGCTTATCTGCTGAAATCTTGTCAGTAACTGATTTCAGTTCTAAGAAATGTGTCTTTTTCTGTAGTTACTTAAAGAGTGAAACTGCATTAAGTAATGACTGCATTGAACCTGTTTTATCTGTAAGGATAATTGTGTTTTGAACTGGTTGGTTGTTGGTTTTTTTTGTTTGTTTTTTTGTTTGTTTGGTTGGTTGGTTTTTGTTTGGTTTTGTTTCTGGTTTGTTTGTTGGGTTTTTTTGATGGAGGGAGGGGTTGTTTTTTTTCTCCCAGTCATTTCCTGGAAAGTTTTTCTTGAAGCTTCTTGTTATTTTCTGTCACAGATGCAGTTAGTGCTTGTCTCTAAAGTCTGGAGTAGAAAGAAGCTGATGCTAAATGTTCAAAAGGAAGATGAGACTATTGAATAAATCATAATTCTTGACACACTCCAATGAATGTTACAATTACTACTTCCCTTCCTGATTTCACAGTTTATAGAAAGATAACGTTTTTTACATCCTTCAATAGCTTAATTTTGACTCTTTGGGTGGTGAACTAATAGAAAAAAAATCAAGAGCTTTTATTTTTAAAACACTGTAACAAAATATTTACTTTTCAGACATTCTTGAGGATAAAAATCTTGTAAAAATTTGACCTATCTTTACTGAACTCCAATTAGCCTGTACTGATATATATATCTCACCCTTTCCTTCCCCTTTTCCTCATATAGCATCGTTCAACCACAGAGAAGAGGAGCTCTGAAAAAAAAACCCAAATTAAAGGCAAAAGGTTGTTGAAATAAATTAAAGACATACAAACTTGTAAGAAAGAAACAATCAAAGAGATTTAAGACTGCTGTGAGGGATCTATAAGTGTAAATGAATCTCTGAATAAAATCTGTATGTAAATTATGTTGTAGTTCAGCAGCAGAAATGTAATGTGGAGTGGTCATGGTATTAGTGCGTTACTGAGGTTATTTCAAGGACAAGGCAAGTGGATTGTAGAGTCCTCAAAAATAACAGGTGTAGCACTCTAAGTAGCTGACTCTTTCTTGTCCCTAGTCAGCCGATAACCTGTGGATCTAGTACACCACCATGTCTATCAGCTCACTACAGGTTTTAATACAGTGTTACTACAGTGAAAAGGGAGAGTTGAGAATGGTTAAGGGCCATTTTGACCTTGCTTTTGTCAAAAAAATGTGGAAGAGCATGGTATTATTTGTCTGTCTTTTAAAGTCTTTGAAACCTCCAAATTAAATAAAAGCAATGTCACAAGATGAGCACTAAAACCAGTGTCAACAGTAGCAATACGTGTGTTGTTTCTGAAGTAGTGGTTGTTTTTAAAAACTCATGCCGCAAAAGCAGTTGTAGTTGCCTGTCAGTAGCAAAACCTTTTTGCTAACAATTTTTCCTTTGTCTTCCCTCATTAACATGGTAGTAGTGCTTTGGTTTGTTTTGTCAATATTTTTGCATAATTAACAGTCAAATAGGTTTTGCACGATTTCTGTCTCTTTCCTGTACCACATCTGTACCTGCATATGCCATTACTGTTGTTGAATAACAGAGCTCACTAAAATGGAGGAAAATCATGCTGGATTTTCTTCTGGTACTTCACAATTAAGGGGCAGGTATAAAGTGCTTACCACTATCTCAAAACTTAAGTTGCTCTGAAATTTATGTTTTGTAAATAATCATGAGAAGGAGAGTCATTGATCTAGGCTGTTCAACTTGCTCCATAACTTATTGAAACTTATAGTTACTGATGAGATGGAAGTCCCATTGATTTTAAATAAAAGGGAAAATAGCTTCAAGCATCCACACCCATAATTGTGCCTGCCATTTAGCTGCCTGTAAGTGAGCTTGTGTTTACAAAGGATATACAATTACCGGTTGCGTTCTTAAGCGTGCCTGAAGTATCCTTTGAGACTTTTCCTTACTTTATTCTGCTGGCAGCTTTTGCTTTTCATTGCTCAGTTACATGGGATTGCGTACATGTATCTGCTTAGTGTTGAAACAGTAAATAAAAAGACTACATAAGAACAATATATTCAACACTGTTGGACACTAGATCCTCAAATGCCTTTTCTTGCTAATTTGGTGACAATTAACAATTGTCAACAGGTGTGCCATTTAAAGGGTGTAGCTGTGTTTTAACTGGCCTTTGTGTTATTATTTTAAAGAATTCGTTATCTATTTCCATATGCCTGTGCACTTTATACAGGAGTTGTTCGTGAAATAAAGTTTGGCTAGGCAAGACTGGCTGCATGAGAACAATCTGGTCAGATCTGAAATTCTATGACATTTTTCTACTGACCTTCTATTGAGGTTGGTCAGATTTCTGACATTGACCTCAGTGAAAGAGAGATCTGGCCTTTCATAAATCGTTCAAGCCTTTGCTGAGATGATAGTCACATTTTGAATAAAAAGCTACCATAATCTTAGTCTCAAAGAACACATGCTAATTTGGAGTAGAGGAGTTCAAACAAAAATAGGAATACAGAGATCTTTAGACAGGAATGGACAAGCCCCAGAGGCAAATGGGAAGGCATAATTGCTAAAATTGCAGTATCAGTTTAACTAAAAGGAATTTCCATTTGTATTTATCTGAATGCGTGCGCTGTAATATATGGTATTACAAGGCCATTCATAAAAGGCTGATTCTAAACTAAAAGTTCTCAGTTAAAATGACTAGGAATATTTCTGTGGTGAAAGATATTCTAAAAATATTGACAAGAATAAATCCACACCATTCTTTGGGAGTACTCTGCCTTCATCTACCTTGGAATTTAACGTTTGTCAAAGTAAATGAGAGGCAAAGAAAATGATGAAAAATGTTTTCCAAGTATGTATCACTTACAAATTAAATTCCTCTTCTGTTGAAGCAGTTCTTTTTTTATCAAATTTGAAACAATGCTTAGCATATCAGCAATCAAATAGCAAGTATTTACAAGCTCAGCCTTTCAACAGTGAACTTTAGTGATAAGCAAATTTCAGAATTTTAAGGCACTTTTTAAAGAGTTACACATCTTAAGATTTTTTTTTTTTTTACTGGTTAAATTTTGCAAAAGTGGACCAATGAGGTTTAACAAATCCTAATTAATTTCTCCAAATTACAATTCTGTCTCTTCTTTCATTAACCAGATTTTTTATGCAGCCTTTTTTATGTTTTATTTTTTCGGAAGTCCCTTCCAAAGATAGAAAATGTATAGAGCTACTTCTTTGAAATCCATACCAATTAAGTGTCTTTTTTGAGCATCTTAGCCTCCTTCCCCCTTCTATTGATTTACAAGCTACAGTGTTAAATATCCTAAGAAAAAAAAAAAAAAGGCTACATGTTTTAGTAACATTTCTGCTAGTGTGTTCTCTTTTTCACTTCTTTGCAAATATTTTTTCACTTCCTGCTCCAAGCCATTGTGGGCTGTTAACGTTTGCTATGTTTACTTTAGAAATGGTTATAATTCAAATTAAGACAAGATGTTTAATCTCTGTTATTAGTAAAAGCTTGTAAAATACTTCTAGGAACACTTTTTCTGGAAACCACTAGGCAAATGTCCTAACAAATATTGAAGTACAGGTATTTTTAAGTTTCTTTAATAATTGAATCATAGAATCATAGAATAGTTAGGGTTGGAAAGGACGTTAAGATCATTTAATTCCAAGCCTCCTGCCATGGGCAGGGACACCTCACACTAAACCATGCCACCCAAGGCTTTGTCTAACCTGGCCTTGAACACCGCCAGGGATGAAGCATTCACAACTTCCTTGGGCAACCCATTCCAGTACCTCACTACCCTTACAGTAAAGAACTTCCTTATATCCAGTCTAAACTTCCCCTGTTTAAGTTTGAACCTGTTACCCCTTGTCCTATCACTACAGTCCCTGATGAAGAGTCCATCCCCATCCCCATCATCTCTATAGCCCCCCTTCAGATACTGGAAGGCTGCTATGAGGTCTCCACGCAGCCTTCTCTTCTCCAGGCTGAACAGCCCCAACTTTCTCAGCCTGTCTTCATACGGGAGGTGCTCCAGTCCCCTGATCATCCTTGTGGCCCTCCTCTGGACTTGTTCCAACAGTTCCATGTCCTTTTTATGTTGAGGACACCAGAACTGCACACAATACTCCAAGTGAGGTCTCATGAGAGCCTACATGAAGAAAGGTGAGCCTACATGGAGAATGTGAATTATGCATTTCAAGAAGCCAATATGTAGTACTAAGGGATAAAATGAGAGCTTCTCTAGCTGAAGTTTAACCTTGCTGTTTCCTGTTCGGTAGAGTAGCTAGGCAATTGAGGTGAACTGGGGAAGACCCTGCTAGGTTGCTTTCGTAAGAGGAGAAGTTTAGAATGGTAGCTGGATACATATCTTTCATTTTTATTTTTACAGGGAACACCCAGTTTTGGGCCTCTTGAACAGTTTCTTTAGTGAGAAAAGCAAACTTGTTTTTCAGTCTGTTCAGTGTCACAAGATCTCTGCCTGCATTTCTCTCACCTGCTGGTAAACCTCTGGTTTTCCATCAGTACTTGCATGAGGTCAAACTTACTTGGCTGCTGCTAACCTGAGTTAATTAATTATTACCCTCTGCTCTTCATCAAAGCATTCTCCAGAAAAGTGGTTTGATTCATATTTAACCCAGCTCAGTGGAATAAATTTGGGCTAAAGAGCATTCAGGAAAATACTTTTACAGGAGAATGTAGGGCAAGAACCTCAGAGTGCATGAAGATGGTCCAGAACTGTGAGGAGGAGAGGTAAGCAGCTAATCCAGATCAGTTCATAGCTGAGGAAGACATAAGCTTTCTGGTTTTGTCAGCCTCTCAAATTCGTTTCCATCAACTTGTGAACCAAGGAAGCCTCTATTTTCTCTGGGTTAATTAGCATTTGTTTAGGCCTTCCCATGTGGTCCAGTGACTGAATAATGGATTATTTTGTTCCAACTCTCCTTTTTTCAAAAAAGGCTTAATTACTTCATTCAGTTGACCAACATGCCATTTAGTTTTAGAGAAATTTGCAATTGCTCATAGATCAATGACACTCTTGCTGGCAGACACCAACCAACTTCAGCATAAGAATGTCTAATAGACTGGAATATATTATAGCTGAAACTATGAGATTTATGAAAATTGTTTATGTGATATTCAGTTTCTTATGCCTGTTGAAATGTTTAATTACTGGAGTGTTAGGAGAATTAGGTTTACTTTCCTCTATGTTTAAGAATATGGCTTCACAAAGAAACTGTGCTGGGACTTCAAGAGTTCTACATGTATCAATGAGGATTAAAAGTGTTGCTGCTGCGTAACAAGAGCTAGATTTAAATTTTTGTTGTAATGCAGCCGTAATCTCTACATATTAACAGTTCACTTTTAGCAGTGCATTGAAAGGATGATGTTTCTAGAAGGAATTTTGTTTTTTTTTGTTCTATCTTAAAATTTTAAAAAGGCAGCAGTCCTAGGATTAGAATTGCCAGGGTGTGTGCTATGATAGAGTATGTCATCATTCCTCTTGAAAATGGCTGGAGAAGACTTATGAACATTTACTATCCCCTAGTTTCCTACAATTGCTTTATTATTTTGCCAGCAGTGAAAGAAATGGATCAGACGATTGAAATTGTGAAAGAGCAGTAATTTTTATGCCATCTTGCTTTTTTGAAAGGTCTTAACATGACTGGGATAATTAGAACCATTTTGATTGTATGAGTAATCTGAATGCAAGCAGCATTTAGGATTTTCATGGATTTTATTAAATTATTTTTCCCCACAAATATCAAAATAAAGAAGACAACTGCATCTTTGAAAGTAATGTATTTAATAACAACAGATTCTCTCTTTTAATAATGTTGGACTCATAGACATCTTTTATGCTATCTGTAAAGGTATACATCAGACCTGAAATGAAAAATAGAATCCTTATCCATAACTGCAATTGTGTTTATTTACCCGCAAAACTGAAAAGAAGTAGAAATCATGATTTGATGGGACAAAACCCAACAGATCTCAGTTGAGAATATTTTGGAATGGTCACTATTTTGCATTGCTTACCTCAAACTCATGTTACAATACTACCAAGAGGCAAGAAGAGTGTGATAGCACTGTTTCTATCGTAAATTACTAACCAGCCTGCAGCTGTGTAGCTCATTAAAAACTGTGTCATTTAGGGATATTTTGAAAACACAGAGGTCCATTAAAAAGACTGGCAGTATATGGTTGTCAAACAGACATGCAATTATTGCCATAATATTGTCATCAATTGGATGGGAGAAATTATATGATGAACTAAGAAGCTGTTTAATGTCATTTTGAGTTTTCCCAGCACAATTTCCCCTTTGTTCAGACCAGCCATCACCCATCTTTGAATATCTGAATGCAAGGACTCAGAGTGTTTCCTGGAACCCTTCATGAGTACTAATTATAACTTCTTCACTCCATTTTCTGAAGGCAACAGTATTTTCCTTTTCTTTCTTACTGTCAATCTCCAGCCATTTACATTACTCTGTCCAGTCACAGGCTTGTCAATTAAAAATCTGGCACCATCTTTCCTTGACATCCACTCTGTTTTCCAGAGATGTTCTCCTCCTGCTGTGCTGGGGTTGCTGAGGATAACTGAAACTGGGAGTCTCACTTCTTCCCTCTATGAGAGCAATGAAGCACCAGTAGAGTCTGACTCACATTGCACAGGCTTCATATGGCCACAGTGCAAGTTGTCCACATGTTTTAGCTCTGTGCTGACATGATTATTTCTAAGAGTGAGTAAAGTGCAAAAGTGAGTAAAACTTGTTAGCTGTGCCCAGGCACCAGACTACAGCTGCCTGAGCTGCTGCTCACCTCCTAATGCCCGCTTGACAAAGTGGTTGTAGTTTGTGTACATTGCTTGAAGGGAAACCCTCTTCTGGGGCCTGTCCAGGGTTCCTTTTGCTGCCAACTTCTGCCTCTGCTCACTGGAAACTGAGGTTTTTTTCATATACCTTCAGCTATCTCTGTTTCTTATCATTATAAACTGTGCCTCACGGCAAGAAAAACCTCCTGTGGTACTCAACTGACTTCTGGCTCTTGCTTTGCAAAGTTTATAAGGTGCTTATATCTAAGGAGGTTGGGGTGGGTCACAGAGGGGAGCAGGGCTGGGGACAAAATCACTGTTCTGGTAGTTGTGGGGAGCATTAGGAAGCTCTAGATAAAGTGGCAACCTCTCTTTTAGAACCTTAGGCCACCTGCCTTTTCTTTCCTCTACTATCTTCTTCACTTTCCTGCTCATCCTTGGTGTACAGGACTTCTATACTCAGTCCTGTCCCCTTTAGCTTCTACAGGACTCAGCCCTCAGTTTTTTTTATTTAGATCCCTAAAACCAGCTACTTAAGGCAGTTTAAAGAGAGGAACCAGAGCTTTAGTCCGGTCGATCTCATTGAATAATTGTTTTCATGAAAGCCCTAGTAGAAACGGAAATTTGTTTGTAAACCTAGCCCTAAACAATGGGATTTCTCCTTTCTTTAGGCATAAATTTCAGGTTTAGCTCATTTTGCTCTTCAGGACACTCTTTCAGCATCCTCTAATCACTTACAACCAAATGTCAAAAGTACCAGTCCTAGCAAATCCAGATGTTATTTTCAGTATATAATAGAAATTTATAGCAGAGACTGGCAATTTGCTGTTAATCCTTAAATGGTTTTGATAGCTTCTTCTCTAAAACTCTGTCTTTTCAAAAAAGTTCTTCTCTGCCTCTTCTGTAAGCATCACCAATATTCATTGTCTATGTCTGGTTGTTTTTTGTTCATTCATTTGTTTGTTTGTTCAACACCTGCCTCCAGAAAATCTCACCATTCTGTAGCCAGGAAAAAAAAAGTAAAATCTCTGCTGCTCCTATGCTTGTCACAAGCTTTGCTGTATCTTTTAGCATGAGAATACATTTGTCTTTCGTCTTGTAATACACCTTAGTAAGTATTTTGAAAGTAATGCAAGACAGCTAGCACTCATTTTTTTGGTTGTTTTTTGTTTGTTTGTTTGTTTGTTTTATTTATTTATTTTTGAAAAATAACCACAACAATAAAAGGGAATCTTGTTTACTTTCCTTGTACTTATCAGAAAATCAGTTTTTCTTTTCTGTTTTTTTCTGCTATACTCATAGAATCACAGAGTCACAGAAGTCTGATGTTGGAAAGGACCTCCAGAAGTCGTCTTCTAACCCAGGCCCTCAGCTAAAGCAGGGTCATCTAGACTGGTTGTCCAGAATCATGTCCAGACAGCTGTTGAGTATCCCAAAGGATGGAGACTCCACAACCTCTCTGGGCTGCCTGTGCCAGTGCTCGGTAACCCTCAAAATAAAAAAAGTGTTTCCTGATGTTAAGAGGAAACCTCCTGTGTTTCAGTTTGTGCCAATTACCTCTGGTCCTGGCAGTGGGCAGCAGCCTGGTTCTGTCCTCCTTGCACCCTTCTTTCAGTCATTTACACACATTGGTAAGGTCACTGAGTCTTCTCTTCTCCAGGCTGAGTAGCCCCAGCTCTCTCAGCCTTTCCCCATACGAGAAATGTTCCAATGGGTTGTATTTATATGGTGTGTTGTTCAATTTTTGTTGTTTGTTTGTTTGGTTTTTTATTAAAGCATTTTCACAGTGTCAGTTGAACACCAGAAAGAGTTATTTTTCATTATAAGAAAGTATTTTTCATTATAAGAAAATATTTTTTAAGTATTATATGTGAAGCATAATTTGCTATCGCTACGCCATCATTATTAAAAAGAAATAAAGGGCATGGGTAATTTCATCCAACTTATTTTTAAGCTAGTATTTTACAGAAGCCTTTTTTGTTTCCATAATAGAATAATTTATATTTTTTAAGAAAAAGTCCTCCTACAAATTTGCCCTTCAGCTGGTGATAGTTTCGTCTCCTGGATAAAAACACTGGATAATGTTAGTTTTTAATGTTCTGTTAAAGTTCTAATTCTGTGTCTGTAAGTTCAGAGATGTAAAAAAAAAATTGTAGGTCAAGCTAAAAGACTCATTGCTTGCTTTGTTTTTCCTGGTTTTTAACCATGTGGATTCTAGTGTGGAACTACATCCATTGTGTTGCTGCAGTATTAATACCAAGGCACAAAGGTATGCTTTTGTGTTTGTGCATGATAGTGGTGGCTGAAGTTCAGACTTCAGGACTTCCTCATACTTGCACTTTGCGTGAGGTTGTATGGTCTGGGAGCTGTAAGGTCTGGTAATTCTCAGTGTGCCTAATTATGAGCACATTTTTCAACATCGGTTACCCTCCAAAGCTTTCAGGAGATATTTAAGCAGAAGAGCTGTGTGATGTTAAGCAGTGACCATGCCCTGGTGAAGAATATTGAGGTTAGACAAAAATATACCAAACAACTCTCAAAATTATGTCTTGCGACACATTTGTCTTTTGTCACACTCATAGAATCAATCAAATCTTGCAGCCAGTAACTGGAGTAATTATCTCGTCCAGTGCTGTCCTATCTAATTATTTTCAGGGACATTTTCAGGCACTAAAGCTGTAAAATTTTAAATCACAATTATACAGAAACAAATGCATTCACTAGTACAATGTCTAAGATTTTGTGCTTTTTGTTCATCAGATGTTGAATTATAACACCTGTTCTGCTATGGAGCTGCTGATTACAAGCATGCATGCATACTTATCTCCATCATTAGCACTTTGCCCAGAAGTCTTTCTCTCTTTCCCTCTACCTGTTCTTCCTTTTGTAACCAGTTGTATGCACTGTGTGAGTACAGATTTTAAGCTCCCAGGAAGAAGTCTTTCGCTTTGTATATTGCTTGTTCTACCCATTCTGCTATCATTTAGTGGTCTTTGATATTTGAGTGTAATATTTTATATTTGAGCAGGACTATGGTAAAAGTGGTGTCTTCTTGAACGGAAGTTTCCAACATCTTTCAAGAGGCATAAAGTCAATCTGTCCTACACAGCAATCAAAAATAGCAAGTGTCTACAATTCATTTCTATTTAGAAAACATCAGAGTAGAAGCTGTTCAGCTAAGGTGTGACTGCAACTAAAAATAAGAAAAGATGAATGATGGTTGTAGCTGAGATATCATGTTAGGAGACCTGCTGGAATTTTCTACCATAAGGAATACAACTGTTAAGCAGGAAGGAAATGGAAATATTATTTCAGCATTTTGGATTAGTCTCTGTATTCATTTGCCAGAAAGAAGTGGCAACCTCTGCAGAGTTCAGAAGCTCATGCCACTGTACTAATCAGGAGGATCCTGGTCCTTCCAGCCCTTCCATGCTAGGCAAGAAGAAAAGGGAGGAATGTTGGAGGAATGGTGCCAGGTTAGGCTCTGAAGATGAACAGCAAACCAAAACCAGCTTGCTTACAGGCAGGATGGGTCTGGTTTGTGAACAGTAAAGTAGGCATGAATGTAAAATGAAGTGGAATTGTTTTTTGTTCCCACCTCTTACTATGTCAATATGAACAGAGAAGATGAGAAGGCATCAAGATTTAGCTTTTGAGAAGGAAAGGAAGAGAATACTGCTAAATTACACATCCTGACCCGTGGCTGGCATTCCTATTCCTATTGAGGTATTTTCCCACATAAATATGCAATTTTCCTTTAAGATTACTGGGCTGCCATTAGAGTTAGTATTAACAGTTTTGAGTTTAGTTTATCTGAGTACCTCAGAGGGTGCACAGTAAGATCTGACATAGCTGAAGTTAAGGTACAGAGTAGGGACCTTGTATCTTAACAGACCAAATTTTGATGGTAATTGAATGACAAATCAGCTTTTGGAGAAAAAAGGAAATAAAAGGAGGTTAGCTGCAGCAGACTTCTGACCCTTGACTCAGAAGTGATCTGATCAGAGAGGAATTAAAATTGCTGGGTTAGCCTGGTGTGGATGATTAAACAGTGTCAGTTTCTTAGGTTAGGGTGGCTTATAGCTTGAGTGAATTTTAGCATTAATAAAGTGGAATTTAATAATGCAGTAATATCTTGTACTATAAGGATTTACGATCCTACTAATTCCTTGCTCTTTTGGGTTTTGTACCCATTTGTCATCTCACTTTCCTTCTCACCTACCCCAGTATAGGGCAGAATTATTGGGGCCTTACTCTTTCTCCACATCTTTTGCAGATTTTGGTCAGTTAGGGAAAAACTCTAGTATAGGTCTGTTGTTATTTTAAGAGAGCAGTTTAATCACCTCTGTTCACATATGTTTATTTTCCAAGTTTAATAAAGCATATATTCTGAGGGAGAATTATGTACATATCAGGACTAGTATTCTAATACCATGCTTGTTTATACCTACCTTGAAATCATGTGCAGTGTAAATTCAGTTTGATCATATCATTCTGATTTCTAAATATAATTTTAGTGCTTTCTACAGCGATTGATTTCATCAAAGGATTCAGTAAGAACCTGCTTTAAAAAACAGAGTCTTGTTTTGTACTTATCTGCTAATTAATCATATGTTCTTGAATTATCTTTTATGCTAGCATTTTAAATACACAAGGTATTTTACATAAGTCAGAGACTAATTAGTGTACTGAAAATTGCATTTTTATAGCAGCCATGTTCCCAGAAGCTGGCCATTTGGAAACATAGATCTAATGTGGAAAATATTTTGCAGCATTAACGTAGTGACTAGTACCAGCAGGAATGCAACAAACAATGTTTTTTAATTCTACTGTTCACCCTTGCCAGTGTAAGACCTCATAAAACCTCTTTAGAAGATGCAGTGACTAAAATCTATCTACTGTCTCATCCTGAGTATTAGCTGCAAACATATAAAAAAATGAGATCTTGGCTTTTATGTCTTCAAAGCCTAACCATCCCAGTCTTTGTGCATCTACCAAGGAAAACACACACATAGCTGGCAGTGATAAGGACAACAGAAAGAAAGCATTAATTTCTTTGAGCAGCATTAGAGCAGAGGACTCCTGCTGTGCTCACCAGTTACTTGCTCTTCACAGCTGCCTTCTCAGCTGGGGGCTCTAAATCAGCACTGTAAGAATGGACAGAGATGACCATAATGTATTTGTTCATTATGGTGATTTTCTTCACAATGGTGGAAAGGTACTGTTCAGATAATACTCCATATTTCTTTTTTTCTGATTGAGTAGTTCTTATTTTTCCCTATCAGTGCATAAAATCAGTCAACTGTACATGTTTTGAAAGCGTTAGGTCTGATTGAATAGCTTTACAGAAAACAATAAAAGCACAGAGGCACTCATCACAAAAACACAAAACTGATGTGTTATGTTTTTATTTAAATATGTTTCCTCTTTCCTTCCCTTCTTGCATAGTGAGCATTTAAAGTTATTCTTGGTCAAATTCTGCTCAGATATCAGATGTAGGGCAGGGGAGGGAAGTGACTTTAAAACTTATGTTAATCTAGTGACATCTAGAAACTATATGGGCAGGGTAGATCTGTTGCCACTCTAGAACTCTTTGCTAAGATCTTCTTCCCTGAGAAAGAAATATTAAGCAAATATTAAGCATTTACACAGTAGCTGTATCCCTCTGAAGAAGTTGCCAATTTTCTTCACACTAAAAGGAGAGTTAGTGGCAAGCTCAGATGTAAATGTCTAGGTTAGATGGCACAAATCTCTCTGAGGCTCTGTTACTTGGGTGTTCCTCCTTGCCAGAGAAACCTTTATACTCAAAAGAACATAATTTCTGCTCTTTGTATGAATAAGGTACTATGCAGGTTGTTGATTAACAGGTATTCTTTTGGAAATACAGCAGCAGCTCTACATAATGCCACTCACAGATATTGATGTTTAACAGTTAATGAGCGATAAGGCACTACTGAATAAATCCCAAACTTGCCCACCACGTCTGTAGACACACTATTCTATGTCAGGCTAAGACATTTAAATGGTTAGGAAGGACCTTCTAGTGTTGTTTTAATGTCTTTAAGTGTAGGCTGATCATGCTGAGTTTGGTCATAAGGATTCATTGGATGTGGTCACAGGTTTTGAGAGGGTATGGATATATATCTTTTAACTATACATATTTTAAAACCAATTGGTACTGAAATTTTCTTTCTAGATATGTCATTTACAAATGTATATAAACATTATAAACATTATCTACCAGGCTTTTTTTGTCTTCAACTTACACTTGGTTACCTTCTTAGATGATGTTACATTGTGATGTGCTCTGCAGATTGCATTTTTGGTGGGTACCTGCCATTTATTTTAAAAAAGACTTTGCCTAATCAGACATACAGTGTAACACCCCTGGAAACCACTTACTGTGTCACCGGGGGGGCAGATTTTGCTTAACTTAGATAGCAAAATACTTAACTACCCAGTCTTCTAAACATAGTTGAGCATCCCATTAACACGTTTTCCAGAAGCAGTGGTGAGAGTAACTCCTACAGTCTATACTTGGAAGAACTTGCACTCACTACAACTCCACTGAGCAAGCTAACTAATGTTCCTGCCAGGAAAGTTCTCAATGTTTTTGTCTTGTTAATAGTGAAAAAGGATGAAAAACATAACAATGTGTATTGGAAAGATGTGGGAGGCAGCAACAGGGGCATTAATATGAACTTCAGGAGGCCCTGTTGAAGTTCCTTGCTCCGCAATGAATTTTCTGGATATATCTGGATGTGTCTTTTTGACCCAGATTCACTCAATATGTTTACTTTGGTAAATCCTGGAAAAATAAGCAAAAATGTGTCCTAGTTTCACATAGGTTTTGGGTTTCATTACAAGACTGACATAGTTCTGGTTCCTGACTCCGAGCCAAACCTTAGGTGATACTCCACACCTCAGTAAGACAGCTTGTCAGTACAGCATAAGCAGCTATTCTTATAATTGTTGCAAGTCATGAGAAAAAAAGAATTAAAAAAAATCAAGAATCATGTAAGCTACACTCTCTTGACACCAAACATACTCAGAAAAAGAAAAACAAAACCCAAGATCTTTTCAAGCCTTTTTGTGGCTTATCAGTTATGGTTTGTATGTCAGTATTTTCACTGTGGGGTTGTTTGGTTTTTTTTTTCCACTGGTGTCAAACTTTCAATTTGTTCTCATGCCTCAGTTTTCTTTACAGCCCTTTTGATCTTTACATTCAGAGCTTTTCACTTTTAGCCTAATGTAGGTGGATAAGAAGTACGTTGCTGTGTACAGGATTTCTATAGCCAGGGATTAAAATGCTCTGTTATGTGCCAGCAATAAACCTCATTTGCCCAAGAAGCAGCAAAAAAGGACAGAAAGCATGACTGTGTTGAGGTTATAATGTCATGTTGGGATACACATACACCTGGTGTGAGAGGGCAGCTCCCACAGCATTTCTGGCTGAGGTGTATATATACATAGAATAGAGAAGAACATATGTAGTAGAGAAACAATTCACTAACTGTATTTTTACCCATAATTTTTTTCAGATGTCTCTTATAATTAGTTATATGGGAATAGATTATTCCCATTATAAAGCAATTAGAAGTGATTCTGCACTATAATAATATAAAGTCACATAGAAGCACAGTAGGACGTTCCCGTGCATATGACAGTTTCATGTGCCCTGAAGACATCAAACACAGAGTAAGCTCAGAATTCCTGCTGCTGTTCAAGTTTGGATAAAGCCAACCTGGGTATGCTGTAAAAAGAAATAATATGAGATTGTGTTTGTAAGAGCTAGAAGGTGGTATGTGATCTGCATCCAAATTAATCCAAAATCTTGTGCTGTGGCTGAATCCTCACACAGCAGGGACGGAGGGGAATATAAAACATGTTCAGATTTCTTGTATATGTGAAGAAATTGTGGGGAAAAGGTGGAAGTGCACTTTAAATCAGAGGGTGTCGGGAGAAAGCCTTGTGAACCGGCACAGAAAGGGTCAGGCAAAAAAGCTCCAGCACCCTGTGGTATCAGGAGAGCAGCACAACAGATCACGCTATCAGCGGGAGGAGGCTCGTAAGCCCCAGTAAGATGGAAGAGCACACATCACACCTCTGTTTTAGACCGTGCCTGCTGGGAGGAGTCCTTTCCGTCCTCCCTGGTGCGGCTGCAGATCTGACAGGGCTGCAGGGAAGGAGCTCCGCTCCCTCCCACCCTGTTTCGCCTCCTCGGCTGCTGCGATATCTCTGCTTCTTTGGGGGTTTCTCAGGGCTGAGCTACCCAGATGCTATTTATTTTGCAAAATGTTGAAGATAATTGCATTCATATATAAGTACACAGATAGATTCTGTGTATGCATTCTTGTGTGTGCGTGTGTGTGCAATAGCTGTCTGGCACGTTAATTTAGCCACCTGTCCTAGCCTCTTTCCACTGCACAAATGAGCTTTTCTCAAGGGAGCCTATGCAGCTGATTGGGTCTGCCTCGTTACTAAGGCAACCCTTCTTCTCTCTGCTATATGGTTTATAACTCAGATTCACCAGGCAAAAAATGGAAGTGAAAAATACCCCAAACCAACATTGCTAGAGACCCTGGGGATACCAGTACTTACTAGATGCTCTTAGCTGACTTATTTATTCAGACAAGAATACACTTTCTAAATGTAGAACAGTGTTGAAGCAAGCAAAGTAAAATATAATAGTACTGTATGAAGGAGATGATAAAGACCAAATTAAAGTCTTGTACAAACACTGTATGAACCTCATATTAGCTATGCTGTGCGTAGCTGATGTAAAGGTATCATTACTGGATATATCTGCAACTGTCCCTTTGAAGGTCATCCATGATTAAGAGCAACAACAAAAACTCTTTATGCCAAAAAAGCCACAAATGTAGGAAGGGGTCCTTATGTCAGGCTGGCTAAAGCCCAAGTAATATTTTACGTTTATTTTTTAGATCAAAATTATTAATTTGTTCCTGCTTCCTGCTTTTAGGTGATTTGTATTGACTAAATATACCACAGATGTGCTGTACGTTTTATGCTGAAACAAGGCATGATTTTGTCTTTGACGAAGGGCTTCTTAATCTTATTAGTACTTCAACAACAGAATCCAGAAACATGCTAATTAAAATAAAGGTGATTATACTCAGGAATGGATAACTGATTAAGGTAATCATATACGCAAATAAGAAGCAGGGATGGACCTTTAAGCATTATGTCCCAACCTTTCCTTCAAGAAGCTGTGTTCTTATGCGCATTTCTGTTTATACTGGCACATGCAATATGCAGTTTGCTATAGTCTATGATTTAAGTGTTTATATCTTCATCTTGTGTCCAGTTCATTAACTGCAGATAACGGCCTCTGTAATTTTACGCTGAGGGGATCAAGTGGACTGTTGTTTGGACATTCGAAAATCTGTGTAGATAGGATTGCAGTGAAGCTTTTCCAAGGGGGTAGATTTGTTTATATATGGAGTTCAATGTTTTTATCACAAGGAAAGGCTCATACCCTGTATGTATGTACTTTCTCCATCTTTTCCGGTCTTCCTGGTGTCTGCTGCCTCTGTTACTATTCTGGTGGTGGACAGTGAGCTTTTGCTGTCCATCTCTCTTCCTGCCCAACTCCTTACACCTTACTCACTATGTAGCTGAATGAGTCCTTAAAGCAAAAATGTGCACGCTGATACCCTGGTACTGAGCAGTTTGCGGACATACTTGGCACCCTGCAAAAGCCTTCACTTCCTTTTTAATTTGTCTTCCTGCTTCCTCTCACTGACTGGAGCTGCTGCTGTCTCTTTTTTTCCCCTTCCTCTCCTTCCTTCCCTAGACCCTTCATCAAATCCATCAAGCAGTTTTTCAGATGCTTACTCTCCAATCCAACCCCCTCATGTAAGTCTGATGTCTTTGTGACAGGTTTATTGTTTCAGTGTCATTTCTCAGTCACTATAGGTAATTGTGCTTGCACTTTGCTCAGCAACTGTTCCAGCAAACTCCATTGCCAACCTCCATTGAAAAACAAACAAACAAACACAAATAAAAAGTTGCAATTAGCCAGAATAGCATCATGATCTCCTTTGCCTCTGTGGGGCGGTAGGAAGAGGCACCACTATCAGGTATACTATCTGGTTTGTTTGGATTGGAATGAAGTATGGACTTTCAAGAACAGCAAGAAGATAGGTCTGAGGAAAATAAATTCCATTGGAAATTTCCACTAAGCAGCTTCGGATGGTTGAAAATAAGAAATTATTTGCTTTCCACCAGGGCTATGCTATATTTTCTTACAGGATTAAGCACTCATACTATGCTAAAATATACACTTAGGGTATTTAGGTGCTAGATACCTTCTTTCTGAGATCTAGGATGCTCACATTCGTGTAGCTAATGTAGCTTGCCTTTTCAGATTCTACTGTCAGTAGAATTTGATGTGATATGATTTTTTTTTTGGTGTGAAATGACATAGAGTTCATAGGTCATCTTAGGGTTATTTTCATGCTTAGTTACATATGCATTAATGAAAAGTGTAGGTGACTATAACTGTACTTTTTGCCTAATGAGGCAGTATATGTCAAATCTGTGTTTGCTGAGCTTCCAATTAACTGAATCTCAGAAATATCCCTATCAACTTCAGAAGAATATAGAAATGCCCCTACTACATAGAATTTTCATTTTAAGGCTGAATTTAAACTCTACTTCTGCTTTGAAAGAAGAGCAAAAACAGCTTTAGAAAGTTACAGATGACCGAAGTTCACTATGGATTAAGAATGAGAGTCATGTGGTGGTAACTGTAATGATTGATGCTATTTTCCTAACAGGAACACAATCTATATATAATTTCTAGCCTGAACTCTTCATTAGGAGAAAAAGCTGACAGCTACTTTCAAGGAAGTATTGAAAGTGGGCCACTGCCAGACATTTTGGGAGACTAAAGCAGTAAATGATGACTGTTAGGCATTTCTTCCCTATATTCAGTAGAGGAGGATTTATCCGCAACACTAATGCAGTTTTAAAAAGGGATGTTTGTTATACGAATGTACATGTGTTATATCTGTTAACCTGTCCATGCCAGAAGAGGCTGTAAATCTCATTGTCTTCCTAATCCTTTGGCAAGTACATTTACCTAAGGATGAAACAGCCCCATTACTTTGAGCCCCATTACTTTGCAAAGTGCACATTGCTAGTGCAAGTCTGAAGGAGAGCTGTTAACAGCTGGGCAACAGGTATACAGTGCTTATGAAGGTGATTTAGCAGAACAGTGTGGAAGACCTCAGTGTAGTATCTGTGGCTCCACAAAGGTGGGGAGAACTAAGACAAGCAACCTGCATCAGTAGCAAAAAGTCTCCCGGGAGGCTGTGGCTGGAAGACGGTAGCAGGTCCCACTGTGAAACTGTGTGATCCAGGGAGTTACATACAGGGAACTAACAGGCAGGAGAAGACTTTAACTTCTGTAGGAAGTGTGGCTAAACCACAAAGTCCAGTTTCATTGTCTGCATTTTACAAGAGGTTTCAGATGCCTGACAGGTCTTTGAGACAACTTAAATATAGAACCATAGAACCATAGAACAGTTAGGGTTGGAAAAGACCTTAAGATCATTTAGTTCCAACCCCCCTGCCATGGGCAGGGACACCTCACACTATACCATGCCACCCAAGGCCTCATCTAAACATCACAGGTAGTGTCCCAAAGAGCTCAATTGTCTTAACTTAGTCACAAGAGGATGTGAGGGTTTAGAGTTAGGTTAAAAAGCTTGGACTAAACTTGGAGAATCAGCTCTGAAAGTCATAAAGGAAATCTATTTCTGGAAACTTAAAACAATTTTGAGAATGAGCACAACTACGTAACAGCTTGATCAATTTTCACTGAAAACAACTATTCTATCTCTTAATTTCATCAAGGCATGGTTTTGAATAGAAGTCTGTGCTTTAGTCATTTATATATTATGATGCTCAGCATAGTGCAAAGTGATCTGTGCTGGCCTGCTGTATCGAAAAGAGCCAGCTAGATATATTCCTTTCAGACTTTCCATTCAATGAATATAAATTCCCTTCCATAAGGGTCAACTGAAAATTTTCATTTTCTGTGGTAATGAAGGTACAAATTATGAAATTCCGTTTCCAGGAATCTTAAATGAAATCCAGTTTGACATTATCAATTCTGTGATTTTTATCACAGAATTAATGTGTCAACTTCCAGAAATCAATCTTTTTCAGAGAGTACTGGTATTGGCTTTGCATGGCAAGGTTTTGGTAGCAACAAGGCTGCAGGTTCGCTTCTGTGAGAAGCTGCCAGAAACTTTCCCCATGTCCGACACAGCCAATGCCAGCCAGCTCCAAGATGGACCCTCTGCTGGCCAAGGCCGAGCGCATCTTTGATGGTGGTAACGCCTCCAAGATAACATATTTAAGATGGAGGGAAAGTTACTGAGCAGGAGCAATTGCAGATGTAGAGAGGAGTGAGATTATGAGAGCAACAGCTCTGCAGACATCAAGGTCAGTGCTGAAGGAGGGAAGGTGCTCCAGGCACAGGAACAGAGATTGCCTTGCAGCCTATGGTGCAGACCGTGGTGAGACAGGCTGTGACCCTGCAGCCCATGGAGGTCCATGATGGAGCAGGTATTCACCTGCAGCCCATGGACGATTCCATGACGAAGCAGGGGTTGCCCGAAGGAGGCTGTGAACCCGTGGGAAGCCTGTCCTGGAGCAGACTCCTCGTAGGACCTGTGGCCCATGGAAGGGACCCACGCTGGAGCAGTTCATGAAGAACTGCAGCCCACGGGAAGGACTCACATTGGAAAAGTTGGTGGAGGACTGCCTCCTGTGGGAGGGACCCCACACTGGAGCGGGGGAAGAGTGTGAGGAGTCTTCCCCTGAGGAGGAAAGTACAGCAGAGAGAACATGAGATGAACTGATCACAACCCCCATTCCCTATACCTCTGTGCCACTGTGGAGGAAGAAGTAGAGAAAACTTGGAGTGAGGTTGAGCCCAAGAAAAAGGGAGAGGTGGGGGAAGTGTTTTTAAGATTGGTTTTATTTCTCATTATCCTACTCTCAGTTAATTGGCAATAAATTTTGTTTGCCCATGACGGTAACTGGTGAATGATCTCTCCTTGTTCTTATCCTCACCCACAAGCCTTTTGTTATATTTTCTCTCCCTTGTCCACCTGAGGAAAGGAGTGATAGAGCAGCTTTGGTGGGCACCTGGCACCCAGCCAGGGTCAACCACCACAGTACTGTGTGCCCCAAAGAATAAAAAGATGCGTCAGATTTCAGAAGCCCTTTTTCTCCTGCACACTGTTTTTATGTAGCAGTTTCACATAGCTCTCTCTTATGTAAAATGTCTGTGTTTTAACAGAATCCTTTACTGTTTAGCAGCACAAAAGTGCAGAGACAGGGGCAGATTTGCCGGTTCAGAGCCAGTTTCTTGCTATTATATCATCCCCACAAGAACAAACATTACCTTGAAAAGGTATTTTTCATGTTCCTTGCCCTTCCAATCCTATGTGGAAACTGTTCTACATGCAGCTTTGTTGTTCTGTTATCTAGAATCCATCTAATTCCCAGTCAGTTTGGAACCATTTCTTTTTGTGTCAACAGCCTTTTAACTTCTCTATTCCTTGTGTTTAACTTCTCTGTTCCTTGTGTTTAACTTCTCTGTTCCTTGTGTTTATTTCCCAAATAACCTGAATGCATCTTCAGATCCATGAGCAATCAGAAGTATACACAGTACAGCTGGGTCTTAGTAATGTCTAGTATACTTGCGTAAATATTCTTCTAAGTCCACTGGGAAATACCTCATCCAATTTGTGCTAAGGTGCTGAGATGACATTTTGCTCTCTACTGGCCGTGTTACAATCATCCTTGAATTTGTGCTCTTCAGGCCTTATTAGCTGATGACTTCCAGCCGACAAGTTCCCATAACTACTGCTTGATGTGACATTTGGTATAATTAAGTGCGTCCTATTTCCTATCCCACCCTTGCCAAGGTAAGCTCCTTTCATTCTGTCACCTACTAATTTCAGTAGCAAAATCTTACTTTAAAAATCTAGGTGAAGAGTAAAATTATTAATGAAGCAGTAAAAATGTGGAGATGTCTGTGAGCAGGACTGAACTGTGTGCCAAAGCCATCCAAAGACATTCTCGCTACCTTTGCTACCTACATTAACCTTGCAGCGCCTTCTTCCTGGTAAAACTGAATGTCTTCCTTGGTAAACTCAGTCCGAGTAATTTTCTTTCAGAAGCAGCTCCTGTGGTTTCTCTCTTCAGCCACATCTTTGTCTACCTTTAAAATCTTATCTTTCCAGTAATCCATAGTTAATAACTGATTTTAACCCTTAACAAAGTTAAAATGAAACCTTAACCTCCTTTATTTTATGTAAAGATTGGTTACATCATCAGGCATATTTGCATGCACTAGCCTGCTCCATCATATTCTCCATGCCAAAAAATGCTGGTTTTCTTCAAAAACCTAATTTAGTGGTCTTGTAACTGCAAGTTTATTATGTTTGATACTTTTGGGAAGGTTTTAACAAAACGTAAGAAGCTTTGCTTAACCTGAGTCCTATAGTGTTACTTCCCCTTCTCATTTAATGGGTCATTAAAAATTCTGGTTTCCTGGTTTGTAGAAATATGTACTAGGTCTTCAAGGAATTCCAGAAAAAAAAGATTTTCATATCCTTCTGTCTCAATTTTAGCACACAAAACTTCTTATCCTTGTTTCCATATTAGTTTTGGTAATTCACATGTTGAGGTATATGTTTCCACAAGCCATTTTGTTTGTGCCCTAGGTTCAGAATTGCTCTCATTTAGAAGCTTGAGGTAAAAGGTTTACTTAAAGTCATTCATATATTGGTTTTAACTTCATTTTCACTGTATCATTATACAATGAAAATACAGACTGTCTTCCCTTCCACTTTCTTAATTCATTTTAATTATGGCTATTTTGCTAATTCTTTTTAATATGCTGAGAATGATTTAGTTCTGGCTAGCATCTACTCATCCATCCTATACTTTTTCACCTCCAGAGAAGAAGTATTATTAATTGCTCTGTATTTTTGCTTACTTTTTGCATAGTAATTATTCATCCTGTATTCATCTCCTCCTTGAATAATTTTCCATTTATTTTTGTAGGCAGCTTCCAGAAAATTTTTTGTATTTTCTATTTGAAGAATGTAAAGCCTGAAGTTTAAATCCTTAAACTCTTCTGCCTACTTAATTTCTCAGTGTGTGGCTTGGGCTTTTTTCAGTAAAGTAAATTGTGTTATAGGCACCATGAATTTTTTTCATGTTTCCATTTAAAGTGAAGGAAGTTCAATTCATGATCACTGCGTCCATAATTTTTTTTTCTATGCCTGGCTCTTTTAAAATTTGGCATTTCCTTTTTTTTTTTTTTAACTTAAAATACCTTAATTGTTTGTTGTTTGTTACTATTATGACACCAATGCTACTTGTCTTCTCTAGCTTTGTAAAACCAGTTTCTTAAACTCATGTAGTTCTTGATACTATTTACATTGTCAGCTCTACTCTTATCTCTATTTGCCCACAGATGCTAGACCAGACATCATCTACTATTCCAGAGGAATGTATGCATAGTGTTGCTACTTGCTGCTTTAGTTTACTATATCATTATCACAATGCTGTTTCTACTGCCATTTCTTTTAATATATTTTTTCCTGAAATATATGTAGCTTTCATCAGTCTGAATCTTGTCTCATATACTATTTTTACACATACCTTTCAGCCCTGCAGTACTGCATACTTACGGGACATGTATATATTTCTAGTCATTCTCTTTTATGGCTTAATTTTCCTGCACTGATACATCAACATTGCAATTTGGCTGTGACATCATCCAAATTTTTAAGTGGATTAAGCACAGTATTTCATTGCCTATATAACTGACTACAGACACTTTAAAATGCTTTTCAAAGAAACATAAATTATGGGAAAGTGGACTTGCTTTGCCAAAGCCATTACTTGGGGTAATATCAAATTCATATTTTCATCTTATCGAAAATAGATGTAGAAAAATTCTCTGTACAGTATATCTGTGTTGTATCTAACAGAGTCCAGTTTGACATCTCAGATATAGTCAAGAATATCTTTTCTAACAAACTAGGTAATATCTCTGTCTTAGTCTTCAGAAACCCAGGGTCAAAGTCAGACAGTGACCTATTCATCAGAAGGCTAAATGGTCCCATTTACTTTACAAAGCTAGTTGACTACGGAAGTTTGTCCATAGAAGGTATGAATTGACTTAGACCTTGAATAAGAAACAAACTTAAAGATTTTGACTGGAGTTTCTTTGAATTTATGTCACCTTTTTGGCCTATTTTTCTGATGTATTTAAACATTACATTGGCGATTTTGGGGGAACAAAGTGGTGTTTGAATGCTACCCTTCAATATAAACACCAAGAGACAAAAAAAAGGGACACACCCCATAACTTAATATTGATATATTATAAGAATTAGGCAGAGTTATTTAACTAAATTCTAATGGAAATGTACTTAACCTTTTTTGTTAACCAGAAATTTATGCACAAAATGCAAAGACAAAGGCAGTTTGCATGAAACACTGACTTCTTTTAACTAAGAAGCCATGGAGAGATTGATTGCATTTGCTTAAGAGGAAGCAGTGGTGAAAATGTCTCTAATTCAAGTGGCTTCCATTTAACTGTCAAGTGGCTCCAGGAAAGGAACAGCTAGCTGAACATAAATGAGGCTCCTGCAATCCCTGTGTGCTGCAATAATTGTTCCTTAAAAACCTTTGTTTCTGCTCCTTTCCAACAATCCATGTTGTAATTGCAGTAAGCAGATTCACATATTGCAAGAATATTGAGCTTATTTGTTTGATGTCCAAATATCTATATCAAAAGAGAAAGAAACAGGTTTATAGGCATATCCCTATCCGTCAGTCCCTTGACCACAGAGGAAGAATATTTCAGCCATTGGAGGTGGTTAACTTTCTCAGAAGCCCAGCACAATCTTACCTGTCAGGCACATTTTCTTTCATTGGCCACAGTTACTAAGGAAACCACCTCTTCTGGGTGAAGGCCCCCCCCCCTCTTTTGGGGGTCTGAATCTGGGACTGCAGCCAGATACCACTTGCAAATTGAAAACTGTACTGCAGCTTACTTAACCCTTGATGTGGGCAGAGATACATTATTAATATGATTAGTTTCTGCAAAAGGGCAGCTGCTGAAGGACGAGTTCTTCAGAGAGAAAGTGCTAGGAAAATTACCCTCCTCCCCAGCTCTGAAAGAGTAGTTAGCAATGCAAGCCACCACCTATGGGACACTGGGAAAAGGCTGATTTAAGCCCACTTGGAAAATCTGTGATACTGAAGCTATAAAGTAGTGCAAAATGCATAAAATGTTAATCATAAAAGGTATTAGGACAGTAAATGTAACAAAAATCCCCATCCTTGTTGAAGTTATATATATGACATAAGAGCTGACAAGTTCAGGAATGTGACTGTATACGAGCTTGAACTATCTCTGGTTTCTTCATTCACATCGTGTTGTTGACTTACAAGCTCCAGTGATTCAAAATCGGGTGACTCAAGTGATAGCTGTTGCTGCTGTACATAGCTATTGATTTAAAATCCTTCTGTCCCCACATGAGCAGAAAAGACACTCATAATTCAAGTGAAATGTATTGTTTAAGCACTACAGATATATTTACTGATGTGTAGCCTCGTACTCTCTTATTAAAAACATTAAATATTAAATATAGAAAATTTGTATCTGTGAACACCTGAAACACTGACATTTCTGTCCAGAAGATATTGAGCTAACAACATTAATGCATTAGCCAGTGGATGGTTCTGAGGACCACATAGCGGAACTCAGACTGTGCCTTAATGAGCTCCATGGGGGTGAACAACGTGGGCTGCAGGCCACAAACATTATTGGTACTGGTAGAGGCAAGAGTTGGGCTTAGACATAAGGTGTACTAATCCAAGACCCTTCTCACGAGTACCAGAGTTAGCTCCATTTGCCTTACTATATGACTTTGGAGACAAAGTCCACAGATGTTTTTGGACTCCAGCTCCTATAGAGGTGTGGAGCTTCTCACACATTTCAGTGGAAGTTCAATGCTCAGTAGCTTTGTGGACCTGGCACTTTCTGCTTTTTTCCTCACGTTACAGGGAGACCAACAAAGGATTTATCACTCCTAATTAATGTAGATATTTAACGCTTGTTTTGGTAATGGTGGTTTGTAGAATCAAAAAAAATTCCTGATCTTCTTAATATTTGTTTGGTAAAAATACAAATTATTCTAGCTTCATTTTGTTTCAGATTTCAGAAAGGCACAATACAGAGACACACGGTGCTTGCTATATTCTTGAATAAATGTGAAAAATTAGAAAAAAAATCTTTTGAGATCACTTATTAAAACAAGTAGATATAGACAGTACTGGAATTTACTGCAGTTATGAAATGGAAAGGAATATTTCACTCAAGGTAATCTGAGCCCTGTAAATGTTCATGCTGGTACTTAAGCAATAGTCAAAGCTCTTAATGGTTAACATACATGCAGTCCCCTTGAGGAACCCACAGCATCTGCTGATAAGTAAAAATAAATATATATTAAATCCCTTTATCCTACTTTCTCTCTAATTAGATAGCAACTCTCAGGGAAAGGGATTCAGTCTTTTGTGTTGTCATATAGTGACTAGCGCAATAGGTCACTGATCTCACCTGTGGCATCTGCCTTTGCCACAGCGCAATTGTAGTTCTTCATGAAAATGAGTATTTCAGACTGACATTTCAGTATAAATAGAAAATAATTTTAATTACTGTAAGCAGATTATATGTTTAAATTCTACTGCTCTCTGCATTTAAAACCTGCAGTATTTAGTATGCCAGCTAGTTCTAATATATATTGTATGGCTTATGTTTAAGGAGCAGCTAGCTGACAGGCACACTGGTAGACTGCTGGACTGAAATTGCTCTGAACTTTCCTAACACTTGCAATGTAAAAATTGAGCCAAAATAGTTTCATCTGATTCAAGAAAGGAGATAGATAAGTAGATATGGTCACTGTTTACTTAAATCTTTCCTTCATTCCCCATGGCTAGGAGATTTACAAATATAAATAATGAAATCAATTTCGTTTGAATTTTGCTATTCATAGGACTTGCATCCAGAACTTAATATATTCCCTTTATAGTAGATACAAGTAATTCTAATGCCTTCTACCTTTCCCTTTTTTATGTGTTCTCTTGCTTGTTGTGTGTATATATATTCTACAGGGATCACTTGGAGCTAAATGTACAGAAGTGCAGAGGCACTAACAGGCACATGATGGAGGAAGGGAAGGGTAGTGCAATCACAGCAGATCCTCAGCTTTTAGAAACAGATGAGCTGCTGCAAATACTTCTGATGCCTGCAATATGTGTTCAGTGTAAACATGCAGTTCTGTGAGCAGCTAATGAACTAATGAAGCCAGATTTCCTACAGATTTCTGTCTCTTGATTGACTTTGTAACTGAGACATAGTTTCATATTATGCCTAAAATATTCTAACTGTGGAACATGCCAAAGGAGGCAGTCCTGGTTTCTTTACTGACTTTCAACTGTGCATTGCTACCCCATCAGATCTAGCAAATCCATGTCCTCTAGGTGAATTTGAAACCTAAATAAGTTGTGTGTGTGGTGTTATTCCAACAGGATCAATAGGCTTATTATCTCTAAAACCAGTACCCCCCTGTCAAGTTTCAAATTTAGTCAATAAGCTCCAAAGATTTCAGACAAGAATGTAGATATATCTGCAGGTCGTACATGAGCTGGGTGTTTAAGTGGTATGACTGCGTGCTGCGTCCTAATTTTTAAAGTAGAGTTGAATATAGAGTTAATGTAGTGAATGTGTCTTTGAAATGTCTCTATTGCCTAACAATCTGTGATAATTCATGCTAGAGAAGTACAACATATAACACTACAGGGAAGTAAAGACAAGGTTAACTACTCTACAATTCAGGATGCTGATAAGTAACACACCAAACGTCCTTGGTGGGGTCTTCCTTTTGGCGGGATCAGTGAAGTAAGTGGTATGCATTCACTGCACTTTGATGAAATGAATATGCAGATGTTGCTTGTGAGATATGTCAAGATGTTATTTCACTTGATGCACATGTGCAACAGAAGCTGTTAGAAAGAGTTTGCATTTATAGTTGTGTCAGCAGTAAAGTCAGCACTAGCATCTATGTTGACTAGTAAGGCACAGTCAAAGTGACTAGCCAAAGCATCTTAAGTGGAATCTTTGAGCAGGAATAATCAGCTACTCTGAGGGTGATAAATGACCTTTGAATCATCTGTAGTACTCACTAAGCAGAAAGGCAGACAAGTGTCTAAACTTTGATGGATTTGGATGAATTATCTGCATGTGGATCAATGAACTATCACACTGGTTTCAGCAACTGCCCTCAGAAATGTTGCTGTGTATGTGATACACAATGTTGACCTAAGGTAGTTTGGGAGACATTGCTTCAAGTGCATTTTCTTTGCATTTGGAGAAGGAGAAGAGGTGTCTGGACTATATGCAAATGCGCATACTGATGTGTTAACATTTTTATTAGTTCTGGTCCTTATTCCCTGGCCACTTCCTATGTTCTCACTACATTTGTGTCACACTTATCACATACTCTGATAATCATTAGACCAGTTTAGTGTTGTACTGTTTATTCTAGGCAGATGTTAATCTGGAGAGCTGTTGCCTTGCTGCTTCTTTGGCTCCTGCTGTAGATGTGTGTTGCTCAGCCATTGCACAAACCAAGTGCCTTCCCTTTCCAGTTCCACTACCCCTCTCAGCCTGCACATCCATGTGCTGGCACGCGAGTCGTAGTCTGCTGCATAGCACAACTTTCGGAGCTGAACGCAAAGCAACTGTTTGAAGTTGGCTGTTTCAATGCCTGACTCAAATGTCAGTTTTTACCTTGGCAGCTATGCCACAACTTGAGCTCTTGTGACTCCAGAACTTTGGTACTCACCTGATACACTGAACATCAGGGTTATAATTGCTCTCTCCTAGTGGACTGCCTCACAGCATTAGGAGAATTGCATTGATTCTATTTCAGCATCTGCAAAATAGATGATGTAGAACTTGGTATTCTTCTTAAAGTGCTTTGATGTGTGCACAGTTTGGGCAGTTAAACAGCAGAGACAAGCCACCATGACAATTACATTGGTTCTGATCTACCGTTCAACTTTTTTGGTATAGATAGAGTAGGTAAGCAGGTACTTTGTTGATTGGAATAATAGCACAAAGACATTTGCCATCTTGCTAATATAGTTTAATTTGGTGAACTGATACAAAGAGTGGCACAAAATTGGGGGTTTTTATAGTATAGATAGTATCTGCACTAGAAGTATTTGGCAGAGTTGTGCTAGATAACCTTTCCTAATCTACACACAAGTACAGACATGCTATGTATTTGCTGCTTTTTAACTTTGACAGCTCCCTGTTAGAAAGGGATTATTGGTGCTCATTACTGTCATAGATTACTATTTCAGTATCATATTTAGGTCTGTATTTTATTTCCCTTTTCGTCTTGATAAGCAGAACTGTCTCCTTCCGGCCTCCCCTTCACCTTCTCTCCCTCCAGCATGATCAAACAACAGACTTCTAAGCATCAAAAAGGATTTCAGGAGGGCCAGAGGCTGAGGAGGGGTATGTCCTGCTGAGGTTTCCACTGCCCTCTTCTCTTCACATCCTTCACAGTGTATACAACACAGTAAACATTGATAACATTTCTATACTGGACTGCTCACTTCTTGCTTCTTGAGGCAAAAGTCTCAAAGATAGTTCTTTGCTATTATTTTACAGAATAACATTGCTTTAGCTTCTTTGTGGGGAACCTGGATGTGGCTGCTTTGGGTACTCTTAAACTTGGGAAATAAAAGCAAACTAGCACACATACCTGTGATGGTTTATTTGTCCTGCTGACAAAAATGCACTATAGATCTACCCAGAGGAATATTAGATGATAGCCAGGTTTCCAACTTCCGATTACAATTAAAATAAAAATGCTACAGGATTTGGCATTCAGTTCTCTCCCAGTAATCATGAATCAATTGTTAGTTCTAGGGTTAACATATATACAGTTCAATAATCATCTTATTCTCTCAAAACCCAAAGTCCATACCCAAGTGTATCCCAAGTACATGATCTAGACTACAGAATTCTGAAACAAATAAAATTGTACATGTTCATATTCAGAAGCAGGCACTAGACATTTCAGTGTTAGCTGGGTTTGATGGTACTATTTCACTCAGCAGCCCTGACACCTCATCCAGATCATCCTTTGCTCTTGTCAGTCCTTAGATCCTTATTTTGGGATAAAATATTTTTGATTTTGCTTCAACTGTAAGACATTAATTCCTACAGACACCAATATATCTGTCATGGTTTAATCCCAGCCAGCAACTAAGCCCCACACAGCTGCTCATTCACTCCCCCTCGGTGGGATGGGGGAGAGAATCAGAGAGTAAAAGTGAGAAAACTTGTGGTTTGAGATAAAGATGGTTTAATGGGACAGAAAAGTTAGAAAATAATGATAACAATGATGATGAAAGAATTAGAATATAAAAAACAAGTGATGCACAATGCAATTGTTCACCACTTGCCAACAAAGAGGCCCTTGGCCAGCTTTCCCTCCAGTTTATATGCTGAACATGACATATATGGTGTGGAATATCCCTTTGTTGAGTTGGGATCAACTGTCCCAGTTGTGTCTCCTTCCAACTTCTTGTTCACTCCCAGCCTACTCACTGGTGGGGTGGTGTGAAAAGCAGAAAAGGCCTTGACTCTGTGCAAGCACTGCCTGGTGCTGACAAAAATATCCCTGTGTTATCCGTGCTGTTTCCAGCACAAATCCAAACCATAGCCCTGTACCATCCACTATAAAGGAAATGAACTATATCCCAGCCAAAACCAGCACAACATCTTTTTAGCTGTTCTGTTCAGTTCTGACAGGGAATTGCCCTGCTTTAGTCTTAGGGGTCCAGATAAGTTTGCTTATGCAGGCTTTGTAAATACAAAACCTACATGTGAAAGGAAAATGCCTAGGGATCATTTTACTTCTGTTAGGTAAAAAACAGCTGTCTAACAGCACACAGCAGCTTTACACAACAGTTTGGGACAGGAAGTCACTGAGCTGAAATTAATGTGGAGGAAAGAGGTTGATTCTTTGTGCATAACCAACCCAAAAGGGTAAGAATGAAAAAAAAAAAAAAAAGAGAGAAGGGTACATGTTTTGATGGCCCATACAGAGAAGGCTTTTGGCACTCAAATGCAATTGCCTTAGGAATTAATTAGAATTAACATTTTAGCTTCTGTATGGGAAAGCAGATAAGGTGACCTGGCCACTTATCTTCCTGGACAGGCTGTTTTCATGACACATATGTGACAACCTGAGTGGCAGACATTATTGGCTACAAACAGTAACTTTGCTACATATTTTACCCTAAAGCCTGTATAACCTCCCTTTTTATTTTAGAATTTCTACATTATTGTTTATGTGTTTACATGCAGGTAAGAAATTGTTTGTTGGTATTTAACAAGTATCTGCTACTTTTGAAAATTCTCTTTTCCTCATTCCATCTTACTGTCTCTCATGCGTTCATACTAAAAAGCATGGAATCATAAAACTTCATTAAACATCGCTTTTACAAATAAAAATCAGAACTATTGGTTAGGTGCATAAAAGAGCATTTGCTCTTTGCTTATGTGTCCTTAAATCACTGAATATGGAATCTGGTTACTATACTATTGAGAATTTAGTTGCCAGGAAAATATGATGGCCAATGGCATGGGTTAAAAAATGGATTATATCAATTCTGTTTCTGTAGAAGATGGCTTGGAAGGTTACATATACCTAAGGTTAACAAGGTACACCTCTTGACTGTCTCAAGGTAAGTGCCAGTATGCTTTCACGAAGCCATGTGTCATGTTCTTCAACTTGTACATGTCATAAAACTGCCTGGTGAACCTAGTGGCTGCATCTATACAGTGAGATTTTGTTAGCATTTTAAATTCTATTTGTAAGCTGTTACCAACTATTTCAATCATACTTATAATTTATTGGAATAATCCTGGAAGCACCACCTACAGGACCCAAACAGTCCAAAATATCCATGCCACAAACTGGAAAGCTGGAGGAACGTTAAAGGCATTATCTTATTTTAGGATTTAAGAAAACATACTGTATGTTGACTCAGGCCACAGATAACATATCTAAGAACCTTAAAATTTAAACCATGTCCAGCTGAATTAGCATACACTATCCCTATTTTTCTACTTCAGAGTAGTAATAAACAGTAATTGTTCAGAATCTTAGATTTCTCTCATTTCCAGTTTCATTCTCTAACCAAATCTGTACAATACTTACTTTCCTTGTGAATCTTGCTATCAAAGTTTTCAGAATTTTAAGTACTGACAGCACCACAATTGCTTATCAACTGCTTCCAGGAACAAACAAAAATTCAAGAGCTGAAAGGAGATCCATTATATCCTTTGCGGAGTCTCAATCAGAAAGGACTAGAGACTACAGAAAATTAACAGCATGGCAAGGTATACCATACAAAATATCTGTGTTCCCACGCTGTGCTGGTTTTACCATTTGATTAGCAGATTTTCAAATATAATGGTTTCAGCAATACTGTAGTTTACAGCAGAGATGATGGTCCAGTTCTCCTTTACAGCCTCCGTCATAGATAGTTTCCCTAAAATTTCCTTCTCTGTGAAAATTTCTCTAATTACTTCATTGTCCAAAATGAAATATCTTGGAAAGCTTGAAAAAAATATACTGCACCATTTTGGAGCCAGCCAAGCATTCGAAACGAGTATTGTTCAGCAGCTGTCATTTTTCAAATTCCTTCTTTGCTCTTTGTTCTTGAGCAATCAAAATGATTTTAATTTAGACCTTTGTCTTGAGACAAGGCATTGGTGGAGACGAGGAACATCTATTCTGCTATGTACGTGTAAATAATAAAATGATATGCATTATCTGCTTTTGTGGCTGTCTTAAGTAGTGTACGATACATTACAAAGCAGTCTTTATGTGACATTTGTGTGTGTCATAGAATCATAGAATAATTAGGGTTGGAAAGGACCTTAAGATCATCTAGTTCAAAACCCCCTGCCATGGGCAGGGACACCCCACACTAAACCATGCCACCCAAAGCCTCATCCAACCTGGCCTTGAACACCGCCAAGGATGGAGCATTCACAACGTCCCTTGGCAACCCATTCTAGTGCCTCACCACCCTTTCAGTAAAGAATTTCTTCCTTATATCCAATCTAAACTTCCCCTGTTTAAGTTTTAACCCATTACCCCTTGTCCTGTCACTACAGTCCCTGATGAAAAAAGTAATTTTGCTTTTAACGTGATTTAAGAACTGATTAAAAAAATTCCCAACAAACTTGCAGGTTTTAACTGTTCACACTTAGACATACAACAAAATCTTTGCTGGTTACCTGATGCTTAATATTTTTATCAGTACCAGTTCAATGCTCAAAGATAAATTTATATTAAGCATTGAGATACAGAAGTAATTATGTTCTATACGTGCCAATAGTAAGAAAATGAAGATTCATTGATAAATTGCCATTTCAGATACATATGTTCATAGTATTCTATTCTCCAAGTTAGACACTAGAGTAAATTTCTGTATGTATGACAGTGCTCATCAGTCAGTGTTGCTTGAGATGCTATATTTCATGGCACTAGAGAGGTAAATAATTTCAAATCTGAAGAAAGGTCACAGAACAAGCATATAGAATAGCTGTGTTCACAGACAATTGGCTCTGACTGTGAGGAATATTACTGCTGTTGCAGTTTTCAGGAAGGATGCTGAAAAGCCATCAAACAACTTTGGGTTTGTACTGACTTTACTGGATTCAGACTGATAAAAAAGTTAAATGACATCTTGGCAACACAACTTATTCAGACTTATCAATGTTTTCTATCTTCTCTGGCTGTTTTTAATTTAGGGAAAAGTACTTTTTTAAAAAATATTGGAGTTAACATAAATTACATAACATAACATTACTTAACTGTCCTGGTTTAGCAGTAGCAGTCATTTTTTCTCCTTCTTAGTAGCTGGTGCATCGCCGTGTTTTTGATTTTCAGCCTGGGAACAGAGCTGATAACACAGATGTTTACCCTGACCAAGGACTTTGTGAGTCTCATGCTCTGCCAGGGAGGAGGGGAAGCCAGGGGGAAGCAGGGACAGGACACCTGACCCAAACTAACCAGAGGGGTATTCCATATCACAGCACGTCATGCCCAGGATGTAGAACTGAGAGTTCCCGGAAGGGCTAGAACACTGCTGGGTGGGGGTGAAGTATCAGTCAGTGAGGTGTTGTATTCTCTTCCCTTGTTATTTCCTTTATCATTATTATTGGTGGTAACAGTAGTGATTTGTGTTATACCTTAGTTATTAAACTGTTCTTATCTCAACCCGTGGGAGTTGCACTCTTTCAATTCTCTTTCCCATCCCTCCAGGAGCGGGGGGAATAAAGGGTGGTGGGGGGAAGTAGACTGTGTGGTTCTAATTTACGGCCTGGTCTTAAACCATGACAGTAACAAAAATGAACAGAGCCTTGAGTGGCATGTTTTAGTGGGAGGTGTCCCTGCCCATGGCAGAGGGGCTGGAACTAGATGATCTTAAGGTTCTTTCCAACCCTAACTATTCTATGATTCTATGAAAAGTCATCCAATGGCTATTTTCTTGAATAAGAATTGAACTTCACTTCTCTGGTAAAACATAGAAAGAGAAATTTTTATTAATGTTTTCACATTGTGAAGTTAGGCTTCTAACTATAAGGTTAGACATATAAATTGAAAGAAAATTCTCAAAGATGTTCAAGCACTGAAAATCAAGTGATGGAAATTCCTTTTTTATTCGTCAAAATACTCATGCTGTAGAAATGAAAAAATGCATTTCCCAATTAAGCTTTTGTGGTGGCCTATCTTGACAATAATATTGCAATTAGTAAAATCCAATCTGGATACGTATTTCAGATACATAATTATAATTACATGAAAAGATTTGAATTGCAATGTATGATATGTTAAAATCTGTTGAATATTAAATTCATTCTTACTGAGATTTTTGCAATCATATATATATATATCTACACACAAATAGTAATCAAGCAAGGTTTTGACAGTCCTAGTAATCTTTTTTTTCAATTTCTTATAGCTAACATATGGATTATCAGTCTTGGGACATAAGTATACATATGTAATGGATAGTTGCTTTCCAACATTTTTGATTCCACCCCCTTCTCACACAAAGAGCAACACTTTAAATTAGTCAATAACTTTAAAGGGTATACTTTATGTGGCAAAAGTCCAACTAACTGATTTAAATCCAGATTTATTTAATGCTTTCAGTTTTGAACAAGCTCTACATAGAATTTTGAAGTATAGAATGAAGATGAGTATTGAGCATTATCTCTTTTATGCCTGGATCTCTGAAACAGGAATGATGGGGGCTGATTCCCACATATTACACCAATAAAAATGCAAGAAACAATTGTTTAATTGTTAAACTGATAAAGCCAGTAAGGCCCAAAGGAATAAATTCCTAGAAAGATTCAAGATATTTTGACACATGGTGATCCAGATGTGGAAGAGGCTGAGTATTCTTAATTCATTGCAACAATGGGAAAAAAGAGGCAGTCAAAGGTTTTAAACAAGTTATTGGTGGTAATTCCACTTTGTCTTTAAACTTTTGCACTGTTCTTTTAAGAGGATTCAAAATATGTTGCTTTTGTTGTTTGTTAAGGCTGGTTGGAGTTTTACACTCAATGAAGGCTAGAAGAGATGTGATGCATTTGCAGTGCAATGTACAAGGATGAGATCATTATGTTTTAAGAATCACTGTATTCAGGAATGAAACTTCCATGTGAGTGGCCTGAAAGAAACCATGTTAGCATGAAAGAGAATTTGGAAAGAAAAAAAGTGTTAAAAAATGGGAACCCGTGCAAATAATCCACAGATTTATGCCCCAGGAAGAAAGGGTAAGAATGCCTGAAAGGATGTTATAGTACCGTTTCTATGATTTTTAAGCAAGAATGGAATGATTGTTTTAAAGTTAGTTAAGATTCTAAAATTGTAATTTTAGAACTACAATATATTTCAATCTGTCATAATATGCTCATCAGCACAACAAGCTGAAATATTTATCTTTATATAACCAGCTGTAATTGTTTGCTTACGACTAATTCTTGTGCCATGAAAATTTCTGATAAGAAAATAAAATACATTTAAGGCTTATGGTTACTTTGATATTCTGGGGTAATACCCTGATGAACATGTGTGAACACCCCAGCCAAACAGGTTTTGCTGAAAGAACTGAAACGTGTCTTATGCCAGTGAAGGTAGCAATGCAGGTGTCAAATATTGAATGCTTCTGACAAATTGCCCTGAATGCCCTTATTAACTGGAATGTATATGAGTAAATTAACTGCTGGGTAGCTCAGCCTGTGTAGGTATAGATAATTCCATGTCCAGTCTGCCCAGATTGAGCTCACTAGGGACAACTTTAGTCTGCAGTCTTCACTACAGTAATGGAACAAGATGTTCAAACTAATAAGCTTTGTTTGTAATTATTTGCACAGGCATGCTATGAAAAATTATGTGATTATGGTTATTATCTAACCATTTCAGAAGATCTAGAGACATAATTATGCTTAGTTGCTTCTTTTTCAGTCATTGTCACCAAACTGACACCAAAGCATCATTTATTGACCCATCATCTAATGAACTGAGGGAAATGTTACTGAAATCAAAATTTCTCTGATTTCTGAAAAAGCAAAAATCTATATATGAATCAAAACCAGAAGTACGAAATACCTTAATTTTAACATAAAATATGACAATTTTTGCCATGGGTGAAATTAAATGTACTCTTATGAATGTTTGATTAAAAATACTCATTTGAATTACAGATTTTTTTTTTCCTCCCCATAAGAATGTGTAGTCATTCAATATTCTTGTGTTAGTATTCAAGATCAAAAAGTTCTAGTAAAAGAACAAGGCAATCAAGCTACCTTACAGTGAAATAAAATAGTATGGATGCCCCTGGTACATTAGAGAAAATAAGCTCTCCTTTAGCCTCCACTTCCAAGTGGGAAGAGCTGAAGGTCAGGGCATCTGAGAAATGTGAGATTTATAACCAGTGACCGGAGGGAAAAAACCCCCTTTGAACAGTTCATTTGTTAAAAGACAGGGGATGAGTTTACGTGGGGATATAAATATGTTCAAAAGTGTATTTTAGATTCTCCCCAACCCTAAACCTCCAGATGTGATGGTTTTGGTTGTCATAGTCAAAAAGCCCGTTCCATGACTACACTGGGTAGTGAGCCAAAACATTCCCCAGGACTGTTCAACCTGGGGAAGAGAAGGCTCAGGAAGGATCTTACCAATGTGTATAAATACTTGATGGGAGAAATCAAGAAGGCAGAGGCAGATTCTTTTCGGTGATGCTCCGTGACAGGACAAGAGGCAATGGGCAGAAACAGAAATACCAAAAATTTTACTTAAACAAAAGTGACAAAAAAAATTAGAATGAGGGTGATCAAATGCTGGAACAGGTTTCTTGGAGAGGCTGTGAAGTCTCCATCCTTAGCAATATTGAAAATCTGACTTGGTGCAGTCCTGGGCAACCTGCTCTAGTTGATGCTGCTTTGAGCAGGGCAGAAATTGGACTACAGGATTCATGAAATCCCTTCTAATCTCAACTATTCTGTGATTTTGTGAGAAAAACCTTAAAGAGTGGTGTTGAACACAGAATCATAGAAGAGAACTTTTCAGCCCATATGTTTTGATAGAAAAAAACAGACTACAGATTTTTTTATTTATTTTTTTTTTGCTCTCTCAGTTGCCTAGCAAATCTGATTACCTGAGCTTGTGGCTGTCTTCAGTTTTGAAGCTCAGTACTGTATCCCTCATTTCATCATGTAACATTTATTTTTCTATCCATATATTTAGATTAAATATTTAGATTAAATATTTGAAGTGTCTAAGAAGAGTTTATAAATATCATAACTCCCTCATAATATTCAAATAGAAGGACTTCTGTTAATGCGTAGTGTAAGTTGGCATTAGCTGCAGGTACACATACATATTAACAGTGAGGTATCAGAAGCTGGCAAGTTATTTGTATTTTCACCTATTCCATATTGTTTATAACAAACATGTGATATTAAAATGTCTTTATCTGACACCAAGACACTAGAATATTCTTTATCAGCAGGAGATGTTTTGTGAAAATACCATTTTGACTAAAATTGTATCAAAAAGCCATTACATCAGGAGGCACTGGGATAGCTGGTAGTCTGCAAGTATGTGTGGTAGATTTATAAGGTCTCATACCTATCTGCTATACCAAAGTGAGAGAGGGTTAAACATGAATAGCCTGCTGATGAAGAAGACCTTTGCTTCCAATGGTGTTCTGTAGGGTAATTCTGTTTGCACCTCCTTTCTCTCCCAAAATGCAAAATAAGAACTCTGACATGCCAGGAAACTGAGAAAAACTTATAGTAGCAATAGTGTATGCACCCGTGGCACAAAACCTTATACATATTGGTGTTGGGTAAAGGTAGTCAACCTAGTGTAAGGTAGTAGTTTCTGCCTTGAATGCAAAAGTTATTGATTGAGATGACAGGATAGAAGATTCTGGAATAAGTCTTCTATAAGTAGATGACCATGTGTTGACATGGAACAGCTAATGTAAAACAGTAGAATCCAAATGTGAAAGACATTGATTGGTGTGTACCTAAGATTATATTATTATGTATGGTATATGGAAAACCTCCATTGACATGAACAAAAACTGGCTGCATTGCTCACAGAACTATCTATTAATTTCGCAGTCATCCAAAATGACTATAAATAATTGCTTTTTCTTAATGATGGAAATTTGTGTTGTGTATATAGAATATACATTTATCATTTGATGAGTGACTTAAAAATTATTTTGCAAAAGTTATTGATCCTTCTGCAAAATCTTGGCTAGCATAAGGAGAATTCTACCTGGCTTTAGGTTAGACCTGAGATCTGTATTATAGTTTCCGTTCAGGTCAGGGAAAGAGGACCATTTAAATTCAGGTTAAAAATATAAACTCACCATTGACCGTAAAATATAGAAATCTACTAACAACCTTATTCTAAAGTATCTGAGGAACTTTTAAGACAATGATCCAGAGCTGGAAGCTTGTTGTGCTAGAACATTTGAGATGTATTTATTTTTGTAACATAAATCTCTGGTATCTGTTCTTCAAGAATCATTTACTCTAAACCCTCCACAGAGAGACTTTTCTGTTGAAAACACTCCATGAACATTTGGTCATTAGCTATCCTTGTATCTTTTTATATCCTAAAGCCAGGAATCATTAAGTTATTTAAATTAAATGCCACATTTGGCACTGTTATTTCAGTCTTGAGCTTAATAATTTATATTTGATGTATTATTTTTCCTAAAGCACTGAATCTATGAAAACATATGCTGTTTCTTTCACTAATGAATAATCAGTCATAATAGCAATAATCATAATAACAATAATAATACCTTTTATTTTTCTAATTTGTGTTTTAATTTTAAACTCAAAATTTTGATTTTTGTTATAATTTTATCTACTCGAATAAGACTTTGTCACTCCCTGGAATAATGTTTTGTAATGCTATTTAGAAAACTGTAACCAAATAATTTTATACACCTTGTTTTAAGCTTTTTTCAATAAACTGATCTTTTAAGTCTCTTCTAGTATGACATTTTATCTGAACTTCCAAGAATTATTATATATCCTTTCACTAATCTGCTTTCTTTCCCAATAATTTTTCTTAGTATTCCATTATTAATAATAAATACAGAATCACAGGATGTTTGGGGCTGGAGGGGACCTCTAAAGATCATCTAGCATATCCCTCCCTGCTGAAGCAGGTTTATCTACAGCAGCTTGCACAGAATTGCATCCAGGCAGGTTTTGAGTCTCTCCAGGGAAGGAGATTCTACAACCAGCCAAACTGTCTTGCAAATACATGAAAACTGGTGGCTGCAGTATAATTCAGTTAGTAAAAACTGGTTCACTAAAATGAGTTGCTAGATGATTCTGTGACTTATTATCTCAATATCTCCTGAAATTGATTCTTTTTTGTTGAAAATAAACAAAACAGGTTTTGGACTTTCTGATGTGGCAGCATTTAATACTAATTCATCTGGAATAGCATTTATTCATCAGAAGAACTAAACCAATCAAAATGTATAGACAGATGGTGATAGTAGGATGGCTGTTCTCTATCATGCTTCTGTTTTATTCCTAAAGCATTATGCAAGGAATCTAATGTTCTTTACATTGCACACAGTACCATGATCTGTATTAAATGTCAGAAATTCAGAGAGGTAAAAATTAGCCTTAAGGCCTTTATAAAATAGACCTTCGTTGTGATGCCCAACCAGACTCGTGATAAAATACATGCATAGTGTGCTAAATATTCAGTTTAACCTTTTGAATATTTTTTATTATTCAAGTGAAAAAAATCATAGTATCATGTTCTTTGTTAGAAAATGGTGTGAAGGCTTTGTAGATTTAAAATCTATCAGGCAAATTCATTGTTTGCTTGGATTTAACTCAATAATACGCACAATTCCAGTGTTTGTGGTACGAGTAATTTATGCTATGAGTAGTTTGGACTTACCACTAAAACTATCAGCAGATAATTTTTTTCTGGTCTCAGTACCTGATATTTTAATGCAAATCTCATGCAGAAGGATAGCACAAAATCTGCTTAATTCTGAGGCAGATGCTACTGTCACCTTTCCAGTAGAAAATTGTTGGATTCCATTTAAAAGGATAAATGCAGTTCATATTTATGGAATGTTACAGTTGCTTCATCACTCCAATTACCAATAATTCCCTGTTTACTTTTACACAAGGCAAAACGTAAAAAAGAGGGACAGATTTTGTCAGTCCAGGCTCCTTCAATCTCCAGTACCTTATTCTAGCACTTTCATCAGCAATCCTTACATGTTTGCACCTTAACTAATATGACGCTTTGAATTCTTCCAGTTTAAGCCATGCTGGTCATCTGTCTTTACCCCTACTATGCAAACACAGAAAAGAGCAATTTTTGCCATGATTGGAGATCTGAGAACAAAAAATGACACATCTTAGAGGAACTAAAGGTGGAAAGCCTATGGAAGAGGCTGGAACCCAGGATCTGAACTAGCTGAATTGTAGGTATCTACTTCCAGAGGAGGAGTTGAGATGAAGGGTCTGGGAAACTACTGAAAAGCAGCTCCTAAATAATTGATTTTTAAGCAATTGCTTGTACAGATGTGGGAAAGAAACTCTGAAAAGGGGAGAAAAGGCTTCTTTGTAGAAGATTAACAAAGAAGATGTAGGAATGGTCCTGGGAATTAATAAGAAAAACTTGAGTAACTGGCTTCACAGGTGTCCACTGCTAATTCTGAGAGTAGCAAGTGACTTGGGTTTCTTCTATTTATCTCCTAAAGTGATTATCAAAGACCAGAAAAGCTGTTGAGATACAGAGGTGCAAGACTGGTGCAGACTCACTCACAGTCCCCAGACCACAAAGCGCTGAAGATGGCAAAGGAAACAGCTATATGCATTTTCTCTAGGAGATAGACCAGTGTGGTGAACCTTTCCACGTTCACCTCAAACCTGAAATAAGCTTGGCTTGAAAAAAGCACTCAGTCAGAGCTTGAAACAAGCACCTTATAACATCTCCTAGTGTGAAAATTCTCTTTAAAGCATTTTCTATTCTCTTTGTTCCCTTTGATACACAGGGATTAAGCCTAAAGGCAGCTTTCTTTGAAAGCAAGAGGGAAAAAAATCAAAATACTCAAGCTACAATAGCAACTTTTGGAGCAGCCTTGAGAAAAAAGACTTGAGGGTATTGGTCGATGAGAAGCTCAACATGAGCCGGCAGTGTGAGCTCACAGTCCAGAAAGCCAACTGTATCCTGGACTGCATTGAAAGGAGTGTGACCAGCAGGTTAAGGGAGGAGATTCTTACCTATTGCATTCTTGTGAGACCCCACCTGGGGTACTTCATTCAGCTTTGGAGCACCCAACATAAGAGGGATGTGGGCCTGCTTGAATGAGTCCAGAGGAGGGCCACAAAGATGCTCCAAGAGCTGGAGCACCTTTCTTATGAAGACAGGCTGAAGGAGTTGGGCTTGCTGGAGAAAAATGACTCTGGGGAGACCTTAGAGCAGCCTTCCAGTACGTAAAGGGAGCCTACAAGAAGTCTGGAGAGAGACTTTTTACAAGGGCATGTAGTGACAGGACAAATGGATAATAATGGCTTTAAACTGAAAGCGGGTATATTTAGATCAGGTAGAAGGAAGAAATTCTTTATTGAGAGTACGGTGAGACACTGGAACAGGTTGCCCAGAGAAGTTGTGGATGCCCCATCCCTGGAAGTGTTCAAGGTTGTTTTAGATGGGACTTTGAGCAACCTGTTGAAGGTGTCCCTGCCCATGGTAAAGGGATTAGAACTAGAGGATCTTTAAGGTCCAACCCACACCATTCTGTGATTCTATGATATGTTCAGTTTTGACATCTTTCTTGCTCATATCTTTTGATCTTTACTAAATTTTTTTAGGCTGCAGGTGCATCTAGAAAAAATGAATATGTACTGATTTTTTTGTTTGCTTGTTTTAGCTTTGCATAGGACATGATTTACTGAAGAAGAATCATTTTCATTTTGACCACCCTGACCTAGCCTGTCACAGCCATGACTGTGGAAAAGAGCAGAAACAGTGAGATAACTCTTAATCTCATACTTTCTCCCGAGTCCAAGCAAGTTCATGGTGAAGTGGCAGAAAGAAGGAGTATAGGGAGATAGATACCTTTGCTGGCTGCTTCTTGACAATTACTTTGTCTACTTTGTATATGTATCTGAAGCAACTATTAACAGAATGCTATGCAATTCTAATTGCATCTATCTTGTTTAAACCCTTGGATCATGCCGTCTCTCTGTCAGCAAGTTTTCTCCTGGGATTAACATTATCTGTCTGGCAGCGAAGGAGTTAATTTTCCTCATAGAAGTCCATACAGTGCTGTGCTTTCCATTTGTAGCTAGAAAAGTGTTGATTTGAAACATGCTAGTGTTTTGGTTGCTGCCAAGCAGTGATTCCACAGTGTCAAGGCTTTCTTTCCAACCCCTTTCCACCCAAAGACCAGTACTCTGGTCGTGGGCCAGAGGTTAGGAGGGGACACAGCCAGCACAGCTAATACAAACTGGCCAAGGGATATTCCATACCATATGATGTTTTGCTCAGCAATAAAAGTTGAAGGAAAAGAAGAGGATGCGAGACTTTTCTTGGTTATAGCATTTGTCTTCCCAAGCAAGTGTACACTATGTGCATGATACATGTAATGAGGCCCAGCTTTCCTGGAAATAGCTGGACGTCTGCCTGCTGATCGGAAATAATGAATAAATTATTTATTTTTTTTCTCTTTGCTTCTGTGTGCAGCTTTTGTTTTTCTAATTAAGTTGCTTTTATCTCAACACAAGCTTTACTATCTTTTCTCCCTCTGTACTGTTGAGGAAGGGAATGAGAGACCAGCTGGGTCTGGCAGCCAGCCAAGGGCAGCCTTTTGCACAGTCTTTAAAAACTGTGCTTCTCAGATCAGTAGGCAAGTAAAGATTCACTTCTGCTGCTGCCCTGTGCAACACTTCTCTGAATTCTTATTATTTCAGTCATTTGAATGGTCCAACCTTATAGTATCTTTTTTCTTTGATAGTATACCAAGGACAATATTAGGTTCTATCAACATACACCTGTTTCCAACACTGATAATGTATGTGGCTTTTTGTCATGCCATGGTTCTGTGAATATATTTTCCACATATTCTTGCAGCCCCAGTTTCTTAAATCAGTCTAGTCTTGACTCAAGTCATGTGTACACTGTAAAACTCTGTATTGTGCTTTACTTTGCCCTGAGATACTTCTTTCTTTTGTGATGTCACAGTGAATCTTTTGAAGATTTCTAAATTAGGAAATATAGTGCATATATATTTAAAACTGTACCAAATCAGATACGTTCCTTTGCAAAGCATATATTTGTTTATGACATTGATACAGCCCGCTTTCTCCTTTATGATTGCAATTTAAAGTCACAAAAGTATATTGATGTTTCTTGCTAATGAATCCTCTTTTCCATCATGCCTCTAGTGCAATATTTCTGCCCTGGATGTTGGCAAAAAATGGAGGAGCTGACATCTTAATTCAAGTTCTACAGTGGAAGAGTGAAAAAGCTCAATATATTTAATCCAAGTATAGAACTGTCAAGTAAAAGAATGCTTACACTAAAATAAATAATATGATATGTTCTTGAAGTCACTTGTGGATGGGTTGTTCATTTTGCTCTTCTATGTTGCAATTATATCCTGCTGAGTGCAGGAAAAGATAGCCAACTCTCAGCCCTCTTAGAACAAAACTCAGCATGTTGCCATTTTTCTTCTCTACCAACATGTCATTGTCCGCTCAACTTCCTGCTTGGTTCTGGGAATTTTTTCTATTTCATCTGATTGCTTGCATCATCCAGAGACAAACTTCAGTTACTTCCTTTCTTATCTTTTCCACAGAATGGGACTGTGGTCTGTGTTCTGAACTTTCATGGTGCCTGCAGAAATAGGAGCAAAAGTAAATGAGGTATTAGCATTTTTCTCCAGATATTCTCTCCAGTACATTGGTTTTATGCAACTGTGCAAGCTTATAATAGAAGCAGATAGAATGCTCATTGCTCTATGAATTGTCTTCCAGTGTGGCTGCTGGCTGTGTGGGTGGGTTGTGGCTTGGGACAAGAAAATTGTGAAATGTGGGAAAGTGATTATTACATATGTGTTATAGGACGTGTTACAGAAGTATTCTGAAGGAGAAAAGAAAATGCATTGGGGTTTTGTTTGATTGTTTGTTGGATATGTTTGTGTTTGTCTGGTTTTGGTTTGGTTTGGTTTTTTTCAGAATGCTTTTTTACTGATGTTAACTAGTTAGCAAATGTGATTACTATTGTGGTATTTGATCTTGAAATAAAAAGTGACAGAGACACGCCAGTCTTTTCCTCAATTGCACTATTTAGACTTCATCAGGGTCTGCAATGATCTGACAAGGGGTAATGGGTTCAAACTTAAACAGGCGAAGTTCAGTTAGATATAAGGAAGAAGTTCTTTACTGTGAGGGTAGTGAGGCACTGGAATGGGTTGCCCAAAGAGGTGGTAAATGCTCCATCCCTGGCAGCGTTCAAGGCCAGGTTGGACAGAGCCTTGGGCGACATATCTAGTGTGAGGTGTCCCTATCCATTGCAGGGGGGCTAGAACTAGATGATCTTAAGTTCCTTTCAACCCAAACTATTCTATGATTCTATGATATCTTTAAGGTGGCACTACTTCCTAAATAGGGAGATGTGAGTTTGACCTTGCAATCACTGAAAAATGCATTAACTTTATGCTAAACGCTTGTTATTGATCCCCAACTGAGTATTCACATCATTAAAGTCTGCAGGTGCATAAGTATGTGCAGGATTGGGGTTGATTTCCTTCCTTCTAATTCCTTTAAGAATAGACCTCTCCTTCCAGGTTTCTTCAGCTTTGGAGTATTGCTATAAAGGGATGTGTTTGCTGTTAAATGCTGTCACTAGTCACACTAACATATATTTAAAGAAAAATGCAGGTAAATATTAATAGCATCAGAAGCATATGCAGAATCACTGGGTAAGTGCAATGGGGAAGTATCTGTTCAATTCTCAGCATTTTGTTAAAATGCAAATTAAAAAAAGGAGAATAACTGCAAGAAATGGATGAAATTTTCTAACAGTACTAAAAATCTTCAGTTCTTTGTAAGTCAGCACAGAAATTGAAAGGTTATTTGTGCTTTTAGGTAAACTGTCAATTTAGACAAATGTCCCAAATGAATGACATACATAATCTATCTCTACAGTAAGCTTGTAACTGTAGAGCTGTTTGAATGTAACTATTTAATTTACTGTGAATGTTTCTCTCGGCCTGATACTGAAAACAATAAATGGAGATACTGACTTGTTTAGACCATAGTCCAGTTAAGACTGAAAGAGTATCACAACTCAAATTAATGGCTACTTGAGCAATGAAAAATTTCATTTGGTTATTCTTGCAACATGTTAGAAGGAAACAGATGCATGAAACTTAAATTTTAAGCAGATGAGTTTTTTAGAACATAGACTACTTGCTAATAAATGTTAATCTCCTCAAAAAGTTCAATGCCAAAAAATGCTGTTTGTATTTACATCACTTGAAGAAAGCATTTTGCAAATCCAAATTTTAGATTAGTTTAATTTTTTTCTCTCTCTAATGTTCTCTTTGAACTGACATAACTACATAATTTTGCTGAGGAAAACTTCATCAGTGTCTGTTCTACTGTGAGCCCTGGCATCGATTCTAAGTAACCTAATTATGGATTTTACTACAGAATTTTCATCTGAAAACTCTATTTTAGACATTGTTTTGTAACTCAAAAAAAAAAAAAAAAATGCAGGCTTCAAAATTAGGGCAATGATTGACTATTTACTATGGTGAGACACAAAACTCAGTAAGTAAGACACAAAGTGAGAGATAGACTTTTTAATTGGGTATGCAAGGTAAGAGGTAGTAGAAAGCAGGATACTTCAAGCGGCCAACTATTGTTGTTCAGTTATTGGTATTCAGACTCTTGAGACCTTCAATGCCTGAATTTACAAAATTCAAGAGGTTTGCAAACGCTTTTAGTACAAGTGATATAAGAAGACTGAACCATTTGCCAATAGGTGGAAAACTAGCCTAGAATTTGGGGATCAAATTTCTTTGCCTGAAAAAATTTATGCTCTCAAATCTTGTTTGAGAGGGAAGTATCCCAAACACCAGTATCCTGTACTTTATTTTTCTTAGTATCTCTGACACTCTCTTATGTTTTATGAGCATCCATTCATGCAGAGTCGAATCCAGCAGTGGGATCCGTTGTTGTGGTTTCCATAACGCACAGTATTTTCATCAATAATCTGGCCTATATACTAGAAAAATAAACCAACTTATTAAAAAAATTAAATATCTTTGAGATTGAACTCTGTTTGTTCCTCCACTTTAGTGAATAATCCAGAGGCTATCAAACAAAGCCAGTGGAAGACAAGATTTCTCTTTGCCTTGAGCTTATGAGCAACTTTGTATATCATGCTTTTTCACAAGATGCCTCTGTTTTCCAGGTGGGAAGATGAGATTCAGAGCAGCCCTGCAGAGAAGGACTTGGGGGTGTTGGTCAATGAGAAAATGAACATGAGCCGGCAGTGTGTGCTCGCAGCCCAGAAAGCCAACTGTATCCTGGGCTGCATCAAGAGGAGCGTGACCAGCAGGTCGAAGGAGGTGATCCTGCCCCTCTACTCTGCCCTCCTGAGACCTCACTTGGAGTATTGTGTGCAGTTCTGGTGTCCTCAACATAAAAAGGACATGGAACTGTTGGAACAAGTCCAGAGGAGGGCCACGAGGATGATCAGGGGACTGGAGCACCTCCTGTATGAAGGCAGGCTGAGAAAGTTAGGGCTGTTGAGCCTGGAGAAGAGAAGGCTGCGTGGAGACCTCATAGCAGCCTTCCAGTATCTGAAGGGGGCCTACAAGGATGCTGGGGATGGACTCTTCATCAGGGACTGTAGTGACAGGACAAGGGGTAACGGGTTCAAACTTAAACAGGGGAAGTTTAGATTGGATACAAGGAAGAGATTCTTTACTGTGATGGTGGTGAGGCACTGGAATGGGTTGCCCAGGGAGGTTGTGAATGCTTGGCGGTGTTCAAGGCCAGGTTGGATGAGGCCTTGGGTGACATGGTTTAGTGTGAAGTGTTCCTGCCCATGGCAGGGGGGTTGGAACTAGATGATCTTAAGGTCCTTTCCAATCCTAACTATTCTATGATTCTATGATTTGCATATGTACGCATGTAGATAGATGGAATATTGTAAGATACCTAACAAAATGAGAATTGGAGTCTTAGAAATACTTAAATTTTGTGGATAAGTGGTTCCTTAGGTCTTTTTTTGTCACATGTGTACCTTTTTAAAGAGAAACTCAACTTCCATATGAACAGAAGGAAATGATACACAGTAAATCACCAATTACTTGTCTCCTTCCAGTTCCAAAGACATAGCTCTGGGATATTCAAAATCTATCTTATTTTTTAGCATCTGCACAGTGCACTTTTTAAAAGTCACAGGATTTTTTTTGTCTGTATCTGGATTAGGGTTTACTACTACTACCCTCACCAGCTTCAGGATGTGCATTTCAAACTAGTTCATTGTTTGAAAACACAGATTAGTATTTTGTACCAGATATTATATGAACATCTGCTTTATTAAAATTGTTTTGTTAGAACATAATGTGCTGAGTCCCTCTTTCAACACTTGAGAACATACTTTTTCCCCTCCTTAGGTCAGATTTTCTTTCTCAACTGTGCTCCACAATTACTTTCAGAATTGATTAACTTCCAGTTTATAATGACACATCTAGCAGTTGTGAAATAATCAAAGTCAGCACTTCTTCCAGTGTTGCATCTCTGTGAGTTTATTCAATCCATTTTATAGTTATTGAGTTGGACATTTCCTCATTTCTTAGAGGCTGGTGCCAACTGAGAACTCAAAGAATCACAACCTCCAAAAAAGCCTTTTTTTTTTTTTTTCTTATTGCTATTGCTGTGAGTATTAAAATTTAATTTGATTTTTATTTTATTTTATTTATTTTCTTTTATTTCATTGAAAGCGAAGCTACAGTGAAGCAGAAAGTTGAGGTTTGTCATTGAAGGCCACTAAATGAAAGCTAGGAGTACTCCAGGGACTAAAATCCTGTAGGCAGGAAAGTAAATTTTGCTCCAAAAGGTTAAAAAAGCCACACATATGGCTTGACTTACACAGATTCTTGCACAGCTTTCTGTGAGAAGTGTGGGCAGGTAAGAATGTTAATTTTTTTATGACAAATTTTTCCAGAGCAGAAGTTTACCATACAAAATTTGGAATTTACCACAGATCAAGAAAGGATCATTACATATTTGTTTTCCATGTTAATGAAAAACATCATGCTAAAAATTACACACATTTTCATTTCTTTTCAAACATATGACAGATATAATTCTTATGCTATTTCACTTTTCTGTTATTGGGTATGTTATCCTATCCCCCTGTAGAGTCCTGAGTGTTTTAACTCACTGTTTAGAAGAACCAGAGCCATTTGAAAGGATTGATCCCTTGAAAAGACAATAGACTTGGAGATACTGTTACAAAAATATCTGTGCAGTGTAACTTCACTGAAAGCAACAGGAACCATTTGCTCATATTGAGTTACTTTGAATCTATGCAATTTTTATTAGGCTAAGAATGGGGCATGGCCTTACATTCTTACTGACCCCTAGGCTATAAAAAGAATAAATATAGAAAAATTCATTAACAAGTACTTTTAGCAGATCTTGTTTAGCAAATTCTGTGAAAAAAGGTAATATTTTCTGTTCAAAACGACCAGATTGTCCTTTTTGTCCAAATACCTTGGAATTAAGTAGAATACAAAACATTGCTAATTAAAAAAAAAAAAAGAAAAAAGGCAATTATTTAGGTGTTCTAAAATAAGCAATTACCTTTAGATTTTTTTCTCTTCAGATTTCAACTTTGTAAAAAATAATCATAAGTGTTCTAAAAATGTCTGAAAATGAATAATTTTTATATAATGTCAAATGGAGTTAACACATTTTTGAAATGTCTGTAAGGTGTGGAAAATCATTTCTTTCACTTCTTTTTTCAGCTGTCATGAGACTTAAAGAAGTAGCAGTATAATGTTGTAAATTATGATAATCAGTTTCTTACTTGACTGACCATGCATAGTGGGACCTTCCACAGGAGGCACAAATTCTACTGAAGATAATTGAAGATAATGAAGATAAATCTGTATTGGACAGAGCCTTGGGTAACATGGTCTAGTGTGAGGCGTCCCTCCCATGGCAGAGGGGTTGGAACTAGATGACCTTTAGATCCTTTCCAACCCTAACCATGATTACTACATATTTACTCAGTTCTTCATCAGGAAACTACTGTGTCTTTTTTATTGAAGTGGTAGAACTGTGGAAAAACTGTTATCATCTTTCAGTCAGATATAAAAATAACCCCTGGTAGAAATCACACAAGTTATTTTAACAAATTTTTGCCTCCATATGCATCACCTTAAATGGTGATGAATATCATGTTCTTTTTTGCAATAGAATCAATGTACAGAAACTAGCAGAAGAACAGGTGTCATGTTATAGTTTCTGGAATTTCCACAAAAGTGAGCTAGTACTTTGGATAGCTATGCGCATGCTTAAAGGTTCCCACAGAATTCACCAGACTTGAACTAAGACATAATCCTTGCCCCTATGTTAACATCAAGAGAGTTCAAATTTTCACATTTTTAAATTGCAATTCTACTCCTTATAAAGCATCTGTAAATTTACTTCATTAGAATTATAATAATATAAGCCTCTTTGTTGAGTTTTCTGGGAAAAAAGCAAATGGTATCCAATCTAGCTCTAACCTATGTTATTGCCTATCTAGGGCTGTATTCATAAATTTAGTTTTCTTTTCTTTCTTTTCTTTTCTTTTCTTTTCTTTTCTTTTCTTTTCTTTTCTTTTCTTTTCTTTTCTTTTCTTTTCTTTTCTTTTCTTTTTTTAAGCATACGAGCCAAAGATATTTTTTCATCTTGGGGATTTCTGAACTATCATTTTACTTTATTTATCCAAATGGCTGCTGCTTCCATGGGTTAAAAGGAGAGTGGAAGGCAATACATCCTGATGAGAAAACATATTAGAAATTACTGCAGATTAGCTAGAAAGAAGGTTTTAGTGGTTCTTGCTGAATTAGATTATAAGCAACACTTCAGAATCCAGAGCTAAGGAATTCTGGTATTTCCAATTATGTTGCTACCATCACTTGACAAGAAAATGCACCAATTTACAAGTGAAGGAACCTCAGTTATAAAAATCTGGATGGCTGTTAATACGAGTTTCTTTAAAATCTGGTAAAAAACATTCATGCTGAGTAAAACCTGAGCTGAGTTGAATATTTTAAAAGAAAATGCTCCTCCATGGCCTGTGAGTAGCTACTGGACATCCACAATTATTTTAAAGTCTATGTGTGGACTGACCATTTACCTGCAAGGAGAATGAGTGATTTATATTTTTTTAAGAGTAGACTTAAATATATTATCTTTCATCACTTGGACTTTAGAGTTGCTCTTGTAACACCCTGTAAATAACCGCTGAGGAATGCCTGATTCATAATAAGGAAGCCTTAAGACTTCAGTAGAGTGCTACTAAACAGACAGATCGATACACTTCATGTCTTCCTTTTCTCAGTATTATATGAGTATGTATATGTTGTATAGACGTATACACAAATAAACATGCATAGGCACAGCTATGTGCATATATGTATGTGTATCTGGTCTGTTTCACTGAGCTGTTGCTTGTGTTTCAAGTAGCAGCTATAATCACACTTCCAAACAAAACCAGGTTTTCTTCAAAACTGATTTTGATATTTTCTGCCTTTTTCACTCTGTCTTTAAAAAGACAGAGGATGAAGAAGTCTGACAGGAGCAGTAAATGCAGATTTTTCATACTACATCAGCGTTTTGACAATTGGCAACATGTACGTAATCCCAGTTTCTCTGGCAGCCAAACCACAATGACAAATGTAAATGTTTAAGTACAAGAGGACAACCAACCTTTTAAATAAAGACAAATATTCTAAGATAAAATAAGCATGTATTAGAAAATAAATATGATCTTGGGTGAACACGTACAGTATATCTTCGAATGCTATTCCCAGTTAAATATATACTTAGTAAAAACCAATAGAGGTTGATAGATTATGATCTTATACTATGTGGAGCCTTTCTAATAAAGTTGTGAGTACTTGAGGATGTCTACAAATTCAAAACACACAATTTGCATGTAATATGTTTTTGTTTTACAACTATAATTTATCAGTTTCAGAAACTATTAAGTCACTATAAATTCACAAGCAGGGCATGCATCTGGAGTTTTAAAGAATTAAGAAGACTGAAGCTCAGGTGGTCTCAGTTGTACTGAAAACCAAGAAATGCATTTTAGGCAGAAAGTTTCAAGTAATAAATCATTAATAGTTGAATTTCACTGATCCAAGTTGTTTATTTTATTAATCCATAAACACATGCTTCCTTTGTATGCAAAATTTATTTTCTGCCTTACTTATTATTTGAAAATATTTTTTGCAATGTGGAATAAAATACAAGTTAAAAGTTTCTAATGAAACAATAATACTTGAATTAGGGTTGTCTAATAAACATTTTAACTATACAGTAAAGTTTTATTATTAAATCTCATCCATTTTCATAATATTTAATTGAATGCCACAGTGCAGTAATCAATGTTTAATTAATCTTAATATTATTACAGTTCAATATCTATCTTTAAAAGAGCAAAAAATTCTTCTCACAGAAAAATTCATATCATTTTTCCACCAGATACTTTAGTAGTAGACAGAACTGCCTCTTCCAGCAAAAGTATTTTCCCAATTGATTTTTTTTTTTTAATTTCATATGTTTCCAAATGCATTAGTGAAGCAGTCATTCTTCTTCAGATTTCTCATCTATAAACCAAGCTAAAAAATGTTGTCCAAATGTGTGTATATGCACATGGGTAACATGCAAAAAAATTGTGCTGCATAGATGGTGGAAATACAAGGATTTAGTAAAAATGGGATATACAATTTATTTTGCTTAGACTGTACTATTCTTTCTCAAAGAGGCTTCTAACTAAATAACCACACTGCAGCCATGATTGCCACTTGATTCTCTTTGTAGTTTCAAGGTGAAGAAATATTTATGGCAAAGGTATTTTAGGTTGATTCTGATTTTAAAACTCTCTATTACAATACCTAGGATAAAGCATTTATCCTTCAGAACTGAACTGATAATGAAAGCAAGTGTAAAATTTTATTTGATCAAATTAACAACTTTTAACTTTTACAACAAGACAGAGGTAAATCTATAGCATTTCCATAACCATGGGTGATTCTAAGGAACCAAAGGCAGAATAATGAGATCTCTGGATTCAAACCATTGTCCTCTAGTCTCATCAATAGTACTTCTTTGTACAAAAACCATACTTGATTACCATTGCTCCATTTAGCATGCACTAGTGCCAATATGAATAAGTAACAGTTGAAGAACTGGTCCTATTAATAGAAAAGGCATGAATTTCAAATGCAGCATATTGCAGTAATCAAACACTGCCATATATGGCTTTTAATAGGTTAGGCTTTTTAATGGTGCTAACTCATCACTCCAGCCTGTCAAATTCTGTTTATAAAGACCATATACATTTGGTAAAGATTAAAGTTCACATAGATGACCTTGGGCTTTCTTTTAAGCTCATCATAGGTTGTCATAGATGTGTTACATGCAACTGAATAGAAATAAAGGTCAAAGATCAACAGTTTGAGCACTGCCTGAGAAAATACTAATTGAGATGGGGAAAAGCCATGCCAAAGGCTGCACTTATAACACCTTTTATTTGTGTACTTAAAATAAAACAACTTTTATTTTACATAAAACTGACTAGAAATGGTGTAACAGTCTCAGGCCTGTGTTATCTTCAAAACCATACTTGAAAGTTTGAGAAAATGCTAGTTATCATGTTCCTAAATCATGCCAGGGAGAATGCTAAAAAATGAACATTCCAGTGTCATATTATATTTATATATATATGTACAAGTATCTTACCCTGGCACTGCTTAGATTGTCAGAAGAGGTTTGGACATAAAGGCCAGTAACACATGCATGGTGAAATTGCTACATTTTGTTGTCATGCTTTGTGTGCAGGCCACCAGCACGCCTCCTTAACAGTATTATATAGTTGCAAGGTGCACTAGGCACTCCTCTGCAGCATCTCTGTTGCTGCCTTTCTCACTAGTCCTTAAGATCTATGATGACTTGCTGTTAGATTTTGTCTGCTCTATTCTGCCCGTGCCATACTACTAGATATATAATTATAGCAGAGGTAGTTGATATGGAATTTCTGATTTTAAAGGTGCGTTACCCCATTATTCCCATAATTACCCACTGACTTCATGGGATGCTGAAAAATTCAGGCATTATGCAGGCTGTGATGGGAATTCTTTAATTTATTTATTGATTTTAAAGAGAGTCAGACTTTATAAGGATGGAGATGTTATTTAGCTGCCTCATTTTTTTAATGGGATGGCTGTTTGGAGCCTCAGAAGGTTCTTAAACTTCACCATTTATATTCATAAGCAGTAACTGGAAAGCTAAGTGCAGATACAAACCTGCACAGGCTTAGAGGCTGTACAGGCTGCAAAACCATTTGGAATCATCACTTACAAGAGGAACCTGTCTGAACAAGATTTTGACTTGCCTATCTCTACAGTTTTTGTGTTATTCCAAATATGAAGCTCAAAAAAAGTGTTTATAGACATAAAATTTACAGGAAGGGTCTCATAAGCAAGATAATCAGCAACATTTTATAAATATATGGCAGTTCCAAAAAATGAATTTCTTCTTGTGTTTAACTTCTACTCCTTTGCCTTAGGCTGGTTTACATTCTGCTAGGAGAACAGTCTTCTTGGATGTCAAATCTGTCTTTTCTTTATTTGGATATGTAGGGGAAATTCTTACCTTGCCTTTATGATAAGCAGTTGTGATACAAAATTGCACGGGGAAAAAAAGGTCTTGTACAATACATGCTACTGGTGGTGAAATTATCCAGTTACTTTATAATCCTTACAAATCCCATTTTTATAATTCCATTTATTATTTATTATTTATTATTTATTTTTATAATGCCAGTTGTGACCTAACTAGCTGTGCCATATCATGCAACAGATGCTGGAGGGAAAAAATCATTAGATTAAGATGTAATTCATATATCTAAAGTATAATTAATTTATTTAATATCTGTTCTCTTAAGTCTTGCTCTATATAGAACTAAGAAACCACTGCAGTTAACATTAGACTTCACTGGACTGCCGATCACGATCATTATTAAAATGTATTCCTAATATTGTCGAAATACTTATTTAATGTTCTAGATGCTATGTGGGACATATCAAAACCTCAGCTAGCAGATATTATAGGCGCACCATATGCATTGTTAGGTTAAATTTAAAGTGAAAACTGGATATCAAGATTTAGTTCCTTTAATTACACTGCAGAGTTTAAAAGGAATAAAATTAACACTTTCTGTATCCATATTTGATGAAGTATTTAAAGATCAAAAAGTCTCTCAGTGTTACATCATCAATCTACAGTTGTATAGCAGTACAGAAGAGAGCTGTACAATTACGTAATCAACACAACTGTGTATTATCCTACTTTGTATTTCACCCAGCTGAGAGTGCTTAGTTTAATAGTTTGACTGAATGTCATTGATGTCTGAGGGTTAATTTTTTCTTTCCTCAGACTTCCAATGATCTAGGATTATACAGTACAGTTTTGTCTTAATTTATCAATAGCATCTGATGGGAATATATTGTTTTAAATTAAAGATGGCATTGGTCTGCCAAGGCTGCATTGCGTCCAGTCCTCCATGTCTCATTTTTCAGTTATGTAGGCAAACTACATGGAGAAAGTTACTTTCTATCATCCTGCTGTAATTTCTTCCCTTCAGTAGTTTTAAAAGACAATACAAGCCCTCTCAGATGAAACAGTGAAAAATCAAATAAATGCATATGCTCCACAACCTTGCACTGAAAAACAGAACTGAAATTCCCAAGTAGAGCTAAACTGCAAGGAGTTATGCAAGAAGGGTTTTCACTTTTTCTTCTTTTTTTTTCCTCCACATTCTTCTGTTACTTCTCTAGGTGCTATTTCCTAGAAAATGTCTAAAACAATTCAATAATTTGGTTGTCTTTTTCAAATGAGTTTACATTATTTTTATTACATACATGTTTGTCCTAGGCTAATCAGAATACAATGGCAGTGACAAAATGGAATCTCTGTTGAATACTGGTTTACAGATTACTAACACAAACATTATTGAAGTAGTGAAAGTAATGATCTTCACAGACTGTAAAGCAGCAATGGAGATGCCATGTATCTGAAGCAGTACCTTTTAATCCCTCAGTCATGTAAACTTCTTGCATGAATCTCTCCAGTGGAGAGATGTAACTGAAAAAAGTAATAGCATTTTTTTATTTTTTCCCTTAAAAATATTTGGGAACATTTTTTTTCCTTTTGAGATGAGATGTTTTCCATTGCAGCTGAATCTGATCTTTTGTTCTTTTAAGCTTCATTAGAAAAGCCTGAACTCTTGTTTTACAAAGCTGGGTCCCGCCGTTTGTCAGAAACAAGGAAGAACATGTCCTATATAAAAGAATGAGAAATTAAAAGGGAAACTTCCTGGAGGACCAGGGTAGGCAGATAATGATTAGATAGACAGATAGTAAAACATGTTTAGGAAAAAGGAAGATGAAGGTTTCTAAAACAGGTGAATGGGAAACTGGATTTGGGGAGAAAGTGGGGCAGGGTGGGGAAAAAGCAGCAGGAAAATTTAAGATAAAGTGGATGCAAATTATACCCAAATTCAATACGAATAGTACAAATGGGAGGCAGAAGTTATATGCAGAGCAGAAGTATGTGCAGTATTAATGTTATTCAGCAAGGGTAAAGCCTCCGTGGAGTCAGGCAATTGAAAATTAAAAAGATCATTCCTGATCATTCCTGATTGTCCACTATATGACACTAACACAGTTGGGGAGAAAAAATAAAATTCTTAAGGAATTAACCACACAGAAAAAATGTTGTTATTATGATAGCCTGTATAAAATGATGATATTTGTTCAAAAGACCAAAATTTGAGGCTGGATTTAGCAATGGTTTATAGAGAAAACTTTGGAAGAATGTAAATAAGATGCAAAGGACAGGTACCATACTGCTGATGTAAATGAGAAAATGTGAAAACTTGTATGGGTTGAGGAGAAGTACAATTAGCATTTTCATGAGATACATTCAAGCATCTTCAGATAACAACAATCACAAAATGTGGTTTTGAGTTACTTAGATATCTACAATATAGATGCAGGAGAAAAACTCCAGCTTTTTGGATTAATGGAACAATAACTCTCTAATTAAACATCTAATTACATTTCTACATTGTTTTCAGTCCTAGAATATGTCAATAACTTAGAGGGTATCAGTGATTCTGCACCAAAGTGCTCAGTCTGCCTTATACTTTCACTTTGATAGAAATAGGGATGTAAACCAGGCCAGATTTGTAAAAGAAACCTTATTTATAGGTGCAAGTTAATGATATTGCTGAGACAAGCACTCTAAGAGATCAGATCAAATGTTGCTGCCAATGTGTGTCACAGACTACCAGAAACTGCAGCAGTACAGGACAACTGCCAAGGAAAGGCAATATGCTTCTGGAAACAAGTAACCATTCAAATTAGGTTTTAACATGCAAAAAACCCAGATAAAGACATGTGGCTGAGTGTTGTAGACTAATGATTAGACTTTAGAAAAGACAAGATCCACAGGGAGAAATATTGCATATGTATACACATGCACACATATCTTTATATGTAATTATATGAATTAGACCAGGCTTTTGAATACACAACATTCCAGAAGCAATTGCAAAATAAATTCCTGTTCACTTTAAATAATATGGAACCAAAACAAATTCAGATTTCAGATACATTAAAAATAGACTGGGCTATTTGGAATGTTGGTTGGCAAATTCCACATGGTGACAAGCTATCTGCATCAACATATATTCGTAAGATTTGCATTAGAAGCCAAGCCTTGTCGTATCCTGAATTCACTAAAACATGTTTTCTCATGGACAGAAAATGGGAATAGAGTTATCATTAATTATGTCATAGGTCTTTTAGTATAAATGATTCCTTTCTGCATTTCCGTAGAACTTCCTTCCCCAGATATCACCATCCAGATTTGAATATCCACATGGAAAGAGCATTTTTCTGTATGTGCCTTTCTTAGTGCAATCTACAGCGTAATACTTAGGTACACATAGGTACAAGTATTGCTTTCTGCAATCAGGGTTGCACAACTGAAAAATACCCATTTTCTTCTTGTTAGAAAAAGGAAAAAGCCTTCTTGCTTCCTACATGGAGAGCATCCTAATCTAAGTGAATTTAATAAATTATTTTTTTACTTGTCTCCTGAGAAATAAAGCCTCTCTAATCATTCATATGAGATTATGTGCATCTTTAATCATATATTTACGAATAAGAAAGGAAGGCACTGCTATCTGATGCTGGAGACACAGGAATTCCCCATGAAGGGAGAAGGGGGTTCTGGGCTCCATTTAAAAGCACTCACTTTCAGCCTTGAGTATTTTGATAGGAGCACTTAGACAAGGACTTCCACTTTAGAGAAGACTCCTATGAGGAGTCTTGGTGAGGGCATGAAATACGGTAAAACAGGAGGATGTACATCCTAGGCATGATTATTTGAGATTTGCCTTAGAGTCAGTTTTCCTGTTGGTGAAATTAGTGAAGTTAATGTGTAGCTAGGTTCTGGGGAAGCAGTTCTAAATTAGCTGTAAGTTTCTGCAAACCTTCAGTTTTTCTCAAATGTTTAGAACAGTAAATTGTCAGAACACAAATATTTAGGTATCTCAGGCCATCTCATTTTAAAGGGTTAGGGACAGGGTGGGGGAAGACAGCTCCAGTTCATGAGCAGATTCATGCAAAATATCATATGATGCCCAGAGCTGACTGGTGTGGCAGAGCTGGAGGGATGTGATGGGTCTAGGTGCTCCGGCCATTGAGGTGTATCTGTCATGGTCTCCTGCCTAGGCTTCTCTCCACAGGAGCCTGCTCCAGTATGGGCTCTCCACCGGCTGCAGCTTTTTTCAGGGCACATCCACTTTCTCTGGTGTGGAGTCACTGATGGGATCAGCTCTGGCCAGCAATGGGTACATCTTAGAACCAGCTGGAACTGTCTCTGACATGGACACAGCTTTTGGTGTCTTCTCACAGAAGTCATCCCTGCAGCGCCCACCCCCACCCCTGCCCTGGCCTGGCTACCAAAACCTTCCCACATCAGCCCCATACAAGGCTCCTGACTACTAGCAATATTTTCTTACCTCATGTAGCACATTGTTTCTGAAGCTGAGTTTTCTCTGGGCAAGATCAGCTGATCTCCAGAAGAAGGAATTACCCCTCTTCTTTAACAGTGTGTTATCCATTCTTCTTAGAGAAACAAAACATAATTATCAACAGAAATGAAATAAAGCAAGACAGAAATACCCCAATTACAGGAATCTAAAGACTTGTGATTCCTACAAATCTTGGTTACTCTGGAGGACACTTAACATGAGCTATTAGAAACAAAGAAGCAAAAAAGCTGGTAGAAAGTGTCAGGGACAGGCTTCTAAATGAATAGAATTAGATGAACTTTCTTTAAATGTCTTGGGGAAAAAAAAAAAAAAAAAAGAAACAACACTTTGATGCCATGTTGTTGGCAAAGCAAAATTCCAGTTCATAGGCTGAGGAAATGCACTCTGCAGATGGCAAAGGCAAACCTTAGTCCCAGTTCGTACTCCAGCAGCTGGTATCCTAAGTTTTGTACTCCTCATTGGTCTCGCGTCCTTTCATTCAACAGACATTGTTATTTATTTTCCCTCTTAACAAATGGGGCTTTTGTTCATCTCCTTCCTTCAAGCAGCCCCTTCAGCAATCTTTGTTTGTTCCTGAACTCAGGACCAAGTTGCTGAATCATCTTTGACATAAAAAATAGCAAGGGTAATGTATGCAAAGCAAAGGCTACTGAGTAGAGTGTTATAGTGCTAATCTACTTGCATTTGCTCCTGAGAGGAAAATGTAGCTTACCACTGTGACGAGAGGTAGGAGAGCACACTGAAGAGAATTTTAACAGGGGCTGCATCACAAATAAATGGGTACCATAAACTTACTTGCTGTGATCCTTTGGAAGGTGGATGTTGTCTTTCCAAAATCTCATGTTAACTCTTGGAAAAGGAGCAGCTGCCTCTTACGCTGCAGAACAGCCTGGTGACAGTGCATGGGAACAGATGGCAGAGCAAGTGTCTCTTTCTTTGCATTTAGGCAGTCCCCTTTTCTCCTCCTGCTTCTCACAAACAGCCTCAGTGAATTTTCTTCATGGTATAAAGGTACTAAATCATTTCTTTTCACTCCAGGAGACAATCACCCTTGCTGAAGAAAGAGTGGAAAATCTAAAATGCTAATTCCTCCCCTCACCCTTCATTCACAGGTTGGTGTCATGGTTTAAGCCCAGTCAACTGAAAAAAGATATGAGCTTTAAGACTATTTTTTTTTCTGTTCTATGGATTGATTTGTAGACAATCTTAACAGCATTTGGTAGTTGCTTTGCTGTTCAGAGAAGCAATGGAATAGTAGGATTCAAACCAGGGAAGAACTGGTGTAACCATTCCTTGACTTCTGCATCACTGCCAGAGGTTTTTCCTTTTGCATCAATAATCAGCAAATGTAAATGCTTAGTTTATATATATAAATATGAATAGTTTATACAGATATAAGTAAAACTTCTGCACAGCATATATTAAATAGTGAATATTGTCGGTTAAGTATTGCTAGATTTAAAAACATATTAACAAGAAATAGATTTCATCAGCCACATGGTTTCCCTGCGATTTAGACAAACAAATCAAGTTATAGAAAATTGTGCAATGACTCGCACTTGCCAAAAATACAAATTAATTTGGAGGTCGTATGGACACTTTTAAAGTCACTGCTATGGTGAACTCCACTGGGACCAAATTAGCACGGCTAGGTGCTCTGTTCTCTTGCAAAAGGAGTCTACCCAGCCATTCAGAGTCTGCTGCTGACAGAAGCGCCTGAAGCAACTAGACTTGGATGGGAGATGCTGGTGGTAGGTCACCACACTGAGACTGATTCATTCAGACTGTCTGCAGGCTCACTTAGTGACACTGAGTTGGCTGCACTCTCTTTGCCTTTGCAGTTGTGAAGTCTAGAGATGCATGCATTTTTTACGAGGTGATTTCAGATTCTGGACATAATTCTAAGACCTCTGGGACTTCAGACACTCTGCAGGCTTTGTAATGCCTATGCTTTGATCCATCCTTGCTGTCAGGCCCCTATTCCTGCAATTACAGTTGATCCTGTAACACCTACTGCCACACATTTGGAAAGAATCAAATAGCAACCTAATGCAAAACCAAAATCCAAATATATACTGAAGCAAATCAGGTCACTTATTTCTGTACCTGCTGAATATTCCATTTCTTGAAAAAAAAGCATTAATCACAAATCTTGATATGCCGTGTGTTAACTGAATTTATATATTTTTCCATGCTCTAAAAGATGAGATTATGAGCTAGATATTTGCATGGAGCCGCATGTGAGTATATTTGTTGATTAAACAGTCCTACAAGTGAAGTCTTATCTCTTTATTTCAAGGTCTTTAGAATTGTCTCCTAATCATCAACCCTTGTAAATAAGCACTCTTTACATATTCCATTACTAGGTGTTTTGTGTTACTGCAGATGAATCTGAAGAGACTGGACCCTGAGACATATTCCTTTTTATGTGCTAGTCTCTTCAGGGCTTTGCAGAATGTCACTTTGAAAATGTAACATGATGGAAATTGGTAAGCTGTGCTCTCTCATGCAATAGTGTTTACATAAACACTGAAATGTTGTTTCTGGTTGATATAGCCTGTAACTTCTATGAACATTGTCCTCAAGCTACTATTCATTAATTGAGGGAAAACACAAAATATTTTGCCTGTGTGCTATGTGTTGTGAAATCATACAAGGTTTTTAACTCAGTTGTACACTATTTGGCATTGAAGTGGTGAAACCGAAACCACAAAATCCTCAGGTCACAAGGCAAAGATAGGTAACACTGCCAGTCCCAATAAAATGTTATAGCTCTGTCACTGTTCATGGAACATGCAGGTAAATTTGGGATTTTTTGTTTGGTTGTTTGTTGGTTGCTGATGATTATTTTTTTAATTTTTTTGTGGACTTTTTTTATTTGGTTGGTTTGGGGTTTGTTTTGGTGCTTTTTGGTTTTGGGTTGGTTTTTTTTTGGGGGGGAGGGGTTGTTTTGTTTTGGTTTTTGTAAGTAGGAATGTTTCTGCGTGTCAAAATAAGCCATAGTCTTTAGCTTAGCGAACTCATAGTCCAGCAGCTTTAGATACAGGAGTACTCACACAAGAAATCCCAATGGCTTTCACTAAAAGCATACAAAGTCTGGATCAAGGTAGACAGATAAAGCAACTGTAGAATTTTTCTGAAAAGCTGAAAAAATATTAGATCTGTATTCTTCTATAACATTTTTCCTGAAAGGGGGGTGTGGGGGTGGATAGTGCAACTGCTTCTGATGCAGGCTAAATCTCTATGAACTTTTGTGCAACTTCACTGCCTTCTTGGACTCTGGATTATATTAAAGAACAGAAATAATTACACAGAGGAGCCTGTCCTGCATTCCTAACATAAGCAAAATGCTTATTGGATTTGCAGTGTAGGTCTGTCTTTTGTTTAGGAAAACTTTGAAGCCTGTTGAACATGGACCAAGTTAAGAACTTTGAGATCCAAGTGGTGCTCTGCATAAATAAGAAATACAGTCCACATATATGAAGCATAATTATTTACATTTGTTCTGCAGATTCTTTGTAATCTGTATTCCTTTAACACGCACAGATTTCATAAACATATACTGACTTTTGAGATCGCAAGAAACACAGCAATGCGTACAGAGAAGTGGCTTTCTACATATAAAATATGAGCAGCAGGCTTGAGAGCGTATATTTACCAGTGTCCTCTACTGGTTGAATTTAGAACTGTTTTGAGTAACTGGGCAAACAGGAAAAAATTTGCTGTGCCATTCATTCAAGTTTGAAAACCAGCCCCTAGTCAGCCATGTTTATGGCTGTTTTCCATTTTTCCTACCATAATGTTAAAATGAAATATTTGTAATGATTTAATCTGTTGCCAGGTTTATAGGCTAGCTGATACAGTTAAAAAAAAGGACAAGAATTCAGGTACAGAAGCCTACATAGTGTCTGACAAAGAAGCCAAAAAATAAAAGTAAAACAAATTTTAAAAAAAGATGATATGAACTTAGCATAGCTGCTAACGGACTGGCTTTTTCAGAGAAAAGAGAGAGATGATACTTTGGGTAACAGGGCTGCAGTGGCAGACATGTGAGGTCCCAGCTACTTGTGAAACTGAGAAAGAATCTCTGCGGCTCCTAAATGCTCTCCAGAGCTTTAGGGAAAAATTAAATAGTGAAATTAGGCCATTTTAACCTGGCTTTTTGTGGCTTAGATGCATATATGGTACTTTTGGGGCATTATGCTTTCATCCAGTTTTGATTATTCAGTCCACTAGTTCTATATTAGACAGCAGGAATATGCACAGCTATTATTTCCCTTATAGTACTTTCCTGTAATGAATGTTAACTCACCTGTTGCTATACTATGTTTTTCTTAATTATAGAATGTGATAAAGACTTCGTTCATTGCAGCTTCATATGATGTAGTTCAGTGCTTGCCACAAGGATTTTTTTTTAGAGAGCATACTTGAAGAAAAAAATAGAGCATTTTCCTTTTTCACTGATCAGATCTAAGCTCTTCTGTATAAGAAGCAGCTGGTTTTGTGTCCCTAGCAAAGAAGAGAAAAGGCAAAGTCACCTTTTCCTTTATCTTGGGAGCATAAAGTTGTTTTTTCGTAGCAGTATTTGCCCTGATTGTGTTCAGATAGTCAGTATGTGTACACAGCAGCATTTGAAAAAATGGCTGCTTGGAGACATAAATCTCTCCTGAGATCTCACTGTGGTGGTGTGGCTTTGATTTCTTTTCTAACACAATAAAATATTTTGTACTCTAATACTGCCTCAAGTCCAAGCAGCTTCTTATTTTATTTTTCAGGGTGGAAAACAGAGGAGGAGGAGAAATACAGTTGGGAAGGATATGGCTTCAGAAATGTAATCCTAATTATCTGACAGTTTTACACATTTGTTTCCAAGGCAGAGACGGAGCTAGCTGAGGACCACTGGCAGCAGCAGTAGCAGTGGTTTGCAGTGTCAGGGCCACCCAGCCTGGTCCAGGGCGTCCTGCAACTGAACTGCTTCAATGTGGCAAAATGGAGGCAGACCTTCATAGCAGTGTGCAGAAACCTCAGTGAAGAAGCAGTCTGGTTCTCATGGCAACCAGGATTTCCATATACTGCAGGGGTACACATAGTCTGACATCACTTTGCTGCAGGGAGGATTTCTGTGCATGCTCAAGGACTAAATTAAGCCATTTGTAAATGGAGAATGTGTGCCCAGTTTCACGTCTGTAAATACACGGCTTTCCCTGTGTGAAAGGGAGAGGAAAGAGAGAGAAAAGAGGATGCAAGATTTTATTTCTCTAAGTAGAAACAGAAATAACCCTAACACAACCAGCTTCTCATTTTTGTTTTGCATTCTGTTTTAAAAAGGAATAATATCTTGCACAGCTGTGAGGAAAGAAAGGTGCTAGCAGCTTCTTTAGGTCTAAGAAAATTGGTTTTGCTAATCAGAACATAAGGAAAATGCATGTATTGAATGTTAGGTGATGCTTTTTGCTGCAACATCATACATACAGATTTTAGCAGGGAAAGACTTTAATGGAGAAGTGATACTCATCATGCATGATACAGTGACATCTGGTGTAAGACATGCCGTGCTGTGTGCTGCAGTTCTCAGCTAGGAAGATAATCCATGTGCTTTGGTGTTATCAGACTGCCATGGAGCCCAGTGAGAAGTCTCCTTGCCCCTCATTTAAGAGAAGTCACTCTTATTGTTATATCTTCTAGGGCCTCATGTTATTCAATTCTGTATATATATTCTGTCCAGGGGAATTATAATACAAGAGAACATAACATGAAGTCTCTATTGTTCTGTTTAAGGGGACTGGAGTTCCCCAAGGGTGAAAGGTTTACAGTTGCTTGTAGTTCATTTATAATAGGCCTTTATATAGGCCTAAAAAAAGCTTAAATTTGGCTGGAGGCTGAAAGCATTTAGTATACTGAGGGATCTATTCGCTTTTTTATATTTTTGGCAGTAACATCAACTCTGAACTGAAAATATTTCTCATACAGTTATTTTGGCTTGTATAGATCTAAATAATTTTGAATATTTTCACTTGCAACGGTTTAGGATGGGCTTGTATGAACTCTGATATATGGAGATCTTGCAGGGCTAAGTTATTATAAGGAATATTATTAATATTATTAAGTTTATTATTAATATTATTAAGTTATTATAAGGAATAGCTGCAGTTCTTTTCCTCATTACAAACTCATCTTTCTGAATGAAGTTCAGTGGAGGTCTGCATAGGTGTGGTATCCACATCACCATTTCAACTGCATGATAAAAAGGTCTTTGATCTGTTTGATTTTTGAGCAAGGGTTTGCTTAGCAATGTGTTTTGTGAAGTGCCAGATATATTCCCAGATGATCATAAACAAAGTGACAATGTTAAATAAACATCAGTATATTTGTTATGAATCTGGTATGCTGTTAAATGATACAGACATTTCCATAAACTGCTGCTTTTGCATCTTTTAATCAACAGATTTCACTCTTCTTCTGAATTACAGTTCCCTTCTCTCTTCTGGTTATGAATCACAATTTTATTACATCACTGTTCTTGAAGTTAACTGTGAGATATTTAATCACAAATCTAATGATAAATGTCCTTTTCTTGTCCCCTTTTGTGGGGAGGAAAAGAAAGAGAAGAAGTAAGAATGAGGAGAAATAGAAGCCAGATCTTGGTATTTTATCTGCTGTATCCTTCAGTGAATTGTTTTTTTGCGGGCAGCTTCTGGTAAATGTGAAAAACAAAATGGGTGGTTATGTAATGCTTTGAGAGGAAAGAGAGCCTGCTTTGAACTGACAACAGGCTTGATAGCTTGAATATTGAAGCTAGAACTATCTTGTCAGAAGCATCATCTTTAACACTGCAGGACCCCACTGGAGCCCTTCACTCTAGGAAGGAAGGGCAGGCAGAACCTTCACGCACAGCTGTACTGCAACACTGCAGGGCCCCTGGCAGTGGTTAAGGATAACTAATACCTGAGCTCTGCTTCGATATCAGGAAATACCACATGCTCACTATTCCTTCTGTACCCCAGAGGGAGCTGATTCTTCTGGCCTTCACACTGGAATATGGTGCAACCACTGTGACAATGAAACCAAAAGAATGACTTCTTTAAGAAGGCTGTCTGTATTGCTTGGCACCAGAAGTCCTTTCCTTCCTTTTTCAAAGTGGATCAAGAAGTGCATTCATAATTAATTATAATTTTCTATTTGATTGTATGACTATAACGGAAAGTATTCATTACACTTTCCTAGGCTAAATGTGATGTGAGTTAATGCATCTCTACCTTTCTCCACACAATTTTTAATCAGTATGGCCCTTTTTTAAGTATTTTTCATTTATTCATAATGTAATAGCGCAGTACAAGGATGCATGTTTTTATTCTGTTGTAATTATAACTGTATTTCTAGGTCACAAGTAGAATTCGCAGCGATGTACAGAATTTGCTAGCATCATCAATAACCTGTAGATGGCATTATCCTGGGAACATGGTGGGTGGATGTGCTGTCTAGTCAGCTAGAAAGCAAGAGAGAAACAGTACAAAAAGAGATTAAAAACAAAAGAGAAGGTCTCATTACTTCATTAAAAGAGGAAATATAAGAGAAAAAAAATACCAAAGTGCTCCTTCTGTTTGTTGATTTATTTATTTTTTTATCTCTTCTGTGCTTAAACAGCCCAGACTGAGCAAAGTCCTTGGCTGGCTGCGCTGCTCAGACCCTGACATTCTCTCTGGGATGTCACAACACCCAAGTGATGAATCCATGATGATTCTGCAAAAGCAGCCTACAGAGGCAGTGCCTCATGTGGTGCTCCATTGTGCTCCATACAATCTGGTGTTGGGGTTTTGCACGACTGGGGCAACCAATCCTATTTATGCACTTCCTAATAGCTTATGCTCTTGCCACCTTAGGCACCACAGCCTATGGTGGCTAACAGAAGTAGAGGAGAAATGCCCAGCTCTGGGAGGCTGAGAGAAATAAAAATCCCAACATATGCAGCACATGTGACAGTGGGCCTTTTGTCAGCACAGGCAGAACATCATTCTGACAAGGACTTCTACTAGCCAAGGCCACTTCACTGGTCTGGCTATGACTGTCAAACAGCAGCCCAAAAGTCAGCCAGCCCATCAGCTCCTTTCTTGATACTACCTGCTTTTCTGCTGCAGGCATGGTAGACAGTTTCAGGAGCTTGGCAGGATTCCAATAACAAACATTAAAGCAACAAACAAAATTATATACCTGAACTGTATGTGTTTCTTTATATCAAACAATTACCTGCACATTTTAATTAAAATGACATTTAAAATATCATGCAAATAAAATGCATGAAATATACATGAGTGTGTGTATACATATATGTGTGTATATGTATATATATAAAAAACAATAGATAAAATTAAGAGCTATACAAAGCATGCTTGCCTGTTATCAAAAGAGCCTTGGTCCACTCTTTGGCACTATAGTTCCAACATTATTTCAGTCTCTGGGCCTTTCTCACAACACTCAAGGAAAAACTAGTTTTTGTCCTCCATTAATTTTATATTTTTTTTTAATTTCCTGCCCTGTTTTAAATCAGAATGATAAATTTAAAAGCTTCTGCATACCAAAAATTTCAGTGTCTCTTTAATTAAATTCAGAGTTGTTTAACTGCTTGGTTCAGCCATTTTTTTTAGTCTGGCTAAATGAGAAAATGAGAATTTTCATTCCACCAATATTTTTTTTTTCAGTAATAGATAAACTGATGCCTGAGCTCAGGTTAAAGTCAATACCCTACCCAGCTGTGGTAAGGTAAAACTGTCAGTCAAAAGCTCTGAGATCAACACCACCCCATAAGGAAAATAGCAGTTTAAGTTTGTTGATAGTTGTGTGCCTTATATACAATCTGCTGGGAGCAGCACATGCTGTCACATCTCAAGCTCCTCAGAAACTCTTCTTTAGGTGATGCAGGCATTGTGGACACAGCAGTACTTTCACTGCCTCTATACTGTTTCTTTCCTCCCTGCAGATGATGTGACTGTTAATTATTTAAATTTCCATATCTTTAATGTGTGTTATGGCAGACTATTTCATTCTCCTGAACAAGGCCTTTTGATGGTGCTCCTTCACTGTATTTTTCTGAGGGAATGGGAAAAGCTGTTAGATGGTCTTCTACCTTTACTCTTATAATGACTAGAGCTGTTTACTTTAAAATTCGATTGCAGCCATGATCTTGTGCTATTCAGTTTAATGTTTGTTCTTCAGGTTTGGTTGACATTTGCTTTAGGATGGGCTGTGCTCTGAGCTGTGCTCATCAGCCCTCTACCCCCAGAGAGTCTATTTGATTTTGCAGCTGTAGTTGTTATTTAATTAAATCCTGGGTGATGGAGTTCTAGTAATACGTTGGTTAGCATAACCTGTAAAAAAAGTCTCCTCCTGCTCCTTCTGCTATTTTCTTATCAGGTCTCTGACTTTCTTCACTGACTTCACTGACTACAGTGAATTTGGGGATGCTTACAAACACTGCATGTAATCTCAGATCTAGAAAATCAAGGCAAGAGCTGATGTCTTTCTGGTCCAGATTCAGAGACTGCAAGCACTTCAGCAAATGGGATTGCTTTTATTATTTTAATTAATTTCCTTATCAATGAGGGAACAGTGTCTTAATCTTTGGAGTCAGTTACCAGTATAGAGAAATCTAGTTCTCATAATTATATTTGAGATGGTAGTTTGCTTGGTTTGATATGAAGCCACAAAAGAATCCCTCTCAATACATTTTTCCTAGATTAGGTTTTTCTAGAATTTTTTTTTTTTGATAACTATATTCTTAGCATTCTGAATAAGGGGGCCAACAATGTGTTCCATAAACTGCAACCATTTAAGTCTATGTAATCCCATATCAAAGCTTTTACAGATTTCTATATTTATTTCTTAGCTATCCGTATATTACAATTGGTGTTCATACATCAATATACATGATTATGTATGTAGCAATTCAGCGAAATACATATATTGTGTCAATCAAATAAACATGCATTTAACTGCCAATTTCAAATCTGTGAGTAAGCCTTTCTTAATGCTGCAAGTAAAGGTGGGCACAATTTAGAAGGCCATCTGAAAAACTGGCCTTATGCTTGTCCTGGGTTCAGCAGTAGCAGTCAGTTTTTCTCCTTCTTAGTAGCTGTGGCAGCACTGTGTTTTTGACTTTTGGCCTGGGAACAAAGCAGATAACACTGATGTTTAGACTGACCAAGGACTTTGTGAGTCTCATGCTCTGCCAGGGAGGAGGAGGGGCCGGGAGGAAGCAGGGGCAGGACACCTGACCCAAACTAGCCAAAGAGGTATTCCATACCACAGCACGTCATGCCCGGGGATGTAACTGGGAGCTACCCGGAAGGGCACGTCCTCTTTTCGGTCGGGCTCTCTTTTCCGGCGAGCGGTATCATATTCTCTTCCCTTGTTATTTCCCTTATCATTATTATTATTGGTGGCAGCAGTAGTGATTTGTGTTATACCTTAGTTATTAGACTGTTTTTATCTCAACCCGTGGGAGTTACATTCTTTCGATTCTCCTCCCCATCCCTCTGGGGAGTGTGTGGGGGGGAAGTAGACTGCGTGGTTCTAATTTACAGCCGGGGCTTAAACCACGACAATGCTCCTTAACAGTTACTCCATAAAAACATAATAGTGAACAAGATAGTTGTTTCTTTTATTGGCAAATGTGATAGAAAAGACATTTTCAATATATAGAAATATATGGACGGAGAGTGCATTAAATTTGAGAATTCAGTACAAACAGTCACTATTTAGTGAGAACTGCGGTGTCATAAAATCATTTTCTGCTGCCAATTTTTATTTTTGGGTCTAACGTATAATTTTAATCATAGACTTCCATAAGAAGTTAAATTGCCTTTGAATAATGTCTTTCTCTTTAATGAAAATACTGATAGAGTTCAACTGCTTGAGAAGATGTGTATATCACATACAGGAAAAAGAAAGAAACTTTGAATCACAGCCATGTCAAATGGTAGCTAGTTGGAATGTTTCTGTAAATTATAAGGAGTTACTGGATAAATTATGGTGAAATTATTATCTGTGGTATTTCTGAAAAAAAGCCAAAAAAAAAAGCCCCCCCCCAAAAAAAACCCCTAGAAAAATATATACAAATATTGTTTAATTAAATTTGCTTTTTACAGAGGCTGAGATATCTGTAAGAAGCAAGAATGCTTGCAAATTGAGTTTCAGAGCTTTATTTGAGTGACAGGCTTTATTTCATTCCCTTGTAAAGTGATGGAGAAAATCATTCTGGAGGTCATTTGCAAAATATTTAGGACAAGAAGCTGACTGGGAGTTGCCTGCACTGGGAGTAAACTTTAAAAAAAAACTTTAGAAACTGTGAGGTTACTGAAGAGAACTAATGTCTGAACAAACTGATGCCTTCCACTATTAAATGACCGGCTCAGTGGATGAGGAGAGAGCAGTGGATATTGTTTATCTTAATTCAGAAAGGCTTGCAACATTGTCTCCCACAGTATCCTCACAGACAAACCTCTGAAGTATTGCCCAGATAGATGAAGAGTAAAGAGGTGGATTTCCAGGCTTATAGGATTATGATCAGTTGCAAAAATTCCATCTGGAAGGCAGTCACTGGTGGTGTACTGCACAGATCAATATTAAAGTCAATACTGTTTAATATCTTCATTAATGACCTGGATGAAGGAATAGAGTATGCCCTCTTCAAGTTCACATATATATAAATGTGGGAGGTTGGGCTCAGAATGATGACAAAAAAAAAAAAAAAAAAAAAATTATATGTGCAAGTAGCAAAGAAACAGCTTGTAAGATGAATCAGTAGACTAAAATGCTTTGAGAAAAGGTGGTTACAGAACTGTGAGAGACTAGGTGTATTGCTGATATTCCCCCTCAGTGTTCCTGCAGCTCATGTTCCCCATGATCTGGCTGCGGATCCTCAAAAGCATCTGGCTAAGGAGAAAACATCAGGCAGTGAAGCTGACATGGAGCTTGGGCTTTGTGAATTTGGGCTTGCATCCCAGGCCCTTGCATTTAGAGGTCAGACTGCACAGGATCACAGAGATGCTTGCTGGTGCCTCAGAACTTGCTGGATGGATAAAATGCACAGTCCTCTATGCCCTTCCATTTCATTGAACAAGGAAACATTTGCATTGATTGCAGAGCCCGATGCTTGAATTTGGTTGATAAGCAATGGGAAACAAGGATAACTGGCTGTGAGCCTCATCTGTCCAGACACATTTCTTGAGCAAAAGCAGTACCTGCAGACTTGTTGATAAGCCCCAAAGCATTGTTCTTCAGGAAATATTGAATTCAGACACTGGCTGTCTGACAAACAGATGTAGTAAGAGAAAAGGCTTGTTTGGCACCATCTGCAGTATAGTAAGGGCACCTGGAAACTAGCCATAAAAAAAAAAAAAAACAAATGCAAAATAGACTATGAGCTGATACCTGGGACATGACTCTGCTTTTCCTTTTGACATGTCCTGTAGCAGATGGCGAAGGCGGGCAAGGACGCAAAATAAGCTTCTGTAATTTTGCTGTCCTCCCTAGAAAGGGCTCAGGGCCATGCAGATTATACCTGTGGTTGTATCTAGAATTTTGTGGAAGAGCATTAGCTCTACAGCTTAAAACTTCGTAAGCTGTGCCTCTAGTGCATACAGGCAGTGTTTATATTCCTTTTCTCCTTTTTGAAACTATTAGCAGTTCATCTCTTGTTCCTCTTAAGTGTTACAAAGTAATCCTACAGACAATCTAACAACTCATTCATAAGCATTAACCACTGCGAAGGAAACAGACTCGTTTAGCCTCTTTCTTTAGAAATATAATACACTGCACTCATCATCACTGCACTCATAGAAGGCCATATGGGTAAAATTATTAGCTGTTCTGAGACTTTTCAGCCAAGCTTCTTCTCTTCATGAACAGGTTGCATCTCTATTCATTTTTGCAAATACAGAAAAAATTGCTCCAGAAGCTATACATTTAGTTTGTCATGACACCTTCCTTTAGACCATCAACATGCAGAACGTATCTCCTCAGCACTATCCATAGCTGTGGGAGGTTACAGAAAGCTACAACATCTATATGGTTTAGTTGAGCATCACATTGCCAAAGCAGCATAATATGTGGAGAACTTATTTGCAAACAGATTAACAAAACCCTGTCTTTTCAGTCAGGTTAACTGCCTTATGCACATTGCTATGTCACTGTTGAAATACTGCTTCCGTTCTCAGTTGTTAGGTCACTTGGTATAAGCACAAGGGGGCTTCTACCTCCTGAGAAAGGAAGGCAATGAAAAAGAAAGAAGTGCAAACATGATTTTTATGCTACTTCTGCACGCAGAGTTGGAACAAAATAATCATATGGGTGGCTGGGGAAAGGGGAGAGGTGGAAAGGAGGGACTTATATGGCTCTGTATGTGTTTGGGAAATGAGCTGGAAACAGTTTGGAAAATATTGCCTTTGGTTTTCAGCACAAAACTGACCATTATGGAGTGAGAAAAGTTATGAGATTTTTGCCTCCTCAGGGCTAAACTAATGCTGTCTCTTTGCACAAGTGAACTTAGCCTTCTGCAGTTGAGAGGGAGAACACTTCAGTGAAAAGACTGGCATTAACATTTGCAAAATGCTGGCAAAAAGCAGCAAAAGCTGACTGCTACTGTGGCTACCTGACAGTAACTTTTTAGGCAGCTTTATTTGATTTCATTTGACTTGTGTTACTTTACCCTTACTATGTAGTTAGTCTGCCTTTTGCAGAATTTGCCCTTCGATGTGCCATGCATCCATGAAGCCTGACTTAACCGTAAGTGTACCAAATTACTTGTGAGGAGCATTTTAGAAATGGAGGAAAGCCAGAATGATTTTTTGAAATATCTTCTCGATACAGCATGCCAGCAAAACTCATGAAGCCTGAAAATGTATGGAGCTTGCTTATTGTAGAACAAGATAAATAATGGTACACCTAATGTGTTACATTGATGTGATAAAGTACAAGTAGTTTACAATTCCATTTCAGCTCTGCTTTTTATTAAAATAATGATTCATAATAACATGCTAACAACACTACTGACACAATCTTGCACTTTTGGGGAAAAGGAAGTTATTTTCCATTAATTTTATTTTCAGTTCAGCAGCTGTTCTGTTTCTTTCCCTTGGGATACATGTATTAAAATTTGCAAATGCTTACTGTAACTTTTACTAATTAAGTAAGTTTATCCATCAATTATATTAATGTGTTCCCTGGTTTTCCTTCATCCCTCATTTCCATCCCTTGGACACTGTTGCTTAAAATTCTGGGCAAGTAGTTTTGTAGTGTGCTTTATAGTTGTGAGTTGACTGATCTGGGCCAAACACTGTGTTTGGCCAAATGACCAAAACACTAGTTTTGGTTAGGTTTTTTTTTTTCGTTTGTTTGTTTTTTTTATTTATTTTAGATACTGAACTAGAGAAGAGGCCTGAAACATAATTGTGGGAGAACAAACGAAAAAGGCATACAAAGGCAGAGACTAGACACCTGTGTCTAAACCTCAGCTTGCTGCTGTACTGGGTATTATCTTAGATTTTCTTGTTACTGCTGCTTCACATAACTGAGCTTCATCTGTTCTGAGGTGTCAGTTAAACTCTCCTCCTTCCTGTTTACTTCTCAGAAGTGCTTTTGCCCTAATATAGAGCCATAGAGGTAGATTCTCCCACTCCCTGTGGCCCACAGGCAGAGAGCAGGGCTGTGCAGTGGTAGCAAGCTTCGAGGAGCACACTAGGTCTGTTACTCCTTCCCTTAGACATGTACCTGAAAGAAGATCAGTGCAAGCAGTCCTGCTGGTTTCCATGCAACTGTCTTCCACAGGAAATATATGATTTCCAGTGAATAGTCTTCTGTTGCTCTAAAAAGATTTTCTTTTAATGGAAGAGCTGAAAGTTCTAAGTTTTGTATAATTCAGTGCGCTGTGCGCTATGCTGAGGGGGGTTAGACCACCAATTTTGGTGGCAGAACCTGTTAATTACTTGGATTTTCTCTCAATTTTTGTGCAGAAAGGGCTTTAAATATTGTATCTGCTATTTGTAATAGATGGCCTACAGAAAGTCAGTAGAAATTTGGTATTGCTTAAGAATAAACTTTAATAAACAGCTAATTAAGGCTTTAATCTTAACAGATAGCATTGTGGCACATGCAGGAAGCACTTGCCATAAGATTCCTATTAGAGGTGCAACTATAAAGAAAAATTTACTGTAAAATTTCTACAGGTTAAGTCTGTAATATTTGTAAGATTTAACTTACGGTTCTTCACAATGACTACACCTACTCTAAACCTGAGTCCTCTCTGACCTCTGAAACATACAGGTGAGGATTCAAATGCTAACAGTGACTGGTTTTACAGCAACGTATCTGAACAGTAGCATCCATTCCAACTACTGGTCAGGATCAGGGTCCCAGAAGCCTGATTTTACCTTGTTGCAGCTATGAAATACACTCTCTGATACACTCTTGAAGAGTAGATTAAGCATTAATAATATAAATTCCTGCTTATTTTTTGTTGTTGACCTACATGTCTAGGCACTGAGCTTGTCAAATGGCAAACTCACACTGTGAGAAACAGTTCTGGAGCACTCACAAGTTTCCTTCCTAAAACACTGTCAGCTCTCGTTTGGTTTTGGTTATTGCCTTCTCCACCAATTTCCCTCCCCTCCCCACAGTGTGACTGATTTATTACTAGTGGGTTGCTGCATTGTCTCGTATCTGATTGTGTAATTCTGCCTTCAGCGTGGAGACACATGAGGGGAATGTGTGCAGTCTCTTCTCTCCTATGTTTTCCTAGTGGACCGGGAGGGGTCAGGCCACTTTTGTGGGCTTTGTATTCCTTGTGCTTAGCAACACAACTTCCCTGTGTTCTCTGCTTATTTTGTATAGACATGCAGTGGGTATTACACAAGAGTAGTACCCACAAGGTTAGGAAGATATCTGCTCTTGTTCTTCTCAAAGCACTTAAAAAATGTTCTTTTCTAATACCCTCTGATAAAAAGATAAGAAAAAAAACCCCACATCAGCAAGCCTTTTAAAACAAACTTTTTAAACAATCAAATCTTAATAAAAATTCCTGCTGTAAAAATTCCCGCTGTAAAAATTCCAATGACATTTTAAATACTAAAAGTAGCACAGAATAGTAGTTAATCAAAAGCACTGTCTTATATTTCGTCTAGAGAAAAGTTACATAAAAGTAAATAAAAGAATAATTATGTGAAATGAGTAACAGTTCCTACCCAGTTCTGTAGAATATTTTTATCAATCATCTGGATGAGGTGGTTGAGTGCAGATGACCCCAAGTTGGCTGGGAGTGTTGATCTGCTTGAGGGTAACAGGCCTCTGCAGAAGGATCTGGACAAGCTGAACTGATGGGCAGTGGCCAGTATGAGGCTCAACAGGGCAAAGTGCTGGTTCCTGCACTTGGGCCCCAACAACTCCATGCAACACTACAGGCTTGAGGAAGAGTGGCTGGAAAGCTGCTCTGCGGAAAAAGACCTAGGGGTGCTGATTGACAGCTGCTGAACATGAGCCAGCTTGTGCCCAGGCAGCCAAGAAGGCCAACAGCATCCCAACCTGTATCACAAATAATGCAGCCAGCAGGACTACAAAATGGACTGTTCCCTTGTAATTGGCACTGGTAAGGATGTACCTCGAATACTGTGTGCAGTTCTGGGCCCTTCTCTACAAGAAAGACATTGAGGTGCTGGAGTGTATCCAAAGACCAAAGAAACTGGCATAAGGTCTAGAGCAGAAGTCTTATGAGAAGCAGCTGAGGGGACTGGGATTGTTTAGCCTAAAGAAAAGGCGGCTGAGCGGAGGAGAAAATTTAGTGGTTTGTTGGATGCATTTTTCTTTCATAAGCTGCCCAGTGCCCTGGCAAATTAGATAGAAATGTAAAGGAGAGATTAACTTTTGGGTCCTAGATAGGTCTTCTGGTGTGCTGGTAAGGACTGATAATGGTTTTGAAAATGATAAGGTTGTAAGAACAGGCAACTGTAGGAAGATATAGAGTTTTGCCATCACCTACTCACAGTCAGATGTTTAATGTATCCTGAACAATTAATATTTTGAAAGCAGACAGGCTGGATGTACTCCATATCAAAATGAACACACCAAGCACATGCCCCTATTTGTGGATGCTCCAGGAAGAGAAAGCTAGTGTTTCAAACTAAAACTATGATGAGTATTTCACACAACAGGTAGATTAACAAACTACATAGGATTGTGAGGGATAAAAATGGAACTCTCTGTAAGTCTACTGCTACTTCTAACAAAAACCAGTCTGGATCAACCTAATCCAGAAGACATGGCATTTTTTTCCAACTCTTCATAATAGACTTGTAACTATAAACTGAGTCATTTACTATGAAAACCACCATCCTTCAGTGTTTGAGCCTTTGGCAAAGAGAAAAAAAAAGGTAATGACCTTAAATGCTGGGCATGCATACACCTGTAAACATCTTTTTAAGAAACTCCCTGTAGAAACCTTAGGGGTTTTTGAGACCTTCAGGGGCAAAGCTGCAAGGAAATTACGTTTGTATGGTTTGTGGCTTTCCTGCAATAGAAGGGTGTCAGAATTAGCAGACTCAAACAAGCGCTGTTTACACAGTTTTATTGCTTGGAATTGGATTTCAATGCTTTTGATTTAAAATATTGGGGGAGGGTAAGGGAACATGGAACAAAGGCTGGCAATGTGCTTGGCTTTGCCCTGGTTGTGACAGTACCCAGAGAAGTGTGAGCAAGAATGTGGTCTTCCAAATTGCCTCTAAAACTCATGTTTAATGCAAGCTCTAGCTATAGACAGTCAGCAGTTGCCTATGGCAGCTGCCTGTAAGGAAAATGCTATGGCCAAATGATAAATCACCACTCTAGTATACATAAATTCATCTTGCTGCTTAAAATTTGCACTAGGAAGTTGAATGACTGAGATAATGCCTGCAAATTTGTCAATAAATATCAGTAAATTTATACTGGATCTGGTATGGATATCCTTCCAGAATCACAGTATCACAGTATCACAGTATGTTAGAGATTGGAAGGGACCTCAAAAGATCATCTAGTCCAATCCCCCTGCCAGAGCAGGAACACCTAGATAAGGTTACACAGGAATGTGTCCAGGCGGGTTTTGAATGTCTCCAGAGAAGGAGACTCCACAACCTCCCTGGGCAGCCTGTTCCAGTGTTCTGTCACCCTCACTGAGAAGAAGTTTCTTCTCAAGTTTAAGTGGAACCTCTTGTGTTCCAGTTTATACCCATTACCCCTTGTCTTATCATTGTTAGCCATTGAGAAGAGCCTGGCTCCATCCTCATGACACTCCCCCTTTATATATTTATATACACTAATAAGGTCCCCCCGCAGTCTCCTCTTCTCCAAACTATAGAGACCCAGTTCCCTCAGCCTTTCCTCATAAGGGAGATGCTCCACTCCCTTAATCATCTTTGTCGCCCTGCGCTGGACTCTCTCCAGCAGTTCCCTGTCCTTCTTGAACTGAGGGGCCCAGAACTGGACACAATATTCCAGATGCGGTCTCACCAGGGCAGAGTAGAGGGGAAGGAGGACCTCTCTCGACCTACTGACCACCCCCCTTCTAATACACCCCAGGATGCCATTGGCCTTCTTGGCCACAAGGGCACAGTGTTGGCTCATGGTCATCCTGCCATCCACTAGGACCCCCAGGTCCCTCTCCCCTACACTGCTCTCTAACAGGTCGTTCCCCAACCTATACTGGAACCTGGGGTTGTTCCTGCCCAGATGCAGGACTCTGCACTTTCCCTTGTTATATTTCATCAAGTTTCTCCCTGCCCAACTCTCCAGCCTGTCCAGGTCCCGCTGGATGGCAGCACAGCCTTCTGGCGTGTCAGCCACTCCTCCCAGCTTAGTGTCATCAGCAAACTTGCTGACAGTACACTCAATTCCCTCATCTAAATCATTGATGAATATATTAAATAATACTGGTCCCAGTACTGACCCTTGAGGCACTCCACTAGATACAGGCCTCCAACTGGACTCCGCCCCATAGACTACAACTCTCTGGCTTCTGTCCTTCAGCCAGTTCGCAGTCCACCTCACTACCTGATCATCCAGGCCACACTTCCTCAATTTAGCTATGAGGATGCTGTGGGAGACTGTGTCAAATGCTTTGCAGAAGTCAAGGTAGACCACATCCACCGCTCTGCCATCATCCATCCACAATGTTATTTCCTCATAAAAGGCTAGGAGGTTGGTCAAGCATGACTTCCCTTTGGTAAAGCCATGTTGACTGCCCCTCATAACCCTCTTATCCTTGACATGCCTTAAGATGGCATCAAGGATAAGGTGTTCCATCACTTTCCCAGGGATGGAGGTGAGGCTGACCGGTCTATAGTTACCCGGGTCCTCCTTCTTGCCCTTTTTGAAGACTGGAGTGACGTTTGCTTTCCTCCAGTCCTCAGGCACCTCTCCCGTTTCCCAAGACTTGGTAAAGATGATGGAGAGTGGCCTAGCAATGACTTCCGCCAGTTCCCTCAGCACCTGCGGGTGCATCCCATCTGGACCCATGGATTTATGGATGTTCAGATTGCTCAACTGGTCCCTAACCCATTCCTCATGGACTAAGGCAAACTGCTCCAGTGACCTGACTTCATCTGAGGTCTCAGGAGTACAGTGCTCTTCAGGACTGCCTCCGGCAGAGTAGACTGAGACAAAGGCGGCATTCAATAACTCTGCCATCTCAGTATCTTCTGTCACCAGGGCACCCATCCCATTCACCAGTGGGCCAACCTTGCCTCTGGTGTTAGTTTTATCAGCTATGTATTTGAAAAAGCTCTTTCTGTTGTCCTTGACCCCTCTGGCCAGATTTAATTCTAAGGAGGCCTTAGCCATCCTAGCTGCCTTCCTACATCCTCTAGCAGCAGCCTTATATTCCTCCCGAGTGGCCAGCCCCTCCTTCCATGACCTATAAACTCTGCTCTTCCACTTGAGCATACCCAGCAGTTCCTTATTCAGCCACGCAGGTCTCCTGGCCCTCTTCCTTGACTTCCTACGTGTCGGGATGCTCAGCTCTTGAGCTTGGAATAAGCAATCCTTGAATGCCAACCAACTATCTTGGGCCCCTTTACCTTCAAGCAGCCTTGCCCATGGGATTTCCCCTAGCAATTGCTTGAAAAGGCCAAAGTTTGCCCTGCTAAAGTCCAAGGTTGCAATTCTACTTGCTATTGTACTGGTCCTACCACACAAGATCCTGAATTCCACCATCTCGTGGTCGCTGCAACCAAGGCAGCCCTCAACCTTTACTGCTTCGACCAGACCCTCCTTGTTAGTGAGGATGAGATCCAGCAGTGCTCCTCTCCTGGTTGGCTGATCCACCATTTGGATGAGGAAGTTATCATCCATACACTGGAGGAACCTCCTGGACTGTGGCTGGGTTGCTGAGTAGTCCTTCCAGCAAACATCAGGGAAGTTAAAATCCCCCACGACGACCACGTCCTGTGACTGTGAGGCCGCTCTCAGCTGCCTGTAGAAGGCCTCGTCAACTTCCTCACCCTGATCTGGTGGCCTGTAACAGACACCCACAACAGTATTGCCCTTGCCAGCCTGCCCCTTAATTCTCACCCACAGACTCTCAACTCGCTCGTCCCCTGTCCCTGGACAGAGCTCAGTACATTGCAGCTGCTCTCGCACATAAAGAGCAACCCCACCACCCCGCCTGGCTGGCCTGTCTTTCCTGAAAAGGACATAGCCCTCCATGACTATATTCCAGTCATGCGAGCTGTCCCACCACGTCTCTGTAATTGCCACCAGATCATAATCTCCTGACTTAACACAGTAATTATTAAGTAATTATTAAGTAATTATTAAGTAATGATTAACATGTTGTTAATCAACATGGTCTTTAGTTCATCTCATCTGCTCTATTTCATCAGAAATGCAATAGTTCATTCATTCTCAATACTGATCAAATTTGTGTTCTGAGATAGTCTGACATGTACAAAAATGGTGCTAATGACCACAGCCCAGTAACTAGTAATTTCTACTATTTTGTAGCGATTTGTCTTTTTCTATTCCATATTTACACCTTTTTCTCTAAACACTTGAAGCTGGGAACCTCACTTTTTTGATTATGAACAAAAATTCAGAAATTGCAGTATTTGCCTCAGGGCTTTACAAAACATGCTACATATCAAAGGTGTATAACACACATACAAAACATATGCTGATGCTGCTGTTGGTCTTTTTGAAAATTTACCTGTCTTTGCTTTGAGTTATAGGCCTTCTATTTCTGAAAACCTGTCCTGGAGCTCATAATATCTTTCTGTTGCTACCTAGCTGCTCATATGCTTGAAATTCAAGCTTGTGCATGTGGATAGTATTTCAAGCCAACATGTTCATGCTTAAATCTAAATTGAGGTTGGTAGGGAGTCTTGAATGCTCTTATGAATACATGGGCTTCATTACTGGAAAAGTATCTGATAATAATACAGGATTCAAAATAAGGTCCAAAGGCTCTATTCTTATTTTGTGTAATCAGTGCTGTGCAACATCCCCTCCTTATTTCTATAGTCTCTTTAGGGAGGAAGAGGAGAAGCTTTTTCAAAAGGGTAATAAATAACTGCAAGATTTACTGAGCTATTGTAAGCTAATACGCTTTCAGCCTAGAGCTATGCAACAGTATTATTCTCATAAGTAGAACTGTTCATGTGCTTAAGCATCTTGCAATACGGAGGCCATGTCTAGAAATTCAATAGCAAAACCTCATTCCTGATGACTAATAATCTCCGCAATCTTCTTTTGGAAAGGGGAAGCTGAAATGTTGATACCTTTAATGATCTACAGAGCAAAAGAAGTTCACACTCCAGTTCTTTTGCAGATTCTGGTATACAAGGAGGAAAAGAAATTATTATGTAGGAGTAATCTGCAGAAATGAAGGGAAATTGACTTTAAGGTTTGCACTAATTTCAGTATCTGAAAGAAACTAGGTTTATCAACCCAGATTAACATGCCTCTTTGATGTTTCATTGGTGGGTTAGGGGGCTTTCTGGGATGCTTCCTTTCTTGATGTACTGCTTTATGGGTAATATATTCACAAGGGCTCCTGAAATTAACAGCTACCCTTGATGGACCCCACAAAGCACAATGGATGAGTTACTGAGAAAATCATTAATAAATTCTGCTACTCTGGGCCATGGTGTCTCCTTTATTTTTAATTTAGTCAGATTGAAATTTATTGAAAACAATGAGGAGAATCTTCTTCAAGTGAGTGAAAAGAAATGAGAACTATTTTAATCATGGTCAGGAAGAAAAGTTGCTGGGTCCATATGAGAATTTGGATAGATTCTTAAGTGAACTGTGGACTGTCCCTCCTTCTCAGCACAGGCCTGTGAGCCCAAGGTTGTTTTGGGGTTGTTTTAGTAATTCAGTGTTGCAGGATTAAAATTCTCTGGCTCTTGTTTTGTTTGCTTGCTTGCTTTGGATTTAATATTTTTTTTCTGAAAGTTGGTTTTTTTTTTTTTTTTGGTAGTAATTAGGCTTGATTGGTTTTAAGAGCAAAACACAGAGAAAATTAAACCTAATACTTCTAAATGGGTTATGAAAGTTAACGGTGCAAATAATTATATACACTAATTGCTTAACAACTTATAAAAATGCTTTTGTTCAATTCAGCAGAAGTTAGGAAATCAGTTGTCCCTACTGTAAGCAGATACTTGTGTGGAAGCTCCTCAGGAATGAGTTCCTGGCATCTCTCTGCACCTTTTGGAAATGTAAACTGTCATTCTAACTGTGCTAAAGAGGGGAACAGAGAGGAAGCACACTAGCTAAAATCAGGCAATTACTTTATAACTCTGGGGTTTATTTTTTCCCATTTGTTCTCTGCATTAAATTAGTATTTGAACTTGCCAGATCTGTGTTTCATGCTTTCCTCTTAATCTTTACTGTCTAAAACACTGAGAAATAATAGAGTAGGTTTGCCTTTGGTGGACATCTGAAATGCCCTTAGCAAGGAGTTTTACTGTGTAAATGAGGCCAAGTTGGAATTGCTGTGTGGGCAGGCAATGCCTAAGAGTTTAAGTGGCTCAGAAGTCAGAAACTTCATAAAAAGAGTACTTAGCCCATGGAAATCCTCTTGCCCTTGCCATACGCTTGAGAAATAGTTACTTCATCACTGTACAACTTCAACTATAATTCTCTGCCAAAATACTCCTACATCTCAATTTTTTTATGTTTACTGTCAGTCTCAGTGCTCACTACCTACCACATAAAGATTGTATGCAGATGAACATGCACTGACACCCACAGGAAAAAAGCAATATAACCTGTGTGGAAAATACCATCACCTTGGAATTTCCTTATATATCCTTTTATCAGAAATGTTGACAGGCAAGAAGATTCAATTTTTGCACTGGTAACAATGTCCTCCTCCGTGATTTCTTCTCTCCTCACTCCCCGTGCCCTGTGAAAACTCTCTCCCCTACTAAAAAACAAACATGAACAGAGCCCTGAGCTAGACTGAGGAGGAGAAAGTGGTGGAATTGAGACTAAAGCCTGAAATTTGTGTAAGAGCAAAGAAATGCTATTCTGCATTCCTTTTACCCTTTTGCCATGATGAGTACTGCCAAAAAGAACAATTGAAGACCGAAGCCAGATTTTTTTTAACTGTTCTTCAAAGACGCCATTTTTATTGCCACTGTGGACAAAATGCATTTAAACTTATAAATTCTAATAATAATTTTTTCCTGGTTTAGCTAGTGCTTAGTGGTTTGAGCTTCAAGGTGCGACAATTCATTGGAGGAATGTATTTTATTCTCATGGCTGGGCCAAAAGATCTTCTAAGTCATTCTCTTTATACCTATAAATGCCAAAATGGAAAAAATGGCAAAGCTGTGTTAATTAAGTTTCTCACAGCTGCAGTATAAATTAAATACACAGGCTTTGGAAAGTGCTAAGTCTCAATGTTCCTGAATGTGGAAGATCTCAATACCTGGAAGTCCTCTATCATGCGGTATTTTAAAAATTAACATAGTGTAATACATAATACAGTATATTTGGTTTGCAGTACTTAATGTAGCTCAAATCTTCAATGGTTTTGCTTGCTACACAGTACTAATGAACATGCTTCGCAATAGGAGAAATACAACTCTTTGGTGGGGAACAACACATACCCAAGGGCATAAAAGTATTTTTCATGTTCCCTGTTACCGCAAACTCAAGCCTGAGCTGTGACAGTCAGCAGCAATCCTTGCATGGTATTCTTCTCAGTGAAAGTTTTGCAGCTCAGATCTTCTTTTATTTTCTTCAGACTGTGTTCTACGTGCAACCACTCTTCCTCTGGAGCAGGTTGTGCAGAGTATTCCACTTAGCTGGAGTAAGGCATGCAAGTCTACTAACGTAACTAGTACTGCCTAACTCGCCAATAGTCTTCCTTCCTCCGACAGCCTCTGCTCCCCACTAGTGAATTATATCTCTTTTTTTAAGTGAGGCAGGTAGCTTGGTTTTATTTCTGTCTGGCAAAATTTAATTTCCCAGATGTAGATAAACACCCTTTGTATGTGTATGTGTGTGCGTTTGCGCACTTCCAGCATTTCATCTCTACTTTAAAACAGCCATTGGGCATTTCAGTAAATCAGTTCTTGAGGAGCGCTTAGCAACTGAACTGTGCTGCCACAGCTTCCTTACAAACACTGTAGGGCCTGTATTTTTGACTGTTAACAAAATTACATAATGCTGTGCAATAAAACACACTAGAAAAAATATATCTTGTACACAGCTCTTGTAGATAAATTTTCAAATTTACTGTTCCCCTTCTCTGTCTTGCTTGCTACCATATGTCATTTTTCATCCTTTTTCAAGATATATGGCCTTTTCCTTACGAAGCCTTAATTCCTATTTTTATCACTTCCTCACTAAAACACTACTATTTTTTTCCTCCTTAAAGCACTGCATTAAATTAGAGATGCTATCTTTACATATACGCTAATAACTCAATATAAGAGCTGTAATTTTTTCTACAATCTCATTTTCTAAGAAGTCACTATAATTTTACAGCACTTTGGGCATACAGGTCTCTGCGGATTCATGCCTGGTCAAGCTAAAATAATAGTCTTGGTTTCCTGTAGAAAATGATAGTAGATTTTCCATGCTAAATGCTTGGCGATTTCAGCCATCAAAAAGGTTAAAAACAGTTTTAAGTCCTGTTGAAGCCTCATGGAACTGTACGATGGAGAGATTTCTTAAGCACTTGGTTTGACCAGAATGTTTTATTTTTCTGTCAGGCTAGTATTAGAGAAAGTGAATACTGTTGTTTCAATTAAAAACTGATACTCTGTAATATTAGGTTAATTGACTCATCAAGAACTGAATGCAACTTTCTGTATACACTGCATATAAATATTCCAGATACTGGGAAGCAATTCCGGGTTTCGCCTGCTGTAATCGTTCTACCAATTCAGGACTGCAAGGGCCCTTCTACACTACTGATTTCAGTTCTCCGCGTGTACAGCCAGCCACATCACAAAAAGCCAAGGGAACTCAACAGCTTCCATTGTGAAATTATCTCAGTTTCTTCCCCACACAAGCTGCCGATGAAGGTTATTCCTCTGATTATTAAACACATCCTTCACATTTCCAGTCTTTTCTTTTCCTCCGCCTTGCCGTGGCTGTCCTCCTGCCCCAGTAGCTATCCCCCTCCACCGCCAGCCTTTCCTCACACACAGTTACTGCAACCCGCCATAGCAGACGAACGTTAAACGCCGTTAAGGGGGCGGGGACTTTGCGACACGGGGCTGAGGGGTCTCCGGGCGGAGGCCTGCGCTAGGCGGGGCGGTCTGCAAGTGTCGGGTTGCCTGCCGGCCCGGCCATAGGCTGCCGCACCTGAGGGCTGCCGCTTTCCGGAGGTCCCTGCTCCCCAGCCCCACCCCGCGGTGAGCAGTGCCGAGGCACCCCGCATGGCTGAGTGTGTCTTTATTTTGGGGAGGTTTTAGGCATCATGTGGAAGAACTAGGGGACCAGAAAATATGCAGGCACATGCATGAAAGGTTTCTTTCCCTCAGGAGCGCGGGTTGTAAGAAAGGAAACAAAAAGCTCAGCCCCAGACTCAACCACAAAATGTTGTACTCTGAAGAAGAATTCAGGGAATGATTACATAGCATCATCAAAGACAGCTGAATAAAACGGAGCAGAATTTATTATGCTGAAATCTCACAGGTTTTCAGTAATCAAGTCTTTAGATAGGACTAATGCAAGGTAGACCTGTACTGGTAATGGGTTAATTATGGAAGGAAAACACATGGCTCTGTCATAAAAGCATAAATTATTGAACACAACCCCCTGAACAAATGTGTTAATGTGTATCAGGGAAATAAAAACAATATTTGAGGCTATAAAAGTTGTGAACTTCACTAGAAGTAAGCCTAGAAAAACACACATTATATTACGTGCTAAGGGGCATTCTATAACAACAGCTCTTTTTCCACCCCACAGTGCTGCCTTTTAAAAAGCAAACTTGGAAAATACCCTTAATTCCTGAATATGCGAAAAAACTTTCTTTTGGGATGCTTGAAGTTGTTGAGCCATTAACTGTTTTCAATATAGTTTAGCTTGTGTTTTGGGTTTTTTTTCTGAGATATGTCATATGCTAACATATAGAGTTATTACACTTTCAGAACTTTTAGTGGGTTACTGAATTCATAGAATCATAGAATAGTCAGGGTTGGAAAGGACCTTAAGATCATCTAGTTCCAACCCCCCTGCCATGGGCAGGGACACCCCACACTAAACCATGCCACCCAAGGCCTCATCCAACCTGGCCTTGAACACCACCAGGGATGGAGCATTCACAACCTCCCTGGGCAACCCATTTCAGTGCCTCACCACCATCACAGTAAAGAATTTCTTCCTTAGATCCAATCTAAACTTCCCCTGTTTAAGTTTGAACCCGTTACCCCTTGTCCTGTCACTACAGTCCCTGATGAAGAGTCCATCCCCAGCATCCTTGTAGGCCCCCTTCAGATACTGGAAGGCTGCTATGAGGTCTCCACGCAGCCTTCTCTTCTCCAGGCTGAACAGCCCCAACTTTCTCAGCCTGTCTTCATACGGGAGGTGCTCCACTCCCCTGATCATCCTCGTGGCCCTCCTCTGGACTTGTTCCAACAGTTCCATGTCCTTTTTATGTTGAGGACACCAGAACTGCACACAAGACTCCAAGTGAGGTCTCAGGAGAGCAGAGTAGAGGGGCAGGATCACCTCCTTCGACCTGCTGGTCACGCTCCTTTTGATGCAGCCCAGGATACGGTTGGCTTTCTAGGCTGCGAGCGCACACTGAAGCCGGCTCATGTTCATTTTCTCATCGACCAGCACCCCCAAGTCCTTCTCTGCAGGGCTGCTCTGAATCTCTTCTCTGCCCAACCTGTAGCTGTGCCTGGGATTGCTCCGACCCAGCTGTAGGACCTTGCACTTGGCATGGTTAAACTTCATCAGGTTGGCATCAGCCCACCTCACAAGCATGTCAAGGTCCCTCTGGATGGCATCCCTTCCCTCCAGTGTATCAACCGAACCACACAGCTTGGTGTCATCGGCAAACTTGCTGAGGGAGCACTCAATCCCACTGTCCATGTCACTGACAAAGATGTTGAACAAGATTGGTCCCAACACTGATCCCTGAGGGACAGCACTCGTTACCTGTCTCCAGCTGGACATTGAGCCATTGACCACAACTCTTTGCGTGCTGCCATCCAGCCAGTTCTTTATCCACCGAGTGGTCCACCCATCAAATTGATGTCTCTCCAATTTAGAGACAAGGATGTCATGTGGGACAGTGTCGAACACAAAGAATTGCTAAGATATGGGAAAGGAATGTCCTGCTATTGTGTCTGTCTTGACTTCTACCACCGTATTGACCTCAAAACTTTGTTTTAAGACTTAAATTGAAATTAGCAGCCTCATTCCAGGAAAGATGGGTGCTTTCAGCTTAACTGTTAGTAAATTATTGATGTTCCATTTTAATATCCTAAAAATGTTGCTTTCTCCTTCCTGGTATATTTTGCCTATATGTTACAGCAAGTAAGGAAATGGATGAAAAGTGGTGAGGAATGGTTCAAAGAAATCAGGATAATGAACAGACCTATTAAATGCAATGCTAATTTTTTACACTCAATTTTCTCTGAGCAGTAATTATGGATCATTTTACAAGATGCATATTTTTCTGTTATAAACATGATTTAATACATGTTAATAAATAAGAAAATTCTATTTTTTTTTCTATTTTAGAATTCTAATTCCTTTTTTAGGTGGCCAGATATGGATAGGAAAGCTTTGGAAAAACAAACAGAAAAATGGTAGTGCAGATGATCAACATAGCATGCATTTTTATTTCTTTAATTATTCTTTATGAAAAATTTATGACTCTGGTAAGGATATCCACTTTTACAGAAAACTTGTGGTTTTTTAGTTATTAATTTAAGCTTTTTTTTTTTTTCTTTCCCCTCATAAAAGTATTACTTTGTTCATAAGAATATCACATGTAGGAAAAGTCAACAACTCATGAGTTTTTAAACTGCATGCTTTGATGAACTTCAGCTTTTCCAGTTGCTTTTTATTTTAATCTCTTTCTATGGCTAGATAATCATAAAGTATTCAAACTGTCATTACATGCTTGTGCTAGAAAGAAGTTCTAATCCATATATCAACTAGAAGTAAATAATGAAATGAATGAAAATGTTTCTCCAAATTTCATTTATTAAGAACACTAGATTTGAGGATCTGGTTAAGAAAAAACCAGCTATTATTTATTCTGATAAACTTTTCCCTTTTATACACTATTTGGTTACTAGAAACTGGAACAAAATGGAAAGGACGTATGTTTTTAGTGTTCCTAAAGACATGAAGGACTGACCTGTCCTTCTCAGAATTTCATTTCAGCGTCTGTCTCCTCCACCATGATTATATTCTTATATTCGTTTAAGACTTCAGGCTTCAGGATGAATTCTCTGTAATGTTGCTGTTGAGTGGAGAATGGATTTGAATTTACACGGGTATAACTGTCCTGCATAGTAGTCCGGGACTTTCTGTTTCATGACTTCTGTTTTCTTATTTGGACCTACAAGTTGACTGTTAAACGTTGGCAGAGATTCTTGTTGAGCATGTTGCAATTTCACTTTTGTGAACCTTCATACAGGCTCAGCATGAGCACCTGAAAAGAGATAACAATGTCTTTGGACCTGAATAGAGGTGGAAGAACATAATTGTGTGTGTTTAGACACAGTTTTACACAAATGAGCAGCTCACAGAAAGCAATGCCTGTCTGTTTTTCCTATCCTTCCCATGCCAGTTGGAAAATACATACATTCAGTGTGGATGGGATACCATAAATGAACAAGTTTGAGGCACTGTTGGTGAATGGTGTGAGTGATACTGTGACATAAGATGAGCTGTTTCCAGAAAATAAGGTAAAAAGTAGACAGAAGACAGCTAGTCTGTATTCTTTCCTGGAAAAAGCATTTAAATATAGTCAAGTGGATGTCTTGCAGTTTTTTTACAAATACTGTTGAAATGTTATCTCCTGTACTTCTGAGACCACATTCTAATGACATTAACAAGATTTCACAAAGCTTTTAGAGAATGAATCAGCCTCAGGCAGAAAAGCTTAAGACTAAAGGGAAAATCTTGCAGCACATTTGGATGATAAGCTTTTAGTTCGTATAGGTTTTAGTTGCCAATATACAACAATAAATAAAGAGGTTTCAGAAGGAGATATCTGATATTATATGCTGCTCTCTGCCCAACTTCATGTGTTTTCCTGACATCCCATGGATGTTCCAGAGATGAAATTCAGAATAGTATCTAATCTGATGATTTTTATTTTCCACTCAGAGTTCCAGTATTTTGAAGTAACGGTTTGGCTTGGAGAAGTTTCTTAGCTTTAACTTGCACAGACCTATAGGTAGTCCATATTTTAATTTATTCATTTCTATTTCGATTTAGTGCACAGGAATAAAATCCTCCTAAAGATATAGTCATTTACATTTCAGGCACTGCAAGAATTATGGTATTTTCAATAATTTAGTATCTGTAGCTGTACTACTTACAGATGACGGTATTTTTAGCCTTCGTAAATTTTCTTGGTTACTGGCTTTACTGATCCTAATGTCAATAAAAGGATGCCACACAAATTTGGGCCAACTGATGATTTTCTTGTTCTCAGATGTCCTCACAACCATGTGTACCGGTCTTGTGTGGCAAGGTTTTGGTAGAGAAGGGGCTACAGGGGTGGAAAGCTGTGGAAGGCTGCCAGAAGCTTCCCGTCCCTGATGGAACAAATGCTAGCCGGCTCCAAGTCGGACCTGTTGCTGGCAAAGTCCAGGCTCATCAGTGATGGTGGTAACACCTCTGGGATAACGCATTTAAGAAGGAGGGAAAGTTACTGAACAGGAGCAATTCCAGCTGTAGAGAGAAGCGAGAAAACAGCTCTGCAGACATCAAGGTCAGTGCAGAAAGAGGGAAGGTGCTCCAGGCACAGGAGCAGAGATTGCCCTGCAGCCTATGGTGCAGACCACGGGGAGAAAGGCTGTGCCTCTGCAGCCCATGGAGGTCCATGGTGGAGCAGACTTCCACCTGCAGCCTGGGGATGCTTAAGCCCAAAGTGGAGCAGTCTCTTGGCAGGAACTGTGGCCCATGGAGGGAGGAACCCATGCCGGAGCAGGTTTGCTGCAGGACTTGTGACTCCGCAGGGACCCACACTGGAGCAGTCTGTTCCTGAAGGACTGCACCTATGGAAGTGACCAATGCTGGAGCAGTCTGTTCCTGAAGGGCTTCACCCATAGAAGTGACCCACGCTGGAGCAGTCTGTTCCTGAGGGACTGCACCCATGGAAGGGACCCATGCTGAAGCAATCTGTTACTGAAGGGCTGAACCTATGGAAGGGACCCATGCTGGAGCAGTCTGTTCCTGAAGGGCTTCACCCATGGAAGGGACCCACACTGGAGCAATCTGTTACTGAAGGGCTGCACCTATGAAAGGGACCCATGCTGGAGCAGTCTGTTCCTGAAGGGCTGAACCCATGGAAGGGACCCACACTGGAGCAGTTCATGAAGAACTGCAGCCCGTGGGAAGGACTCATGTTGGAGAAGTTGGTGGAGGACTGTCTCCTGTGGGAGGGATCCCACACTGGGGCAGGGAAAGAGTGTGAGGAGTCCTCCCCTGAGGATGAAGGAGCGGCAGAGAGAACGTGAGATGCACTGATCATGATCCCCATACCTTGTACTCCGCTGCAGGGGAGAAGGTAGAGAAATCAGGAGTAAAGTTAAGCCCAGGAAGAAAGGAGGGGTGGGAGAGAAGGTGATTTTAATATTTGGTTTTATTTTTCATTATCCTACTCTGATTTGATTGTTAATAAATTAGAAATTTCCCCACATCGAGACTGTTTTGCCCATGATGGTAACTGATGATCTCTCCCTGTCCTTATCTTGCAGAATCACAGTATCACAGTATCACAGTATGTTAGAGATTGGAAGGGACCTCAAAAGATCATCTAGTCCAATCCCCCTGCCAGAGCAGGAACACCTAAATAAGGTTACACAGGAATGTGTCCAGGCGGGTTTTGAATGTCTCCAGAGAAGGAGACTCCACAACCCCCCTGGGCAGCCTGTTCCAGTGTTCCGTCACCCTCACTGAGAAGAAGTTTCTTCTCAAGTTTAAGTGGAACCTCTTGTGTTCCAGTTTGTACCCATTACCCCTTGTCCTATCATTGTTTGTCACTGAGAAGAGCCTGGCTCCATCCTCGTGACACTCCCCCTTTATATATTTATATACACTAATAAGGTCACCCCGCAGTCTCCTCTTCTCCAAACTATAGAGACCCAGTTCCCTCAGCCTTTCCTCATAAGGGAGATGCTCCACTCCCTTAATCATCTTAGTTGCCCTGCGCTGGACTCTCTCCAGCAGATCCCTGTCCTTCTTGAACTGAGGGGCCCAGAACTGGACACAATATTCCAGATGTGGTCTCTCCAGGGCAGAGTAGAGGGGAAGGAGGACCTCTCTCGACATACTGACCACCCTCCTTCTAATACACCCCAGGATGCCATTGGCCTTCTTGGCCACAAGGGCACAGTGTTGGCTCATGGTCATCCTGCCATCCACTAGGACTCCCAGGTCCCTCTCCCCTACACTACTCTCTAGCAGGTCGTTCCCCAACCTATACTGGAACCTGGGGTTGTTCCTGCCCAGATGCAGGACTCAAAAAAAAAAAAAAAAAAAAAAAAAAAAAAGGTGAACTTTTTGTTGTATTTTCTCTCCCCTGTCCAGCTGAGGAAGGGGAGTGATAAGACTAGTTTTGGAGGGCACCTGGCATCCAGCCAGGGTCAACCACCATGCCATGCAAGCTTGAAATAAGTAACTGAGTTTGTTTGTAATATGGAATGGATAATATTGCACCTTTCTAGTATTTTCAGCTTTGGAAAAAGCTGCTAGTAATGAATAATAGACCATGTTTGCTAGGAATTGTCCTATTAAATGTATTAATTATCAAATTCACTTGATTTTGTCTGTGTAAAGTGCAAATGTGTACTTTATACTGATCTGTAGTGTTTTCATGATCCTAACTGAGTAGAAAATATTGTTTGAATTTCAAAAGTACTTTCTAACATTTTACTGAAAATAATAGAGGAAGGATCTGAAATGATGCACTGCAATAAAAATAGTTTATATTTGTTTACCTCTGAATTATTCTTCCTTTCCTTTTCTTCTTTTATTAAATGTTAGCAGGGTATAAGTAGTAGGGTCATACTCTCCCACTTTTTGATTATTAATGGATTCTCTGTTGCACAGTGAACATGTTTATTTATTATACAGAATATACCAAAATTAATATCACTATATATACCTATGAAAGCCAAAGTTATAAGACAGGCAATCTGATGTAGTTTGGAAAGAGCAGAAGGCTGAAGCTCTCAAGCCCTTTTCAGGCTTGATAAAGACAGAGCAAACATTAAACTAAGTGGGTAGTAATTGTTCTGGATGTTGTTGAATTATATTATAAGCTAGGAAATGTTGAGTGTAATAGTATGAAGCTAGGGAGACACAGAGGTAAGGAGTTCCTATCTGTATGCTTCTTCTAAAAATTGGTGCTATTTCCAGCACTTTTAAACTATAAATAGTATAAAAAAATAGTGAGCAATTTGAAACATGTAAGATAGGAAGGAAATTGTAGTGGACTAAAAAAACTCCATACTTTAGACCAGATTTTCACTGATCTTGTAATAGTACACACATTGGTAAGCAAACTAATCTCCTGAAAGGTTCGTATTAAGTTTTGGAATATTTTTTTTTCACTTCTCTGTATTGCAGCCAGAGTAATTCTTTCCAGTGCATGCTTGGCTCATGTCGGGCTTGAGAAAGGGCTTGTGTGCCCTAAAGCTTGACCTTTCCCATTTTCTGACTGCACCATTTGGTCTAATAAAAGGTATTATCCCTTTCTAGAAGCTGATTTTAAGAAGTGATGGACTGAAAAAGGAGTGGAGATGGTGTCCACATTTGTACTATGGAAATAAATTCTAAAATGACCACTGATACCTGTAGAAGCCTGGTCAAGTTAGAAATACTGTATGTTTTTAAATGCCTGATAATGACATTAGTAATGATCACAGTTACTTCTCATTTTGCCAGAGTAGTTCACAGTTATATGGGTTTGTACCATTAGCCTGCATAAAACAGGGGAGATCAGCTGATGTGTAAAGCCTCTTTCCTAAGCTTAATTGGCTGGTTTTGCATTTTGCAGATGTTAGATTTCCAAATCAGTAATCCCATAAATGCACACAAGCAACTCTGATGAAACACAGACTTTGATTTGCTGCTGCTTTGGTAGGAAAAATCTTATTTGCAATGGAAGATGTCAAACCTAAAGAGAATACGCCCTTGCGAATTCTCTTACCCAAGGGGAAATTATAAAATTAAATGTCAAGGTCATCAAGACAGACAAGTTGTGGTGTGCAGAAAATGAAACTGCTACTTTATATCCTCTTTTTTTCAATATTTTGATGAGGCCTCTTTGAAGGCTTTTTTTCTCTGTTTATACATCAGTTTGCAGTCCTCATGGCCACGCTGGCAGCTGAGGTGTGCTTCATCAGACTAACTGATGGCAGCCTGGGCTGAGGTGTGCCTGCCGTCCTCACAGCTGCCAAAGGGCCCTCGGGGCACTCAGAGCCCTCAGCACCCATGGAAATCTCTTCCTTCTCATTATACTTTAGCAGGAGAAAAAGGTGATGCCTGCAATTAGATATCAATGAATAAATTTTTAGACTTTTTGGCATGTGATTAAGCCAAAATAGATTATAACAGAAATAATATAAGCAGTTTACGTGGTATTTTCAAAGTCTGGTTTCTGCAAGAGGCATAGATGTCTATCTATCTGCACAGATTTCACACAATATAGTGTTAACAATCTTTCCACAGAATGTTGTCTATGAGTACAAAATTGAAGGGAGGGGCAGGGTACAGCATGATAGCAATTTAATGTGGGAGAATCTTTTTATTTGAGCAATGCCAGAGGAAGAGCAAAAAGGGGGAAGCACGTGAAAATTGAGTGATGACCTTGAACTGATTACCTGTCTACTAAGTGTCTAGCAATATTGTTTTAAAGCTATCCATGTTCTCAGTGTATGTCTTACTTTTCTTCTTTTCTAAGTATTCTCTGCAGTACCACACAAAATGGCTGGTAAATGTCTTTCATGTAAAAGAGCGAGGCATGACAGTGCAATGAACCTTTGGAGTTTTTATAAAGGATTGTACATGGAATCTGCCACTGGTTTAATGATGTCCAGTGGAGCTGCTGAAAATGTATTCTATTCAGAAATATAATCTTATTTAAAAACTAGACTGGTATGAAATTCACAATAATCAAGATACTCCTCAGCTACTTCATACCACTGTGCAATTCTCTGGTTATTCTATTCTTTGCACTCTTGCTTGTGAATATCTAATTTGCCTAACAATTTTACAATGCCTTCTTAATAATGTGTAGCATGCCAGCTGTTACTATTGGATTATGGGGTAATCTGATTTCTTGAAATCCATGAAAAGTTATTCTCAATAGCCTAAGTATGAATGTACAGGATTGTCTAACCTGATTGCCTTCTAGTCTGAGAACATTCAGGCAGGTTGCCTGTAACAGATGTACCTAGCTTAGCTTCCTTGCTCTCTTCCACTTAAGTGTGCATTGACCAGGATTTATATGAATGAGAAAGAAAAATAAACAATTCACACAGTTTATTGACTGTTACTCCAGTATCCTGATATTTGCAATACTGGAGAGAAGATGTCTGATGCTGGAGGTGCAGATGCGCTTGTGTGCATCATGTGTATACAGATATGCAGATGTTGGGGCTTTTTTACCTCTACAGTTATACAATAGGGGGGAAAAAGATGACCAGTCACCCACTTTCATTTCATTTCATTTCATTTCATTTCATTTCATTTCGTTTCGTTTCGTTTCGTTTCATTTCTTTTTTTTCATTTCATTTCATTATTTCATTTCATTTCATTTCATTTATTTCATTTCATTATTTCATTTAATTTCATTTCATATTTCATTTCATTTATTTCATTTCATTTCATTTCATTTTGTTAAAAAATAATTCAATGTCTATTATAAAAAGTGTTGTGAGGCTGTCCCAAGAAGAGGAAGCCATATTTGTCCTGTCTGCATCCATACTGTCTGGAGGTGATGCTGGCATACACTTCCATGTCAACTGTGCTCAAATCATATGCTTGGAGGTCGCTGATCAGCTTGCTCCAGATTGCTCTTTATCAGAAGAGACCTTAGAAAAGGGCTAGAGGGTTTGTAAAGTGGTCAGCAGATTGTGATCCTGCCTGAACCAGCCCATAAAATGAGCCTAATAAATAAAGTAAGCGCATCCAAACACAAATAAAACTAAATAATTTGGAGCAAATGATGCACTCGACTCAAGTAGCACCATGGGATGATTCTTGTTAAAATTGTTTGGAATACCCCACTGAAACTGGGACATCTGTATCTGTCTGGAAGCAGCAGAAACCAAGATCTGAGTCTATATATGGAACCAATTCATACACACTCTTTGTTATTGGGAAAGGTCTGAGATAGTAGATATCAAGGTCAGTCCAAGTATTTTGAATTGTGAATTGACATGTAATTACCACTTTGAGAAGAGGGGTATTAGTACCTCAGTTATGCTGAATGTAAGGCATTTTCCTCCATGAATAAAACTTCTTGTTAACATTTTGGAAACGTGCATATATTTTTGGATATGTATAACGTCTAAGCAGAGTCCCTGTTTATCCTGAGAATAGCTCTAGCCTGATAAATGTCCAATATTATCATGAAGATATATATCTAACAGTGAGTGTATTTGTGTGTTTACATGAAAAAAAAATATAAAAAATTATCCTGTTGCAAAAGAACTCCTGTGCTTGTAAAAAGGCAGCTGATGAATAGAAAACAGACTCTTGTATAATATCCAAGTCTTTGTTGGTAGTGAACAGATGCTACACCAGCAGTCCTGGGACTTCCATGGAACTGCTATGAATATGTTCACAGCATGAGAATATGGGCAACATGCTGTTAAAATGCTGCTTCTCAAATCCCAGGACTGCTATATTGCTGTTGTAGCGCCAGCCTTAATTCAAAGGCACACTTAAAAAAGGCCTGTTATGATGTAGCGTTCCAAAATTGTGTCGGTGATATTACAGTTTAGCCCATTTAGGACTGAAAGGCTGGGAAGGAAAATAATTAATCTTGCTATATCCTGATGTAGAAGAATCTCTTTGGGTTTGAGATTCTTGCTTCAAGTACTAATAAAGAGCCTTTTCACAAATCATGAATTTAAGGGAAAGATTTAGTCAGATTTATCTTCTGCTGCAAATGTATACATGAAGAAACCCCATCTCTACAATGTCACAAGGAATTTTCTATTTTTATTAACCATTTCTGAGAAGGGATGAATACTCCTGGGCAAAGAATCTTATACCGAAACTATGCAAAGTACGGCATAAAAGGAAAAGTTTTGGTTACTCTTGTTTTTCGAAGTCTTTTCAGGAACCTGTTTTCACTGCTTCAGTCATGCTTGAATAAATTATGTGCTTGGAATGGTAAAGACTATAGAGGGAAATTCTAAAATAAAGGGAGAGTTTGAGGATTGTGATTAATTAGCAGAGTGTTAAACAAACTGTTCTTTTCTTCTGATGATAATATTTAAGGATAGGTACAATGTCTGTGATAACAAATATCTGCAAACCCAAGATGAGGTAGGAAAGAATCAGAGGTTGTTACAGCACAGGGCATGTTTGAGTTGTGTATTTCATGGTTTCTATTTCTTAGTCCTCAAGGAGGATGAAAAAATACAAGGAAATGCTAAGGAGAATCATGTTTTCATTTTTTGCACTAGTAAGTTTTCAAATTGCATTTCTGGCTTCCTGGTAGAGAAAGTATGACTGTACTATGCTTTGTGCTGCCATGTTGAAGCCCATTTGTGCTAGTTTGTGATTCTGTCTATTGCAAAAGAGTACAAAGTAGGCAATTGCAATACACTGCAATTACTTTTGACATGATGGTGGCATAAACATACTTCTAATCAGAACCAGACTTTTTGGAAGAGGGGGATATTCACATATGCTTTTTCCTGCCCTGAAATGTAATAGCGGCTCCTCTCTGTACTGCTTGGTCATAGCACTTTTTTTTTTTTTTTTTTTTAATAATAAAATATCTATTTTGCTTTGTTTACAGCCCTCTCAAAGTCTATTACACTGCTAATTATTATGCTTGTCACAGAATTATGTGACCTTGCTAGATAGTCAGTACATATGTGCTTTGTGCATATGGTTAACATTCAAACCCTTTGTGATGGAGAATTGAAGAAAAAAATAACTCTCAAATGAAATTGCTTTATATGCTTTCTTTTTTATGTACAAAATGGCTAAGGTAAAAATCAAAATATTACTACTAGTGGCAGGACCTCTTAGTGCTGGATCTCTCCCTCTCTTTTTTATTTTTGTCCCTCCTCCCTGCAACTAGCTGAAAAACATCAAAAAACTTTTAATTCATGGCTAGAATAACTGAAATTTTTCTGCATACTTGATACTGCTTCACTATCTTGCATAATGGACTGAATTCAAGTGAACAGGACATAGATAATTTTAACCTTTTTGTAGTGCTTGCATTCTCTTATTTAGCAGAGCCATGTTTCAGTGGGGTTGTATATATTTCTATCCACATGCATAGATAGAATTGTAGAATACCAGGTTGGTATACATGGTATTGTATGTATATTTATTATGGGAAACCTGTGTGGGTTATATTATATAGTCTCTGAGGGAGAATGGAAACTGAAATTGGATTGCAACAGCAGCTTTGAAGAGGAATGGATCCCACTGCCTGAGGCCAACTTCGAGGAAATGAAGCTCTGCTTAGCAAAGCAAGCTGTAGTCTCTACTGAAGCTTATTATGCATTTCACAGGGCTGTGAATTCCCATAACCTTAACTGAACTTTTAAGATTTTCTTGGTAGTGTTTTTCTAAAGCTTTGACTTTTAGGATCATTCCTGCTTTTGCCCAGAAGTTCCTTTTATACTCCTCAGAGTTGTACAACAAAAGCTTTACATGTGATTTGACTACAACCTCACTGTCAAAATCCAAATAAAAAATACAAAAGAACTTAACATGTATTTATTATTCAAATAAGTTTTGGGGGAGCTGGCTTATGGATTTTCTTTTCTTTAAATTCTCAGGATTGAAAAAGTGATACCAAAGCTTGTAATGTTCTACCTCCACTGCCACTGGGTAATAAATGAAAGCACCGGATTTATTTTTTTTTCTGTATTTCTTGTGTGTTTTGTGCTGGAGAAAGACTGTGAATTCTTATGCCATGGCAAGTTAGAAAAAGTTTTCAGTACTACTGAAGGTTTCTGTAATCTTCCATTACCAAATTTATACCAAAGGATTCTTCTTTTCTTTTCTTTATATTTTTTAAGAAAAAACGAAATTCCAATTTTTATTTCATGAAAGCTAACAAATATCTCTATGTGAAAATTCAGATTCTGTTAAGTATTAGTACAATTAAAAGACCTTTTCTACCATGCTGATTTAATTCCTTCCTTATTGACAGTTCACAGAGGCTTGCTATGGGATTTTTCTGTTCTCTTTTTTTTTCTGAAACCTTGGAAGGATTCAGCAGTTACATTCCATGTGTCAGTGAAACTATCGTGTGTTGTTAAGGAGACATTGCATGCTATCCCTGCCACCAATATTCTGACTCTTCTCTGGATGGGTTGTTGCCTTCTCTTTTTAGCACTGATTGTGTTATCAGTTGTCCCACTGTTGAAAGGAAATGAATTCAGGAAGATAAAGTAAAGAAACGGCAAATCTTTTAAATGACCAGACATATGTGAAATTGCTAGGTGCTCTAAAAGCAACAGCAGTTAAAAAAAGGTGTTTCTTCATGTTTGCTTGTTTTGTTAAGGAAGACGTTGTACCCACTTTTCAAATAGTGCAATCCTCAATTCTGTTATATCATATCAAGGCTGTCACATGTGTTGTGTTTATAGGCAGAATACTTGTAGAAGAACAACTTTCCGTTTTTTAATCTGCCCTTGAAACAGAACAAAACTATGCCATGGTTCAGTGCTGTATACTTGTTGCTTTACATCTACAAAAGACTGGTTCTGGTTTTCAGAGACCAGAAGATATATATACGACGGCTGTATCTCTTTAGACCTCTTCTTTAAAAGGTCCAGATGTCCTGGAAATTGCTTCAAAAGAGCTTCCAATGATCAGGAAAACTGGCCTCGTAGAAATTTTTTTTTGGTCTATTTTTCTGTCATAAGAGGTGAAGCAATTTTGCAGGATAAACACCGGCACAACTAAAAGGGAATGAGTGGCAAAAAGTAAAGTTCTACTCTAGTTCTGAGATTATTATCATAGAATTATTTGGGTTGGAAGGGACCTTAAAATTAATCAAGTTCCAACCCCCTTGCCATGGGCAGGAATGCCTCACACTATACCAGGATGCTCAAAGTCCCATCCAACCTGGCCTTACACGCTTCCAAGAGTGGGGCAGCAATAACTTTCCTGGGCAACCTGTGCTAGCTTCTCACTACCCTCATTGTGAAGAATTTTCTCCTAATATCTAATCCAAATCTACCCTCTTTCTGTTTAAAGCTGTTCCCCCTTGTTCTATCACTACAGGCCTTTGTGAAAAGCCCCTCTCCAGTTTTCTTGTAGGCCTCCTTTACATACTGGAAGCTGCTCTAAGGTCTCCCTAGAGCTTTTTCTTGTCCAAGCTGAACAAGGTCAACTCTCTCAGCCTGTCAACACAGCAGAGGTGTTCCAGCCCACTGATTGTCTTTGTGACCCTCCTCTGGACTTGCTCATGCAGGCCCACATCCCTCCTGTGTTAGGGGGCCCCAGATGTTACTAGGCATTTTTACCTAGATGTTACAAGAATGAACAATGTGGGAGGCAATGCATCTGAAAATGCCATCCCAAAATTGTGTGTGAAGGTGGTGGTGGTGGTAATTAAACACAAGGGATTATTTTTATTAAAATCTAATATTTTGAAATTACTGAAACGGAAAGCAAGACAAAGAAAGATTCCAAATCATAGAATCATAGAATAGTTAGGGTTGGAAAGGACCTTAAGATCATCTAGTTCCAACCCCCCTGCCATGGGCAGGGACATCTCACACTAAACCATGCCACCCAAGGCCTCATCCAACATGGCCTTGAACACCGCCAAGGATGGAGCATTCACAACCTCCCTGGGCAACCCATTCCAGTGCCTCACCACCATCACAGTAAAGAATTTCTTCCTTAGATCCAATCTAAACTTCCCCTGTTTAAGTTTGAACCCATTACCCCTTGTCCTATCACTACAGTCCCAAATGAATAGCCCCTCCCCAGCATCCTTGTAGGCCCCTTCAGATACTGGAAGGCTGCTATGAGGTCTCCACGCAGCCTTCTCTTCTCCAGGCTGAACAGCCCCAACTTTCTCAGCCTGTCTTCATACGGGAGGTGCTCCACTCCCCTGATCATCCTCGTGGCCCTCCTCTGGACTTGTTCCAACAGTTCCATGTCCTTTTTATGCTGAAGACACCAGAACTGCACACACGACTCCAAGTGAGGTTTCACGAGAGCAGAGTAGAGGGGCAGGATCACCTCCTTTGACCTGCTGGTCATGCTCCTCTTGATGCAGCCCAGGATACAGTTGGCTTTCTGGGCTGCGAGCGCACACTGCCGGCTCATGTTCATTTTCTCATCGACCAACACCCCCAAGTCCTTCTCTGCAGGGCTGCTCTGAATCTCTTCTCTGCCCAACCTGTAGCCGTGCCTGGGATTGCTCCGACCCAGCTGTAGGACCTTGCACTTGGCATGGTTAAACTTCATCAGGTTGGCATCAGCCCACCTCACAAGCGTGTTGAGGTCCCTCTGGATCCTATCCCTTCCCTCCGGCATATCAACCGAACCACACAGCTTGGTGTCATCAGCAAACTTGCTGAGGACGCACTCAATCCCACTGTCCATGTCACTGACAAAGATGTTGAACAAGATTGGTCCCAACACTGATCCCTGAGGGACACCACTCGTTACCTGTCTCCAGCTGGACATTGAGCCATTGACCACAACTCTTTGCATGCGGCCATCCAGCCAGCTCTTTATCCACCGAGTGGTCCACCCATCAAATTGATGTCTCTCCAATTTAGAGACAAGGATGTCATGTGGGACAGTGTTGAACGCTTTGCACAAGTCCAGGTAGATGACGTCAACTGCTTTGCCCCTGTCCATCAGTTTCGTAGCCCCATCATAGAAGGCCACCAAATTGGTCAGGCAGGGTTTCCTTTTAGTGAAGCCATGCTGGCTGTCACCAACCACCTTGTTGTTTTTCGTGTGCCTTAGCATGCCTTCCAGGAGAATCTGCTCCAAGACTTTGCCAGGCACAGAGGTGAGACTGGCTGGTCTGTAGTTGCCTGGGTCATCCATTTTCCCCTTCTTGAAAATGAGTGTTATATTTCCCTTCTTCCAGTCATAAAATGACCGAAGCAACTGTAAAGCAGCAACTATCCCTAGCTTTGGGGATTTCAGTCCAAACTTTAGAGATCATTACACTTAAAATTATTATCTTGTTTGGATGGTGAAAGTAAGACTTTTAAACAAACTGTATAGAATGCTTCAAAATACCTTGGCAAGATTTGTAGGGAAAGAAAATATATTTGGTTAAACTGAATGATTTGAAGGAGAGACTGATAAGAATCTGGAGACAGAAGCACATCATCAGGTCTGCTATAGCAATACATAGCTGTTTTGATGTTACAACTAGTATATGTCTGCTAACTGACTATAATTTTTCCCCAGTAAGTGAGGAAAGGTGTAAAGGAGGTAAACTAGAGTTTCTTTAGATGAATGTGGTCCAAATTAAATATTTGGAGGTTTTGATTTTAGAAGTGTGATACCTTGTTCTGATTTAGCTACACATTTCTGAGATTTCTAAGACAGTTAAAAACCTGAGCGTTAGAGAAGATATTTCATTCCCTGACTGTTTTCTCTGTTATTTTTCTCTCTGTTATTTGTCTGCAATAGCTTTTACTGTTAGTTTCTGGCTAAATATTATTATCTTGTCTGACAAAGAAGATTGTACTGTCATCATCCTCTTGTTTTCCTACTAGAGTTGTAGAAAGCTTGCATGCTATGACATCTATTTTTCAACATCTACAAGCAAGTAGCTTCTCATAAACCAACAAATGTGTTGTCTTTAAACTTCAGAACCAACAGAACCACTAGTTCATAATTTTTACTAAGCCTTCAGATGAAGGAAACCACAGCACTGGCAGCCATCCTGTGTTAAGTATGCACTTTTTGTTCGCCAGCTACTCCTTGCTAGGAAGAAAGATGCGTTTGTGTCAGCATTTTTTCACTTGAGTTAGAAGCAGTTGCTACTAGTATTACGCTATGTAGGCAAAATTAGAATCTCTGGATGAGCTGTCTTTTCACAGAAATAGGAAAAGTTCTGTTTCTGCTTCAGGTTTTGAAATAAATTTGGCTTTAGATAGAAATAAATTGCAGTAAATATAGTTTAAAATTGTCAAATGGAAACTAGTAGGTTTTTTAAACTTATGTATACTTGTTGGTAGGTGAATACATTTTGCTTAGTTCTTAATTAATTCTTTAGGTATTAAAATGCACCAAAGGGAAAAATCTATGAAGATCGGATACTTCTCTCCCAGGATTTTGAACCATTAATTGTCTCAGATGTAATTCGTGAGCCACTTGAGTAGCAGTACATGGCATTCTTTTGCGTAGGAAGTGAGCTGGTCAAAGTAGAAAATGACCAGCTCCCCATAATGCTCCTCAAAAATGCATATGACAGAAGAGATGCTAATCATTTAAAGCAGGAGAACAAGACAGCTTTACTATGAATGCTTTTATAAGTTTTGGAGTTATTAGATATGAAAGCTTGAACTTCAGGGAGCTCTTAGAATGTCTCAGCACATATTGCAAGCTCCATTTGAAGTCTTGCAGAAGTTACAAGCAAGGCAAGCATGCCTTTGTATTTTTCAGGTCTGAGAACAATAACAAAAAAGAATGTTATGACTACAGAAATTTACAGCATAGGTAAATTTTTACCCCATTCCATCTTTTTTGAGCTGAAATATCTGGGTTATGGTTGAAACTAGACGAGTGCAGATTTGCTATGAGGTGTGTCCTTGTGACTATAAGCACTGGGAGGAGAAGCACAGGCTGTCATATCAGTAACAAATAACATATTCAGTATTCAGTATATTTTCATAAATTCCCATATTCAGTAAAAAGTGGCATCCCTCAAGGGTCTGTACTGGGACCTGGACTGTTCAATAGCTTTATTAGTGACACAGTGGGATTGAGTGCAATCCTAGCAAGCTTGTAGATGACACAAACTGAGTGGTGAAGTTGATACATTTGGAGGAAGGAATGCCATCCAGAAAGACCCAGACAGGGTTGAGAAAGGCCTGGGTGAACCTCATAAACTTCAACAAAACCAAGTGCAAGGTTCTGCTTTTAGGTGGGGGCAATCACGAGTATCAGTACAGACTGAGTGATGAATGGATTGAAAGCAGCACTGCAGACAAGGGTTTGAGAATACTACTGGAGGAAAAACTGAATATGAGCCAGCAATGTGTACTTGCAACCCAGAAAGCCAATCATATGCTGGACTGCATCAAAAAGTGTGGCCAGCAGGTTGAAAGAGGTGGTTCTTTCACTCTGCTCCTCAGGTATGAGACCCTACCTGGGGTATTATGTCCAGCTCTGGGCTGCCCAGCACAACAATGACATGGACCTGCCAGAGCAGGGCCACACAAATTATCAGAGTGCTAGAACCTCTCCACTATGAGGAAAGACTGAGGAGTTGTGATTATTCAGCCCGGAGAACAGATGGCTCCAGGGACACCTTCTAGCAGCCCTCCACTATCTATAAGATAGATAGGCTTATAAGAAAGCCTACCAGGACCAGTAGTGACAGGACAAGGAACATCAAAGGGTTTTAAACCAAAACAGGTTAGATTTAGATGTGAAGTAAGTAAGGGATTCTTTACTGTGAGCATGGTGAGACTGGAACAGGCTGCCCAGAGAAGTTGTGGATGCCCCATCCCTGGAAGTGTTCAAGTTTGGTTTAGATGGGACTTTGAGCAGCCTGGTCTAGTGGAAGATGTCCCTGCCCATAACAGAGAGAGGTGGACTGGATAATGTTTAAAGGTCCCTTCCAATCCAAACCATTCTGAGATTCTAAGAGTCTATCACATGAGTTAATGGGAGCTGTGTGGTTATGGGAGCTGTGTGGTTATGCAAGCCGTCCCATCTACGTCAAGGACAAACATATCCCCTGGGTTAGAGAATGGGTTCTGGACTTTTTATTTTTTTTTTGATTTCTGATTAATCAGAAGTCTTCTCAATGTCAGGTTTAGGATTCATGGGGATTGTTTTGCTTTTTGGGAAGTTTCTGACAATTGCTTTCTCATAGCTCAAATTAACCCTAGGGTTGGCTTAAAGCTTTATTTGGTCAAAGTTTTAGAAAATCTTGATCTGATCTTTGTGCAAACAGCAGAATTGTTTTCATTAGGCCTAGATGCTGAATTTTTGGATTATTAAATACAAAATATTGAGTTTTAATGATTTTTTTATAGCGGGTAGTTTTTTTAAACATGAAATAGAAGCTGGAAGCTATTAAGAAGATGCTTTTATGCTGAATCATTTAAGCCCCTTCAGGAAATATTAGTTTTTCAAGAAACAAATGTTTTTTGTCCCTGTAGTTTTGCTCTCTCATAGGTTCTAGATAATTTGCAGCTTCTGCTGGAAAAGCTGATGGGGCTCACAAGTAGCCTCTTAAGACATATGAGTGTATCCCAAAGAAGCTTAGAACAACATTCAACAAATTAACAACCTGTCATGTTAATTTCTGCCAACATAACTTACAGTTTTTCAAGTTTGCAACTTGCAGACTTTCTTCTAGTCTGACAAGGTCTTAGTTCCAGGAAAAGGCACCTCGTAAACCCCTCACAAATTTATTTGATAGAGGTGTCAGTTTGGGCTCCTATGAAGAGCTCATCCCATCCTTCCTCTCTAGTGTTCAGGCTTTTAGCTTTAGATTAGAACTCAGACATTTCATACTAGAAATTGAAAATCTTAATTGTACTTTCATGTCCCATTAAAGGCATTCCTTATTACAATTCATGAATCTGTGACTCTATGACTTTTGACTCATTCATGATCCTGAATATTCTCTTTCACTCTCTGTATAGGTCTTGAGTGATGTGATAGAGGCCAGAGGCACCAAGATCTCAGCTAATAAATTAAATATGCTGACTGTTTTAATGTTCAGTAGACATTGGCCACAAACTACACTGCTTCATGCCCACCAGTTCTCCTGGTGTTGGAAATCTCCAGAAGTCTGTGTAACGTTAATTTTCTAGCATCCTCACCAACGTTTGAAAAACTTTGCTCTGCTATCCTGAGGATAAAAAATAGATTAACTCTACTAATGTATATCAGATGGAGCTGGAGTCAGCAGCTGGCCTGAGGCCCAGGAGCACCTGAGTCCCTAGAGTTGGTAGTAATTAGTTATTTTCTGTCAAAGAAAAGAGGTGGCATCAGGAATTGTATATAATTTTTAATTAACAACTAATGACTTACAAGATTATTTCTAAGTCTCCTGTAATCACTCTTATCTTTTTCCTAATTTCCACTGAAAGACGAGGGAGGGAAGGAGTTTACTTCTTTGTGGCACTACTGGGACTGTATTTCTTAATTTTTAAATATTTCTGGCTTTAGAAGTGCAATGTATTTGCCTTTCTGGCTAATACTTAACTTGAAGAATCTTTCCACAGTTCATCAGCTGTAGGGAGCTGCTTTCACTGTTCACTTAGCAAACTGGTTTGATTTCATCTGGTATTCCCACTGTGGGACAGATGGCAGAAATGGCTGATATCTGTGCTACTCAGGCACAGTGTCTTCAGATCCCTGCGTCAGAACTGCATAATGTAGAGGGAAGCAATTTTTGGCTGCTCACTCAAGACAGCTCCCTTGAGTGATGAGGCATGTAAGCCTTCAGGCTCAAATCACAGAACTGTATTGTTTTCCTTGTCCCGGCTCCTTTCCTCCTCTCTACCTACCTTCCCCTTTTTTGATGAATTAGGATGTTAGCTTATTAATTCTGTTCTAAAACACTGCTGAATGCAAAATAATATCAACTTAGTGATTTCATTCTGTTTCAACAATTAAACCAAAGCAAAATATGCTATTATGCAATATGAATCTCAATCTATTCTAGATGACAAATGCTGACAGAAAGCTTACTGGTGTTAAACCAAATATATAGTCTCCTTTTTAGCGTTCATGAAACCTTAGTATCTGTGTTTGTCACACCAAGCTGTAAGTATATTTCTAATGTAAAAAGGAATCCTTAACATGAGATTTCTTTACTTCATGTTATTATTATTATGCTTAGTCTTTTTAGCTTGTGTAATACCTATGTTATAAAGAATACAATTGTTTGCTGTAATTTTCTCTAATATGCATTCCATTCTATGGACATCAGAGCCAATGCGGGCCATAGCAAAAAGCTATTTAAGTCGAAGACTTCTACTATACAGTCCAAAACTTTAATGGTCATATATGGTCTTTTAACCCATTTGCACTGAATTTTATTCTTTATGTTATTCCCTAAAATTTAATTTGAAAATCTAGTGCAAGATAATAGCTTTATTAAAATATTGTAAAATACTGAAGTTCTTTCCATGTTTCTTGAAGGACTGTGGGTTCTAAAATTTGATTTAGGTATCACTGTGCCAGTTTTGTTTTCAATACTTGTGCATAGTTCCTGACAAGGACAGCAAAGGACTTCTTATTTTCTCAGGTGGAAAGAAGATACTACATCCCTAGGACTTGAGTATGCATCCCTTTTAAGGTGGAGAAAGATGTTGAAGTCTCATGCTTCTTCCAGCTCAGTTATTTTGTCATTGATGTGCTATTCATACAGTTGCATCCAGATAAACTACAAGCAAAGTAATATAGCATGTGGTAAGGCCTGAAGGTTGTAACTCCATTCCAAAATGCCTGTGCCCTAGATCTTTTAAATGCATGTATTTCCCACTGTAACTGGCTCACTGTCCTTCAAGTCACCCTACTCAAGGAGCTTACTGCTTTCAGCTTTAGATGATTAAAATAGCCAGCTGAAACTCTTGTAAAACTACACAACTTACCATGGTTTGGTATGTTTCACTGTAGGAAATATAAGAAAGAGAATTAAATTCCTATTTCCACAGCAAGACTTCTGTATTGTTTATGGATTCTGGGACCTGTTGTAGCCCTTGAGGAAACTGAAAAAGCTGAGGAAACAACGATGAAACTAGGGGAATCCTTCCTTAATAGCTCATTTTAGAAAGAGTTAGCACTGATTTTAATCAGAAGTGAATCGATAGAAATAAATAGATGGTTTCAGTTCACTTTCTGACTCCACTTCTGTTCATTCTCCACAATCTTCATTGTATATACACAAAGTATGCCTTCAGATCAGCTGCTTTTCTGAAAGTTCACATGGAAAGAGAAATTTGGCCTTTGGTTTTGTGTCTTCCTTGTAGATCATCATGGGGTCTTTTGTTGTAAGAGTGAGGAAGAATTCCGTGTGCTGAAGGAAGGTACAGATGGAGGGAAGAGGAACCAAGGTTTGTAAAATAGAAAGACTTGTAATGGCTAGGTGGGGTTTCAAAATAACCTATACAAACAGTTGAATATTTTTTAAGTAAAAATTTACATCTGTGGAACTACTGTCAATCAAAATGCTGTCCAAAACTTGATAATTTTCTGAAATTTTCATCAGTACCTTGAGAATTCTGAAGAAATCGCAGGTATCCATTATAATGATTCTAGAAAACCATGGTATTGTATTTAGTATGTTACATGCACAGTAACTGGAAGGAAAGCATATACTGCAATATCATAAGTTACAAATAAACTAAATTGCTTTGATCTCAAAACAAAATATATTTTGTTCGAAAGATACATTCTTTAATAGTAGTATAATAACAGAAATTAAATTAGTGTAACTTGAAGAGCCATATAATATATATCTATATATATAGCCATATAATATAATCTCCTGATGACAGCATTAAGGGAATCTAAAGTCACAAAATGCAATTATCATTTACTTCGAGTTATCATGAAATTGAAAGGATTGTGTACTGCTGATACTATTTTGACTTTTTCAGTGTGCTGAAAATACTGGATTGTCTGGATATTTTGGGGTTTTGCCCTTTTGCAGCCTTTCTACATTAGGAAATGAGGTTGGGATGTTGAAGAGATCAGAGGAATCAGAATAAGAACACAAAACATAATGTAAAGATCTGTTTTTATGTTTTGCAAAGAGATGAGGATATACAGGAAGAAAATTAAGAATGTGTGCATACCTGATTGGAAATTAGTACTTTATCTCTTTATCTAACCTATTTATTCTAATTTTTATCTTAATACTCTCAACTTAGTCTTTAATGAAGATCAGGACAATTCTGGAAAGATCCACCACCAGAAAAAAATCCAAGCTTCTGTTGAGAAGGCCAGTTACCAAAAAAGGGGAAAAAACCCCCATAAAACCTTAATAGATTATGCATAGAAGCATATATTTTTTTTCTAAACCTTTCCTTATTCTAAAAGGCATGTTTGGACATTTGATGCTAGAAGCAGCTGGAAGGAGTTTACATGAGACAGCTCCTACCTCTTTCTTTTCATGCTTTGCTAACGTAGCTATGGTTTTGCAGGGCTCCATCAGTAATTTTTAAGACCTCATCCGAGTTCCTTTCAAGAAGTATGGAAAATGTTAGGATCTTTCTTATTGAGTTAGAATCAATGAGTTTGTATCTGCAGCTTGAAGAGAATTTTTTATTTCATTGCTTGTGAGGGAAGGATTTCAGTTGGTGTTTTTTGATGTCTATTAGACATGAATTCTTACTGTATACTTTTTCCCTTCTAAATTTTTTTTGTATATTATTCCCCAGATGTTGAAATTTCTTAGTTAATTGATGTACTTGCCTGTTTCCCTCTCTTATACCACTACATTTATTCTTTTCTTGACAGATTTTAACTTCTTTTTCATGTCTTTAGCTGGTTTTTAGACTACTGGGAAGTAATACCACAAAGTTATATTGTGATGTATGAGGTAGCTGGACTGATACATGAAGATGAACCCTTCAAATATAAATACCTAAAGTGTGATTACTTGCTATGTGAAACTTGATAGTGTAGTTAGATCATAATTTTACTCTTTCAGATTGAAATATATAAGCACAGAAACCACAGAAACCCCAAAATACATAAAAAAACATTTTGAAGGTTCTTTTCTGTTAGATGAATTTCTTATCAAATGTATCAATATCTGACATAACACTCAAATTCTGCCTTTCTCTTTGGCTGGATTAACTATATAATATTGTCTTGTGCCCTGTTAATGTCACTAACACCATATGTAATTGTTGCAGGCTCCTTCCAGAATAGCATTGCTAGGATTTGAGCTTGGCATGGAAAGGGGGAAGATGCTCACAAATCTGAGTATATTTTTGTTTTGATTTCATTTTGGTTCTGTCTTAGTGGAATGTTTTTAGTTTTTAACAAAAAATAATCACGGATTTTTGTATATTTCTTCAGCCCTTGCCATCACAAGATGCATCTTTCTGTACTCATTTTCAGGCTCAGAGAAATAGTCTCATTGTTTTCACAGAAATGAAAAGTGAAGGAGAGCACCTTATCCCTTCTTCTGTGGCAGGCCATAAGCCTATAAGTATGTTTGTGACGCTTAGCACATTCACTTTTATGTAAGAAGCATCTTAAACAATATTTTTACATTTCTTCATGTTTCTTAAAAAAAAAAAAAAAAAAAGTTCTTTAACACCCTTGCCACCTGATCCAGAAGGGGGGGGGGGTAGGGGTGGGTGGGTGGAGGGGAGGAAGAGGGGGAGAAGAGGTGTTTGTCCAAAAATCTATTCATATTTTTCTAAATTTATTAACTAAAACATGATCAAGTGGAATGAGCAGAAGGTTTAAAAAAAATCTGGTAAGGTAAATATTTCTTTTTGTTTTGTACCTCAGATCTAGGTCATGGGAGATATGTGAATCATGTTATAAACCTAAGACTTCTAATTACCTCTCTGAGTCTTGAAGACCTATTTCAGTGAAAAATGGGAATTGCCTTAAGCTGGCTAACACCAGAGGGTGGTACCTAGATGTTTGTGACACAGCACTCATGATCACCAAAGTGAAGAAAGGGAAAGATAGATAGGTTTTCTCTGAGCTCTCAGGTGGAATCTTCCCACAAAAGGGCTGAACATTAATAATCCTGAAAATGTGCTTTTCTCTTCTGTGGTTCTTGGTTCTACACTATAATCACGATGCCCTGTATTATAGGGTGGGGTGAATTAAAGTCTGCATGATTTTTTTTTTAATGTTACAGCTATGCAAGTTGTAGAAAAGATTTTATTACTTCCATCTCAGATAATGAGAACAGTAAGCCTGCATCACTGTACTGTTGTGGGAAGATTAGAAACTGATTCCTGTTTGGCTTGTTTTTTAATTCACTTGGCTTACCAGGAAGAAGTTCTAACCATGTGCCTACCCAAAGCTTTTCTCAGTGGGGTCTGCAGCCGAGCCTTTACTGCTGTCCCTTGGGAATATGGTAGGATACATTCTTTAGGAATGTCAGAGGAAAAATATGCCTAGGAAACTTGGAAAGACAGGGCAAATTTTGTACATAGTATGTCATTAGAGTAATTGGGTGTGGACATATCTGGAGATGAAGATCTGAAAAAAAATAATATTTGACATTTCCATAATGGACTTGGATTTTGATATGCTCCAACAGCCAGGATAAAACATCACTTATTTGTTTGTGGTATCTCAGTAATATAGAAGTTTTACATAAATTCCATTATCTTTATTGCTAAAATACTTGAGACTTTTCCAATAATCCATTAAAAATGTGACTCATATCTTTAATATATATGTTTCCCAGGAGAGGAAATGAGTCAGTATGTGTGCAGTAGAGTTTTCATTTGAGTAGTACAGCTAACTGAATTTTCTCTAAAAGCCAAATGAATCTACCCAGAGTGAAAATATTGACAGAATAGATGAAATTTTCAGGAAAGCTCTTATAAAAATGAGAATCATTTTTAAATATCCTTATTCAGCTGAAAAATTCTAGATGAGATATCATTAACTATTCCATCTATTGCATAGTTATGATGCAGAATATCACCAAATATAGCAAAACAATGGCAGTCTTTAAATTTTGATTGCTAGCATTTATTATCCTATTATTATAAATGATAGTAAAATACTATTTGATATGTGTCAATTAAAAAAAAAAAAAAGCAAACCAGGTTTTTAGAGCCAATGAGTAAGTCTTCAAAGGTAATTAAAACAAGAAATGAAAAATATGTTTAGTTACTTATAAAAAGTAGTGTGGTAAGATACAAACTGTGCTAATTGCTTGGATTTGATAATCTGTAATGGAATCCCTTAGCATTAAAATGAAAAACAAAAAACATACACAAAAAAAAAGGTTGGAATTCTTAAATAAATCTAACTTTTGGAAAACAATGCTTCAATAATTTTAAAAAGCAGATACTTAAAACTTTTGCCAGTTCTTAACCAGTGTTGTAGTTTTCTCTGAACAATTTTAGGGACATATATAAAGTTGCTATCTAGGAAGAAAAAAATTGCTTTCAAAATTTGTAGATGCTTATATATTTCTCCAGAGTAAAAGCAGCTGAGCTGAATTTTGCAGATCAAATTTAAAAGGATTTCTATTCAATTCCTTTCAGATTAGTCCAATGGAAAAGAAGTCCCTGTCTTCTCTATTAAAAATTTTCATTTGTTCATATTAAAAATAGCACTAATAGCCATGGCAACTGAAAGCTATAAAATGCTAAACAAATACCAGCAACAAGCTACTATAAAACCCCAGTAGTCTTCAGAATACTTCTCTGAAATATAGATCTTTATCCACAAAATAAATCCACACCTGGCAGCAGTGATGGAGTGCATTTCTAAATATGTCTATGCTTTAGAAAAATATGCATATTGACTATTTGATAACATTGAGAGAAATTAATATTCAACATTAATAACTATATATATATGTTTTATACGTAGCAATACTTAGGGCCCATGTATTCATTCTCTCATTTCCCACTTTGCTCTTCCCTTCCATTCCTGAAATGTTAACTTCTCGATATGCATCATGGTTAATATAGTTCTGCAAAGAGAGGAACTCTATTGCCCATTGGTAATCTTATATATTAATGTGTGCAATCTGGACACCATGTGGGAAATCAATCAGAAGATCTTCCTTGGAGACAGGAAATAAAAGACCAGAAGAAGGACTAATCTAGGAAACAGCAAAGCAAATGATAGCTGTCTAACACTGAGAATCTCTCATTGGACTCAAATGAAATTATGGGCCTGTATTCCCACAAGATATGGAAGATAAACTTCTAAACAAAATGAAAAAGGACTAGAGAACACCAGGTTGGGAAGGCAACAAATGTTTGAGCACAAATTGTCCTAGGCCTTTGAGTTTTCTTTGAATGGCCTTACCTTCATAAAGAGAGAAACCTGAGAAATAAGGTGTTCTCAGTCCTGGCTGAGAATCCCATACTTTGCTCCGAGTACTGGTTAGTCAGAGTTCCTCTGTAAGGCTTGCAAAACAGCCCTTTCAAACCGAACAGACAGTGTGGTATGCCTTGAAAGAATGAGGATTTGGCATAAACTCATTACCAATTCCAGTTTGGAACCTAGGTCTTCATCATCTTATGGCTACCATCCACTCTTTCTCTCTTTTCGTCTTACTTCTGGTTCTCTGAGGCCTATTGCAGTTCTGTTAGTTGATGCTTGTTAGTCTTCTATGACAGATATTACTGTTCAGCCTCCCAACCGCAGCTAAAGAAGTCAAAGGTCTCACATATTGTCATGTAGTCAAGGAAGTAGTAGTTTGGCACTATGGGATGAAACTGTGTAGCCTATTACCTTCCTTCAACATGCTTTTAACATTTTGTATGTGCTCTTCTTCCCATTTACTGAATAGTCCTAGTTCTTTACAAAGAAAAGAAAAGAATAGCTCAACCCAGTCCATTAGGCTGAATGCAGATATACTAAAATACAAGAATAGAATCAGTGGATATTGTTGGTCTACCTACCCTGCACACCACCCACATCCCTGCCACCCCCCATACATGTGCATTTGGGAAGGAATCTGCATGGATGACAACTTCTAAGAGCTGCAGATATTGCAGGGTGAGTAACCATTCTCTATGTGTTGAAAGATCAGTGAGACAGTACCCAGTAAGCAAGTAAGCTTAGGCAAAAACAGTTTCTGCTTTTCTGTTAAGCAAAATGTATTGTAATGATTTTGTTATCTGAAATGCTAAGTGCATACTGAAGAGTTCAGTGTTTGAAATCTCTTTTCTGGTTTTATTTTTTGCTATGTATGATAGAAATAATAAGCACTGGAAAGCAGGCATGAAAGAAAGGTCAGTAGTTTTGCATCTGCAGTTCTATATTTGCACAGGTTGCTAGGCAATGTGAGAAAATCATAGCTGTTAACTGCAAGATTGTGTTTTCAGATATCAATTATTAAAAAGAAATCAACAATTGTACTCAGTAATATAATTCAGTACAATTACTTTTCACTAATGTTACTAATACTTGACAATTATTAGAGGCAATTAATATTTTATAGTCTGCATTTACTTCAAAATGGGTGGGCCCTTCTCTTCATGGAACAGCCTGTATTTGTTTTATAAGACCATAATAAAAAATCTCTTTTTCCCTAGTTGAGCATAGGAAATTAATTACTTTCTTAGGCTTTTACTTTAACAGCCATTTACTGTCATAATATATGTCATGCAACTTATCAGATTTAAGGAATATACCATTTTCTTATTTTACAGCTGCTGTTGAAACAAAAAACATGTTCTGGCTGGCACTCAAGAGGTGTGAGCCATCTGACATGTTTCTGACAGGGATTGAGGAAAGGCTCTCAGATTTACAAACTGTGATATCAAGGTATTGGGACTGAGTTTTAGGATGGGGCTGTAGAAAGAAACTTGAAATGCAAAGTACAGGGAAAAAGACTGGAATCAAAAAGGAGGATGCTGCCTGCCCTGGGGCAACATCTGAGGCTCTGTCTATGAAGATTTGGAAACAGAGTGACTCAGCAGGGCTCCTGGGGATATAATTGTGGTGGGGCAGAAGTTGAAAGAAGTTTCTTTTCTGTCTCACAACATCACTTTGTATTATACATAATGGATGAACATGAAGAAACATAAGATCTAAATGCTTTAGAGTCTGTGCTTCACTTCAGAATTTCTGATTCTGTTGTTGGCAATCAAGATCAATTCCTTTGAAGGTTCCAAAATTGTACCAGTGAGGAAGAGGAGTTGAGTTTATGAATTATATCCTAATTTGCTGTCTCAATATTTTACATGAATAATTAGTTGTAAGAGTAGAAATTAAAGTGCCAGTTAAAGATTTTTGTTTCTGTGGCATTATACAAAATTCTGAATGTTCTTTATCCTTTTTTTCCCCCCAGTAAATTAAATTCAATAACAAACATGCAGATATATTCTGCTAATAACCTGGATTCTGCTCACTAAAATTAAATGTCATCTGAGTCCTTTATGATTTCTTCCCATTGCAGCCTGGGGCTGTACAGTTCTGAATGTTTATTTCTCAATGCCATGAGTTAAGTAATTTGTAAGTAGAAAATCTCTGTCTGAATGTATGAAATGTTTGTGTGATGTCATAGAGTTAGTTTTCAAAGACTATGTTAATGTAATGTAATCCACAAAGTGAATGTGTCTTGTTGTAGCTAACCTGATCACATGAGAAGCCACAGTTCAGGAAGCTTAGAACAAGGACGCTTGAGTGTAAGTCATGTAAGTCTTTCAAGTATTTGCATCATTGAAATGTGAGTTTAGGTATTGAGGAAACAGAGGTCAAGCAGAGGTAAAAATATTTTGTGTTCTACTAAAAACCAGAAAGTATGTTTAGAGCATGAAAATTTTAGCAACATAATAGAAATTAATGCCCAATGAAACCTTAAGTCTAACATTAGGCTTTCTTAAAATAACCTCAGTGAACAGAAACCTCGCTGCTATGGCTCTTGTCTCATTGAAACTAATGCCTTGTATTTATTCAGATATTCTCAGTATGATAAAATGCAAAAATAAATGTCAGTAAATGTTTGACCCTCTTAATTAGAGATTTGGTGTTAGAGTCATGGCCAGCATAGTTCTGTAAAAACCATTTATAAATTCTGTTTCCTGCGAATTCTACTTTTTTAGTGAGAAAAGTAGAATTGCCCTTCTAGAATAACCTCTCTGCTGTTATAGGAATGTGGTTTAATTATTTAATGTTCCTATTAAAAGACAAACAAGGCTTGTTTTTCATGTGAGTACATGTGTGCATGGGTGCAGTGCTTTCCAACACTGACGTGTGCTCCGAAGCAAGATGAATGCCTCAGTAACTGCAGGGGGCTTCAGTGACAATTGGGTAAACGAGATTTGTGCTCAGGGAATAATTGGAAAAACTGTTACTGTGGGCCCAAATACAAGTGACTGGACATTTCAAGTATAATCTCTCTATGGAAACATACTACATTCCCATGTTATGCACTCTGTCATTATTCCAGTTAAGGAGGATAATGCCCAGATTCCCTCCCTTCCCCCATTTCCCTCCTCCAGTACAGACCTTTCAGATGTAGAAGAGTATCTTGGATATCTTCTAAGTAACCTAAGTCTGTTGCATTGCCCTTTTACACCAGGAAGTCCAGCAAGGTATATTTAGTGTGTTATTGTCCGATCTGATTTGCCTTTGCAATTAAATAGATCCCCAGAGGAAAGAAGGTAGCATTTTCTGTCTTCCATAATTCAACTAATTCATTATTAAGCATAAAACTGGGCTGGCAAGTTTTACTGGCTTTGTAATTCAAACAGCTCTCAGAAGCTCTTGAGAAATGACAGGGATTTTTGTCCAGGAGAAACCCAGTTCTTGTTTTGGGCATTTTTAAAAAAATCTTTTTTTCCCTCTTTACTGGATTTAGATTAAAGAAGTGTGATGATTTTTTCTTGATTCAGATATTCAGATGTGGTAATATCCATACCCTCACTTGCAAAGACCTATTAATGAAATCAACAATAAGGGCTTACATAAAAACAGAACTGAAATTAACAGAAGTTGTGTAAGAAGCCTGAAGGTCAAGGTGATTAAAAATGAGTAAATTCATCTGTTCTGATATACAGAACTTTTGGGCAAACCAATACTAATAAAAGGCATTTACAAAATGAAGAAGAAATATTAACTTCGGTAAATTTTCTTCTGATTTTCATTTTAAATAACTTCCAATACAGGCAGGAAATTAAATGAGCATATAGATTTATATAGCCATTATTTTTGGTTTGCTGTAAATTAAGAGCAGCAGTTCAAAGTTAAAATTCATTTGTATAATCATTTTTCAGTGTAAATAGTTCTCGATAAGAAATATGGGGCAACTGATCCTGATCATCCTGGTATATTACCACTTCGTATCTAGAAGAATTGCATTTCAAATACATGCAAACGTGTCACCTTAGAAGTGTGTGGCACCCTAGAAGTGCGTAGAAGGGGAAACACATTAATGTTTACTACCCATCTAATTAATTCATTTGCAGATGGAAATATTATGAAGTTATTTAGAAAAAGTCATGGATTCAATTATTGAACATGAGATAATTTAACGTGTCCCTGGTGGCAGCTGAGCTGTCAACAGGTATTTCTGGATACTGAATTTTGTCTTGCACTGAACAAGATATGCATTAAAAAATAGAAAATGGTTAGTGGAATCAATCTGAGATGTATATATAATGTTAAATCATGTTAAATTGAACTTGTTCTAATTGGAAATAATCCTGGATTGCTCTACTAGAAGTGACACACCAAATTGTTAATGTGTGTGCTTTGGTTACCTTCAAAAGCAAAAGCTTGGGTTATCTATCTCCCAAGCAAAAGCTGAAAGCATCCAAAAGAAATCAAGACACTGCTAAATATTCTGTACAAACTAGGTACTTGCATAAATTTTATGCTATTGTATAGAGCATTTTTCCTCCATTTAGGTTTTTTGTAGTAGCATTGTATAATGCTTAGTTGATTATAATATTTTTTGATCATTGTTTTCCAGAAGTGATAAGAAATCCATAATTTCCACCATGTGGAAACATACTGGACACAAAGCACTGCTAAGTATTTATTTTCAGTAGAGTGAGAGAGATTCCGAGATATGTTTCTTACATAGGCTATTAATTTTGTTCTTCATCTTATTGGACCAAGAAATACTTTTAATTTTGAAAAAAGATTTCAAAGTTGGAACAAATGCATTTGAGGGCAGATTTTAAATGTTTTTTTCAAGTCTTTTTGAGCCTTATTGGTCACAACATGCCTGGATTTCTTCTGGGTGTTGATGAATAAATAAATAAAAAAGTTTGGGGAAATTTCTTCAGATGTGGTCATTTGATTCTCTGAAATAAAGCAATAATTTCATTTTTCTTGTGATTTTCAACTTGGCCAATCTGTTGTAGCAAGGACTGGTTTCTTTCAAGTGAGGTACCAACTTGCATTGTACTTGCTGTGTTTTCATATTGACTGTGTCTCCCTGTTGAATCACAAGCTACAGGTTTACCTGTTTGATCAAAAACCCCTTATCCTAAAGTGGCAATCCGTGCTGTAAGGAGGAGATGTCTAACAGGCATCTTTCACTTTTTGAATTCTGAACAAATATGTAATAATTAATCAGGTGTTTTTTAAAACTTAATGCTAAGTAAGTACATACAGAGCAACAGCTTTTCTATCCATCTGTTTCATACAACTACAAATACGATTTGGAAGGTTTATATGCTGGACTTCAGTGCTTATATATGCACTAAAAAGTAAAATGTATAAACCGGCTAATCAGAATGAGAATGCCACAGGCAGTTGATTTTCGAATGAGCCAGGAGAAACAGAGATATACTGGAGGGAGTCCAGAGAAAGGCCACAAAGATGATGAAGAAATTGAAACATCTCAAGTATGAGAAAAGGCTGAGAGAGCTGGGAATGTTCAGCCTGAAAAAGGCAAGATTTAGGGGGATCTCATTAACGTATATAAGTATATGAAGGGATATTGCAAATATGAGGGAGCTAGGCTCTCCCTTCAGTGGTGCTGAGTGGCAGAACCAGAGGCAATGGGCACAAAGTGAAACACAGGAAGTTCCCTCTGAGCATCAGGAAACACTGATGGCTTCCCCAGACAGGTTGTGGAAGTCTCCCTCCTTAGATATATTCAAGGGCCATCTGGACATGGCCCTGGGCTCTAGGTGACCTTGCTTGAGCAGAAGTTGTTGGACCAAGTGACGTGCAGAGGTCCTCTCAAACCTCAACTATTCTGTGTTTTTGTGATTCTGTGAAATGATGATTCTGTTCTGAAAGAAGTCAGACATTGACTTGTAATTATTGAGCACACTTTGGTTTTACTCATAGCTGAGGTGATTCAGCAGTTCACAGTATTCAGCTAACTGACTAATTATATTGGAACTCAATAAATAACCCACGTTTTTCTTTGGCTTAATAAATTATAGCATCGGTGTATGTGAGAAGCCACACTCTTTCAGCAGCTATTAGTTTGTTTTGGTGAATGCTGTGAGCATTCCTCACTGTTGTTTCTGTCAATATGGTCTTTTTAGAATAAGATCCATAGGGAATTTTGCAAAGATTAAAATAGTAAGTGTAGTACATGTAAAATAAGTGGTAAAGCGAACTCAGTTGGATAGCTGAGAGTGCAGAAAAGCAATAAATACTTTCTACAGCTTGTTGTAGTATGTCACATTTTCAAGACTACTTTAACAAGCTTTGCTGCTTTCTGTATACAATATAGTATTGCCTGTTTGTGGACAGACATATAACTTTCAATGTGCAGAAACTGGAAGGTGTTTACAGGCTTAAATTTTGACATAACTATTATGTAACAGTATTTTAATACTATATGAAGCTTGTGCATTTGCTTCCTCATACAGCATAATTTTAAGAGGTCTTTGCACTTTTTTGTTTTTTAGTAGCTGCATAAAATGTCATTGTGGATGAAAATCTGAAAAATTAAAAATATCTAAAAGCAGACAGCAGTCATATCAAGCAGATCAAGAAGAATCAAATTCAAAATGGAAACACAATCTAGGACACAAGACCCTATTATTTTTTGTCTGTTACTTCGTCTTTTGAAATCACTAATTATTCCATTTACTACTACATTTTTATCCACTTAGTGTAAAACAGAGTCGCAGCACAAGGGCTGCTTTTCATCACACACTTTTATTTTAATAGTGGTTGATACTTTTTGATATAACATTACTGGGTTACAGTTTATAGTGCAATTGATCTAATTGTAGTGTATTGATCTAATATTTTATCCATAATTGTGGTAGTTTTCTTATGTAATTACTTGATTTCAATTATTTTATGGAAACACTAGTGTAAGATGGTAAGATGGGGAGAGAAGATGTTGCATAATATTTTTCATAATTGCATAAATTCTAATTCCTTAAGCCATTGACAAGCTAAAATTTTTAGGCTGAAATTTTCTATGTTGGCTGCCTACTTCATGGCTGATACATTTTTACTTGGCTTGTAAAGAAACGAAACCTAGTCAATCATGCTGTCATATTGGTCCCTACTTCTTTTGTCAATTTCATTGGTTTCAAGGATATCAAATAATCACAGATTTTGTAAAAATCGTCAGCTGCATAAGGGAGAAAAATGAAGTTACTGTATTAGCTAAGGGGGGGCAGAGTTACTATTAACTCTAACTGCCAGCCAGCAAGCACATTGCTGTAGAGCAGTCACAGCATTTGTTGTGTTTTCACAAGTCAGCATGCTAAAAAGGTAGGCAAAGGACCCAGCAGGAGCCTGGGATCAAGGATGTGCTTCTTGCCACTTTGATAAAAATCCACCCTGATTGGCCATGTTATTATTCTCTTACTCATGGAAATTTCATTTGCATGTGTAGAAGCTGCTTTGGCCACAACTAGAGCTGCACATTTTAACCAGGATGAAAATCTTGTCTATTTATGAATCAATTAACTCTTTGTTGGCAATAAAAGAGCTAGTTTGGAGGATTCTGACCCTGCTCATGATCCCTGTTGAGTGTGGTGCCAGGGCCCTAAGTGCACTAATTAGCTTTAATTGCCCTAATGACCTTACCCACTCCCCCACCCACCTGCCTATGAGTCTATTTGTACTCAGGCCAAGGTAACAAGTACTTATCTGAGGTTTGTTTGGATTTAGGTCTTTTGCTGACTGTGTTTTCTGAATAGATTCCAAGCGTACGTAGTACAGCAATTTTGTCTCCTCTCTGGCCCTTGAATCTGTTTTAAAGGTAGCCTTGTTTTTGAATGTGCCTTGGATCTGCATTACAGACTGGTCTCTAGCTCTGACTCCTTGGTGAATTTTGGTCCTCTGTGGTAGGTAGCTTCTCTCCAATCCTGTCTTTGGTCTTGTCTCCTGCTATTCCTGATTGAACCTCCTGGTTCATCCAGTCTCCTCCATTGGTCCTGTTTTTATTCATCCCTGGCACTTGGTATGAAAATGTAGTGAATCTTTCCTCCTCTAGATGTTTACCTCAGAGGCTGGAAATCTGACATAACACTTTGAAAAATGTCTAAGCATGAAGGAATACTAGAATTAAGGTTGCCTATAGAATTCTAATTTTTCAGACTCTTTTGAAATTTCTAGCTATGGCTGTTGCTATTATTTCTCCATATTGCTCAGGGCACAGTGAAGCATATTCAGTAAATCAACAGGCACATTTTGTTGTTGTTTGCTGTGTAGCTAAGGCCTTATTTCAATCACAGTACTTGAACATGGAGATATGTGAGGCTTAATTTTGTGTATACTTTTTTGTGCTAATCATTGTTGTACTGCATAGGCACTAATTGAATTATATTAGACTTAGCTTGAGTGTGACTTTTTTATTTTATCCTTGTACAGTAATTATCCAAATGTGCTTATCTGGCAGATATTAATCTAAGTATTTTTGTGTTTGTTTTTTTTTTCTTTTATTATTACTGGAAAATTAGCTGCTTGTGTCTGCTACACAGAAAAAGCAGGTTCATGGTGTAGTGGTTTAAATCCAGCCAGTAACGAAGTACCATGCAGCTGCTTGTTCACACACTCTCCTTCCTTCCCCATTCCTCCTCCCATCGTGAGATGGGGAGGTGAACTGAAAGAATGTAAAACCCATGGGTTAAGATAAGAGCAGTTTAATAACTGAAGTGCAATATAATAATAATGAAATAAAAATGAGAGATATATAAAATTAAAAGAGAAAAGGAAAAATCCCCAAACAACAGTGATTCACACTACCACCACACCCTGCCCCAATTTATATACTGGGTATGATGTGCTGTGGTATGGAATAACCCTTTGGCTAGTTTGGGTCAGGTGTCCTATCTCTGCTCCCTCACAGCTTCTTGTGCCCCTCCTCACTAGCAGAGCATGAGAGACCGAGAAGTCCTTGATTGGGGTAAGCATTACTTAGCAACAACTAAAACATAGGTGTGTTGTCGGCATTGTTCTCAGACTAAAGTGACAACACAGCACTGCACCAGCTACTAGGACGAAAATTAACTCTATCCCAGCTGAAAATGAGATGTGGACACTAAAGTTACTGATACACTGCAAGCTGTTGCTCTTCCTCTTTGGATATGCCTTCACGGTGCTTCCCAGACCATGAATTTGTCCATTCCTAGGGCGCTTTGCATTTTATCCTACTTATAATTTTTAAAGTTTATCTCCCACTAACCTTCAATACAGAGGGAAATATTTAATATTTCAGCAAACTAAGACTCTGAATCTCAGTAGCAGGGAATTAGAAACATGCCCTTTGCAGACCACTTATAAGAAGTCTGGTTTAGGTTCATAACAGAAACTGTGTCCCCAACCCTCTGAGGCAGCGCTGAAAACATTTTGCCCATGAGCTCTTCTCTGTTGTGTAGCTATCTTCTGCCTTCACATTATTCACACATGCTTGTAACAAAGGAGCCAAGCATCTTCTAGGAGGGCTTATATTATGCAATTCATATGTATTAATTTCTGAGGTAATTCAACCTTGTTTTGATTCAGAAAAAGTACAGTGTCTTGGTCTGTGAATATGATGTAGTGTAACATATGGAGAGGAGAGTGACTCCTCAAAGAGAAACACCGGGTGTGTCTGCCTGAGTGTTTTCATTTGGCTCTTCCTTCTATGGGTTGCATGAATACAGATTGGCCATGCATGTCTGGAAGTTGTTATGTAGTTGGAAAAGACTCTATAGAGGCTTGGACCTCTATGGTTCCTCAGTATGTTTGTCTTATAAGCAAGGCAAAGTCAGTAGGTAAACATAGAGATGTCTATTAGGTCATCTTGTCCATTAAGCACTGTAGCTAGCTTTGGTCTAAGAAGTGATTGCTGGTTATCTGTTGGCTGTAAGAGGAATTGGGTGGGAAAGGAGAAGCCTGACCAGTGGCAGCTGATATGTGAGTAGCAGCAGACACAGGGCCAGATGGCCTAAGGAACAGGAGTGTGCCAGCCAGTGTGAGTTTGAGGGAGTAGTGTTATCCCTTGAGAGGAGACAGAAAACCATTTGAGTTGAGAAATAACAGCTATGAGAGCACATCAGGTCTTAATTCAAGAGCAGCCCAGAGACACAGGCTTGGCCAGCTTTCTTGAAGGGCTTTCTGAGTGTTCCAAAGCTCTGCAATACAGTCTTCTGAAACGGAACTCTCTGTACCACAATGAGAAAAGGCAGTGGCCCTTTGAATCTCCTGTACTTTCTGTCCTCTATAAAAGGTTGTCTGATCACCCTCTTAGTTAACTCGTGAAAGTTTCTGATGTGTAATTTTATTTAGCAAGTATTTATTTTATTTTATTTGCAAGTATCTAACCTAATAAGTAGGAGCTGCAGAGATGTGCCATGCTGTCCTGGGAACTGATCTACTGGCTTACCTATCTGCCTTCAGATGTAATGTTCCCAGAGACTGTGACTTCTAATTAATGGCAGAATTAAACCTGGGTTTGTAGCTATTCCTTTGCAGCTGTTCTCACTGTTCTCATTGTTCTCTGAAAACTGAGAGTCTTTTTTTGGCTATATGTACCAGACCCTTTTTGACAAAAGGGGTACTATTTCTGTGAAGCTGAAGTGCCTGCAAATAAAAGTTCAGCATACCAATAAAGGACTCTACAGAGTACCTGAGTGGTTCATGTCTGTTACCTTCACTTATTTTGCATATTTCTGTAGCTTTTTTTGGTTTATGCATTTTTTTTTTAAATGACTATAAGTGAAAACAAAGAATTACTATGGGGAGAGGACGATTGGAAGGCATGGGAAATCATTTCCTAAATACCTTTGTAGAGATTTTACCCCAAGAAGGAATAAGGAATCTACTTGAATTCTTTGCAATGTGGCTAAAGTTACATTACATTTACAGTAAGGAGCTTTATGATGGGATGTTCTCAAATCAAATGTATAAAAAATATAAATAAATAAAAATGGTTGAGAGGTTCAGTTCTATAAGGACTTAGGGCAGATTGATGGATAGATCTGGTAATATTCCAGCTAGTCTACTTTTGTCTTCTAACATTACTTCTTTTGTTTTTTTTCTTGGATCAGTGTCGTGGTTTAAGCCCAGTCAGCAACCCAGAAACCACGCAGCTGTTTGCTCACTTCCCCCCCCGCCCCCTCCTCCCTCCAGCTCCTGGAGGGATGGGGAGGAGAATCGAAAGAATGCAACTCCCATGGGTTGAGATAAGAACAGTTTAATAACTAAGGTATAACACAAACCACTACTGCTACCACCAATAATAATAATGATAAAGGAAATAACAAGGAAAGAGAATACAACCGCTCACTACCTGCCAAGTAATATCCAGCCTGACTGAGCAGTGATCTGCCCCTTCCGGGTAACTGTCCCCAGTTTACATAGTGGGCATGACCTGCTGTGGTATAGAATGCCTCCTTGATCAGTTTGGGTCAGATGCCCTGTCTCTGCTTCCTCCCAGCTTCCCCTCCTGCTTGGCAGAGCATGAGACTCAGAAAGTCCTTGGTCAGAGTAAACATTACTGAGCAGCAACTAAAAACATCAGTGTTATCAGTGCTGTTCCCAGGTTGAAAGTCAGAAACACAGCACTGCATCAGCTACTAGAAGGAGGAAAATGACTGCTACTGCTGAACCCGGGACAATCAGATAAACTCAAGTAGTAAAACAGATTTTTAAAAGGGAAAAGTAACAAAATAATTCCAGAAACACAGAAGGCTGCATGGAGACCTCATAGCAGCCTTTCAACATCTGAAGGAATCCTACAAGTATGCTGGAGAGGGGCTTCTTACTAGGGACCATAGTGATAGGACAAAGGGTAATGGATTCGAGCTTAAACAGGGGAAGTTTAGGTTAGATCTAAGGAAGAAGTTATGTACTGTGAGGGTGGTGAGGCACTGGAATGGGTTGTCCAAGGAAGTTGTGAATGCTCCATGGCTGGCAGTGTTCAAGGCTGGGCTGGATAGAGCCTTGGGCAACATGGTTTAGTGTGAGGTGTCCCTGCTCATGACAGAAGGGTTGGACCTAGGTGATCTTAAGGTCCTTTCCAACCAAAACCATTCTATGAATTGCACAAAACAGGAAGCACAGAACTTATTCTGTTCCTCATTCCAAGTATTTTTAACTGCTAGCATGTGTATCTGAAAGTATTTGACTGTATTAGTCAAGGATTTTTTTTTTTTTACTTGCTCATTATTTTACTTGTGGTCTGCATATATATTAATTTTAATGTGCATTTTTAGATATGAGAATTATTCAGGGAGTTCAGCATGTACTTACTATTTGTGATACTTTTTCTGACCTTTTTCACCTTCATGTGATGATAGTGCTGAGCTTCAAAATAACTGAATTCTCAAACCTGATAAATTGAAGGCCTACTCTGTACAAAAGTTGTCAATTTATGATTGCTTTTGTCTACCACATATTCATCTGTATTGGAATAACAAATTTGGTGTGAGGTGTACAAAACATAGCCTTTCTCCTTGTTCTTTTAACAGAACCGTATCCTCAGCTTTGTGTGTTTTCAAAATACCATGCAGCTACCAGGAAAGGAAGGGTGATATGCCACCCTTGGCAGCTGTGCTGGTAGATAAAAAATTATTGCAGAAAGCCTCACTACAGATAATTTCCAGCGACTTGCATACACTGCTTTCACTATTAGAGGTACTTACACAGCAGTCCTTGCTGCTCCACAGCCTCTATTTACACCTACTTAGTAGGGACAGTAGGAGTTTAATGAGGAATGTTTGTGATAGTTTGACACTTCTGACAAAAGATGCCTGATGTTAACAACAGTGTTAGAACTGACCTAAAGTTAGAATAAATTTTTCTGAACTCCTTTGGAGAAGTTATCTGTGTGCTTGAGCTTAGTTTATGCTATAGCCCCACCCCAATAAGTGCAAGCTAATGGGGAGAGAGGAACTCCTACATCTGCAAGACAGACAGATCATTAATCCAGACTAGCTGACGATTTGTCACCCTTGGTAGGCTCTTCACGCACCCTTTGTGTGAAATAAAGCTTCTTAAGAGAGTTGGTTCAGTCAGTGAGACTGCCTCATTTTGCAATCCCCTTCTGAAAAGAGGATTTCATGGATCTGCAGTGTTCCACTTGCTACCTAGTACACCTTAGGGCAGAAAAATAAAAGTCCCAGCTCCTTGTTGCTGCTTTATGCTGTACTGAAGGTATTTCCACAATGGAGGCAGATCCTTCTTTCCCATCATAAAGTAGTTCCTACCAGAGTGTGATCTGATTTCACAAATGGGACAACTGTCCCAGTAAGGTCAGGTATTTAAAAAGTCCAATTTTATTTCTACAGAATTAAACACATTCTGAACAGAGAACATCTTCACAAAATAAATTAATTCCTTTCATTATCCTTGGGGCTTCAGTGTACTTCTCCAGAGTGTTATGAAAAATAAGTATTGTATCTGGTACTTAACTATCTTGGCAATAACAACATGAGCCACATAGTTCACCTCATTATCTGCTTCCAGAGATGATGATAAGGAGCAGAAAAAATATATATTCCCAATAATGAAGAGGCTCAACACTAACTGTTTACTGTAACAAACAGTTGAATAATTTATAGAGGCAAGCACTGCACACAAGTTGTCTAATTTATTTCAACAAACCCAAATGAGTGGGCTGGGAAGGAAATGCATTTGACAGAGCTATGGATTTTAACATGCCGACACTATATTTAAAATTTGGATGTTAGTACTCATGCTATCATAGTGACTTTCATTACCAGCACTTGTTTAATTTTAAGGAAATATTCCTTACTTTTCTGATTCTTACTTCCTGACAGCAAGGGCTATAGCAGGCAGTGGTGACTTTGGATTCTATGTACTTGCATGTCTACAGATTGTGAAGAGAACTGAGCTAGTAGACACATCCGTAGTGTTTTGGCTAATCTATATTTATATTTATAATTCAAAGAATCATAGAACAGTTAGGGTTGGAAAGGACCTTAAGATCACCTAGGTCCAACCCCCCTGCCATGGGCAGGGACACCTCACACTAAACCATGTCACCCAAGGCCTCATCCAACATGGCCTTGAACACCGCTAGGGATGGAGCATTCACAACCTCCTTGGGCAACCCATTCCCAATGCCTCACCACCCTTACAGTAACGAACTCCTTCCTTATATCCAATCTAAACTTCCCCTGTTTAAGTTTGAACCCGTTACCCCTTGTCCTATCACTACAGTCTTAAATGAATATCCCATCCCCAGCATCCTTATAGGCCCCTTCAGATACTGGAAGGCTGCTATGAGGTCTCCACACAGCCTTCTCTTCTCCAGGCTGAACAGCCCCAACTTCTTCAGCCTGTCTTCATACGGGAGGTGCTCTAGTCCCCTGATCATCCTCGTGGCCCTCCTCTGGACTTGTTCCAACAGTTCCATGTCCTTTTTATGTTGAGGACACCAGAACTGCACACAAGACTCCAAGTGAGGTCTCAGGAGAGCAGAGTAGAGGGGCAGGATCACCTCCTTCGACCTGCTGGTCACGCTCCTTTTGATGCAGCCCAGGATACGGTTGGCTTTCTGGGCTGCGAGCGCACACTGCCGGCTCATGTTCATTTTCTCATCGACCAGCACCCCCAAGTCCTTCTCTGCAGGGCTGCTCTGAATCTCTTCTCTGCCCAACCTGTAGCTGTGCCTGGGATTGCTCCGACCCAGCTGTAGGACCTTGCACTTGGCATGGTTAAACTTCATCAGATTGGCATCAGCCCACCTCACAAGCGTGTCGAGGTCCCTCTGGATGGCATCCCTTCCCTCCAGCATATCAACCAAACCACACAGCTTGGTGTCATCGGCAAACTTGCTGAGGGCGCACTCAATCCCGCTGTCCATGTCACTGACAAAGATGTTGAACAAGACCGGTCCCAACACCGATCCCTGAGGGACACCATTCATTACCTGTCTCCAGCTGGACATTGAGCTGTTGACCACAACTCTTTGCATGCGGCCATCCAGCCAGTTCTTTATCCACCGAGTGATCCACTCATCAAATTGATGTCTCTCCAATTTAGAGACAAGGATGTCATGTGGGACAGTGTTGAACGCTTTGCACAAATCCAGGTAGATGATGTCAACTGCTCTGCCCCTTTCCATCAGTTTCGTAGCCCCATCATAGAAGGCCACCAAATTGGTCAGGCAGGATTTCCCCTTAGTGAAGCCATGCTGGCTGTCACCAACCACCTTGTTGTTTTTCATGTGCCTTAGCATGCCTTCCAGGAGAATCTTCTCCAAGATTTTGCCAGGCACAGAGGTGAGACTGGCTGGTCTGTAGTTGATTGGGTCATCCATTTTCCCCTTCTTGAAAATGGGGGTTATATTTCCCTTTTTCCAGTCATCGGGAACTTCACCTGACTGCCATGATTTTTCAAATATGATCGACAGTTTTTTAACAACTTCATTTGCCAGCTCTTTCAGGACTCGCAGATGGATTTCATCAGGTTCCACGGACTTGTGTATGTTCAGGTTCTTAAGATGATCTCAAACCAGACCCTCTCCTACAATGGGCCCAAGGTCTTCATTCCTTTATATGGCTGTGTTATGTATCAGTGTTTGGGTGGTTTTGCACTGAGTAATCAGTTTGAAAGTAAAATACTGTTGATGAGGTTTTTGTGAGAAAGTCTTTGTCATCTTGACTCAGATGTAGTTCAGTAGATGATCTAGATGCTGTTCTTAATCCAAAGAGTATTTATTGCTCTGTGCTAATTGTTAAATTCTCGTTCTAGAGGTGTGTATTTTATTAACAAGAGGTTGATCTGTTGATTTGTTCCTAATGAAGCACTGTCGTGGTTTAAGCCCAAGCTGTAAATCAGAACCACGCAGTCTACTGCCCCCCCCCGCCCCCTCCACCTTTCTTCCCTCCACTTCTGGAGGGACGGGGAGGAGAATCAAAAGAATGCAGCTCCCACGGGTTGAGATAAGAACAGTTTAATAACTAAGGTATAACACAAATCACCACTGCCGCCACCAACAATAACAACGACAAGAGAAATAACAAGGGAAGAGAATACGATACCGCCCGCCGGAAAAGACAGCCCGCCCGACCCGGGGACGTGCCCTTCCAGGTAGCTCCCAGTTCCATCCCCTGGCATGACGTGCTGTGGTATGGAACACCTCCTTGGCCAGTCTGGGTCAGGTGTCCTGTCCCCGCTTCCTCCCGGCCCCTCCTCCTCCCTGGCAGAGCATGAGACTCACAAAATCCTTGGTCAGTCTAAACATCGGTGTTATCAGTTTTTTTTGTTCCCAAGCCAAAAGTCAAAAACACAGTACTGCAACAGCTACTAAGAAGGAAAAAAAAACAAAAAACTGACTGCCACTGCTGAACCCAGGACAGTATCCACCCCTTGTTCCATACCATTCACGTCATGCTCAGATCCCACATTTTCCATATACCCTCACTCTCATCTCGGTGCACTGTTATCTTAGTGCACGGACCAATTCCTATAAAGCTACTGAGTCCATTCGGTTCATGATGTTGGGCTCCATCTCTTGGAACAGTCTTTCAGGGCAGGAGAAGCTGTATGCAGTGTTGGATCGTTGCCTGCTGATGCTGATCATTCCTTTACTGTAGAACTCATCCGGTTCTATCAAAGTTCATTCTCTGTTGGGATGATGGTCGGAGGGAAGTCAGAGCCAGTCGCTGGTGCTCTGCAGACTTCTAGTTGATGGACTATAGCAGGCAACAGCGTACAATTGAGTTCATTGTCTGTTTTCCCCTAAAATCAAATCCCCTTGAGGTACGCATCGGACTTCCCCATCTTCCCGCATTACCCACCAAGTATATCCAGGTCCCTGAGCAAAAGCAATCCCACGAGTGGGTTTGCCTTTACCTGAAGCAGGAATAACCCAGACTGTCTTCCCCAGCAAATTCTTCATGTGCACCACAGGAACTTTGTCCCCCTCTACAATATGTGAAAGTTCTGACTGAGCTGGGCCAGCCCTGTTGGCAGATCCTCTGGTGTTGACCAACCAGGTGGCCTTTGGTAAGTGTGTATCCCAATGCTTGAAAGTTCCCCCACCCATTGCTCTCAGTGTAGTTTTTAACAGCCCATTATACCGTTCGATTTTCCCAGAGGCTGGTGCATGGTAGGGGATGTGATATACCCACTCAATGCCATGCTCTTTGGCCCAAGTGTCTATAAGGTTATTCCGGAAATGAGTCCCATTGTCTGATTCAATTCTTTCTGGGGTGCCATGTCGCCACAAAATCTGGTTCTCAAGGCCCAGGATAGTGTTCCGGGCAGTGGCGTGGGGCACAGCGTATGTTTCCAGCCATCCGGTGGTTGCTTCCACCATGGTAAGCACATGGCGCTTGCCTTGGCGGGTTGGTGGGAGTGTGATATAATCAATTTGCCAGGCCTCCCCATATTTATACTTCAACCATCGTCCTCCATACCAAAGAGGCTTTAACCGTTTGGCTTGTTTAATTGCAGCACATGTTTCACACTCGTGAATAACCCGGGCAATAGTGTCCATTGTTAAGTCCACCCCTCGATCACGGGCCCATCTATATGTTGCATCTCTGCCCTGATGACCTGAAGTGTCATGGGCCCACCGGGCCAAAAATAATTCACCTTTATGTTGCCAATCTAAGTCCATCTGAGCCACTTCAATCTTAGCAGCTTTGTTCACTTGTTGGTTGTTCTGGTGTTCCTCAGTGGCCCGACTCTTGGGTACATGGGCGTCTACATGACGTACCTTCACCACCAGGTTCTGCACCCGGGCAGCGATATCTTGCCACAGTGCAGCAGCCCAGATGGGTTTACCTCTGCGTTGCCAGTTGCTCTGCTTCCATTGCTGCAACCACCCCCACAGGGCATTTGCCACCATCCATGAGTCAGTATAGAGATAAAGTACTGGCCACTTTTCTCGTTCAGCAATGTCCAGGGCCAGCTGGATGGCTTTCACCTCGGCAAACTGACTCGATTCACCCTCTCCTTCAGCAGTTTCTGCAACTTGTCGTTGAGGATTCCATACAGCTGCCTTCCATCTCCGATGTTTTCCCACAATACGGCAGGACCCATCAGTAAACAAGGCATACTGCTTTTCACTTTCTGATAGTTTATTATATGGTGGGGCCTCTTCAGCACGCATCACCTCCTCCTCTGGTGACATTCCAAAATCTTTGCCCTCTGGCCAGTCCATGATGACTTCTAGAATGCCTGGACGACTGGGATTTCCTATTCGAGCTCGTTGTGTAATTAGTGCAGCCCATTTACTCCATGTCGCATCGGTTGCATGATGTGTAGAGGAGACCCTGCCTTTGAACATCCAGCCCAGAACGGGCAACCTGGGTGCCAGGAGGAGCTGTGCTTCAGTGCCAATCACCTCCGAAGCAGCTCGAACCCCTTCATAGGCTGCCAGTATCTCTTTCTCAGTTGGGGTATAGCTGGCCTCAGATCCTTTGTATCCCCGACTCCAAAAGCCGAGGGGTCGACCTCGAGTCTCCCCTGGAGCTTTCTGCCAGAGGCTCCAGGTAGGACCATTCTCCCCAGCTGCGGTGTACAGTACATTTTTTACATCTGGCCCGTTCCGGACTGGTCCAAGGGCTACTGCATGAACTATCTCACGTTTAATTTGCTCAAAGGCTTGTTGTTGCTCAGGGCCCCATTTAAAATCGTTCTTCTTTCGGGTTACATGATAGAGAGGGCTTACAATCGAACTGTAATTTGGGATGTGCATTCTCCAGAACCCCACAGCACCCAAGAAAGCTTGTGTTTCTTTCTTATTAGTTGGTGGAGACATTGCTATTATTTTGTTGATCACATCTGTAGGGATCTGGCGACGTCCATCTTGCCATTTTATTCCCAAAAATTGAATCTCCTGTGCAGGTCCCTTGACCTTACTCCGTTTTATGGCAAAACCAGCTTTCAGCAGGATTTGGATTATTTTCCTCCCTTTCTCAAAGACTTCTTCCGCTGTATCACCCCACACAATAATGTCATCAATGTACTGCAGGTGTTCTGGAGCTTGCCCCTGTTCCAGTGCATTCTGGATCAGTCCATGGCAGATGGTAGGGCTGTGTTTCCACCCCTGGGGCAGTCGGTTCCAAGTGTACTGGACGCCCCTCCAAGTAAAAGCAAACTGTGGCCTGCACTCTGCTGCCAAAGGAATTGAGAAGAATGCATTGGCAATATCAATCGTGGCATACCACTTGGCTGCCTTTGACTCCAGTTCATACTGAAGTTCTAGCATGTCCGGTACAGCAGCACTCAATGGTGGTGTGACTTCATTCAGGCCACGATAGTCTACTGTTAGTCTCCACTCTCCATTAGACTTTCGCACTGGCCATATGGGGCTATTAAAGGGTGAGCGGGTTCTGCTGATCACTCCCTGACTCTCCAGACTACGGATCAGTTTATGGATGGGAATCAGGGAGTCTCGGTTGGTGCGATACTGCCGCCGGTGCACTGTTGTGGTTGCGATTGGCACTTGTTGTTCTTCGACCTTCAGCAACCCCACAACAGAGGGATCCTCTGAGAGACCAGGCAAGGTGGACAGCTGTTCATTTTCCTCAGTCTCCAAAGCAGCAATACCAAAAGCCCATCGGTACCCTTTTGGGTCTTTGAAGTACCCTCTCCTGAGGTAATCTATGCCGAGGATGCATGGAGCCTCTGGACCAGTCACAATGGGGTGCTTTTGCCATTTCCTTCCAGTCAGGCTGATCTCAGCCTCCAGTACAGTCAACTCTTGGGATCCTCCTGTCACTCCAGAGATATAGATGGGTTCCACCCCTCGACAGCTTGACGGCATCAGGGTACACTGTGCACCGGTATCTACGAGAGCTTTATACTTCTGCAGGACTGATGTGCCAGGCCATCTGACCCACACAGTCCAGTAAATCCGATTATCCCCTACCTCCACCTGGCTGGAGGCAGGGTCCCTCTAACAGTCATCACAACGTTGGACACCTAAGTCGTGTTGAAAGGGATTATTCTTCGTTATCACAGGAGCTGGAGTAAAATCAGCTCTTCCGCTCCATCTGGGAACCTGCTCACCAGAGACTGAAGCCGCAGCTCTCATGGGATGATTAGTCTTGACCCTTGTTCCTATTTTCAATTCATGCACCCGTTCCTCCAAAGCTGAAGTAGGTTTTCCATCCCACTTCGTCATGTCTTCTCCATGATCCCGCAGGTAAAACCATAGGGTGGCCCGTGGTGTTTGCCTTCTATATCTTCTGTCTTGAACAATAGGACGTCTTTTGTTAACAGCTGAGACGTATGTTGGTACACGTGAGGAGCTGGATAAATCAGATAGATCGTCCCTCAATTGTTTGACATCCTGGGACAGTTTTTCCACAGCTGAGATGATGGAAGGGGTGAGATTGTCTTCGAACTCTCGGAGTTTGTGAATCATTTCATCCACTGTTGGTGTTACTATGTCACCCCAGGTTACCGTTGCCAATGAATGGGCATATGATGACAGTGCATTCCGTGTAAGTTTTCGCCACATGGGTCGTGTACATTCGACTTCATCTGGGTCTATGGGTATATCTCCGTTATTCGGTTTGGTGTGATAGATCATCTCTACGATGGCTGATTCCCTCAGAGACTGGATGCCTTTGTCTAAAGTAGTCCACTTGGCCAAACGACTCGTAACATCATCCTTGTATGGAAACCTTTCTTTCACAGCTGCCAAGAGCCGCCTCCAAAGACTGAGGGACTTTTTCTCTCTTGCAATTGCTTTGTCAATTCCCCCTTCTCTAGCAAGTGATCCCAGCTGCTTGGCTTCCGTACCTCCTAGTTTGTGACCATCGGCCCCATTGTCCCAGCATCGGAGCAACCAGGTGATGATGTGCTCCCCTGGTTGACGGGTAAAATCTTTTCGCATATTCCGTAGCTCGGTTGAGGTCCGAGGTCGAGAAGTCACCTCTTCTTCTTCTTCTTCATCATGGGATGATGACTCCTGATCAGGTGGTGGCCTGGGTGGTGAATACATTGTTTCTTCATCTTGCTTCACCCTTCTTGCCTCTTTTCTGCTTTTTCTCTTGCTTATGGGGGCAATCGATATTGGTACGAATTGGTCCTCTGGTTTAGCTGCAGTCATTATCACTGTGCTTTGAGTAGCAACAGTACTTGTCGCGGGGGGTGGTGTAGCTGCTGTGGTTGGGGCTGGGGTAGCTTCGCTATCTGTTGCAGTTGAAGTTTGAGTAGTGGCTGTACTTGTCGCTGGGAGTGGTGTAGCTGCTGTGGTTGGAGCTGGGGTAGCTTCGCTGTCTGTTGCAGTTGAAGTTTGAGTAGTGGCTGTACTTGTCGCTGGGATAGCTGCACTGTCTGTTGCAGTCGAAGTTTGAGTAGTGGCTGTACTTGTTGCTAGGGGTGGTGTAGCTGCTGTGCTCGGAGCTGGAGTAGCTGCGCTGTCTGTTGCTTCGCCCTCAGATCCAAGGACATTTCCTTCCTTTTGAAGGTGCTGGATAGTGTTGAACAAGGCCCGGTAAGCATAGGCCAAGCCCCAGCACGTTGACATGATTTGTCCCTCTCTGGTATGACCAGGATGACAGCACACCTCATTTAAGTGTTTTACTAATTCTTCTGGATTTTGCACTTGTTCGGTGGTGAAGTTCCAAAACACTGGAGGGGCCCACTGACCTAGATACTTGCCCATACTATCCCACACACCCTGCCACTCATGGCTGTCCAGCCTCGGGGAAAATCTCTCGGTCCCCCTATTTTGTCGTCTAACCCTAGACAAGGCCCAAACCCGACTCTGCTTAACTCTTGAGATCAGACGTAATGGTTGTGGACAAAACACACTCTGTATGCGTGCCAACATGGTGACCCCCATCACAATCAGCAAACAGGTCTCAACAATATTAAAAGGCCACTCAAAAACTTCAAAACTCTCAAACGATGCTGTAAACGGTCTGGAAGGGGCACTGGGAGGGTAAAAGAATGTCTCCTTCATAGGTTGACCACCCAGGAAGGAGAAAAAAGATGTATAGTTGCTAAGCATTTGTATTATATACCTCCCAAAGTATAAAGGTGGTGACCACACTGGGAACATAAGCCAGATCAGTTTCATGATCAATTTTTCTATTGTATTACAAGTCATTACCATAAAATATAATGAGACAATAACCTTAGCCCAAGCCCCACACTTGAAAAACACTAACACAGCAAATACCGGCTCTAAGTAACCTACGGCATATTGAGACTGTGAGATCAAAAACAACAACTTTGAGAGCCAATAAATCAGCATTGTGACAAGTGACTATCAATCCAAAACACTGAATGCTTATCACAAATACGATTAGACACACTCCGGTCAGATCTGTCGTTATCTCAACCCTTCGTGCCCCACGTTGGGCGCCAAAAGAACTGTCGTGGTTTAAGCCCAAGCTGTAAATCAGAACCACGCAGTCTACTGCCCCCCCCCGCCCCCCCCACCTTTCTTCCCTCCGCTTCTGGAGGGACGGGGAGGAGAATCAAAAGAATGCAGCTCCCACGGGTTGAGATAAGAACAGTTTAATAACTAAGGTATAACACAAATCACCACTGCCGCCACCAACAATAACAACGACAAGAGAAATAACAAGGGAAGAGAATACGATACCGCCCGCCGGAAAAGACAGCCCGCCCGACCCGGGGACGTGCCCTTCCAGGTAGCTCCCAGTTCCATCCCCTGGCATGACGTGCTGTGGTATGGAACACCTCCTTGGCCAGTCTGGGTCAGGTGTCCTGTCCCCGCTTCCTCCCGGCCCCTCCTCCTCCCTGGCAGAGCATGAGACTCACAAAATCCTTGGTCAGTCTAAACATCGGTGTTATCAGTTTTTTTTGTTCCCAAGCCAAAAGTCAAAAACACAGTACTGCAACAGCTACTAAGAAGGAAAAAAAAACAAAAAACTGACTGCCACTGCTGAACCCAGGACATGAAGCATCTGGAGTTCAATTCACACGTATTGCCTAAATGCCAAGAACACAGTTAAACTCAAACTCTAACCTTTTCTGGTAGGTTATGGTGACTGTCCAAGAGGGGGAAGTAAATATATAAACAATGTCATAACTTCTTATTTTATGTAGGTCAAGATATAGAACATATCCATCATTACTAATTTATAGCATTCTTTCATTAGTTGTGTACAGAAGTAAATGAATAGCTGTACTTTACAAGTGTCTGAGTACTAACACATCATAGTTTAAGGAACTTGACAAAATGCTTGCCTAATGTGAAAATGGTGAGGGAAGAATTGTGAGATTGCATGTATGTGATAAAGCAAAGCAGCTGTATCATCAAACAATTATTAAAAAAAATTTGTAATTAGAGAGCTGTAATATTTTGAGTATTAATATGGCATGAATGCTTCTTGAATATATACTTAGGTTAGATCAATTATATTTCTAAATCTGTCATGCAGTATGATGCTGTAACAGTTAAGGTCATTATTTAATGCTAACACAAGTTTATGCTTCCCTCCTTTTCTGTGCTGAAATAAACTGTTGTCCTGAATGCGGTTTGTTACTTGGTGTTTAGTGCCAATAAACACACCAAGTAGAGGTATTTCTACTCTTTTATTTTAGCTTAGGCTGAATAGGGAGAGTAGCTGTTTCAAGCTTCAATTTGTGTTGTCGTGTGGGACAATTAAGTTGCTCAATTGGAGCAACTTGCTATTAGCAGCACACCAAATTCTAATAACTGGAATACAAGCATGTTCCTAATGAAAATGAGAAAAGCTGGCCTGTTAAAAAATATATGAGTAAAAGCTGATGTTTCTGCATTGTTAAAAAGAGGTCGCTATACTTACTTTCTTATAGTGAGATACTATCATTTAGCAGTCTTGCGCCAGATACAGTACCGAAGAGAACAACTGATATAGATTGGTTTTATTTTAGCAATAAATAGATTATGTAGATTGCTGGAGATGCTGACTGAAACTGCCTGAATTTCATTCTCACAAGTCAGAGGACACTTTGTCTTCTGCAGTTATAATAGCACAAATAAGTCAGGGAGTGGGTGCTCTAATTGAGGCAACATTAATCGTGCCTTCAACAGGATAATTTATGGTCCAAATTTTTAAGATCCTTTCGACAAATGTAATGACTTTAAAAGACTTCCTACCAGGAAATCCTCAGTTTCATAACTTGGCAAACCATATCCCCAACAAGCATTTTTCTTTCTCGTTGACAAAAAATGTTTTTTCTTCAAACTTTCTAAACTTCCTGAATATGAAAAGTGTAGAAAGAGATTTTGTAACTTAGGTTTGTAATTGGTCCTTTTGATGAATCTAATTTAGAAACTTTTCTCAGGAAAGTTGGATCTTCATAAATAGCTTTTTAATGTTATTTTTCACATGATGAATTTGATGTTCGGCTGGTACTGAAATTGTAATTTTTAGGAGAGTAAAAGCCTTTTGTTAATTCATGACTTCTGATTCACTCAATGTTTTAAATAATGGCATAATTTTTGATAATGACTGTTGGTCATTCCAGTATGTTCCATTTCAATTTGGAAATAAGAAATTATGAAATTGACTGTCGAAGCAATTATGATGGAATGAATTTAGCTAGAGGTAATTATATCATGAGATTAGCTATCCAGGCAGTTATTAACTAGCTACATGAACTTTTGGGAAATAACGCATTTTTTCTGATTCTTAATATGAATGTTCTTTACTTGGTGTATGCCCTGTCTACAATGTAGATTGATGTTCATTAATCTTCATGGAAGGAATCAATTACTTTGTATCATGTTTGAACACTATTTCTTTCCAGAATACCTTTTCATTCCTTTCTGTCTATGACATGAATATGCTTTCAACTGTTCATTTGCATAGGAGGCTACTTGTTGGTTGCAACCAAGAAAACGAGATTAAGTTATGGCATGAAAAGACATGTGATGGCAAAAGCTTGTGAGAACTAAATAAAAAAAGCTTTTTCTCTTTTCATGCCACGCTTTAAGCAGCCTAAGTTGGGTATGTTATAGCAGTAGTGATACATAGCTTTGAAGTTATGTATTGATCATTTCAACCTCCTAATTTTAGGTTATCTCTAGAATGAAATAATAAACCTTATTTCTGCAAAGAATATGGTTTGGGTTTAGCATGTGTTCTCCCAACAGACCAGAGAGCTCTATGAAATAACAGTTATATTAATCCATCTGTTCTGTTGAAAATAAAACCTTTAGTTAACTAAATAAAACTGATAATATTTATGATTGAATTAATCTGGTAATAAGGTACATAGTTGTCCTGGGTTCAGCAGTAGCAGTCATTTTTTCTTGTTCTTAGTAGCTGGTGCAGCGCTGTGGTTTTGACTTTCTGTCTGGGGACAGTACTGATAAGACCAATGTTTTCAGTTACTGGTCAGAATGTTTAGTTTGGCCAAGGACTTTGTGAGTCTCATGCTCTGCCAGGGAGGAGGGGAAGCCGGGAGGAAGCAGGGACAGGACACCTGACCCAAACTAGCCAAAGAGGTATTCCATACCACAGCACGTCATGCCGGGGGATGTAACTGGGAGTTTCCCGGAAGGGCACTCTCTCTGCTTGGTCGGGCTCATTTTTGGAGGGTGGCATCGTATTCTCTTCCCTTGTTATTTCTCTTATCCTTATTATTATTGGTGGTAGCAGTAGTGATTTGTGTTATACCTTAGTTACTGGACTGTTTTTATCTCAATCCATGGGAGTTACATTCTTTCGATTCTCCTCCCCATCCCTGCGGGGAGCCGGGCGGGGGGGGAGTAGAAACTGCGTGGCTGACTTGCCAACTGGCTTAAACCACGACAATAGTCATATGAAACTAGAATAGTCAAACTGTTAAAAAAAAAATCAGGGAATTTGAAAATACTCAAATGTTTATTATTCATTCTAAAAATATTCTAAAGAAAAGTTTGTTCAGTAAGAATCAGACTCTGGGCTGTGATGTAGCTGACCAGCCCAGTTAGTGACCTCTAAGGGTTAGAAAGTACTTGTCAAACCTGCCCAGTGAGAAAAGCATGAACTACAGTTGATCAAGCAGTCTATTACATTGTGCTGCTCTACATGTGCTTTCTTAGGAGTTTGGACTCTTGATGAAACAAGATGTTATTTGGTAATAAAGCATAAAGAAAATGCTTTATATAAGGGGAAAAAAAATCAGTTCTTTGAATTGGCTGTCTTTTGTTGAGGTTGATATCTGAGGGAACAGTGGGATGGGAACAACCTGGCAAACTTTCTTTTTCACTGAAATCTCCCAGTTTGGTACAATTGTCCCATAGCCATGAGGTAAGCCACAGGCCAGACAGGTTTCCTGACAACTCGGCTATCTTTCTCCAAATCTGCCACACCAATCTGGGCTTCTAGGGCCTTTGCCAAGTAAGAGGAAGCCAGGTCAGGGATGTGTGCTGAGCATCTGAAGCAGAAGTGCGGGGTTTTCAGCAAGTCTGAGTTTCTGGTTTGGCCTCCCCCAAGTTGTTTCCCATGCAGATGAGCTCTGTTTGCAGTGTGAGGAGTTCTGTTCCACAGGAAAAAAATTGTCAGACCCTGGATAGTCTTTGAGTTTTCTTCCTAGGATTCCTCTTCTAATAAGGGCCACAACTGGGCTTGTCCTGTAGCTGTACGCAATGGCAGTGTGTGAAGCAGAGGTGCAGGGACGGGAGGACTGCTGGAATATAAGGAGATGCAGGGCCATGCTCTTCCAAACCCTAAAGCTTGTGTACACACCCACATCGTGGTGCTGCAGAGCAAAGTTGATGTGGCAAAGTCTTGATAACCACAGCAATGTCACATGTAGCTTGTGATAAGGACTGCATAGGATGAAAATTTTTCTTGACATATAAAGAAAGCTATAGACCATCTGCTTTCATTGGAATATTTTGCTTTTCTAACTAGCATGTATAAAATAACATAAGATTTTTCTTTTCGTAAAAAGAGCTGAAAGGCTCTCACGCATTTAGTTTAATAAAATTGTAGAAGCTTATTCTGAGGTCATAATCAAACAATAGTGACTCTTTTATTTTTTTTTTTGTTTGGTTGGTTTTGTTTTGTTACTTTTTTAATTGTATTTGGTCACTTTCCAAGGAAGCTGGGCATCAGAGCTGACTAGCAAAAGAATGTTTCTTCTCTCCTAAAGAACTTGCACATCAAAACTGAAGAAGCCATGGCAAGTAGGGCGTCATAAATGAGAACAAGAGGAGAGGGGTAGATTGACAATATCGTCTGGCTATTTAGTAAGGCGTGTCCATATCTGAGATGGTTTTGTTTTGCTTATTTTTCTAGTTTGAGGCTTTTTGAGGACTTAGAGACCATGAACTTCATATGAACTATGGTTTTCTCGGGTGCTCTGTGACTGAGCTGCAAGGCTTTCAAGCTGCATGTAATTGAAAAGACAACATATATTTGTGTGTCAGGAAACATCACTTACATCTTTTTATGCTGCATTTACGTCTTAAACTTATCAACAGACATTCTCTCAGGTCATAATAGCTATTCCCTTATAAACAAGTGAACACATACAAATTACTGACTTTTTTTTAATTATATTCTGCTCTGGTGAAGTCAATGGAAAACTAGAACATTAAGGATTTTTTTATGGTAAGAGCTAGTTGATGACTTTGTGTTCAGCATTTGAGGTGAGGGCAGGGAACGGAGATTATGACTCTCTTTTTCTTTAATCATGCTTTAATTACCACAGCTGCATGAATAGAGGGAAGATTAGCAACATGCTCACCTTGCCAAGTATGTAGACTCTGATGTTTTGCAAAACATTTTCCTAAGAGATTGTGCTTTGCAGGCCTCTGAAAGTTTTTACAGAACTGCAGGGCTGTGCTTCTAAGGTCCAAAAAGTGAAGGGGTATCTTCTGTCTTCTCATTTCCTTAATGAAGTAAGCTCTTAGCTCTTTGAGGGTTTTAAAATTAAGCAGATGTGAAGTGCTCTATAGGCAGATAGGAACAGCCTCACGCTGACAGGCCCTTGTTCTCATGGGAGACTTCAACCACCCTGACATCTGTTGGAGTGAAGGTACGGGCCGACACAAGCAATCCAGCAGGTTCCTCGATTGTGTGGAAGACAACTTCCTTCTGCAAGTAATAGAGGAGCCGACAAGGAGAGGTGCCATGCTTGACCTCGTGCTCACACACAGGGAAGGGCTGGTTAGAAATGTGACGCTCCAGGGCAGCCTTGGATGCAGCGACCACGAGATAGTTGAATTCGAGATCCTCAGGACAGTGAGAAGAGATTGCAGCAAGCTCACTGCCCTGGACTTCAAGAGAGCAGACTTTGGCCTCTTCAGGAACCTGCTTAGTAAGGTTCCATGGGATAGAGGGCAGGGGGGCCCAAGACTCTTGGTTGTTATTCAAGGATCACCTGCTCCAAGCTCAGGAGTGTTGCATCCCAACTAGAAGGAAGTGCAGCAAGAGGGTGAGGAGACCTCCTTGGATGGATAAGGAGCTGCTCAGGAAAATTCAAAGGAAAAAAGAGGCTTATAAAAGCTGGAAGCAAGGACAGGTGCCCTGGGAAGAATACAGGGATGTTGTCCAGGAAGCAAGGGACCAGGTGAGGAAAGCTAAGGCCCAGTTAGAATTGAACTTGGCTAGGGATGTTAAGGATAACAGGAAGGGATTCTATAGGTACGTAGCGAATAAAAGACAGACTAGGGACAACGTAGGCCCCCTCCGGAAGATATCTGGAGAACTGGCTACCCTGGATTTGGAGAAGGCTGAGGTTCTTAATGACTTCTTTGCCTCAGTCTTCACTGGCAAAGTCTCTGACTGCACCACCCAAGTCTTGGAAGGCGGACGCAGGGACTGTGAGAATGAAGACCCTAGGCCCAATGTAGGAGAGGATCTGGTTCGAGACCATTTTAAGAACCTAAATGTACACAAGTCCATGGGACCTGACGACATCCATCCGCGGGTCCTGAAGGAGCTGGCAAATGAAGTTGTTAAACAACTGTCGATCATATTTGAAAAATCATGGCAGTCAGGTGAAGTTCCCGATGACTGGAAAAAGGGAAATATAACCCCCATTTTCAAGAAGGGGAAAATGGATGACCCAGGGAAGTACAGACCAGTCAGTCTCACCTCTGTGCCTGGCAAAGTCTTGGAGCAGATTCTCCTGGAAGACATGTTAAGGCACATGAAAAACAACAAGGTGGTTGGTGACAGCGAGCATGGCTTCACTAAGGGGAAATCCTGCCTGACCAATTTGGTGGCCTTCTATGGTGGGGTACAGAACTGATGGGCAGGGGTAGAGCAGCTGATGTCATCTACCTGGATTTGTGCAAAACATTCAACACTGTCCCACATGACATCCTTGTCTCTAATTGGAGAAACATCAATTTGATGGGTGGACCACTCGGTGGATAAAGAACTGGCTGGATGGCTGCACACAAAGTGTTGTAGCTCAGTGTCCAGCTGGATACAGGTAATGAATGGTGTCCCTCAGAGATCGGTGTTGGGACCGGTCTTATTCAACATCTTTGTTGGTGACATGGACAGCGGGATTGAGTGCGCCCTCAGCAAGTTTGCTGATGACACCAAGCTGTGTGGTTTGGTTGATACTCCGGAGGGAAGGGATGCCATCCAGAGGGACCTTGACATGCTTGTGAGGTGGGCTGATGCCAACCTGATGAAATTTAACCATGCCAAGTGCAAGGTCCTACAGCTGGGTCGGAGCAATCCCAGGCACAGCTACAGGTTGGGCAGAGAAGAGATTCAGAGCAGCCCTGCAGAGAAGGACTTGGGGGTGTTGATCAATGAGAAAATGAACATGAGCCGGCAGTGTGCGCTCGCAGCCCAGAAAGCCAACCGTATCCTGGGCTGCATCAAAAGGAGCGTGACCAGCAGGTCGAAGGAGGTGATCCTGCCCCTCTACTCTGCTCTCCTGAGACCTCACTTGGAGTCTTGTGTACAGTTCTGGTGTCCTCAACATAAAAAGGACATGGAACTGTTGGAACAAGTCCAGAGGAGGGCCACGAGGATGATCAGGGGAGTGGAGCACCTCCCGTATGAAGACAGGCTGAGAAAGTTGGGGCTGTTCAGCCTGGAGAAGAGAAGGCTGTGTGGAGACCTCAAAGCAGCCTTCCAGTATCTGAAGGAGGCCTACAAGGATGCTGGGGATGGACTCTTCATTTAAGACTGTAGTGACAGGACAAGGGTTAACGGGTTCAAACTTAAACAGGGGAAGTTTAGATTGGATATAAGGAAGGAGTTCGTTACTGTAAGGGTGGTGAGGCACTGGGAATGGGTTGGCCAAGGAGGTTGTGAATGCTCCATCCTTGGCGGTGTTCGAGGCCAGGTTGGATGAGGCCTTGGGTGACATGGTTTAGTGTGGGGTGTCCCTGCCCATGGCAGGGGGGTTGGAACTAGATGATCTTAAGGTCCTTTCCAACCCTAACTGTTCTATGATTCTAGTAATGGCACATTTCAACACATTTTCAAACACAACAGGTTTTGTGTGCGTCTTAAGTCAGCATAGACCTAAGAGTAGACAGAAAGTTGCAGGATTAGCAGGCTGTTAAAATTCTAGCTCTTCTTTGCTAAGGCTGACAAATTTGAAATTCCACAAGTCTTTCTCAGAAAATTTCTGTCAAAGTTTTTTTGCTGTCAGAAGATAAATGGCATCAAGACTGTTTTCCTATAGAAAGATGGAAAATTCTGTAACAACTAATTGAAGCTTAACTTCCTCTTGAGGCAGAACACACTGTCCTTGTACCTTGGTGATAGTTGTAGTGAGCTATCTGGAGCTCATTAACAGGAATTAGAAATATTGTGAAGAAACAACACTAAAGAAATAGCTGACACCAAGCAACTTGTACGCAGTGGATGATATCATAAAAATATTACTTTTCTGCCTTGCCTGGCACTTTCATTTCCAGACTAAGCAAGAACCGAATAGAAGTGACTATAAAAAGGATGTATGATGGATGTTTTCAGGACATCCTGAAAGACTACATCAGTCATCTTGCCTGACAATGACTCTTTTCTGAATGACATATACTCTCGAACTTCTTCAAATCTGCATAATTCACATACCCCAAAAGTATTGAATGTAGTTGTTTCATCAAGTATATATAATCAGCAAAATATAAGTCTCATAGTATCAACAGGTATGTTACTTTAAAGTATAGTTTATTTGATTAAAAAGGACATGGAACTGTTGGAACAAGTCCAGAGGAGGGTCACGAGGATGATCAGGGGACTGGAGCACCTCCTGTATGAAGACAGGCTGAGAAAGTTGGGGCTGTTGAGCCTGGAGAAGAGAAGGCTGCGTGGAGACCTCATAGCAGCCTTCCAGTATCTGAAGGCGGACTATAAGGATGCTGGGGATGGACTTTTCATCAGGGGCTGTAGTGACAGGACAAGGGGTAACGGGTTCAAACTTAAACAAGGGAAGTTTAGATTGGATAGAAGGAAGAAGTTCTTTACTGAGAGGGTGTTGAGGCACTGGAATGGGTTGCCCAGAGGAATTGTGAATGCTCCATCCCTGGCAGTGTTACAGGCCAGGTTGGACATAGCCTTGGGTGGCATGTTTTAGTGTGGGTTGCCCCTGCCCATGGCAGAGGGGTTGGAACTAGATGATCTTAAGGTCCTTTCCAACCCTAACTATTCTATGATTCTATGAATTGCCTGTTCTCACTTAGGGCCTTGACTGAAACTTAAAGCATTGTGTGCTTCTTAGCATACTTAGTATATTGACATATAATATAGGTTAACATATAATATATGTATATTAACATATAATAACATACTTAGTATGTTACTAAGCTTATTAGTAAGAAGCCTTTACAGGTCATCTGACGCCTGATATTCTTTGTATGCAAATGTAAAACCACTTAGCTTGCAAAATAGTCTCAGCAGAATACTTTAAATTGCTTTGGGGGCATGGGGTAAATGCGCTAAAACTTCAATTCTTTTAAGTCCACAGTTTTAACATGTGCAGAAGTAGTTAATAACCCCCAAAATATTAATTTGCCTCTGTACTATATCATTACTTTTTTACTAAACTATGGTATGTGCAATACAGAATTTGTTCAACCTTCCCAAACTCCGAGAAATCCCACAGTTGAATAGTAGGGATATTTTTTTTTTTTTTTTATCTTTGTGGAAAACAGTGGTTTAGAAATAGCTTCATCAGCTATATCCACTTCATGCACAACTACAGGAGCTTATTATTAGCAGGAAACATAACCAGATGTTACTAGTTCTTAGTTTTCTTACATTGTAAGCACTGCATCAAGCCAGATATCAGGGTGTACTGAGGTTTAGAAAAAGAAAAAAAAAAAAAGAAATTAGCACACCACAGTAGCCACAAATCAAAACTAATAATAAAAATAGAAAATAGAAGTCTTTGCAGGTAGGCAGTAGGTAGTTCTGCAGACCTCTTTAGGTGTGTAAATAGTAGTATGCCTTATAAGTTGGTTTTAAATAGCAAATGAGTGATACACGAAATTCATGACAGGGTTTTTTGGGGTTGGGTTTCTTTTTTTTTTTTTTTTTTTGCTGTACCCTCTGGTTTTAACCATGTGTTTACTTATTAAAATCTTCAGAAAGATTACTTGAATTTGAAATGTTTTCAAAAGAGCAGTGGAAAAAAATCTCAGGAGACTATTTAACAGGTCTGTTTATGAGCCTGAGTTAGCAACATTTCCAGATAAAATGGGATTGTGATTAAACACTCAAAATGCCAGAGTTTTTCTAAAGCTGTGGAACTATGATCCATGTTGTGATTTTCCAGATTGTCTAGAATTATTTGGTTAGTGTTTATTTGTTTAACTTTGCAGTGGAGCTTATTACTGATACACTTCATTGTTATAACAGGATATTATTACTGTTACAGGAAATGCAGTGACTGTAAATTTGGGAAAGATTTGCAGGTAAATAAAAAAAAAAACCCTCAATTAACCAAATTCCAACTTTAGTATAGTTTTATTGGCTGGAGGTCATGCCAACCTGATTGGGGATGGGGGAGAGGGTTGGAAGTAAGTACTAATCAACTGATGTGAATATGCCCCATGAGGTATCATAAAGGATGAAAAATAATTAATAGAAAAACTAATAAGTATGAAGTAGATTCACTCTGAGGTCACCAAAAATTTTGTTGAAGGAAGAAATCTGTAGGTGTGAGGTTGCTGACAGAATTTAAAGAATCTCTGCTGGGTTTTACTTTGTTATTTTCTTTGCAGAAAAAACAGGTGTGTGCCTATGGTATTTGTTAGTGTATAACAGGTCTCAGGTGAGCTACAGCACTGTAACAGAAGTTCAGTGGTGCTTGATAGTATGAAAGGCAAGGACATGACATTAAAAACTAATTTTTGAATTGGAGCTGTTTGTTTAGTGCTTAAGCCCTGTAATAGAAAAAGAAAGACCTCAGTGTAATAGGTTAACCCAAAATAAACCTGTCATGCAGCTACAGGAAGGGCAAAAGAAATTCAACTGTCAGATAAAATAGTGGTGGTGGTGTTGGTGATGCTACATTAAAGTAATGAAACCTTCTCATCTGCAGTGTGGACATCTGAGCTGTAATAAGTGCAATGATGGCTGCAAATGGTAATTGAGAGATTAGAGGATCTCATAAGAAAAACCAAGTGTGGCATGGTCATCTAAAGCCAGAGCTGAAAATGGTCAGTAAGCCTTCTGTAGAATAGGAATCATCAGAAAATTGGAGTAGCTGGCACGTGTGTGGGAACTATTAACAGTCAATGCTATAGTTTATGAACTGAGTGTAGCCTAGTGATTCATGAAGTTAGTCAAGAGATTGTTTCTAAGGTATTTAAAGGGCCTCTACTTGTAGTAGGTTGTGTGAATGTGTATTGTGCAGGAAAGTCCTGACAATATTTAAGATGGCAATTGGTTAAAGTTATAAAGGTTAGTGTCTACTCTGATGGAGTAGTTGCTCATGGTCCATTAAACTCTTCCTTGTTTTTGTATGAATTTGTCCTACAGTATCCCAGCAAATGTTTGCTTTGTAGGAAAGCAAAGTATGCAAGCCCATACTGTCTCCTTAAGGATCTGGTGAGCTCTTAGAAAGAGGACCAAATGTTTTCTTGTTCCTAAAATGCTTGAGTTAGCTGAGACTTCAAAGAAAGGTGAAAAATGCAATTCAATACCGTAATCTGTACGAGAATCCAGCAAAATCTATCTCATTTTTAAAATGTAGCATTCTAATTGAAGCTTCTCAATTTCCATGCATGTGGAAATTGGTTGGATTTAAATTGTTTTTCAGACTGGTGGTGTGGTTTTGTTTGTTTGTTTGTTTTTGTTTTATTGTTTTGTTTGGTTTTTTTTCTTACTACAAATATTTGGAAATATCTTGAGTAAGTGAAGATTTTTCAAATGACTTTTTTGCAACAGAATTTTCACTTACAAAAATAATGAAAATTATTAAAAAACCTTATCCCAGACAACTAAACTGGCTATGAAAATAACCATGACTGGTTGAGCTACTAATCCCTGAGGTGTAAACTTCAAATGAAATCAGGAGCTGTCTTAGCAGTACCATCAAGATAAAAGAGAGGGTGTATTTCTTCTCCTTTAGGAAACGATGTAATGTTGTACTCTTCCCAGTGCTGGCTAGCAGATGTTCCTTTTGGACTTTTAATACAAGAAATTGAACCGCAGATATAATAATTAATATTCATTAAAAGTGCAGCTTCCATTTCATAATATGAATGCTAATTCTAAAGCACGATTCAGTTAGAAATTTAAGTAGATTCATACTGATACAAAACAGTATACTGATAGCCAAAGAGTTCATTACTTGTCAGCAGCCAGGGGACCAATACTGAGTTGAAACAAATTTTGGTAACTGCTTAACTGACGTAATACTCACCAATAAGTTTATATTACCTTAAGAAAACTAGAATATTTTTTTTTTTTTTAATTCTAATCTTATGTAACTATGAAAAAATGTTATTTAATGTGGAGTTATTGTTCCAGTCATGAAATGCTGGACAATTATCCTGGACTTAACCCTTTCTAGTTTGTGTGTTTCTGCACAAAAATTTAAAATAAGTTATTACAATTTACTCAGGATAATCAGAATTAGCTACAATTTGAAAACAGACTTTTTCTAAGGTTTCTAAATACCTTTACAGCATAAATAAAACCTAAACTAGCACAATTACTTGGTGTTATATATCTCCTTAAAACTTCCATATTAAGGAGAATGAGCATTTGTACATATTAAACCACAGATTACAGTAATGAATAAAATATGGATTTTCATGGCTTGGTAAGATTGACATGTCTTGTTACAAGCATCATTTTAGTATAATGGAAGGTGAAAAATGTATTATTTTCTCTGAAAAGTGCTCCAAGTTCACTCAGTTGTGAACTTGCCAGTTTATTGTTATTGGGATAAAAATTATGTGTGAGACTGTAAACAAATATATCCACTGAAGGGTTGCTATTGTTGCTATATTAACAATATTCCCCACGGCTATGCTAGCACAGCAGAAGAGAAAATGGTGGCATTGTCTTCAGTGTTGGTGATACTGTAAGAAACTTTGAACCAATTTACTTCAAAACAAAACAAAAAAGCCAATCTCAGACTATCTGAATTTTAAAATGTTAGAATACCATGATCTGTTTTTGTCCATGTGGGACTAAGAAGGAATAATGCAAGTCACATACACATTTGCATAAAAACTTGCAGCATATACAGGTGGTGGCTTTCTCCTCACATTTCATTTTTCTGTCTTTGTTCAAGTTGAAACTCAGCTCCTATATCACAAATTGGTGGGAAGGTGACTGTTTTCAGTGGGGTTTTCTTGTTTTCAGAATTTTTTTTCTGGCTAGAGACAAGGACAATGGGACTTGATTTTGAAAAAGTTTGCCATCTGTATTGTACTCCTAGGAAAATTGAATTATGTTCAGATAAATTCTCTTTTGTCCTAAATCAAACCTCTTTAAGTCCTGGTATAACAAACTTCACTGAAGGTCTAATTGTAAAGTGTTAGCACTGGTAATGAAGAGATTGGATACTATTTTTTGTAGGTAATCTAGTATATTTAGATATGGTCATTTAGCACTAGAGTAGTTATAGGGACTTGTGTTGGTCTATGTGTGTGTTGATCTTATCCACAACCATGGCCACTTGATAGTAGTTACTGCAGGAAAATGTATTGTAAGGTGTATTTCTAGATGGTACAAATCGATTCTGTCAACCTTACTTAAATCAAAGTGACACTTTCACTTAAAGGAAAGTGGTGCAGAGCTGCATATGGCTAGGGCAGGTTCAAAAATGGCTTAGCTATGTAACTCTTAATCTCATTAGCTGAGATGACTTGTTGCAGTCTCAGTAGTGTGAGAAACTCTGGAAAAGCCACTAAATTATGTAGTACTACAGAGGAAAGATGGATGAGCTAGATATATTTATTGCTGCTTCACAGGTAATGGGTCATTAAATGTCCTTAAGGTCATAATGTTGCTTTTTAGTTCTAAAGCATCTTTTGTTTTGTGGCAACTACATTTCTCTTGTTAAATCACCTGCTGAGCATTTGCTTCCTATTTATGTAGCATGTAAATAGTAACAAAATAGCAAAATTGAATGAAACACTCTTCACCTGGATGTTAGTTGTCATCTAACATGCTAGTGGTAGAATTAGTTAATGTATTAGTAATTAATTAGTACATTTATAAATCATACATGCATTTGCATGTATGACTGCGTGAACCTATTTTTCTTCTGTCAGGATTAAATGAGAGAAAGAAACTCTGAGTGGACAGAAAAAGTTCTGACCTATAGCGAGTAGAAGGAATGTCCTTTAGAAGCTTCCGGAAGAAAAGACTAAAGTCTTGAATGTTACAGTAGAATGCATGACATAACTTCATGAAGTTCAATAAAGCAAAGTGCAAGGTCCTACACCTGGGTCGGGGCAATCCCAGGCACAGCTACAGGTTGGGCAGAGAAGAGATTCAGAGCAGCCCTGTGGAGAACGACTTGGGGGTGTTGATTGATGAGAAAAAAGATCGGTGTTGGGACCAATCTTCTTCAACATCTTTGTCAGTGACATAGACAGCGGGACTGAGTGTGCCCTCAGCAAGTTTGCCAATGACACCAAGCTGTGTGGTTTGGTTGATACACTGGAGGGAAGGAATGCCATCCAGAGGGACCTTGACATGCTTGTGAGGTGAGCTGATGCCAACCTGATGAAGTTTAACCATGCCAAGTGCAAGGTCCTACAGCTGGGTCGGAGCAATCCCAGGCACAGCTACAGGTTGGGCAGAGAAGAGATTCAGAGCAGCCCTGAGGAGAAGGACTTGGGGGTGTTGGTTGATGAGAAAATGAACATGAGCCTGCAGTGTGCGCTCGCAGCCCAGAAAGCCAACTGTATCCTGGGCTGCATCAAAAGTTGCCCAGGGAGGTTGTGAATGCTCCATCCTTGGCGGTGTTCAAGGCCAAGTTGGATGAGGCCTTGGGTGGGGTGTCCCTGCCTATGGCAGGGCGGTTGGAACTAGATGATCTTAAGGTCCTTTCCAACCCTAACTATTCTATGATTCTATGAAAAGGAGCGTGACCAGCAGGTCGAAGGAGGTGATCCTGCCCCTCGACTCTGCTCTCCTGAGACCTCACTTGGAGTCTTGTGTGCAGTTCTGGTGTCCTCAACATAAAAAGGACATGGAACTGTTGGAACAAGTCCAGAGGAGGGCCACGAGGATGATCAGGGGAGTGGAGCACCTCCCGTATGAAGACAGGCTGAGAAAGTTGGGGCTGTTCAGCCTGGAGAAGAGAAGGCTGCATGGAGATCTCATAGCAGCCTTCCAGTATCTGAAGGGGGCCTACAAGGGTGTTGGAGAGGGACTCTTCATTAGCGACTGTAGTGATAGGACAAGGGGTAATAAGTTAAAATTTAAACAGGGAAATTCAGAGTAGATGTAGGGAAGAAGTGCTTTACTGTGAGGATGGTGAGGCACTGGAATGGGTTGCCCAGGGAGGTGGTAAATGCCCATGGCAGGGAGGTTAGAACTGGATGATCTTAAGGTCCTTTCCAACCCTAAGCATTGTATGATTCCATGATTCTATGTGAATGAAAGTGTATTCTGGGTGTGCTTTAATTCCTGTGACCTTCTTGCTGAATATAAAGAAATCTTGCTTTTAAGGATTTTGAGTGAATATTGATTATGTATTGTTCAGCTGTCTTTGGCACTGCTTGAAAATGTCAACTGCTGCATGTGTACAAACCTGGCTATTTAGAGAACTTTCATATCTAAGCATTCAGGTGTTCTGGGGTCTTGGTGTGTGTGTGTATGGCATTTGTTTATTTTATTTGTTTTTTCTTTTCTTGGATATGTTTTTGGTTGTTTTGTAGGTTTGTTTTTGGGGGGGTGTTGGTGTAGGGGGGGCGGGGGTGTGGTGGTGGTGGTGTTTCATTGTGTTTGCTTTTTTTGTGATGTGTTGTTTGTCATTCTGCTTCAGAGAAAGTATTCAAGTAGCTGTAGAATCTAGTTCTGGGGTTTTTATAGGTAAATGTTTTTTCCTCATTGGCCTTTTCCCTGTTCTTTGCCTGCAGCACTTCCAAAACTGCTCCAGCTTTGCTTTGAACCACTGTGAACTACCACCTTGTCTTCTGTTTTGATTATCCTCATCAGTCTAAACTGTACACAAGACTGATCCTTACATGCAAAGGCGTATGGTCAAAAGAAGTCTTATAATGCCTCATTATTTGTATTGGGGCTTGAAATATTTAGTCTTTGTCAAACCTGAAACCTTAATGCATCTTTGTCATGCACAACTGTACAAGCAACTTTTTCTGATTTATTGTTCCATAAGTAACTGAGTAGGGAGTATGCTCTAGGAATGATTTGGAACTTTATCAGATAAATAAAATATCCAGAAAAGAGAAGAATCTGGGAAGGGCGATAGTGAGGCAGAGGAAAAAGATGTAAAAGAGCAAAATGTCTGTTCTGTGTCAAGCCTAAAAAGAGAGAAATTTAGTACCTCCAGTAATACTGGAGTACACAAGATATGAAATAGTGTTATATCTTTCATACTGACTTGGAGATGGAAAGATCCCCTGCAAACCCACCAAACCAATCTCTTCTGTGCACTGGCTGCTAGCTAAAGTGAATGATCAAAGAGAAAGAAAAGACTGCTTTATTCCTTCGGATAGGGCTGCCGTATAGATGTTCAAATAATGGCAGGTTCTGAAACCGTCTTGGAAGGAGAAGTGCCTTTAAGATCCAGAAATCTCAGCTCACATTGGCATAAAATTTGGGAAGATTATGTTTTAAGTCACAGAATAAAACTAGGAATGTAGTAAAAAGACAGACATGACACATTTTCAGTTCAAATGTGTTTTCAGTAAAGGTTTTTTTCATTGTAATAGAGTAAATCATAAAATATTTTCCCCCCAGCTGCTGCTTATCAACAGACAGGTTCCTGGCTATCAGGCAGCTACTCTTGCAGACTTCTTAACAGAGAACTGCTTAAGCTACTATCTTTCCTTTAGAAGCAAAATCTACTGTTTGTTTCGTTTAAGTTGTACTAGCAAGACCAAGGAATGTGGTGGTCTGAGAGACATCAGTCTTGATAAGATGAGTAGTAGTATTTTCTTGAGTTGTAGTACCCTGCAACTGCTTAGAAACTTGCTGTAAAGGCTTCAAAAGAAATCACATAACTGAAGGCAGATTGCCTGCTGCATGAAGTTTTAAATTTATTTGGAATGCAAGTTTCTTACTGAGCACTATGAAGATAAAAATGGTAAGCTTTCTCTTCCTCATCCTCCATCTGGGTGGAAAGATTTGACTGTTATTTATTAAAAAAATAAACTCTTTTAATACTTATCTTACATAACTCAATTATTGTACCTATTCTGTTTTACTTTCCTGTATCATACCTGCTTTTTCCAGTTCATTTTATACTTAAATGGCACTGCTATTTAGTTCATTTGGATAACAGTCCTGCACCATGGGAAGTGGAGGGAGGGGAAACTACCTATATTGATGCATTGGGGCACTTGCATTTTATAAGAAGGAGAGGTAAGTAAATCTATCCTGAGATGAAAAGTAACAGTGGCTTCAATATATCTTGGTTAGGTTAACACCAAAAATTCAAGGTAATGTTACTTGTCTGGGCTTTTTTTGGTGTGTGGATTTTTTTTTTATTCCCTCCCTCCTCCCCCCTCCCCCTCATGCATCTGTCTATTCTCTATAGCAGAGGTATGTAGATGTCTATATACATATGTATATGTCATGGTATTTTATACATTGTCTTGCACAATACAGTATCAAGTAGATTTGGAGTAATTTTGGCTTTCCTGCTAGCATAAAGAGATTCAGGAGCAATTAAAGACTGTTGCAAAGGGACTAGTACTTAGATAAACTTCCTAGGGAGATAGATTTGTGAAGAAAACTATATTCAGTCGCAATTGCTGGAATAATATCAAGGCTAATCTAATGCTTCACTATAACATCAAAAGACAACAATTTGATCAATAAGAAATTAATGGAGAATTATTTTATTTCTTAGTAGCTTGTATAAAGTATTTTCTGTCAAGTTGTAGAGGGGGATCAGAGTTAACATATACTGTTGATGGTTGTGCTGACATGGGCCTCAGTGAGATAAAATATCTGTCCTGTATACAACTTACATACTATGATAACTTTTTACTAGCAAATGCTTATATTCTTTAAATGGTTTTGTTAGCAAGACTCCCAACACGGGTTGATGTAGAGGTGTTAAAAACCCCAATTTTTTAATTGTTTTAAAAGTTTTAATTGTTTAAAAAAAAAAGCCGAACAATTCTTCCTCCAGTGTTTTGGTAAGTATTTTAAACATTCATGAAGCCAACATCTGTTGGTTGGGGGAAGGACACAGTATTTTTAAAACTAGACAAAAGGCTTTTGTTTTGGATAATCAAGTGCTCTATCTGGAAAATAACTTTTTAATCTCTCTTTAGTTTTGTCGCTTTATTGGTGACAGTATTTTCTGCTCAAAATAGTGTGACTGAATCCCTCTTGGGGACTGTTTTTCCTTTTCACTTTATCAAAATGTAATTAATGCAGTCACATGTGAAAGGCTGGCTGTGATTCTAAGTTGTATCTTCTACAACAGAAGCCTGAAACTATGAGCAACTCTTTTTTAAGTGTTTATTGAGGATACCACCAAAGATAATTGTTTTCACTAGAACATTTATTTGAAGAGAAACTGTCTCAGTTGCAATTTTACCCTGAACAGTAAAGTTTTATTCAGCGCACTGCTTCAAGCAAATTTTTAAGGCTATTAGTCTAACACATTTATTTCCTGTCTTCCAATGTTTATTTAATTGTTGTATCAATTTTATTTTTCTGCCTGCAGAACTGATTTTAGGGTTTGATGTTTTTTTGCTATTGGAATGTGACAAAACTGATGACAAGTACAGGATATTCCATGGAAAATCTTGCAATGATTTGAGAAATAGTCATGGTGGCAATAAAGACGTAATTATTTTTTATAACATTTTATTGTTAATGACTTTATAATTACTCCAGTGATGATTTCTGAAGTAATCAGTAAATTGATCCATAAGTCATTTGTGAAAATATGAACTTTTTATTAGGTAAATGGATTAAAAAATCTTTTTATACTTTAAAAAGAAAAAAAAATTAAAATAATGAGAACTCATTCCAAATCTAAATAATTTGTTTGTACTTTTTTTTAACTTTAAAAAATTCAAAGGCAGAAAAATCGTGTAACAACTTAAAGTACGAAAAGATGTGAAAAACCTTGTTGTGCCTGACCTGGTTGGAAAAGACTTGCTAATTACAAGACTGAAAATTCTGTTACTCTCACTACATATCTATTGCCTTGTTCGCTGTGGATTTTGATTTGTACCTCAGATCAGAGTGTTAAACATTTTTCAAGGACATACTGAAAAAAATTGCTTAACAGCTACCTCACATTTATAAAACTGAAAGTTAACGCTGCTTTAAAGAAAGCATTCTCTTAAACAATCTAGTTCCTGCATTAGCAGACTTATGCGCTGTATTTCTGATGCGTAAGAAAAACAGGTATGCTTCGTAATTTAGCTTTTTTACTACTTTGTGGTTCAGAATCTATTAAATGTTGGTGATGGTGAGATTCTGGTATTGGTGAAACACCAATAATAAACTGGAAATAAAAGTAGGGAGTATATTTTTATCTGCACAGACGCAGTTAATTATTAGATTTTCTTGACTGAAGAGACTAGAAATTAACATATCTGAAGGGAAATAAAAGTGGCAACATTTTTGACATATATGGCTGCCTAAGACGGAAAATAGTCTCAAACTCTTCTAACAGTTTTCACTTTAGAGTGTAATCAGAGATTATACAGAATGAAGAATCATAAAATCACCAAACAAAAGCTTTTTAAAATGTTATTTTATTAATTTTAAAAGATATGAATAGTGCTATAGTAATTAAGAGATTGCAAGGAGCTAGAGTTCTCATTGTGCTCTAGCCCATTGTGTATGTAGAAGAGAGTCCTGACATAATTTGTGCGCTAATCAATAGGAAAACATGGAAGGTCAGATGTAGGTGAACCAGACAAGCTAGAGAGAAGAAAATCAGACAGGAGCGGAAATTATATGAGCTGTTTTTAGGGAAAGAAACTGAAAAACAGTGCAGGTAAGGAATTTCTTTAAAAATATGAAGAAAACTCATAACAGAAGGAAGAACTGAAGTTCTGGTCAAAATGCATGCCTTCAGCTACATGTATTTTTCCCAATAATGTTTAATTCTTATGTACTACTGGTTTTTTTTTTTTTTTGTTTACATTAAAATCTCTTCCTTATAACTAAAGAAATCAGGTCAGCTCAAATGAGGGAAAGACTATTTCTATTTATCCCCATGTAGTACATACATACATACAATGTTTACAAGTTTGATTATATTTTACAAATAATAATAATAATAATAAAATGCTTCATTCACTTGGTTTTATGCACCAAGAAGCTTATTGTTATATGAGAAGCTTATTAGGAATCTCTTTAAAATAAAAAGATTTTTCAAAACAAACTGCAATAAAAATTTTCCCCTAGTAATTGGCTTAAGAATTAGTAAGAGGAGTTTCTTTTCTGAAACAGTATTGTGCATTTTATATGGGACAGCTACAAGATTTAGGAAGGTATATTTTCAGTAGAATTGGATTTCTTCCTTAAGATGAATTATGACTTTTGTGTCAGAGCTTGAATATTTTCAAAATGAGAGTTCACTCTACACCAGGGCAGGAAAGATGCTTTTAGCAAAACTAGCCAAAATTTTTTAAAGTATTTTCATGTTGCAAGTTCATTTTCCTTTTCTTGCACTTCTGGAAACGCTTCTCTCTTCACATATAGTTAAGAAGCAAGATTGACTAGATTCTTAAATTAGATACACATCAGTACACAGTCCCCCGCAACGTCATTCTAAACTCCAGAGACATGGATTTGATAGGTGAACTGTTAGGTGGATGAGGAACTGGTTGGATGATCACTGAGCAACGTGATATAGTTGAAGATGCTCCTGCTTACTGCAGAGGAATTGGGACTAAGTGACCTAGCCTTGTTGATCTATAATAATAAGAAAACAAGACTTCTTTTTTTTTTGTTTGTGGGTTTTGGTTTTGTTTTCTAGAATTGTAAAAGCTGTATCCTTAATAAGTGGAACACAACAAGGCATCAGGTAATATGAAATAATGTTGAGGGTTTTATTAGATTAATATAGATAAGCCCTGCCATTGTCATAAAAATCTGTATAAACTCTTGCTTACAAAAGTCTAGATGTGCAAGCCTAATCAAATCTAATTTTTTTTACTTCTCCCTCAGAAAAGCAGAACAGAAATACTGAAACAACTGTCACTTTAAACAGCAAACTAATAATATTTTATATTGAAAATTATGACAGTATTATTATAAAATTACATCTATATGGGAATACACAGACGACATATTAGTAAATCTGCTGCATCAAGTGTACTGCAATTCTTTCAAGTGATTGGAGCTTAAGTTTCAGTACTCCTTTGGTGGTTCCTACCCTTTTCTATGAAAAAGGAACATATGCTGTAAAGTGTTCAGCTATCAGGAAATTCTGTGTAATGTCACTTTACTTTATAAGACAATCTTTAAGTGGAAAAAGTGAAATAGGAAATAATATTTGCAAGCAAGTCAAACTGAACTCTTGGTTAATTTGCAAGCATTGAAATGTCTAATAACATCTAAATATCAGTGTCACATTCATGGAACTCCTAGGCTCATGTATCAGGTTATGTAATTTTTGTGTCAGTCTGCTATCTAAATAACTACATGATCAATTATTTTCCAAATATTTTTCAAGGTCTGTTCCCAGGGAAGTACAAGCAATTGAAACAAAATGTAGGTGAATAAATTAATAAAATGTCTTAAATTGTTTGAGAAGATATTTTCCACTATTGGGAGATTTCATTGGAAATATGCTGACTGAGGATATTGCAGATGCAGTTGACAGAAGTGTTGCATCTCTAAAATGTTATACCTAAAATACTTTTTTAGAATTACATCAGCATAATATCAGTTGATGGTTTAGTTGAGCAAGGTACAGAATCCAAAAATCCACCATGGGCTAATAGATAAGCAATAATATTTTTGACATGATATTCTACTTGAGGATTGTGGTCTTTTTGTATGTTCGCACATGTGAGCTTTAGGAATAACTTCCCAAACATAAAAATTCAAGGGAAGAGACAGGGAGCCTGTAAAACTGGTGGGGGCAGGTGTACTATAGAAAAGAGATAACAAGATGTGACCCTTTACGATTCTGTGTTTGTAAAAGCAAAAAACCCAAACCCCATGCAATTGTAGAGAATCTGCTTAGCAAGATAAATAACAAAATAATTGAGAAACAGTACTTCTCTGAGGAATAAGTTATTTGGGAGGGGAAAGTGAGGCTTGTTAAGAAGAAGAAGAGAAATCTTTGTTACAGAAGAAGTCTTTGTTAACTGGGTTGGACTGAAACCTAACTTGTGGGAGAGTACGTCTGAAGTGAAATTGGTAGAAACAAATTTTGTGTGTGTGATATGATTGTTTCAATAGGAATAGTGTTATTGAATAATACAAGAATCTGGAAGAGCTGAATTTGGAAAGAATTAAGGTACTTCAAGGGTGAGAATAAGATCAAATATGAAAGAATGAACAAAATCAGTAGCTGGCAGTGGTACAGTAATCAAATCATTTGGGAAATTATTTCATTGGAATTAATAATATCTAAAACTGATGAGATAATGATGCAGACAAACAATGTATAAAACTTTTAAAGTAGAAAATTATTAATGAAACAAATAATTTCATAAACAGGTAATGTAATTAATTTCAGTTAATTAAAAATGCTAATAATTATGGAGTCAGATACGCAGAGAAATTACTATATGTATTTTCCATTGTAGTATTATTTTAAAAATGCCAAATATTAAGTATTGACTAAATTAATCAAATTGACCATTAATCAAATCATAAAAATCATACCATAAATAGTATCCAGTGAGGACCTGCCTGTAATTGTGGCCTGCAAGTTTTTGGTGCAGAGCGGACAGTTGAGGCTGACAGAGAGAATGACTTACTCTTCAAGCACCTGACAAGCCTCAGACGTGTAATTCACCACTTCAAACAAGAAAAGATGATAGATGACACGGTTTAGTGTGAGATGTCCCTGCCCATGGAAGGGGGGTTGGGAATAGATGATCTTAAGGTCCTTTCCAACCCTAGCTATTCTATGATTCTATGATACTTGCTAAAGCAAGAGTGAGTTTTATATCTTCTCCTAGCAAATAAGTATCTGTACTCTGTTAAATATTTTATTCATCTTACAATTTATATTGGCAGCCTTTTGTTTTACAGCTTTTGTTACTGCTTTTCAGAAAAGAAATAAAGAGGAAATAACATTAATAAGCTTGCTTTGGAAGAAAGAAAGCCTGTGTAAGAATTCAACCTGCTTTATTAAACACAGAAGAGGAAAAAAAGGATTAGCTTAATATTATGCTGACTGACCACCACAATGTAACCTTTCAAAAGCATCACTAAGTTCCTTAAATTATGGTCTTCTTCATAGAAAATTGTACACTTGTGGACAGTTATTGAGAAGTATTCTGTCTGATATTTCTAAACCTAAACTGTCAGATCAAATTCTGCGTTTTGAAAATACACTGAAGTTGCTAAATAAACCCCAAACCCGGTCAGCAGGGAGATTTACACTAGGCCTGAAACATTCAATTGCTGTCTGTGAATTTCATCTGATATCTGTTAGGGAAGCCACAACAGGAACTAATCAACAGCTTCCTGAGTTGAATGCAAGTACAGACCAAATTAAATTTTCTATATATTAAAAAGGATTATTGCAGCTTAGTGGGAAGACCCCAGCTTCCTGGTTTCATTTTTAATAGTTCTATTAAAAGGATCTAATTGCTTTTTTAAAAAAGTGCTTGCTTCTATGAGAACTTCAGCATATGGATGGTGTTATGTTGTGCATATTGTGTGGTCTCTATCTCATTTTGTATTTTTTTGCAACTTCTTAATTCTCTGTACACACGTCTTGTCTTACTTTCTGATACTCCAATCTGAAATATATTAAAAATGGTACAGTTGAGCAAATAAAACCTAGATTCTTTCTAATTCGATCTTACAGTCAATAATGCAAGCCTAACTGTACTTACTTAAGTTTTAGGCAAATAAAGCTGCATGGGGACATGTAGGAAATCTAGAGAGAGATTCTGAAGATCAGCTATGAAATATAGATTCATTTTCTAAATAAAAAGCTTTCCAGCTTTAGATCAGTCTCTCCAGTGACACCTAGTATCCTACTATTTTCAATATTTTTCCTATGAGTTCATCTAAGCAGAGAATTCACAATACTGTATTGTATAAACCAAAGTAGCAATCAGTGACTAGTCCCCAAACCTTGTGGAAGTCACTTGATTAATTTTTTTTTTATTCATGATGTTGTTTAATGCACTTCAATTGACTATAACCACTCACACCACAGTTTTGCAGATTTATTAGATATTGACCATTTAGATACTCACTGCAATGCTTAAGAACAGGTTGGAAATCTGGCAACTAAACGAGTCATATACTTGTAGATACACTAAAGTTGAGATTCTTTCCAGATATTGTTACACTAATGACAATATGGTACTTCCATTCAATATGGGTAGAAATGTTATTGTCTAGCTTTCATTATTTTCTCCCTGTTTACATTTATTAAATTTCAAAAGCATGTTATTCTCCACTGTTGCACCCTGCAACTCTGCAGTTGTCTGCTATTCCAGAATTGCCTGTATTAAAACAGATGGAAAATGATCAGTACATAGACTGAGCTTTTCAGCTTGTTTGAAGAATTAAAACTTTGAGTGATCAGGAGTTGGACCTGTCTTCTTGGTTTTGTAAAACTTCTGAAGTAACTTGGGTAAATGATTTGAACTGATTTGGTTTCCATCATGGCACAGTGTAGGGAGCATTCCTTCATGTAGCATGGGTAGGTTAATGGATTCTTCATAACGCCATTTCAAACAGAGTGAAAATCATTAAAGGACAAAATACAGTGGTTGCTACTATGCTTGGAAGCTTCAGGACAGTAAGCTGCTAGCAGCTTTGCTTGGTAATCCTACCAAGCAAATTTTATTAAATTACCCAGATTTTAGTTGTTTCTGCAATTGAAACTATTTATACTTTTTCTGTAATAGAAATATAAGATTATAATTTATCTTCCTAGGCAGAAGAAGGGATAATGGCAGTTGAGGCTCAGTTTTGGGGAATGAGGACAAGACGCTAACTTGAAACCCCAGGATTTTATGGGAGTACTTGAAACTACTCTCTTGGTCCTCAGTGGTGTTTTCCACAGTGAAAGAATTTATAGTGCTTGCCTAAACTTTTCCTGGAGATATTCAACAGAACGTACACAAGTGCCACAGATTCTCTTATACGCTGTTTCCCTCTCTCTCCAGAATAAGCACTAGGCATAGTCTAGAAGCAGCCTGAAGGGTCTGGCTTTTGCTTTTAAGATACTGAGCAGGGCATATTTTAATGACAGACATGAAGCAGTGGTAAATCTGGGAATGGACACAAAAGCTGTTGGTCTGAGCATTTAAAATTCTTGATGTATTTGAAATCAACTTTTCCCATCTGGGGATGAGGCTATGGTAAAGAACTCTCTCATTCCAGGTTTCTAATTTTTTCAATCCAACCTGAATCAAGAAACAAGTGTAATCCTACAAAAATAAACAAAAAACAAGCAAAAGAAAAAACCCAGACAAACAAAAACCCAAATCTTCTTCATCTATGTTGTGAAGAATTGCTGATATGTGTACTATGTGCAGATAATTTTATTTCATGATTCATCCAAAGCTTTGAAATTATGTTATTTGGAATGAGCTAGGCAGGATCCGGAGAAAAACAGGTGGTTCATTACTGACACTCAAGGTTTGTGTAATCAAAACATGGTATTCCGTCTTTGAAGCTTTACATAATCAGAATCTTTCTTATAAAACCTCCTTTACCATGTCTGTCAGCAAGCAGGTGTGTTATCCTTAGGCAAAAAAAGACTGAAGGGAAAATGTGCTTTCTAGTCTAGTGGTCCTCAGAAATTGCTGCCATTATCTTTTCTATAGTATTAAAGGAAGTAAAAGTAAACTACCATTTAAGAAATATTCATTTTGCTGTACAAGGAGAAATGAGGTCTCTTATGTAATGCAGTAGAGAAGGGAGCCCTGACGAATGTGTTAGTAAATCATACGTCCTGTGGAGCTTCCTATAAAATACTTTAACTTTGATTTTACAAAAATAGATCAACATAAGTCATATACTGCTGATGTGTTGAAATTGAAGGGATTTTGGGTTTAGTCAAATCAATTAAGAAGCTACCATATTTCAGTGGATTAAATCTAGTCTTAAACTGAGAAACCTGTATCAATGTTAGTTGGTGTATAGATTAGGAAAACTTTATCACATGTCTAATCATAACAAAAAAAATTACTTGTTTTCCTTAGAATGTGTGATGGGATGTTTATGCCAGTAGCAGTTTAAAAACCAAAACAACAACAAAAGAAACCCAATAAAAAAGAAACCAAACCAAAAAGCCTCTTGACTCCATGCATGGTAATTCATGCTAATGGCCTCAAATGGTAGGTCCTTTCCTTATCTTTTTGTGGATTATATAGAAAAAGGAGGCCCAGAGCAGAATGGCAAACTGGATACGCAGAAGGACTGAACTACTTGTGCCTGGTACCAGACACTGGTACTTGGATGTATTAATTTGGTCTATGCTGTCTCTTCAAAACTTTCTTCAAGTGTTGTTCTTTCTTTTATTTGAACAAAGTTAAATTTCTGGAAGATGGATTGTTGTCTTTATGATTCAGAATAGGATTTGCTGGGAACAGAAACAGTAGATTAGATTTTTCTGCCATGATGAGTTAAAATCTACAGACAGTCTTGGAATACAACTTTTTTGTATTGTAAAGAGTAAGAGTAAGAGTAAAGCCAGAATCTCTTGAAGGCTTTATGTATTTCCTTTCCCTTCTTCCAGACCCATTTCATAGGCAGCCCTGTCAGAAATTCAGAAATAGTGTTTCTAATCTCTGGTGACTTGTCTTTTCCTGCACAAGCCTCTACCTCACACTGTTCTTAGAGCTTTCAGAGTTCTGTCCTTAGAAACACAGAAGTCTGTCTGTTAAGGAAAAAAACCCTCAACAACACCCCCCCATATTTTTCCTGTCATATTCAATATGTTTTCCAAAGTTACTTGCTATTTCTAGTACTGGCTAGGATAAATAATTTAAATCTCTGTTTACTTTTTTACATCATTCACATTTTACTTGCAAATGATGACTCACCCACTACATGGCCACCTACTATTCATTCTAGCCTAGCACCTAGTCTTTCAATGTTTGTTATCTGAGTTCAAGTTGTGACTGTCTTTTGGACCTCATTTTGAAATGAAATATGGAAATACCCAATTTACAGTCTCTTAGTACAATAAATAAATAAATAAATAAATAGTTAAATAAATAAATGTGATGGAATAACTCCAGTCTGCTAAAACTGTAGGCAGGAACCTGTTTTGGCAAGCAGAGAACATAAAAATATGTGCTTGTAACAAACTGTTCAGGTTATCGGTCCTTTTTTCTCTTCCCCATTTTAGTAACTGCAGGTATGATCTCTGCTTTCATGTTTTCCAGATGTTTAGAAAAGTTATTTGTTTAGCAGCTCATATATTTTAATTACTGGTTTATTTTGTGCCAATATAGACTTCATATTAACTGATCAGGTAGTGAGGTGGACTGCAAACTGGCTGAAGGACAGAAGCCAGAGAGTTGTAGTCTATGGGGCGGGGTCTAGTTGGAGGCCGGTATCTAGTGGAGTGCCTCAAGGGTCAGTACTGGGACCAGTATTATTTAATATATTCATCAATGATTTAGATGAGGGAATTGAGTGTACTATCAGCAAGTTTGCTGATGACACTAAGCTGGGAGGAGTGGCTGACACGCCAGAAGGCTGTGCTGCCATCCAGCGAGACCTGGACAGGCTGGAGAGTTGGGCAGGGAGAAACTTGAAATATAACAAGGGGAAGTGCAGAGTCCTGCGTCTGGGCAGGAACAACCCCAGGTTCCAGTATAGGTTGGGGAACGACCTGTTAGAGAGCAGTGTAGGGGAGAGGGACCTGGGGGTCCTGGTGGACAGGAGGATGACCATGAACCAACACTGTGCCCTTGTGGCCAAGAAGGCCAATGGCATCCTGGGGTGTATTAGAAGGGGGGTGGTCAGTAGGTCGAGAGAGGTCCTCCTTCCCCTCTACTCTGCCCTGGTGAGACCGCATCTGGAATATTGTGTCCAGTTCTGGGCCCCTCAGTTCAAGAAGGACAGGGACCTGCTGGAGAGAGTCCAGCGCAGGGCAACTAAGATGATTAAGGGAGTGGAGCATCTCCCTTATGAGGAAAGGCTGAGGGAACTGGGTCTCTATAGTTTGGAGAAGAGGAGACTGCGGGGGGACCTTATTAGTGTATATAAATATATAAAGGGGGAGTGTCACGAGGATGGAGCCAGGCTCTTCTCAGTGGCAAACAATGATAGGACAAGGGGTAATGGGTACAAACTGGAACACAAGAGGTTCCACTTAAAGTTGAGAAGAAACTTCTTCTCAGTGAGAGTGACAGAACACTGGAACAGGCTGCCCAGGGGGGTTGTGGAGTCTCCTTCTCTGGAGACATTCAAAACCCGCCTGGACACATTCCTGTGTAACCTTATCTAGGTGTTCCTGCTCTGGCAGGGGGATTGGACTAGATGATCTTTTGAGGTCCCTTCCAATCTCTAACATACTGTGATACTGTGATACTGTGTGTTTCTTCTTTTTTGCTAATGCTATTACAGCAAACCTACCTGTAGGCAGTCTAGTGAGCCTTTTTATGCAATAATGAATAAGCAAAGTCTTTTTGCATATATATTGTAGGCTTTGATATCCTGATCTGATCAGTTGACTTTGGTGATGCTGAGGATGTGCATACCTGGAAGATTTAAATTGATATGCATTGAAAGATCCATAGTGCCAGCTTGACACTGAAACCACTTCTCACATTAGGCCTCTGACTGAATGTGAAATAGCTGGAAAAGAGTTACAGGTTTGAAATTTTAAGGAAAGGGAAGGGAAGGATAGTGATATGAGCACAGATTAGCCCTGAATTTCAGCTGGAGGGAAACCTAGAAGGGCAATGAAAGTTCTTCAGTATCTGGTAGAAGATTAAACCATCTGACATAATATGGTGTGGTCCACAACTACGTTAGTATCAACATTTGAAATTGTTTTCAGTGTGCTAACAAATTGTGTGCTAAAAAATGGAATCACTGTCTTGTCTGCTCTTGTATGGGTGGTGTGACTGGGGCTGGTGGCAGCCAAACCAGTGTGGAAAATGGGAACAAAGGGTATACTTGGCATAGCAAAACAGATTTGAGAAGTGAAGGGCTCTACTGAAAAGACTTTCCCTCTAATGATGTCTTTATGCAGACTTCTTTTAAATAGGTTGTGACATGGTGATAGCTGTTAATTTTTTTCATGTCTTACTGTGTTGATAAGGCAGTAGACTAAGATGGAGTTAATATTGCCTTAGTGTGCTGGAGTTACTATTTACACAACACTCTACATTTCACTGACTTTATTGAATTGTACAGTTTTACTTTCAATGTTATATTGTCCTACTATCCTATAATTATTATAGTAAGGGTATCATAAAAACAAATTAAACAAACGTCTGAGAAACTGGGGAAAAACTCATGTATATTTGCCTTTAGTAAGTCTGTAAATCCTTTTAATGATCCATAGTGATTCAGACATTGTTAAAGCAAGAAGCATACAATAATGGCAGGACCCAGTAATTTTGATTGAAGATAATTCCAGACTTCATCGAATCATAGAATAGTGCCATAGAGTCTACCATGCTGCAGGAGGCTGTTCCAGTGAATGATTGTTCTTACTGTAAAGATTTCTTTGAGATAAAACCTCTCATGGTGTAATTTCTATGTGTAATCCTGTATGTTTGCCATGTGACTTCTTGTGAAAAGAGTCTTTATCCTCTTTGTAGCTGCCCTTAAAGTACTGGAATACCATGATGAGGCCTCCCCACCTGAGCCTCCTCTAGGGAGAAGACCTACCTCCTTCAGTCTTTCCTCATAGGATAGGTTCTCTAGCCCACTGATCATCCTGACAGCCTTCCCTGGGACCTTCTCCAGTCTGTCCACATCTTTCTTGATATGTGGGGGCCAGAACTGGGCACAGTGCTCTGCAGCCTGAAAAGCAGAGTGGGATGATCACATCTCTGTCTTCTAGTAATGCTCCTGTGGATGCAGTCCAGGATCAGACTTGCCTTTGTTGCTGCAGCCACACAGAGCCTAGCATCTACTGGGTTTTTTCATTATTGTGATCCAGGTGCAGGAATTGATATTTGCCTTTTTCCAGTCATCAGGGACATCCTCTGGTCTACACAACTTTTCAAATATTGCATAGAGTGTCTTTGCAACAATGTCACCCCGAATGGATCCCCTTTGGGCCCATATATTTATGTGAGATGAGACTTTGTGAGAAGCCACAGACCAGCCTTTCTCCCACTACTTACAGGCTGATACGTGTACTGTTGTAACTACTTGATCTTGTGATCTGGGGTCCAGCTGTACAGGTAAATACAGAGGCAAAGGAAGTATTGGTAACATCTGCCTTGTCAGCATTACTGCCTGTTTAGTTTGCTTGCCCTGTTTAGTAATTGACCTATGACCTTCCTGTGCTTCTGCTTACTGCTCATGTATCAGAGTAATTCTTTTTTTTTTTTTTCTGTTTCTGAAACTGAAGTCTTTGGCCAATTTTAGTTCAGATTCAGGTTTGTTAGCCACTTTTGAGAGCTACTGTTTACTTTTGTTTATGGATTAACTAATGGATAGTTACAGCATTCTTAGATAACCACTGGCTATTTATATGTAGCTAAGCTATTAAATTATTTTGTGGATTCTTTACCTTGAATCCTTTTATACTGAATTGAAACAAAAATCAAAATTGCTTGAAATATTTTCTGAAAACTGACTAAAGTTCTGACATTAAGAAATATTTCAGCAAATGAAACAATTTCATAAGTACATTATGGTCATTATGGAAGGCAAACTGAAGTTTACTTTTGAAAAGCTGGTAATTTTGTCTGTTCCTTCGTCTGAGCTTATGACTATGTAGATCTTATGAAATGACCAAGAAACTCAGTTTAAAAGTTTGGACACATGAAGAAAGAACTGAGGATTGCAGAATATGATCTGTTTTGCCATTTTGCAAAGATATTTTTTTTGTGTACGTTTACTACAACTGTCAGAACATTTTTGTATAATGGACAATCATTTTTAAGGAAATGAGAATCCAATTTCTATTACTAGATCAAACCAGAATTAAAGGGTTTTAAGGTTGAAGTATTTTTGGAGTTATCCTCTTAAAATAGAGGAGTCTCCTTTTGATGCTCTACCATAGCTTTTCAAGGATCTTTTATTTTAGAAGCTGTTTTGCACTTACCCCTTCACCAGCTGGTAATGTGCATTTTGTACTGGGAGGCTTTTCATATGTGTAGCAAACACCTTGAATATGGGGTTTCTATTTTTGTTGAAACACACAGTAATATGGAACAATAAAAGTGCAAAAATTGCCATGTAAACTTTCATGTAGTTATGTAAATACTGCAGCTTAGGGTTCTGTTTTGTTTTGTGTTGTTGAGGTTTTTTTGGTGTACAGACTAGAGCTTTCTTGGGTTATTCTGCATGATAACTTTTCAATGTAAAGTCAAAGGTAGTTCTGACCTGCATGAAAGGGCATACAGCAATTATGTTCCTGATGCTTAATAGGAAATAAAGCATTTTGAACGGAATGTGAAATAAAGTTTTGTTGAAGCAGGCCCAGTTGAGTAGTCATTCATATTTTTAAATTAATCACAGAAGACAAGACAGAGTACATATTTGGTGGCAGGATTGCTATGTGCACTGACTAAGTTGTTTCGTGCTGCAAAAGAAGTGCAAAAGTAGAGGGCTGAGTGGAAACAGCAGCAGCACCTTTCTGCTATGAAGCCAGGCTTATTTTGCTCTATGATTTGTTTGCACACATGACTTTGCTAATATCCTATAATAAGTCAACAGGAAATGACTATGTCTATAAAGAACGTTATTATAAATAAAGAATGTTTTTTCACAAATATTAATCTATATATAACTTTAAATGTCTATGAAGAATTGGTGATTTATTCCTCATTTAGTTTGCTTAGAGACAACTATAATGAGGATACATGCATGTGTGCATACAAATACACTAATATTTCGAGAACTCATATAGGCAAAGTGAGTAGAGTAATTCTGGACAGAAATGTGACTTCTTATTTGAAAATAATTTATAGAACTTGAAAGTTTTGGGGTTCAAATGAAACTTCGGCTAAGCAAACCACTTAGTCTTTCCTATCACTTTAAGCTTCCCGCCTGAAGCTTATTTCTTGAATCTAGCAGGGTTTCATTTCTTTCTTTTAATGAATGAATGAATTGCAAAGATTTCAAATAGAGCTTGGAAGATGAGAGTGGTAACAAGCTGAATTGTTTAATTTAGGATAACTAAGCTCATTAGAGAATGTTTATGTGGCTCACAGTCTAATCTATTGCTGATAACTCTTAGACGTGTTTCTGATAAACATTACACAACTAAAATTTTTGCACTAGCAGGAAGGGTATACTTCATATTATATACTGGTTTAAAATGATTATTAATAAATAGAGAGCAGCTACACAGTGATCTTAAATAATTTGGTGGGGTTTTTTTTAAAGAACAAAACTGAAGTTCTCACTTTGCAAATGTAGATTCTTTTTTTTTTTTATTTCCTCTGTATGTGTATGTGTAAAGCTGTTTAGATAAAGCATTCAGTAGCTAATATTTAACATTTGCTTATGTAATTTTCTACACCCTGAATCACTAGTCTTGATTCAGTCACAACTAAAAAAATGCGAGATTATTATCTTTGCAGACTGCAACTATATACCCATTATCCTAACTTCAACTTTCCTGCTCTACTTTTCTATCCACAAGTGGATTGCAATCAACAGTAAAGATGAAGGACATCACCTTCATTCCGCCTTGAGCAAGAGCCTCTCAGCACAAGGCAAATTGTGCTTTCAGACCCGAGATCTTGCAAAAGGAGTGAAAAAATTGGAAGCATCTCTTTCTGCTTATACATTATGCACTGTGGCTTATTGTAATAAGGATTCCAGAGTATCGGAAATACTGGGATCTCAAGTAAAAGCAAAGTTTTGGATTTCATTACAGCTTGCTACTGGATGCTGAGTACATTTACGTTTACACACTGTTAGACTCTGCCCTGTCTGTTGTAATAACTTCCTGGTTTTTGATACAGTAGCATACCATATGCTATGTTAATCAAAATTAAGCACAATTTTTTTTCCAATTGGTTAATATTTTTCTAAAGCTGGACGTTCACTTTCTTGTTACATGTGGCTTTAGTAAAAAAAGCAAAAAACTTTTAGCATTTGTTATAATAGGATAGTAAAAAGACATTTGTAGTAATATTTCCTTTAGAACTGGACAATGGTCCATCAAAGTAAAACATTACTATTGCTAGTTCATTACTATTGCTAGTTCATTTCTCCTAGTTTGTGGCCAGTCTGGTGTTTTGTTTTGGTTTGGGTTTTTTGTTGGTTTTTGTTGTGGTTTTTTTCGCATATTCCAGACCAGAAATGTTTATCCTAAATGTATATGCATACTGTTCTCATTTGGAAAATCGCTCTGTGTGAAGGATGTCAGATTTACTTGATACTGTTTATAATTATAGCAAATGTTTTATATTAGTGGGTTTATCAAGCATAGATACCTTAATACATATTGAAAACATTAAATTCATCTGTTATTCACATTTGAAATATTCACGTGTACACTTACTGGAGAGATAGGAAGTGTATTTAAAAGACAACAGAACGATTATTAATCAGGTACCACAACTGTTTGAATACATGCTTAGTAGTAGCTACAAATTAATTCATGTTGTTGTTAAAATCTTTAGATAAGTAGTGACTTATATGTAACAACTGATGAAGGATATAATTACTTTATTTTTTTCTGATCTGAAATACTTGTATTTTGTGAAATGAGAAACAAATGGTGTAGAGAAATAATATCATCCTAACATAAAATTTGCTGAAATGCAGTGCTCTAGTTTCGGGTAGTATATGCTGATAGATAAGGTAAATTGATTTTAAGTTTCTTGCTGAAGAAATTCCTGAAGCATGTGATGTGAACCCCAGCCTGCCATGATCATATATTTCCAGATCTGTAGTAACAAAATGGCTGAAACCAAGGTGATCAATATGCAGAAAACATAGGGGTAGCAGAAAGAAACAGAAATGTGGTTTTGTTTAGGAGAGAGTCCTAGCTTAGATCTGGAGCAGTCTAAAGAAGTTAACTAGGTATATGGCAGAAAAGACCATATTTCTTTTTTCCAACCTGCTGTGAGAGATCAGAGATTAGAAGAGAAACTGTGAACAGGAAAATAAATCATGGACTTCTAAATTCCAAGGGACTGAAGCATGGCAGGTGCTCTGGTGCAAAGAAATAAAAGCAGACATTTGATCACTTAAACAAAATTTTTTATATATATATATATATATATTTTATGCTAGGCAACCTAAAAGTAGATATAGGACCCTTTGTGAAGGCCACGCTTCTCACATGGCTTTGAAAAAATAATCAAACTGAGCAATTAAATATCCAACTAATGTCCAGAGTCATTAAATAAAGTGTTTCACTTAAGTATGTTATGACAATAATAGCTTTTCTCATTGACATCAAAAAGGTAATTTTGCTCACTGAAAAGCTGTTCTTAAATTAAAATTTTGCTTTGAAACCAAGAAAAACATCATATAACAACACTTTAAAATATTTTACAGTTTACACAAGAGGTTGAGTCCAATTTCATATTTGCTACACTTTCTCCTAAGATAAAGATTGAATTTAATGATTTCACCAATATATATAATCACCATATCAACTCCCTAATATGACATGACAGCACACCGGAAACGTTCCTTGGAGAGAAATGCTACAGAGTATGAGGGGATTACAAAAAATAAAATGATTGACTCAAGTTGACAGACCAGTTATTTTTAAAACAGCTTTAGATAGGTTTTTAAATGCAAGCAATGCTCCTGCTGCCAAAATCTGTCCTGTGCTAGTTAGTTAAGGAATATAAATTGCTTGGTTTATGTTTTTGATCAAGACATTTAATTCTGACTTTTTCAATTTTGTTCAATTAAACTAAGATTTCAGAAAGGTACATCTCCAAACCTATTTAGATCCGTATCTCCTAGGGGTAATCTAGATTGTTACAAAATACGTAATTTTTTTGCAGGGTCAAATTTACAGATAGAGATTTCCCTATGGCTGATTCTACAGAATGTATCAACTTTTCCCTAATTTTAGCTTCATAACACATTGTTTTGCATCTCTTAGCTCAGGACAACATCTTGTCATATATACAATCACAATAAAGAAAATTTCTTAGCCAAGACAATAGCTATATGTACAATTTCACTGAATACTGCAAGCTATGGGGAAGTTAGTATTTTAAGTTGAGGGTTTGTGGGTTTTCTTGTTTGGGGTTTTCTTGTTAGGTTTGGTTTGTTGGTTTGTTTTTTTTTTTGAGGGGGGACGGACAGGGTTGGTGGTTGTGGAGTTTTTTGGTTGGTTGTTTTTTTGTTGGTTTGTTTTTTCTCCCAGAAATCCAGGTAACTGAATTAATGGAAAAAACTTTGCTTAAAAGAAAGTTTATAGAATAAAGTCACTGTTGTAGTTGTTACAGATGATTTCATTAAGAAATTTAGGTGAATTTGTCTTGAGAAGCTATGAAGTGATGGAAAGTAACTTGTTGGTGATATCACTTATGACAGATAATTTGCCCACATTTTAATGATGGTATTTAATCACTAATTATACCCTGCTTTGAAATAGGGCATTATGAATCTTTGAGATTTGTCTTTTCCCTTTGTTGCTTAGAGTTTTCCTGTAGTTGAAAATAGCTTAATGTACTTCAGGAACTGCCATGAAAGACTAATTTATTTTTGCATAACACACTGTGTGATGAAGTTCTGGCTCACAGGTTTGGGCTTTTTTTGTGGCTCTTACTGCAAATGGTTGGAAAAAAAAAAAAAAAAAAAGATTGGTGACTAGATACTTTTAGTTTCAATGCAAACTTCTGCCATTCCTCTATGTGAGCTATTCCTGTAAAATGTCTGGCATAACCATGGAAGAGAAATGTGTCCAAGAAATTTAAAGGTGGCCTTTTTTTTTTTTTGATATGTCTGCATTAAGATCTCACTATATGATGTCCCGGGCACTTTTTTCAGCTTCTGCTTTTTAGTAAATCTTGAGTTCAGACTACTTGGTGCCATTACAGCAGTTCCAGCACAGGTGAACTGAATGGGAATGAGGGCTACGAACATCTTTTAACAAACTACATGTGGCATTCGGCTGCCTGCAGATGTTAAATGAACAAGGAATGAAACTGATGGCTTTAGTAGACAGCAGGGTACATTTATCCTGGCTTGTCCTTCTTATTGAGGACTCCATTGGGCTGCTGCTACTCTGAAGACGCTGCTGCTTCTACTACTCAATTCTTATTCTCCCAAATACCATTGCCAACACTGTGTGTATCCCTCTCTTCACTGGTTTTAGTTAAGGAGCCACAGAGACAATGTTGTCATCTCAAGGCTTCAGAGCAGTTCCAACTATTTGGAAATTCTGCTAGATGTTCACATGGCACCATTTAATAGTTCTGTGATATTTGATGCAAAACTAAATGGAAATCTAGTTTTTTCTCCCTTCTTGTCAATTGGACTTGCAGTTTTCAGCCACTCTCAGTAAAGCATTTGACACAGTCTCCCACAGCATCCTCATAGCTAAATTGAGGAAGTGTGGCCTGGATGATCAGGTAGTGAGGTGGACTGCGAACTGGCTGAAGGACAGAAGCCAGAGAGTTGTAGTCTATGGGGTGGAGTCTAGTTGGAGGCCTGTATCTAGTGGAGTGCCTCAAGGGTCAGTATTGGGACCAGTATTATTTAATATATTAATCAATGATTTAGATGAGGGAATTGAGTGTACTATCAGCAAGTTTGCTGATGACACTAAGCTGGGAGGAGTGGCTGACACGCCAGAAGGCTGTGCTGCCATCCAGCGGGACCTGGACAGGCTGGAGAGTTGGGCAGGGAGAAACTTGATGAAATATAACAAGGGAAAGTGTAGAGTCCTGCATCTGGGCAGGAACAACCCCAGGTTCCAATATAGGTTGGGGAACGACCTGTTAGAGAGCAGTGTAGGGGAGAGGGACCTGGGGGTCCTAGTGGATGGCAGGATGACCATGAGCCAACACTGTGCCCTTGTGGCCAAGAAGGCCAATGGCATCCTGGGGTGTATTAGAAGGAGGGTGGTCAGTAGGTCGAGAGAGGTTCTCCTTCCCCTCCACTCTGCCCTGGTGAGACCGCATCAGGACTATTGTGTCCATTTCTCGGTCCTTCAGTTCAAGAAGGACAGGGACCTGCTAGAGAGAGTCCAGCGCAGGGCAACTAAGATGATTAAGGGAGTGGAGCATCTCCCTTATGAGGAAAGGCTGAGGGAGCTGGGTCCCTATAGTTTGGAGAAGAGGAGACTGCGGGGGTAGCTGGGTCTCTATAGTTTGGAGAAGAGGAGACTGCGGGGGGACCTTATTAGTGTATATAAATATATAAAGGGGGAGTGTCATGAGGATGGAGCCAGGCTCTTCTCAGTGGCAAACAATGATAGGACAAGGGGTAATGGGTACAAACTGGAACACAAGAGGTTCCACTTAAACTTGAGAAGAAACTTCTTCTCAGTGAGGGTGATGGAACACTGGAACAGGCTGCCCAGGGAGGTTGTGGAGTCTCCTTCTCTGGAGACATTCAAAACCCGAATGGACACATTCCTGTGTAACCTTATTTAGCTATTCCTGCTCTGGCAGGGGGATTGGACTAGATGATCTTTTGAGGTCCCTTCCAATCTCTAACATACTGTGATACTGTGATACTGTGATCTGGCCCACTGTATAATTATTTGCAAGTTTCAAATGTACAGAGGTTAAGTAATTGATTTTGACAGTTTATGCATGCCATGGGTCTGACTCATGCTGAAATACATGCGTGTGCTTGTGCATGGGTGGAAGTCAGGATGATTCTCTGAATAAATATGTAAATCTGAACATGACCTCAAGAAAACTTTTCCTTTGCTTTGCATCATTCTGGGCTATCCCTGTATTTGTGGTGGCTTAAAGATGGAAGATGAATCTGAGTGGTTTTGAAAAATTGACTCAACTGGTTGATTGCCTGAGCAGAAATCAGGAATACATGATACACCAGTGCAGCAGAATAATGCTCTGTGTGGCCATGGAATGAAAACCCAAACTAGAGATAGCCCCTGCAGCTGCAGTGTTGCTTTTAGTTACTTGCAGTTTGCCATGCTATATGTAGGATATCAAAATTACATAGCCTTAACATTTTAAATGGTTTTCACTATGAAGTGTGGCCAGAAGCTACTAAAAATAATAAAAAAAATCTCAGTATCAAAGTAAGGCTCACATCTCTTTTGCTGCAGAAAACAAATGCGTTCAATGGATAATGTTTTTACAGTTCACAGCAACACAGACTAAGATACCAAATTCCTTGCCTGGTATAAATGTGGTGTATATTTCTCCAATCATTTTGGCATAACAAACAGGACAATAAAGTTCCATGTTCCAGTAGCATCCTTTTTCTGAAGTGTCCATTCTGGCTTATTTTTGTGCAATGGTTCAGAGCAATCTAGGATCTTATTTCAGTGTGCCTGGATTTGGATGCCATGTATAGAAAAAGGAGGGTTGTTCTGTCCCTAAATTGTTGATTCCTAATTATTATATTCTGCATAAATAGCAGAGGCAGAGTCGAGGTAATGAATCATTTGGCATCCTAAACAATCCTCTGCCATTGTCCATTATCTTTCTGTGTAATGACCCTCAGATCTCTCTTGCCTCTGACATGCACTTCTTTTTGGGCAACATAGCCACTAAACTTACTACACTGGATGCTGTGGCAGGTACTGCTTTCACTTAACATTACCTTTGTCACATTCCAAATTAGCTCTTCAAAGTTACCGGGATAATGAGTGCAACATCTTTTTATAGTAGGACTGTCTATTTTGTTTCAGACCGAAAATCTTTCTTTAGGGGTGGAATATTTCTGATGAAGTTCCTCCCTTACTTAATCCCCATGAAACTTTACTTAAATCCTGCTGAGCTCCATTTCTTACTGTAGCTCACAATGTCTTGTGCTTTTTACTTGGATAATTTTGGATTTAAAAATGAAGTGTTGAGGGGGAGAGAAAACGCTATTTGGAGTCTAACTGGAAAAATACAATTCTTTTAATTTATTTTTTTTAGTCAGCTGTTCTGAAAAATTGGTGTTTTTTACCTTCAGTTCCTGAGGCTGAAAAGCATGGGGGCGAATAATAGTAAGTCCACCTTTCTTTTTGGTTTGGTTTGGTTTGGTTTGTGTTTTTTTTTTTTTTTTTTTTGTTTGTTTTGTTTTGTTTTGTTTTGTTTTTTGTTTTGTTTTTTTTTTTTTTTTTTGTTGGGTACAAAAAACCAGCAACAGTTAATGAATTACATGTATTCAGTAGTTAAGGAATCTGTTATGTTAACCAAAAGATGTTTTTTGGGGACTGGTTTTGAAGCTCAGTCTGCAATGGAAGCTATCACAGAATTTGCGTGCCTAGAAAACACTGCATCGGCATGCAAATCTATCATTCTGCTGAAAAAGTGGGAGCTGAAGAACCCTTTGAAACAGCACTATTATTCACCAAAGCAGAGAGTCTCTTGCCAGTACTGTCTCACCTGTCCTATGGTGATTTGTTTTCATCATGAAGGGAATGATTTGTTATAACTTGCTAGTTTGTTCTTTGCTGCTTAACTCCTTTAATCTTACATGGAATATAGTCATCTGCTTGGCTGACCCATCTTCCTCTCCCAGTTTGAAAATGCTATATATAATTTATGACTCATTGAATATGCTGAATCTTGTGGTTTTAAAGCTATGTTCATGGTTACTGCATTGGATACATGTCTGCATACAAATATGCCACTGCTCACTGATAAGAAGCAATCTATAATGAGTAAAATTATTTGAGATCACTTAACCAGAGGCTTCTAAATATGCAATATGTCCGGTTTTAAATATGAAATAATAAACTATGGGGGACAGGTAAGGTACTGTTCATAGAAAACTATTGCTATTATGATTTTTGGAAGCATTTGATCAATCTAGAGATGTCTATACACTGAGAACACTAAAAGCAGCAGCTGTTCTGTGTTTGACTTTTGAAGTTGACTCATGATGTATTGTTTCACAAAATAGAAAGCTATTGAAAAGCTCTATGTGTTTACATAGCTCCCTCCTAAGTTATGAATCCAGCTAATTTGCCGTTACTTGTGCATACAGCAGGCAGCCTGAGAACTGTTGCATCTGTGTCCATCTACATGAAACTCCAATGGAAAGAAATAAAAGTGCAGAGGTATGAGTGACAAGGGATTATAAACATTAGAGACTTAATTAAATCACAAAAGCTCCTGCAAGGTTCAGGCTGGTAAACTTACATCTTTCATTGCTGAACTAAGATAGGAAAAATAATCCTGGTTGCCTAGCAACATCTTTCCACAAGCTAACTCAGTGGAAAATCTTTGGGTTTGATAACAAATTAAAAACGGATGTTTCATGTGAAGAGAATAATATTTCTCCAGAACCTTTAATCAACTGATAAATTCATTGCGCATTACTACAAATTAAAATGGCAATAGGTCTAGGAAAATTTTGTGGGAGATTGTAGATGGTCAATACGGCTTAACATCTTAGCAAGAATGATGAATTGACCTGTAAGAACAGAGTACTAAGTGCATCCAAAGCATATAGTGCTGATTTGTGGAGGATATGCGAAGACTGGTGTGTGGGGGAAAAAAAAAAAAGAAAATTTTGGTAGCTCTTGTTTACAACTGCCAGCCTATAAGGGAGTTTTCTACATCCGCAACGTGTTCATTTAGCAGTTCTTCTGCAATTTAGGCTTGAATAGAGAAGGAAGAGGAAAATGCTAGTGAATTCCCATTTTCAAAGATTAGCCTCAGAAAGCTATATTGCAGTAGCCCAGCTCTGCCAATTGCTGAGCATGTGCCTGCGACAGAGCTTGCTGCTTGCCTGTGCTGCAAGGCAGTTCTCTATATCCTGGAGAAAGAAGCAACAAGCTGTCCCAGAGATGCAAGGTGTGTTTATATCATGCTGGGTTAAATATTACATTAATATAATGCTCATAGCTGATGTTTCATGTACCACAAGTAGCTTTCTTCTGGTTCTTTTTCTTCAGAAGACAGAGCTTTCTTGACATACAACCCCTTTTCCCATCCAGTGCAAACCAGGGATTTTCCTTGAAGTATTATCCTTTTATAACTTCTGCCAATATACACAGTAATCAAATTGTGGCAGTTTGCCGTCTTCCCTACCTGTGTTTGGTTTATAATTTAATATTCAGTTAAAAATTAAAGAATTTGAGTTGTATTTTGGAGATTATCTGATATTTTTAGAATAGTCAGCACAGAACAGCTCAGTTAGCCTTCTTTTTGCTCAATACAAAAAGCTACTATTGCAAGCCTGCATCTGTATACTTTTTGATTTTTAAACTGAACGATATTTCTCTTACCTTATATGATGTCTAGAGCTGCTAGGGTGCTCATAATGACTTTCATCTTTCCGTCAGTAGATGTCAGTAATGTTAATAGCAAACTGAATCATGCAGTTAAGACAGCCTTAAAAATGCTTTGGAGGCCTTTGATGCAGGTACTTTAAGCATTACAGTTTTATCTTTGTTGCAGATTCCTAGTCAGAAAGAAAACAAATATTTTTACTTTGCAAAATTTGTCTTTAAAGCTGTTATTCTTTATCTTAAACTAATTTGAAATTTAAAGTAGTAATCCATTCTAGTAAATAAGCATTTTCTATGGATGTGCAGTTCTCAAGCAGATAAAAAACAGAACTGGCTGTACCAGTGTTAAGTTACAGATAACCAAACTGAATGAGCTTTTAATAATTAGTTGTGTTATCTGCTTGAAAGTCAGATTCATCACGGAATACATTATCTTTGGGTGCCATCAGGTCCTGCCTGCTTCCCTTGTGCACCAAGGTAAGAAAAGGAGGGAAGAGGTGCTGAAGCAGGTATTTTCAGTCCCTGAAGAGGCACCCCGGCTGGAGCAGGGAAAAGTGTAAGGAGGAAGTACCAACACAGAGGAGCTGTTCCAGACTGACTGCAGCTCCCCATTCCCCTTGTGCTGCTCAGTGGGGGTAGAGATGAGAGTGAGGTAGAGGAGTTGGAGATGGAGTGAAGCTGGGCCTGAGAAGAAAGTTGGGGTGGCGGAAGTTGTTTTATTTTTGTCTTTGTTCACTATCCATCTCTATTTTAATTGTCATTTTTTTCATGCTGAATCTGTTTTACCCATGATGGTAACTGGTAAGTAGTATCCCTGTCTTTATCTTAAACCCTGGTGAGCTTTTAATTTTTTTCTTTACCGTGTCATGTTGGGGAGAGGGGGTGAAGAGGAGAGAGTGGGAGTCTGATAGCCAGCCAAAATCAACCCACCATAACATTACTCCAAGCAGGGTCAATTTCAAAATCACTTTAGGACAGTCAGAGCCTTATCCAGTTGATTATCTGCTTTTGAATTTCTACGGATTTAGATGCCACAGCCTTTCTGGGCACCTGTTTCAGTATTTAACTTCTCTCCTTGGAAAGAATACTTTCCTTTCAGCCCAGTGAAACTCCCATTCCTTTACTACAACATTTGGAAGGATCCAGGCAGGATTCAAGCAGATTATTCTTATTTTCCAAGGCAGTCCTATAGTGAAGCTATCAATAATTGCTTCAGACTATGTACTATGCAACAAGGGGCTTTGTGTTGCCTATGCAACCATATTTAAAAATCTCAATTTTCCACTTTTTCATAGAATATTACCATTGGCTAGAAATTTCTTCCTAAATTGGCTTTCCACCCTAAACAAAATCAAAACATTCCACATTTTAAGTCTCCAGATTCCCTGTGTCTTCCTTCTATTCCTCCTCCAGCAATTCCCTTTCTGAACACAACACACGCAGTCCTAGTACTTTTCTTTTTAGAGTCAGAGTGACAGTGAAAACAGGGTAATGAGACAGTTTCATTGGAAAGCAGTGGCTTTGACCAGAAGTTCTAAACTTATACTTTCAGTGTTTTATTTAATATTTCACAATCACATGTATGGTTAAACAGTCTGTTTACTACATGCTTTACTACTTGTTTACATTCTGAGTGTGTGGACTGATATTCAGTCCCTGCTTTTCTATCATGGTTGCACAAAAACTGGTGAACTATATGTGGGACAACCTAAATATCCTTTTAGGTTTCCCTGCCAGTCAAACATAAGTGATGAAAACAGATCAGAAATGTGAGAAGGACATTGGTAGGTTTTTACCTGGGTTTTGCCAAAAATTGAAAGTGAAAGTGGTAAACTTTCTCAACATGTGATTAAGTATCACAGTAGGGCTCTGACTCCTAGCAGCCAACAGAAAGCCAATTAAAAAGCAAAAGCACTTTTTATAAGAAGTTATACAGTTTATAAATAGAGGCAACCTAACATCCTGTAGTGTTCAGAGTTTAGAATGATACTACTAGGTACTTTTTAGATTTACAGAAAAACTCATTTGAAAACTGTTGTTAATAAACCAAGTAACCTTTAATTTATGGGAATTGCATCTCATAACTTCAAAATAAGCACTTGAAACCTGAAGTTCATAAAATCCAGTACTAAAGCTGGGAAATATGAAAAATATATTTGCAATTGGTTTATGGAGCAAAGTTATTCTTGAATTGTAAACCTACATCAAATTAGGAAAAGCCCCAAAAATCTTTCAGCATTCAAAGGGAATTGGAGAATTAGTGATGCTGTGCAGGAACATTTAGATAGTTACAGAATAAAACTAAAGGTTCATGTAGAAAATGATGCACTGAATATAAGGCAAGATGAGCTAACTTTCTGCATATTACTTACTAAATTCTGTATCCTAGTGCTGAAGTTAACTGTGATTTATTCTTTGAAGCACATGACACACCAGGAAAGGCTTAGGGAACTCGACTTAGCCTAGAGAAGAAAAGGGGAAGTGTGCTGCAAAGGGAACTTAATGCCTTCCAGTGCCTATGGGGAGGTTTTCAAAAGGGAATCAGGGTCTTTACAAATGTGCCTGACAGTAGGACAAGGGATAATGGATATAAATTGAAAGAGGCAGAAGATCCAATTTAAAGGGGCAGAAATGCCATGAGGACAGACAGTGCTGGAATAGGCTTCACAGAGATGTTGTGGAATGTCTGTCCTGCAGGTTTTCAAGAGCAGACTTCATAAAGCCTGTAGCAACCTGGTCTGACCTTGGAGCCGGCCCCGCTTTGAGCGTAGTTGAACTAGAGAACCCCTGAGGTTTTTCTGACATGAGTGACTGTGCAATTCAGTATTGATTCTGACGTGGCTCTTCTTTGGTTACATAATAATAGATTTTAAAGAAAAAATTAACTGCTTTAGGATTGTTTCTAATATCTTTCTTCATATGAGAATTAGTTTTATGGTTGACTTACTACCAGGGCTGAGAAGCTGTGTAAATGTGCAGCTCTCATTAAAAAGTATTATAGTATAGTTTTGCTGACTTAGTGATTCAGACCATACTCATCCCATTTAGCTGCAGCCAAAGTCAACTAGTATCTTTTATTGTGCTGCTTTTTATAAGCTCCCTTTTACAAAGGCTCTGCGAACGACTGACAGCTTCGGTCAGTTCTCAGAAAGAAAGTTCAGAGTTCTATTAATTAAAGTAATCTTGCATGCTGAGCCAAAAATCTGAGAGGTGTCATCCTAGACAAAAGCCTGAACAGAGGCTAATGACACGCAGACTGCATTCAGTTTGAAACAAATATTTTGTCTCTGTGCTTGTAAGTAAACAAGTGGAATGAGAGATTTACAGGAGACAGTGGTGAGAGACATAGTTTGAAACAAAAGAAGTTTGGACTGGATATATGGAAAAATTTCTTCACTGTGAGAAGAGTCTAACAGTGGAAGAGGTTGCTTACACAGGCTGTGCAGCTTTCATACTTGTAGGGTTTTAAAGTCTAAGGCACTGAGAAACCTAGTCTCATCTCATAGCTGACCAAGGAGAAGGTTCAAGTATTTCAATTTGAGTGACCTCAAATTAAGATTGGAAATAGCATCAGTCCTTCCTACTGCAGTATCTGTGGTCAATGTAGGTGACAAGCCACTAACGGCCATGTTATACAATGGTCTGGACTCAGCTGGTTTCACTCATAACTGATGGCACTGTCATATTTCATTAAAGAAATTATTTGGAGCAAGAATGGGAATCACAGCCTTTCTAGCTGCCAAGTAAGTGTGCTGGGAGTTGAAACAATATTAAGCTCTGAAGTCAGTCTTTCTGGCTTTATTTGCTTTAATATTTAAAAAGAATAGGAAAACCAAGAGTGAGAGAATGTTGGTATCAAATAGAGGCGTGTTTAGTATGCACTTGAAATGTCCTGTTTTAGACTTTCAAGACAGAATGATCCCATTTCTCCCTCTTTTTATTAGAGCAAGTAACATCTATGCCAAACTTATGCCTAGACTCTTTCTTCTACCCCTACCCCATTTTGCAAAGGAACATCCCTGATAAGCAAGACCTGATCTTTCTTGTGGCTCCTTGAGTTTTGTTTACCATGCATAAAAAGGCCAAATTTGTTCCAGTCTTGTTTCATTTCTAATATCAAGAATTCTGAAGATGTAAAGCAGAGACAGAATTAAGAAAAAAAAAAAAGAAGTCAAACCCCAGCAACAAACAAACAAAAAATGTGTCATTTCACGGAAACCATAGAATTTCACAGCTGTAAGGCCAGAAGAAATTAGCCTACATAAGGTTTAATAACAGTCATGTATATGCAAGAAAGAAACTTTATTGGGACTGTGCCTGGGGTACACTTAAAGAAGTGGTAGTTGTGGAAGCGTCAGGTTCAACTGATGCCCTACAAGGGTAACCTTGCAATGCAATTAGAGTGTCTGCAGTTCATCAGCTCAGTAACAGAGCAGTGCAAGGATTTTTGACTATTTCTATCAGAGACACAGATTGATAAAATAGTTCACTATAGAAATTATTTAATCAAAATACGTATTTAGTGATCAATGGTTGAAAACCAGTAAAACTGTAATTAAATAACTGTGAGGATAAATATCTTAGTTAAGAACTTGCCGTTTCAGATTATCTAATCAGCATGTTTTATTTGGAAAAGTTTGTGATCCAGGTACTGACTTGACAGTCTACTTGGGTATTGTCAGCAGTATTACTGTTCCAGGAATCTTGATGCCTGAAAGAAGTGCAGTCAAGTGTCTGTTAACCAGACTTTCATTCCATGACACCAGTGCTATAGGTCAGAAATATTTTTAAGCTTCATTTGTTTATTACATAAATGTTACTTTGAACTAATTGAATGCACTATTACTTTTAATGAAAGCATTTTTGTGCTACTTAGCCTGACTGGAAGGAATACAACACTTCTGGAATCACAAATAATTTGAAATCATAGACTGAATTCACCCAATTTAGTAAAAATACTGTGAAGATTAAAATTCTATGCTAAAGCAATAAATTCTATTCTAAAACAATGAAGAAGAAGAACTTGACAACCAAAAAATGTTAGATAAGTATAGGTATTCCTGCACTCAATCTCAGAAAATAAATGCAAGTGTAGTATGTATAGCCTTTTTCATCCGTCCCTATAGTATAATCTGTTTTAAGGACGTTATAGGAGTAGTGAGTAACAGAGAATATTTGTTAGTTAACAAAGACTGTGAAGGAATAGGGTAAACCTGAAATCAGTTTTATAGTATGACATACACTCTTGTAATGGGAAATTGAAGATTTTGTTATGGCGAGTTCAAAGCTTAATCACACAGATCTTTTTGTATAATGAAGCATGGTACGTGAGGTTTTGAGCATGATAATGAAAACTAACCCCAAACATCCATCATTAGACATTCAGATGAGAACATGGCTCTTTTTTTTCCCCCCATTTTAGCTATTAGTCACCAGCAAGCAGGTAAGCATTCCCACATTCCAATTCTGTCTGAATCACTTCAGACAATTTCAATGTGTCTGATGTAAAATCCAAGAAAGAAATCTGTGCTGACATTGAAACCAGACAGTCATACTGAAGGTTCAATGGACTTCAGCTGTCTGACAATTTTGCCTTGCGCTGCATGCTTCGTTTTATACGTGGGACTCTTTTGTCACATATCATCAGTCCTTACTCAATTTTGCCGATTTTGGTGGTTTTTATCTTTTTGTCTAACTTTACAAAGTAGGTATAACTAGAAATTTTAATGTAACAGAATGCAGCTTTCATCCTATCCTATTCTGCATATCAACAGCACTGAGCTCAAACCTGCAACTTATGTGAACTGGACTGAAGCAGCAGCTAATGCTCCATTGATTCACAATTACAATTTCCAATACAACAGAATCATGAGAAAGCAGGGATTAGATAGACAGACATTGGTCAGTTGTGACTCAGTGATGGTGGATGAAGCTCGTGGGGAATGTGCAGTATTTGCTGCAATTCAAAATGACACCAAGTCGTCCAGCTCCAGGACCTGCTATAATTACAGAGTGTGCAAGGGGGAGAGATTCTGAATAAACATTTTTAGTTTGTGTTCTACATTTCCTGGTTATCAAGTTTTCTGTTTAAGAAAGCAACTATTTTACTTTATGTTCCAGTAAACAGTGGGTTTTGAGATTGAAAGCCTTTTGTCCTCTTTGTGCCTTGAAAGAAGAGACTGTAAGAGAGAAATAGCTATAATAAGATCTAGACAGACCCAATCAAAGACTTTTTATTTGTCCAGGCTTCTGAAACATAGGTCAGTGCAATTAATTCTTAGATTTCTCTGTGGCTTTCTTTTAGTGTGGAATATTTTAATGAAAATGTGCAAAGAGTTATTATGCCTATCCTGTCCAATATAATAAATGCAAGAGTACAATAAGTATGATTTTTTCATATTACAGGTGGACATAAGCGTACAAGCATCTTTCATCCCTAGTTCTTTATTCACTTTACATGCACTTACCTTCAGTACAGTTAAAGAACCTCAGTAACTTCAGTGCACCTACTCTTAGTAGTAGACTTAGTCATACATATTTAACATTTCAAGGCTTTTGTATTTGCTGAATCTTAATTTGTTTTGACCCTGGATTTTCAATAGAAAGTGTATGTTAGGATGATGAAGAAATAAGAAAAGCAAGATCTTTCTTTTTGAAGTAAACTCATTGCAAGATAAGTTCTAGCAGAAGTACTTTACTAATGCATTTTTTGTTGAGTTAGTTACAGCTTTATAGTATATAGGGAGCATATAGATGAATGTAAATTCAACAGCATATGATGGTATAAATTCAACAGCTAAATTTTTTTTAATGTGTGTGCACTTTAAGGGTCACTCATCTGGGCTTCTTATAAATGAGCACTTTGAGAAGTTTTTGTGTTTGTTTTCCTTTCTGTTGGATTTGCCTTGCCTCCCAAATAATGTGGGTTTGGTTTTTTTTTTCATTCTTTAATTATAAGACTTCTGTTAATGTCAATAATTAAAGCTAAATCAGAAGGGAACAAGCTTAATTCATTAAAAAGAACAAACATTGCCCTTCTACAGTTTTGTGTGGATGAGCATAGCTCTTCACATGTACGTTCAGTTAGACAGTCTATTTTGTATTTGGGAAATATCTTTCAGTTATCTGGCTACTTGCATTTGGAATGCCAAAAGCAAGCTGTTGTGGAATCAGCCTGGGTTACTCAATTTTGATTTGTTCATCAAGACAATTAGTTTTGGGGGATTGTGGATGTCCATAAGACAAGAGTAGCTGGTACAGGGAGACAGCAGCAGACATCTCTGTATATGCAATTACAAACATCTGGCATGCTGCAGAGCTCCAAGTAGACATGTATGGAGATGTGTCCTAAAGAACTACAATTTTCTTGAATTCTTTTCATGTAAACCAAATACTTAATGAATTCATTCTCTTTTTTAGTGCTTTAACTCAGAATATCAAAAGAATGCACCCGCGGGTACTGAGGGAGCTGGCTGAAGTCATTGCTGGACCACACTCCATCATCTTTGTCAAGTCTTGGGAAACGGGAGAGGTGCCTGAGGACTGGAGGAAAGCAAATGTCACTCCAGTCTTCAAAAAGGGCAAGAAGGAGGACCCGGGTAACTATAGACCGGTCAGCCTCACCTCCATCCCTGGAAAACTGATGGAACACCTTATCCTTGGTGCCATCTCAAGGCATATCAAGGATAAGAGGGTCATTAGGGGCAGTCAACATGGCTTCACCAAGGGGAAGTCGTGCTTGACCAACCTCATAGCCTTTTATGAAGACATAACAAGGTGGTTGGATTATGGCAGAGCAGTGGATGTGGTCTACCTTGACTTCAGCAAAGCATTTGACACAGTCTCCCACAGCATCCTCATAGCTAAATTGAGGAAGTGTGGCCTGGATGATCAGGTAGTGAGGTGGACTGCGAACTGGCTGAAGGACAGAAGCCAGAGAGTTGTGGTCAATGGGGCGGAGTCTAGTTGGAGGCCGGTATCTAGTGGGGTGCCTCAGGGGTCAGTGCTGAGGCCAGTATTATTTAATATATTCATCAATGATTTAGATGAGGGAATTGAGTGTACTATCAGCAAGTTTGCTGATGACACTAAGCTGGGAGGAGTGGTTGACATGCCAGAAGGCTGTGCTGCCATCCAGCGAGACCTGGACAGGCTGGAGAGTTGGGCTGTGAAAAATGGGATGAAATAGAACAAGGGGAAGTGTAGAGTGTTACATCTGGGTAGGAACAACCCCAGGTTCCAGTACAGGTTGGGGAATAACCTATTAGAGAGCAGTGAAGGGGAAAGGGACCTGGGGGTCCTGGTTGATAAGAGGATGACCATGAACCAACACTGTGCCCTTGTGGCCAAGAAGGCCAATGGCATCCTGGGGTGTATTTGAAGGGGGGTGGTCAGTAGGTCAAGAGAGGTTCTCCTTCCTCTTTACTCTGCCCTGGTGAGACCACATCTGGAATATTGTGTCCATTTCTCGGTCCCTCAGTTCAAGAAGGACAGGGACCTGCTGGAGAGAGTCCAGCGCAGGGCAACTAAGATGATTAAGGGAGTGGAGCATCTCCCTTATGAGGAAAGGCTGAGGGAGCTGGGTCTCTTTAGTTTGGAGAAGAGGAGACTGAGGGGTGACCTCATTAATGTTTATAAATATATAAATGGTGAGTGTCACGAGGATGGAGCCAGGCTCTTCTCAGTGGCAAACAATGATAGGACAAGGGGTAATGGGTATAAACTGGAACACAAGAGGTTCCACTTAAACTTGAGAAGAAACTTCTTCTCAGTGAGGGTGACGGAACACTGGAACAGGCTGCCCAGGGAGGTTGTGGAGTCTCCTTCTCTGGAGACATTCAAAACTCGCCTGGACGCCTTCCTGTGTAACCTCATCTAGGTGTTCCTGCTCTGGCAGGGGGATTGGACTAGATGATCTTTCGAGGTCCCTTCCAATTCCTAATGTTCTGTGATTCTGTGATTCTGTAATGCCTCCTTCTCAGACAACAGCTGACAGTGGCAACAAGTCATTGCCATTAGTTCTGTGTCTGATCCCTGTTATGTTCTCAGAATTATAGTTTTGGCAGTCCAGGTTCTTAAATTTTGCTCTTGAAACTCTAGTGTGGTCTAAAGTGGTCAATTAAATTTAAGTCAATATTTTCTATGTTCCCGTGTCCATCTCAGAGAATACCCTTTCTGACAGTACTTTTCAAATAGGATCACTTCAGATATGACAAGCAGTGTATCAACTATTTCTTACTTCAATCATTTCAGTCACCACTGTTGCAGCCAAAACGACTTGATGTGGGGAATTTAATTTATTGTCAACTATCATAAAAATTTAATTACTGATTTGGATCTTGGGAAGCAAACAAAAAAAACCCCAAACATTCAAAACTGGTAAAAACTGTTTCCTCTCCATTTTTCACACTCATCTTGACTCTGGACACCTCTCCTCCTCCTTTATAATCGCCATTCACTTCAACGAGTCAATGAGCAGTGCAGGAGTTTATGGTCAGTACATTGCAGTTTCTTTCTGCTGCTTCTTTCTTCTCCCTCTCTTAATATGCTCTGGCATAGTTCCTTCATGGGCTGCAGTCCCTTTGGTGCTGTGAGGAGAAGAGAATCAGAAAAGAAAGATAAAATCAGTGGATTAAGAACTGCCTAATAATTGAAATGAAATAAAATATAATAATAATGTAATAGTAATTGCAATGAAAAGGAAGACAATAAACAGAGAAATAAAATGCAAGAAACACAAGTGACGCACAATACTTCATCAAAGTACAAATGCAATAGGATTGCTCATCACCTATTGACCAATACTTAGCCTGTCCCTGAACAGCAATTGATCTGTTCCAGGCAACTCCACCCAGTTTATATACCGGGCATGCTGTGCTGTGGCATGGAATACTCCTTTGGCTAGTTTGGGTCAGGTGTCCTGTTTCTGCTCCCTCTCATCTTCTTGTGCCCCTCCTTGCTGGCAGAGTATGGCAAGGACTGAAAAGTCCTTAATCGAGGTAAACACTACTGAGCAACAACTAAAACATCTCTGTGTTACCAATATTATTCTCATACTAAATTAAAAAACCATAGCAGTGTACCAGCTACAAAGAAGAAAATTAAGGCTATCACAGCTGAAAACAGGACAGTAATGCTCCATTGGTCATAAGAAACTGATTATCAAGTTGGTTATTTTATGGTTTGCTTTCTATAATCCTGTTTGGTTTTTTAATTAATTTTAGTTTCCAAGGTAATTCATAGAAATTTGACTTGAAGTCAATGTAGTTTGGTGCAGATGGCTACTAGGAATGTTCTTAGTGCTATGAAGGCTCACTTTATTTAGGGAAGCATTAAGCTGAATCTAATAGGTGATGGAAACACTGGAATACAAAGATCTATAGTCTGATTTTGGAGGTGACATCCCATCCTGAGATTGAAGAAAATATATATCCTTTGCTATTTTTCCATTAAATTTATCATCCTGTGGCTCACTCCTGTGTAAATGGAGACTTAAGTGAATATTATTCTATGGAAAACAAATATGGATAACTTGGCTCACTTTCATGGAGATGAGTCAGTTCCTCCTACAAAGAAACTGCAGATCATCTATGTGAAGAACAGCAGTATAACTGAGTTTAATGTGCAGTTGATTATAACATGGTTTGGGCATCTAACATTCCTGCACACATTTAAAGATTTTAGCCCTAATCTGTTGTCAGCGTTATCTTCTGAAACCCTGATAAAAATTTGTCTATTTGCAAGTTTCTATATTTGTTGTTGTGACATTTAATATGCAGAAGATTATAAAATATAGCTTATTTTGTATGTTTTTCTCTCAGGAACAGGTTTTCTCTTTATGAAGCACAGATTCATTAGAAGCTATTTGCACTGTTTAATACAGATGGTGTTTCACTCTGAATCAGAAGTAAATGATATAACTGTTTACAAACACTGAATTTGAAACAGAGCTGTCTACATCACTTTTTGAGTATATCAGAAGACTCTGAAGAATCAACTTTTTTTTAAACTGATCTTAATGTAAATGCTATAAAATAGAACTAAAAATTCTTTCCAACGTCATGTAACTATATCATTATTGGAAAAAAGACTATCAGTAACCCTTTGTGTTTGATATTCTAGACTTTAATTTCTATTTGATCCTAACTTTTTGATAGTTTTACTTCAAGATGAAGCGATGCAATAGAATACAAGTTCCTACATAATGAAGTAATACTGGAGTTTTACTCTGTATCAGCTGTTTGACATCCATCACAAAGAACAAGTGTTACTTTTTTTCCAGTTTTCCATCCTTTTGTGGAAGAGTTTCAGCCCAGTTTCAGTGGACTTCCATCCAGTAAGGTCAGTGTAAGGATTTCTATATATTGCTAAGGCATTTTAGAAGCAATACTCTCTTTTTTTCTGCTGACGTTCAGTAGACATGACAAGCAAATGACATCTTCGGCACTATTTCAGATGTACGCTTTATTTCCCTCAGAGCCTCAATATTTAGTGTGTGACACAGTCTTAATTTTTTTACTACCTTATCTCCAAGTGCTTAAGATAAGTAAGTTTATATGATTATATTTACATCATGAGTTTATATGATCACATTTAACAAAGAGCAGACAGGGAAATATCAGGGAAAAATGCATTCTTTTGTGAGGCTACATTCTTGATCTTTTTATAATATACTGGTTACTCATAAGAACAAATGTATGAAAAATATTTTAATGAAAACATTTATTTTCCATCTGAACTGAATTTTGTATAAATTTGGTAATTAACAAGAACACATGAATTCATAGATAGAACAAAACCCTTAATTTTCAGAAACCCAGGTGCCATTTTTATCTGTTGTTATTAAAATTGTATCAGGAAGACTTAATAAAATTTCAAAGCTTTTATGGTATTTAATTGACTTTAAGAGAGATTCTAAAAGTTTTTGTGACAATGTACAAAATGTGCATGTTTGTAATGTTCAATAGTGATATATTTTAAATGGTAAATTAAGGCATAAAACATAAATTTCATAAAAAGATGTTGATCTTACTGGAAGCATGCAGAAAATGGAAAGCCTTAAAACATGCTCTTTTAAAAATACTACTTCTCTTATATAAAATGATATTTGTAAGATGCATTATTCATTTTAAATCTTAGCAACAGTGTAAAATTTTAATATTCATATTAAAATGTGGTAAAACATCAAATCACAATTATTAGTTCCCTATGTTTGTTATTTCTTGTGATTTACAGCATGAATTATTTTCTGTACAACTTGTTGATATACTTCAGTGTCAAGTGTTACAGTAGTTTAAACTTATTTTTGCTACCAGTAAGCTTGTGGTCCAAGGCTCTGCTTTCATCCAAGCTTTGTTCCTGAGTTAGGTGAGGTGTTCCTCAAAAAAAGGCATGATCCTACTGTCATGTGCAAGCACGAGTATATTTTTCTCTTATCCCCTTCCCCATTTCTTATGCAGGAAATATTCTAATAAGAGGTGGCATTTTTAGTAGTAGTATTTTTATTTGCTTGATTTTAGTGCTAAGAGATACTTTATGATAATGTCATTTCAAGGTAAAATATTTTTATCAACAAGGCTGATTATATTAAGGTGATCTTCATGAGATAATAATTAGACATGAATAGTTATCAAAATACCTTTTATGAAGGGGGAAAAATTATTAATGGCTTTCAGTTTTAGAATAAAAGATACAAGACATAGTTGTTTAAGAATACTGGTTTTGTTGAACATGTTTAAAAATTCAAGATGTGTTAATGGAACAAATGTTTTGCATACTAGATGTAATTTTGAAAGTAGACTTTTCTTAGTATAGAACAGAGGATGTGGTAAGGTAAGGAAAGCTCCCTAATATATTTTGAAGATGAAAAAACCTGCATCGTTCATAACATGTGACAATTCCTAGATACTTAAAAGATACTGCTAAAAACTATAGCTATCAGTACAGAATTATTACCAATATAAACAAGTAACCAATGTAAAATATTACAAATAAATATTCTAAAATGGATAAAAGCTCAGGCAAGACTTCATCTGCTTTCTCTCATGAGTCTTGACCTTGGTTTAATGCATTCTGGGTGCAAGAATAATTAAAAACTGTATTAATTTAAATTGTTCTGTCTTGACCTTGGTTTAATGCATTCTGGGTGCAAGAATAATTAAAAACTGTATTAATTTAAATTGTTCTGTATATATTAAAAGGTTTTAGACAGGCAAGAAAATCTGATTAAGCAGCATCACCTGTAATAAAGGAGGCAATGTATCCTTTCACTTTAAAATATTGGTTTGAGGCATATTTGTCTTCAGCCTTTCAGCCTAAAGCTTCCTAGCCCTAAGATTGCTCTTTTTTCATGAGATTTTCCAAACTGAATCACCAGAGATAAAAGGAAAAGGATTATATTTTTTTCTGTAGTATTAGAAAAGAATGAAAATGCACTGAAATTTTGAAGGAAAAAAAAAAATTTGGCTTTTACTGAGAGGGAGTTTTCTGTGTGCTGAAGGGAAAACCAGCCATCTATGAGGAAAAAGCTTACTCAGCAGTCCTTACAGAAAGCTTCTGAGGAACATGGGTAGGTGAAACTCGAACTCGGGGCAAGAAGTGGCTCAAGCTGGAACATGAAAGGTAACCTGGAACAGTTTCCTCAAGGAGAAGCTAGGCAGAAATCTGTCCCAGTTAAGGGACATCAACAGCTCATCTAATCAACTCTGAGGTTCCCAAGTCTCACTATTGCCTCTTATCTGCAAACAGAGAATCCACTGCTAAGATCTGTCTTTTCCCTGAAGTGCTTTTCCAAGCAGAAGATAAGCAAGCACTGCTACCAACATTCCTGCCTGAACAAACGGTGTTTTGACTTTAGAGTTTCTAGCCCTCTTTTTCCCCTGGTGGATCGCAATAGGTTACCACCTGATTTAATGCTGATTGAAGTCACTTTTTAAAAATAGCAGATTAATGCACAAAAATTTACTCCTGAGGTTGTAGGCCAAGCATTCCACAGTTGCTAAAAATGAGTTAGTTGCCTATGTGGTCTTAATCTATTATCCATATGCATAGGCTTAATTATTATTTTATTGTCTTATACTGTGTGTCCTAATGTACCCAAATCAATTTGTATCCACTCTGGGAAAAGCTTAATTATAAAGACACTGCCTGACTTTTTGCAGCAATTAGAAAATGTGCAGGAGAAGAAACATGACTCGGTAGTTAAGCCAGTCAGGTGTTTTCCTGGGAATACTCAGTGGCATTCTTGTCTGTTCCAAAGATTGCATGAATTCACGACAAATGATTTGCAGGTAGTCACTTGTTGGAGTGCTTAGCTTTGGTTGCTTAAGGGAGACACTGGCTGGGTCACAGACTGCAATGGTCTAACTATTCTGAAGAAAAAGAATCAGTTTTGCACAGGCACACTGGGTGAGCAGACTAGTGAATACTCTTTAGGGTCTATCCACTATTGGAAATAGGGCACAGATATTTCTATCAACCATTATTTTAAATGCATACCGTAAAACTAAGCTAATATCTGCAAAACACTTGAATGTTTAATTGTGGGACACACAAAAGAATATATGAAGTATTTGGTTCCACTAATTACCACCACTACTACAAGTAAAAAAAAAAAAAAAAATAGGAAGGGCTTATTTTTCTGGTGTGCAGTTAAAGGAAAATGAAGGAATCTATTTGAACTGATAGCCCCTGGAGAAATGAGAGCTTAAAAATCTAAGGATCTCTACTAAGACTTCTCTGCTGTGCTTTTTATTTATATCAGCAGTGAATGGTATTTTATTTGACTGCTGAAGCTGAAGTCATAGACTTAATTTCAGCAGGTCATCATGAGAGATCAGCTTATGCAGGGCTTGCTGTAAATCAGAGTCTGATTTTACAATTAGATAGCTTTAATGTTTGTGCAGTGGATACTACAGCCTTGAAAGGCTTTAAGTTGCTCTTTCTTGATAGTATAATTTAGGGTTCTGATATGAAACTCTGATTAAAGCTTATTTTAGATTTATTTCAAGACATCTTGTGAAACAGTTTCCATGACAGCTTACTTGAACCTTTAAAGGCATTATATGCATTGATCCTATTTTTATTCTTCATAACTTTCACAAGTTATAACCTAGATAATTGATTTTTATTCATTTAAAGAATTTTGAAAGGAAACTCAAAATACAACAGGAGGCAGTATGAAATATAAGGATTTTTTAAACTAGTAATTATTTGCCTCTTCAGATAACTGTCTTGGATACAAAAATAGAACAGTTTTAACAGAGCAGAATATACATGTCTTTATAGCATAAATTTCCCAGATTTATCGTAATTAGGTAGTAGACTCAGACTCTATGCTCATAAATCATGAAAACTCAAAAGTTAGAATCCTCCTCAGTTTCTTCAGTAGAAGCAAAAGATTAATTGCATTGAATAATCACTTTCTTTAAAATTCAAACTAAAGTTTGTGCTAAGTCTTAGAAGCTTTCCTTATTTTTCTGTTGTGAAAATATTCTTATATATCTGTTACCTTACGTCAACATTTAAGGAGAGATTATGTCTTTCACAAGGCTGTCTATAAATTCCTTCAGTTTGACTTTCAGAGCTAAAGGTCAGATTAAAACATCAATTCCTAATATTTCCATGTAGATTGTTCCTTCTGTAATTTATGCTTCCCTACCTTGGTTGTATCACGACAGCACAACTTTTCTGCTTGGGGCGTAGCATAATGATGAGGTTTGAATTAGAGGTAAAGTGAAAGTGTATTTCACAATACCAGTGATTCCTCTCATGCCCATGTGAATACTGCATGCATCTGTTGCCACTATCCTGTTCTATGGAAAAAATAAGTAGTTGTTTCCAGGGCTATCAATTCAACTTTTATCCTAAGTATTAAATATGCTTTGGTGAAATCTTGAATCCATTTGTATAGCTATTTTAATGCCCACCAGCTACTACATCTAACTTAAATATAGATGCTGAGACACCTAGTTTATGTGAAACAGTTGTTCCAGGCTCTAGTGAAGGCTAAATTTAAAAAAAAAGATTCCTTTTTTATCACATGTGTGATCTGAGGTTTATTTGCAACACTCATCTCTAAGATAAAAGCAAGGACATGTATACTAGAGATGCAGACATCTAAAACTGGCTCAGGTTTCAAAAATCTGTAAGCAAATATATTCTTTTCAGAGATTGTGTTCTAAGCAACACATTATAAAAAGAACATGTTTGAGTACTATGGAGCTATTTTATTAAAACTGAAAAGGAACTGTGCATATGAAGGTTTAGACACTTGAAAAGCAGGAGAATTGAAAGCTAAGGTAGCATGGAAACTTTGGGCTTTCTACAGTGCCAAGCAGCAAATTTTCAGAGAACACATCAAGCTAAACTTAGCAGGAAGTGTGTGAAAACTATGAGCATGCTTTCATTTTTGTACCTCATGAATATTTAGTTAGTGGTTTTCAGAAGATATACAGAAGAATAAAAAAAAATAAAATGAGTTAACAAAAATCATGCTGTAAGTCAGTGTCAGTAGCAATGTTTAGATGTTCAATTTGATTTGAATTTTGATTTTTATTTAGAATTCCTTCTGGAATGTCAGCTGTATATTTTGAAAGATTTGTAGAGGATTTGCTTTAGCTGTAATAGTAAATGTAAAATAGTCTAATAACTGTTACTTATGTTGTTTAAACATTTTATTTAGTTTCCATTTCAGGGTAAAAGTTCTAGTGCAACTGAAATTGATGCTGAGGAAGTTCAGAGTTCCAAAATGCTCAATTCTTCTAGGGGTGGGGATTTGAGGGAAAGAGAGGAAAGCACGAAGGTTATGTATGAGCCTTGTGTTTTATTTTCCCGTAAATTTTCAGTTTTAAGGGGGTAATATAATCCATCAAGCGAATAACTTATTTTAAAAAAAGATTAACTCTTTCTCTCTTCAAGTAAAAGAATCCTTGCAAAATTTGTTGGGTTTTTTTGTTTGTTTTTTTTTTGCCTCTAGGTCTTCTGAAACAGAAGTATTGCCAATTGCTAAGCAGTTTAAAGGTTACTAAGCTTCTAAAAGGTTAAGTATGGGCAATTTCTGAATAGGAGGTTAAGAGAACTGTACTCTTCAAGGTCAAGCAGCCCCTTGAGGATCGTAGTAGTTATTCCCCTTGATAGTAGTTACACTGTCATTAGCACCCTTCTCACAGTTTAAAAATATTTTAAGATAGACTGGTGGACTAAGGCTGGTTAATAGATAAAACCTATCTTATTACAGTACCAAAATGCAAGAAGCCAATTATTGTCGTGAAGTTTAGGATTGTGATGATAAGTATCATTGTCACCTATCATGTATAAGTGAAATAATATAGAAGAGTGTGACACAACCATCTGTGGAGCTATTTCAAAATGTAGATGTGGTGCTTAGAGATGTGGTTTAGTAACAGACTTTGTAGTTTTATGTTTACTGTTGGACTCAATGATCTTAGGTCTTTTCCAGCATAAATGATTCTGTGAAGATACTGGCATATGTTCAAACTCAGGTGTGCTTTCCTAGGACTGTTTAATCTGATGCTTGGCAGACAGACTGGACTCAGACAAGATCAACACTTTAAAATTGCTGGATTTTTTTATGGTTTGGAGAGTAATTCAGAAGTATTCTCACTGCACCTTGATTTAAGCATGTAGTTTGTCACATTTGCCATCACTGGGGCTCTACAGTGGAATGAGGGATGTAAATAAATACCCATTGCCATAGAGCCTGCCCTGTTAGAAGTGGAGTTATGAAGTGATAATTCCTAAATGTTTAGGAAAAAGTTGCTTAAACGCATCTGGTAAAGCCTAGAGATGTTTGTGGTGGAGAAGATTAAATATAACATCTGCTGTGTAGAGGATGAAAAAGAATATACAGCACAGTTGATATCTCTAGGAAATAATTTACACAAATAAAAATAATGACTCCAAAGGTAAGTATGAAAAGCAATCAATATATCATTATAAGTAGGAAATTTAATTTCATCAATATGTTTTACACCTTTTGAATATACTATGGATATACTATGAAGCAAGTTTTCAGATTTGAAAGGCCAGATTTTGTAGTTTGTGACCATTTGTATACTACAGCTTCCTAAAATACCCCTCAAAGAGAGGCAGTTTCTTCTTACAAAACGTAATGTTTCTCCACTTCAAATGATTTTCTTAACATTGAAAAGCATTAGCTGTCTATTCTTGCTTGCTAAATTGATTTTTCTTTTGGAGTGTCTACTTCAGCTGAAGGAACAAATTTTCTTGTCTGAATTATCTGTGAGGAAAAAAAACATTTAGTGCACTCCAGTGGTTCTTCTGCACTTCAATGAGTCTTTTGCAGTTTTAGAAAAATAGAAAAAACCTGTGCCTTCCTCTGGGATGAAGCTGTGCCCTGAACCCTCACCTTTCTTCACACTGAGTGGAAGCGTGGAAATCCACACCTCAAATGACACCATTTCACATCTCAATATGGCACCACTGCATCTCTTTCTAAGTACTCGGAGTAGTAAACAGCCTAGTAATGGGTTTTTGACCTTGCACCACATCTGAAGGAAGTTTGCTCTGAGAATATGAAAGAAGCTCAAGCAGAGTATCTGGTATTAAAACCATCTCCTTTTGGGGGCCTCACTTAACATTAATTTCACTTGCAAGGGACATGCAGTGAACATTTTAAAATCTAGTAAATATGTTTTGCCTGTTTCCTGTTCTAGGCTCAGCACAAGAGCTAACACTCTCCAAACTTGATCTGAATCAGAAAGACAAAAAGCAGAAGCACATTAATTTTGCTCACCCTCTCAAAGACCCCTTCCTGGGGTCATCAGGTCACATCTTTAGCTCCCATTTACCAGATTTACCAGTGTAATAGTGGTTACACTGTACAGCCTCCTTCAGAGGAAATCTCTGTCCATCTTCAACAATTGTCAGGCAAGATTCTTTCCAAACTAATGAGCAGCCTGCCTTCTTAAAACCTCCTAAAATATATGTTCTGAATTCTGAATTCCATGGCATATCACATCCCGATTGTCCCTGATTGTCTTCTGTGTAGTTTTCAGAGGGAGAAACTAACATTCAGTTCTCCTAAAAAACGCTCTTAGTTATTAAGCAATATTTCTTACTCCACTCTACTCTTAAATTGCCTAAAAGACATATAGTTTTGCAGAACTCTAGTTTGTGCAATTGTATTCTTTCAAGATGGCATCCTAAAGTTATGAAAGCTGTCACTGCAGATTAGCGACTGTTCTTCTTTGAGAAATATCAGAATACACTGAAGACTAATATTTTATAATTTCTGTAGTTCTAAATCTAAACATTAAATTCAAAGCTGTCATTCAATGTATAGCTGAATTTAGCTCACTTAGTTTGAAACCCAGACAAAATAAGGAAGACTTTTTAAAAATCCACAAAGAAGACTAAATTTCATGTGCAATTATAGAAAAAAAATTTGAATATGAACACAGATATCTCTGAAGAGAGACTAATTAACATTACATTTCTCAACTATTTTGAAAGAATTAGAACAGGTTGGTTCAAGGTCATCACTTTCTTTCTGCCTGACATTTCCTTCTTCCTTACAAAGTGATTAAGTTATAATCCCCATAGTTCAAACCAAAGGGAGTATTTATTTCTTTTGGTTTTACTCATTTTGCTTAATATTACTCTTTCAACAGAAAAGTAAGTGATTGTGACAGAAGTTGGTTTAATTTATTAATTTAATTACTGGCTGCCATCCTTGTTCTAAATTTCAGCAAACATCCAGTTTTGTGCACTGAAGTTAATTTGAGTTAATTTGGCTGTTTCGTGCTATGTACCAAGAACAACATTTTAGCTCAGTAGGTAAAACAATGATGTTATTAGCACAGGCATTAAGTTAGTAAAGCTCAATTTCATATTAAAATTTCATTTAGAAACTCTATGCAGTCATAGAATCATAGAATAGTTAGGGTGGAAAGGACGTTAAGATCATTTACTTCCAACCCCCCTGCCATGGGCAGGAACACCTCACACTAAACCATGCCAACCAAGGCCTCATTCAACATGGCCTTGAACACCGCCAAGGATGGAGCATTCACAACCTCCCTGGGCGACCCATTCCAGTGCCTCACGACCCTCTCAGTAACGAACTCCTTCCTTATATACAATCTAAACTTCCCCTGTTTAAGTTTGAACTCATTGCCCCTTGTCCTGTCACTACAGTTCCTAATGAATATCCCATCCCCAGCATCCTTGTAGGACCCCTTCAGATACTGGAAGGCTGCTATGAGGTCTCCATGCAGCCTTCTTTTCTCCAGGATGAACAGCCCGAACTTTTTCAACCTGTCTTCATACGGAAGGTGCTCCACTTCCCTGATCATCCTCGTGGCCCTCCTCTGGACTTGTTCCAACAGTTCCATGTCCTTTTTATGTTGAGGACACCAGAACTGCACACAATACTCCAAGTGAGGTCTTAGGAGAGCAGAGTCGAGGGGCAGGATCACCTCCTTCGACCTGCTGGTCACTCTCCTCTTGATGCAGCCCAGGATACGGTTGGCTTTCTGGGCTGGAAGCTCACACTGCCGGCTCATGTTCATTTTCTCATCGACCAACACCCCCAAGTCCTTCTCCTCAGGGCTGCTCTGAATCTCTTCTCTGCCCAACCTGTAGCTGTGCCTGGGATTGCTCCGACCCAGCTGTAGGACCTTGCACTTGGCATGGTTAAACTTCATAAGGTTGGCATCAGCTCATCTCACAAGCATGTCAAGGTCCCTCTGGATGGCATCCCTTCCCTCCGGAGTATCAACCGAACCACACAGCTTGGTGTCATTGGCAAACTTGCTGAGGGCGCACTCAATCCCACTGTCCATGTCACCGACAAAGATGTTGAACAAGACCGGTCCCAACACTGATCCCTGAGGGACACCACTCGTTATCGGTCTCCAGTCAGACATTGAGCTACAACTCTTTGTGTGCGGCCATCCAGCCAGTTCTTTATCCACTGAGTGATCCACCCATCAAATTGATGTCTCTCCAATTTAGAGACAAGGATGTCATGTGGGACAGTGTCAAACGCTTAGCACAGATCCAGGTAGATGACGTCAGCTGCTCTGCACCTGTCCATCAGTTCTGTACCCCACCATAGAAGGCCACCAAATTGGTCAGGCAGGATTTCCCCTTAGTGAAGCCATGCTGGCTGTCACCAACCACCTTGGTTTTTTTCATGTGCCTTAGCATGTCTTCCAGGAGAATCTATTTCAAGATTTTGCCAGGCACGGAGGTGAGACTGACTGGTCTGTAATTCCCCGGGTCATCCATTTTCCCCTTGTTGAAAATGGGGTTATATTTCCCTTTTTCCAGTCATTTGGAACTTCACCTGACTGCCATGATTTTTTCAATAAGAAAAAACTGACTGCATGATTTTTGCCATGTCAAAGTTCTACTTGTTTTCTTACAAAGTGTGAAGCTAGTCACAGCACGAGTTCTTGTGTATGTATTATATCTGGATGGTTATTTTGCCAATAATATGATAAATTTTTGGCATTTCACCAGCTTTTAAACATCATGCTGTTGTTTGAAAGTCCTCAAAGAGACAAGTTGTCCTATTGTGGAATTCACCTCCTAATGTGAATGAACTTGCTCAGCTGGTATAGTTATATGAATATATGAATATATGTACACGTATTACTCTCATAGATCACTGTAACTAGAGTGCAACAGTGCACAGTTTTCCATAAAATCGAGTAGATAAAATGACTGGAATAAATACTTGATTTTGTTACTACATCTCGTACCATACTAAAATATAAAATGCATTTATGTCACAATTTTGGGTGTCTGGTCAGCACTCAAAGCATTAAGATGAAAGGATTTCTTAGGGCTGATCCTGAATCCACGTATATTCTTAAACAAAGTCTACATAAAGATATATTGACAACACGCTTCGTATGACTGCTGCACTTTCACAGTTCAATCTCGTTGATGAGTATTTATTTGTGTACCTGCTTTGGAAAATAGCTCAAAAATGAGAATTTTCTTTCTATTTCAAGTTGAGTCTTCAAGTTTTTGCTTGCTTATTTTTATAAACAGAGTCTATTCTCTAAGACAAACTGTATAGGAAACATCTTTCGTTGCGTCCACTAAAATCAGAGGGTTTTAGATAAAATATGAAAGCTAGTGAAAAGAGATACATTTCTAGCTAGGCTGCAAGGGTAGCAGTTTTGCCTTTTAGCAAACACAGAACTGTCTTTGCTCAGTTAATCTTCCTGCAAACCAATGACATTTTTTTTGTCAGAAAACTCAACCATAGCTCTATTACAGGCCTGAATGTTACAATCTTGAGAAGAAGAGGACCCAAAAGAAAGGACCTTCTGATTATCAGAAATCATCAAGCATTTTCATTATTGGCATGCCAAGAAGGTGCAGGCTGTGAAACTTTTTGCAAGATGTACAGTACCGAACACAAGAAAACAAGTAGCTTTTAAATTTGGGCCTTCCCAACAGATGTTTCTTATTGAAACATTCAGTATAAAATTTTTCTAATGTTTTCTAAGAGTTGATTGAATTTGAGGGCTGGACATATATATTACACATTTTAGATCTTTTAATCATTTTTAGTTCACAGTGGGGTGTAGAAAAGTGAAAAATACCATTTTGCAATTCTTTAAGACAAATGAAATATTTAGCCTAAGTCAGGTATGCTTGATGACACACCAGGTAGGCTACTGACTTGATTAAAAAGCAGTTCCTGAACTGTTTCATCTATTCACTTCTCATGTTAATCACTGTCTGTCAGTAATAGCTGTACATAATTTCTTCAAGTGCTGAAATAGCCATTCAAAGAATTGAAAGTTGCATTATCTGCTATTCTTAATGTGTAGTCTTAGGTGGTGCAGTAAATGCAACCTCATATAGGTGGCAGAATACGTCTGTAACTTTGAGTTCGGTTTTTCATTTGTGGTAATTTTACATGCTGAGTGATTTCACTAAGCATTTAATTTGATTTCTTAAGAAATCTACTTACTCTGTCTTCCAATTCTGTTTTATTGGTTGTGCTAGAAAATGTATATTCTTAAGGAAAAATTTAATGCCAAGTGTTGCTACAGACACTTAACACTTTTTGAGTGGGCTTGGGTGGAATAACAGCACTTACTTAATTCAGTAGCAGATGTATATACAGGTGTTTTGAAGCTGTACTAGTTGTAACCTCATTTTCAAGTAAAGAATTCAAAGTTTACCTGTGTCCATTAATAATTCTTCTTCACAGTGATATGTCTCTGTCCTGTACAAGTCTGTTTTATCAAAAATCATCTTCATGACACTCCACTTTACAGGTGAACAGCTATAGCACAGAGACTGGAGGCAGAACAAAGTGGGAATCAGTCTGAATTTGTTGTATGGCAGCATACACTCAGCTGCTCACCAAAGAGCCGTAGATGCTTCTACTGTTTTAAATGAGAGAATTTTTTAATTGTGTTTTTTGTCCTGTATTAGAAGGCAAGATTTAAGGGTTAGTCCTACTACACTTTAAGACCTGAAAGTGCTGATCATAGGCTTTTATAAGTTCTCGAAAGTTCCATTTATATGACATGTAAGCATTGGTTTTAGTGGTTTATTTCTGGTCTAGGAGATGACTTAACTTTCAATGAATCTTGTAGCTTCCTGCTCGGAAGGTGAAAGTAATTTCTTGTCATGGAATGGATGTCCTCCCCAGTAAGAGGCCCTAGATAGGCCTCTAAGTAGGTTCACATGCTTAAAAGTAACATGGAATTATAGTCGTGGGCTATTTGTTTTTTGGCTGATGCTGGGTTGGGTTTTTTTTTTGACAGTGTAAATAGCTGTATATGTTTTGCATAGGACTATAGTGAATCTTCAAAGTTCTTTAAATGTGGGTGTACTATTTTAAATTCTTTTTACTTTATGGAGTTCCGAGATGAAAGGATGCTGCATGATATTAGTTTTGTGGAGAAAGAAGTTCTAATCTCAGCTTTTCCGTTCTCTTTTAAGTTTTAGACTGAAAAAGAAACAAGTGCTCAATACTGAGTTCTTATTTTCAGTTGAGACCTTCCTGTGGTTTGCTGGAAAACGGCAAATACCATTCCAGTTGGAACTCCCTGAACCTCATGGTATATGGGGGACAGAGGGCAACTATTGTACTTTTACAGTTCCTCAGGACTTTTAAAAATGAGAAGCATGTTTATCCCACCTCAGTTATTTGAAGCTGCCCAATTTTCTGTTAAAAGTTATCATGGAAGTAGGAAATATCTAGAAGTAAAGCAAAGCTAGCTTTTTATGGGGATCAGAGTAGTTATGTATTTCTCTGGATTTACATATAAACTCTCAATGTAAGCAGAAGACAGATTTGCTTACCCTAAAATTAACTTATACAAGCCTTATAGTTGGGAGTTAAAGCACAGATTAATAAACACTGTTAGATTCCCAATTCCTCTTAGGTGCTTATTCCTTCCTGCAATCAGTATGTCTGATGCAGGCAGATGTGGGCTTACTCTGCCTGTACTACAAACTACTTAATAGAGTAAATCTGTTAGCATAACAGAGGGCTCAAGTTAAAGTATTCTGTCTACACAGCTTTCAATTCAGCTCAGAGCTGATTTGCATTTAGTTAAATAGGGGCAAAGGGAGCCTGCACCTTTCTCCAAACAAGCACTTAACAACCCCTGAGAAGTGGTTTCCGAATTATAGTAAGTGAATGATTAGCAGAGAGGTTACTTCAAAGAAGCTGATGCATGTTTCCTGAGCAATAGATATCTTGTTGCATAGCGCCTAGCCCAGAGCTAGAAGGAATTGCTGCTACTATGGGAATCCTTGCCTCTGAGAGTGTGGGAGATTTTTGCAGTCATTTTGAGCTGCACTTTCTTCTGAAGATGAAGTGTGTTCAAGCTCAGTGATGTTCATTAATGAAATAGAAACTTAAGGTATTGAAATAAAACCTCCTAAACCTTTATGACAGTTTAGTTAGTGACAGATTTTGTGATTTGCTGTTCTTTTAGAGTGAATGCCCAGAAGAGGACAAATGTGATGATGCAAATTCTGTACAATTCTGTATTAAGTTGCATTATGTTGCGCTGTTGAAGTTTAGACCTGATAAATGCTTGGTTTGCGATAGATCCGGATTAATCACAGTAGAATTTTTATGAAAGGAAATAGAAAACCCAGTTCAAAAAAAACAGAATAACCAAACCAAACCCTGCTTTTCTTCACAATTTTCATAATTATTTTAGTAAATACTGGAAACAAGAGAAGCCAAGCATGTAGTGATAGGACAAGGGGTAATGGTTTTAAATCGAAACAGGGTAGACTTAGATTAGATGAATAGAAGACATTCTACATCATGAGGTTGGTGAAGCACTGGAACAGGCTATGCAGAGGAGTTGTGAATGACTCACCCCTGGAAGCATCCAAAGCCCTCAGTGGATGGGCTTTGAGCAACCTTGTCTACTGGAAGGTGTCCCTGCCCATGACAGAGAGGTTACAACTAGATGACCTGCAAGGTCCCTTGTAACCCAAACCACTCAATGATTCTGTGATAAACTTAAACTAAACTACTTTGCATATGATTCTATGATTTCATGAGCCAGTTAGAATTTGAAAAAGTCTTAACCATGAGTTCTGTAATTTGGCTTAAACATAACTTGAGATTGTTTTTTTATATAAAGTAAATATGTTCCTGCTCTCTTTCACACAATATCATGGCATTTCAAGTGAGATGTTACTATGAACTGAATGCAGGGAAAAACTAGGTAAGCTGTGTCTGAAAATCCAAGTTACTGAGGATTAGGCTTACAGTAATTGTGGGTGGCTTGATATACCTGTTAACCTCACTGTTAATTTATGTCCTACTAATTTGTTCATGTAGGACTACCTTTTTTTTTTTTTTTTTTTTTTTTTGACTTTATATGTAATTTATTCCTTTCCAGTTGCTAACTTAATAGATCAGCAGTTAAAAATTTTGCTTCTATTACACAAACTGGTCACAAACCCAAAATGCTTCACCTACACTTACCACCCCAGGACTTTCCCCAGGGTTGTGATTGTTCCCTGTGTTTGGCACTGGTAAGACTGCACCTTGAATACTGTGTTCAGTTTTGGTCTCCTCACTATCAGAAAGACATTGAGGTGCTGGAATGGGCCCAGAGAAGGGCAACAAAGCTGGTGAAGGGTCTGGAGAACAAGTCTTATGAGGAGTGGCTGACTGAATTGGCATTGTTTAGCCTGAAGAAAAGGAGGCTCAGCGGAGACCTTATTGCTCTCTACAGATATCTGAAAGGAGCCTGTAGTGAGATGGGAGTTGGTCTCTTCTCCCAGGTAACGAGTGATAGGACAAGAGGAAATGGCCTGAAGTTGTGTCAGGGAGGTTTAGATTGGATAGTAGGAAAAATTACTTCACCAGGGGAGTAGTCAGGCACTGGAACAGGCTGCCCAGGTTGAGTCACTGTCCCTGGAGGTATTTAGAAGATGTGGTGCTCAGGGACATGGTTTAGTGGTGGACTTGGCAGTTATTGTGGTTGGACTCAATGACTTTATAGTTTTTTTTCCAGCCTAAATAGCCTAAATGATTCTATGATTCTGACAGTATTTCATCAAATCTCTGCTCCTTTATTTCCACCAAAGGGTCACCTGTAACACAGGAAAATGGAAAAAAAAAATATTCTTAGGAGATATATATATATAAGTTGTTTCCAACATTAGCTTTGTACATAGAATATGCTATGCATATGCATTTTGTCTCAGATAAGTGCCATAATACCTTATAGTTGCTATGGTAACTACAGAACAGCTGAGGTTTATTTTCTCTATATTTAGAAAAAAAATATCTAAAATATCTAAACCAATTAAACCTCAATACTGCTGAGAATTTTAGCGAGGAAAGAGCCATCAATTGTGATAAATGCTTCAAATTTATCATTGAGGCATGTGTACGTGGGGGCACATCTGAGGAAACCTACAGATCTGACTGACAGCTGGTGTAAGCTGTATAACGTGTGGCCATGACAGGGCACATGAATTCAGGTGTAGCCCTAGGCTAACTTCTGCTTTTAGATTACAGCCAGCTTTGCAAGTTTGTCGAAGGCACATGTTAATTATTCCTATTTCTGCCTTCACCAGCCCATACAAAATGCTTCAGAGTGTCAGCTGGACATCTAAACTGTGAAATGGTTGGTGCCCCAGATTACTGGGGCACTGCAGATGTACTAAATACAGCTTTCATTCAGCACCATTTGCTGCAGACACTGCCACGGAGCACACATTGGAAGGGTTACAGCTTATGGGCAAGTCAGGAAACTTTCAAAATGGTGAAAAACCATGGAAGATAAAGAATCGCAGGCAGTTTGACCTCTCATTAATCCTAGCTGATCTGAAGCTTTGTAGGGAAAGGAGGCATGCTAAGCACCATATACTTTCCACAAATTAAATGGAAATATATCAATGAGAATTCTGATTATAAATCAAGTGTGAAATGAAAATCAGTTTATGCGATGCTGAAAGACAGCATCAGTTGAAATGCTTTCCTGTACTCTCTGGAAATCTGGTTGCTTGCTTTTCCAAAGGCAATTACATTGAATGAGTTTTTAAGTATTTTGGGTATTTTGCAGTTGTTTTTTCAGTACACAGAGTACTGAAACACATACTATGACTAGACACTGATCAGGCAACCTCTCTAAACTGTGCACAAACACTTTGCTAAAACTGCAGTCTTGGAGGACCTATGTCTTCAGAAACTGTATCACTGAGCAGTCAGGTGCTTAATTTGTGGATTCAGTTAAACTTATCAGTACACAAAGACTGAGTTGTACAAAAGCAGCATTTTCTCCTTAATTTTACTGCAGGTCTCCAGCTGAAAGCCTGCATAGGAGATAGGGCAGCTGTAGCTGCATGCTACACAGTACCTGTGTCTATTACTAAGGAACTCAAAAAAAAAAAGGTATGTTCTCTAGTTAAAAGCTGTTCTTTAAATAATAATTTTCTCTATTACCCCCTACTTCTTTAAAAATTGTTTTAATTTATAGATCCATTTGCCTGCTTTGGTGATGTATTTAAGGAATAGTAATACTGAATATTTATTTTCTATTTCATTTTTTCTTTCCAAATATAGGCCAAAATTCAAAAGAAGCAGCACAAATTAAGCAGAATAACTGCTTAAATTATAGTTAACACTGGAACACTTGAGATTGCTAGTTACCTAGAGATCTAAAATATAATTACAAGCTCTCTTAATCTGTCAGTCCACATTGTTGGCCATGTCCAGTTTTGCATGTAGTGCTGTGTTAAAATATTCAGATCTCATTCTCTGAAGGATATGAATATTTTCTTTATACCTTTCAATCCCATGCATGCTCTGCAAATGACAAAAAGGTAGAATAGATACATATGAATTTGAAAATAAGCATAGCACATACTTCTATTTTTATTTTGGTTTATAACTTCTCTTTATCCAGAGCATTTTCAGAATCAGTGTCCACATGCTTTCAATACAGACAGATGATGTGGTTTTAAGGGGCAAGAAATTTTATTTTGAGGAAGAGGAAGATGTGACGGTATTGCTTTACATGAATTCTGTGTACATCTTAAATGCAATTCTATTTCAGTACAATGTGGTGCTTTTTCCTAGGAGGGAATAAATAAAGAAATGTGGGAACAGAGTTTCCACTGGCAATCTCAGCATCTTTAGTCAGTTTGACGTTATAGATTTCAGCGACATTAATACATGCCAGCTTCTGAACAAGCTTCCTCAGTAAAGTGCAGTGATGCTGACATTCCCTTGTATCAATGTCCATGCTTATATTCAATACAAGTGATCAATAAGAATGTTATGTACCAGCTATAACAACCAGGAGAGGCCGGTGTATGTATTCTTGAAAAAATTGTGCAAAACTCTGGTCCCTACAAAGTCATTCCAAGCCATTGTGTGGAAATGGCAGTGTCATATGCAAGCTATTGTGTGTGTGTTAATCAAAATTTCTGAATCCTATTAAAGCTAACATTACTTATTTTGTGGAAGGTGAACTTGAAATTATGTGTGTTTTTTACTTTTCCCAGTCTCTTCTTGTAGTCTTAGTTTTGCAGGGTTACCTAGGAAACTGACTGTTATAGGTTTTGTGATTATAAGGAAGGAATAGATTTAGAAAGCACAGCTGCTTTCCTTCCATAGCTGCTGAACTTGTCTTTTTTCACTTGCATTTTTTAAAGTGGAAATATTTCTCCACCTGCTGGCACTAAGGCAGATATTGCAGCCTTCTAAACAGAGAACTACATACAAATTGTGTATTACACAATGGACTACTTGTATAACAAAAGCCTGTTTGGGATTGACAGCATTTCCATCCTGACACTCAAAACCTGCTGCATTTGTAGTAAGTAGTTTTGGAGTAGGATAGGCTATTTTTAATTCATTCAGTCTAGGGAACCAGATGTATTCCAACAGATAACATTTCTCCACATATCTCTATTACAAGTGTGACAATACTGTGAAGGCAGCCTGTGCTGTTCAAATGCAAGCAAATTATTTAGTGCCAGTTCCTAGCCTTTCCAGTGGCTCAGTTACCTACTAGTGTGGATAGTAAATTGTACAATACCTGTAACCAGTAGGGTAATATTCATCCTCTGATAGGCAGGACCATAGTGAGTGGCACATTCAGGTATATTCTGAAATGTGCAAAGCCTACCATGGTACAACAGAGATGTTCAAATTAATTCTGGTTCTGGCAGCTGCAAGCAGAAGATTAGGAAATGAAGGTGGATGCTATACAGCCTTTCTGCATCTCTGTGCTAGGTTTGGTTGTTTTGGTTATTTTGATTCATTTGGTTGGTTGGTTTTTATTTTTTCCAGCTTAATGGGAGATTGAACACATGTTGTCGTGGAGGAGTTGGTGTGTATTCAATACAGCACTCAGCACTCCTCATGCATTACAAGGCAGACTTGCAGTGCCCTGATGAGATTACGTGGTCCAGGAATAATTGTGTGTAGAAAAATACAAGTAAAAGCTAAAAAGTGGAGGAGGTTTACTGTGGAAGTGGGTGCAACTGTGTAAATTTTGTTTGTAATACATTGACCTTGTAGTTTCTTTTGCCTGTCCTTCTGCTGAACACCTGTTTGCAGCATGTGAAAACAATACTTCTCTGAAGTGCCACTATCCTGCAAAAGTGTCATACACAGTATAGTAGAATAACACTATAGAATGCCTGTTTGTAAACACTGCACTGTACAGGTAGTGAAAATAATCTCATTTTCCTCTTAGTGCCTGATTTCTTCATTTAATAGAATTACCTTAAGATTCCTGCTACTGAAAATGTTACCTTTCTTGTGTATTTCAGGACGAAAGCTTTTGTGACAGCTAAACCTGATTGATTTTGGGTATTTCAGGGTAGGGTTTGGTTTGTTGTATTTTTTGTTTGTTTTTTTTTGTTGTTGTTGGGTTTTTTTTTGGGGGGGGAAGGAAGGGGAGGATGCTATGGTTTGGGCTTTTTTTTTTTTTCTTTTGTGTATCAGACCTTTGATGTGACTGGCAGCATAACTGCATGAGCTGAAGGAAGAAGACACAATACCAGGGAGGAAGATAGAACCATCTCTTCCAGCAAGTCAGAGTTTAGGCTGGCTTTTGAAAATGCATCCTTTTTAGGGTTTCATAAGGAACATTTTAATGCAGGCATAATTCTTTGAAATCAGCTGTATTTTATTTATGTAGAGAAAAAGCCTACCTTTTTTATATAGTGTTACCTTTCACTCAAGATGATTTGCTTCCACAATTATCCCCTTCAGGAGAAACATAGCAGAAAGAAGGCCCTCCAAAGAAGTATGTATGAAAACTATGGAAGCTAAGATTTTAAGGTGAATGCCAGTGTTCACTTTCAATAGAGATATACAGCTATCTCATTCCCAAATCTGAAGTAAAGAACCATTATGCCTGGCAGTAATTGATCCCAGATGATCTTATTAACTAGGACAGTCTGTGGAATTTGCTAAGAATATAGAACTCCTTTCTTTAAGAAGTAGGAAGAAAAAAGTAGAAAAGTCATATTTTATTATCTATTTTGGCTCTTTTGAGTTTTAAAGTTGCCTCTGTGCTCTTATTTAATTAGTTTCTGCAAGCCTGAGGTCAAAAAAGGTGCAGAGTTGGTGCATGAAAAGAAACACCAGAGGTCAATTGAAATCATTAAGTCATTATCAAACTCATCTGGAAAAAATGAAAAATTTATTTTTTCCTTTAGCAAAGACTTCTGGGGAATAACCAGATGCTGAAGGATACGTATTTTCCTGGACTAGCAAAGGCATAGCTGCTCTGAGTAATGAGTGTGCTTCATGACAAAACACAGTATGTGTTAGCTGGGAGATAAATGATAAAAAGTCTTTCAAGTATTTTTCTTTTCAGCTTAGGTTTCCTATTTTTCACTTGTTCATGTAACATTAAAGTCTAGCTATATATATATCTATATGTAAATTAAAAAAGAAGATACATACTTTTTCAGGAAAATTCGTTATCCCTTTCTGACATTTTCTCTAAATGTATCTTTGGCCAGACGCAAGCTTCCAGTGATATTGAAGCATTTCTTTTTGTCACAGCCTACTTAAATGTGTGTGGATGTCAATAAGACCACTTAAACAGTATCTCATATCTTTCTAGGTATCAGATAGTGAAAATGATATCTGTTCCTGGGGTGATATCTCCAGTATATATCAGATATCACAGAATCATTACACACACGGTATTACACAGTATGCTAGAGATTGAAAGGGACCTCAAAAGATCATCTAGTCCAATCACATCATAATAGATAATTTTCTATCTTCAGATTTGAAAAAATGCGGGTTGTGACCAGTTCATGTTTCTGTCGCTCCTTCCTCCTCAGTGGAGGACTTCTCACACTCTTCCCCTGCTCTCGCTTGGGGTCCCTCCCCCAGGACACAGTCCTCCTCCAACTTCTCCAACATGAGTCCTTCCCATGGGCTGCAGTTCTTCATGGATGGGATGCAGCCATTCAGGAACAGGCAGCTCCAATGTGGGTCCTCCGCAGGGTCACAACTCCTTCTAGAAAACCTCCTCCAGCGTGGACTCTTCTCTCCATGGGTCACAGGTCCTGCCAGGAGCCTGCTCCAGCACGGGCTTCCTATGGGGTCACAGCCTCTTTCAGGCATCCCCCTGCTCCAGCATTTAAGAAGTGAAAGGTTTTTCATTTGAGATGTTGGGAGGTAAAACCTGAGATGCCAATTTCCATATCAACTTGAAAAAATTGTGTTTCTCCTTTCCTGAGACAAAAAAAAATAAAATAAATTAATCAATTATATAAAGTCAGGTCTGCTGCGGGGAAATGAGCACTTCTGATATTTAAGCACTTTGGATTATATAGAGAATTATCAAGCTTCTTCAGTGATTGTATTTCTTTAGTATTTCTGATGGGAAATGGTGAAATTCTCCCATTGTCTTATGAAACTGAGGTAGCTTCTGAAATTATGTTCTGTACTCTTTAGCTGAAAAATAGCTCTTGACTTTTATATCACCAAAGTATACCTCATTGTTAAGAAGTCTGATGGACTATCTGAACTGATTGGGAAGAAGCTGCCTGTATTTTTACATGCTTTGTATGTTTTCATAGAAAAGGCAAGCATATTATCTTCATCTAATAGGTAGTGAGGAGACAAATACCTAGGCAGCCCACATAGATTATAAATAATCTTCTTTTTCTCAAAGATATTAACTACCTAAATTATAAGGATATAGAGTTCTATTAAGACAGTATTATATCAATGAAAATAATTTTTCATTGTAAAATTCTTAATGAGTCTTTTGAGTCAACAAGCTAAAAGTCAGAAAATCTTATTCACTTATAACTGCACTGTCATTCTGTTCCTTTTCCAGGCATTTTTGCCTATGCTATCAGAAGCTTTTATAGTACTGTAATTCAAAACATGTTATATCCTAGAATCCAAATTTAAAATTAAACGTCTTTAGAGCACTCTCTTCTAAAGTATTACAAAAAATATTACAAAATAATTGAAAATAAGGTAAGAAGTCCCTCTGGAGTTATCAGTTTGAAGGCATAACCAACTGTTACTTGGTTTTACCTAAATAAACTTTGAGTGAATACATGACCAGTAATAACAGGAAAGTTAAGAAATCTGAGTGTCAGTATGTTTATATTATTTTGGAGAATCTTTTGGGTTTTTTGCTATGAACAAATATAAATGAAATATTAGACCATCTTTTGCCATGACATATTTTTAACAAATTGAACACCAAAACCTGAATAAAATCCCATAATCCACCCTTCATGCAACACTTCTATATTTTGTGGGGTTTTGTTTGATTGTTTTATTAATTTACTAGCTTTGAAAAATTTTGGCTTCTCAAAAATCCTTCCTTGCAGTACTCTTTTTCCTCCATTTTCAAGGATAGATGAGAATTTATCATAGAAGTTATTCTGTTACTAGTTCACATAAATTTTTGGTTTTTTAGATGATTTAAAAAAAATGAAAAAATGACATGGTATTCTGTTTAGAATAGTTTACTAAAAATTCATGAGCAGTTACAGTTCATTTTAATAAATACTTCATTCTCAATACTTGATGTCATCTAACACCTCTTCTAGTGCTGCACAAAGTGTCTTTCCCTGTTACGGAAGACAAATGTAGCTCCATCTGTTGCATAATTATTTTGGGGTGCAAATTTGAATAGCAAAAAAGGCTGGTCAGACTACTTCTCATTTTACTAAGTTGGTAAGGACTGAAGGCTATTACCTGTGCTACTTATAAAAGTCTAAAACCCCAAAAGATTTTAAAACTTTTATGTGGTAAGTAAACTGTTTTGTGCAGGGACTTCAGGCTTGGAGCCCATTTTTTGGCATGTTTCTCACCTGAGACATATTCCATGGTTCAGTCAGCACTCCTTATCTAGAAAGCCACGCCCTGCACTGCGTCAGTTATGCTATAGCCTAAATCTTGGAGTACCGAAGAAGTTAGATGTTCCAGGAAAGCTCTTTTCCTTAAGGTGCTGTGTAGACATTCTTTCTTCATTGTATTTTGAGGAAAATTTTCTTTCTTTTTTTTTTTTTTTTTTTGGGGGGGAGGAGGAAGGGGAAGAATAAAGATGATAACACTCTACACTTTTTACAAGAACTCGTAATTATTGACTGCTAGGTTTCTTCTAATAAATTTCATAATCATCGGGGTTAAACCTGTTGCTGTGTTGGATCCCAATACTAAATTTCATCTTGTCCATACAAATAACGCTGCAGGCAATGTAATCAATCTGTACATTTATATCACATTAAAAATCCAGTTTATAAGCTTGTTATAATTGCTGTAGTTTTAGGATCTAATTTTATAAAGATTGCTAATTTCTGACTCACTTCTGTGAGGGTGGTGAGGCACTTGGACAGGTTGCCCAAAGAACTGGTAAATGCTCCATCTCTGGCAGTGTTCAAGGCCAAGATGGACAGAGCCTTGGGTGACATATTCTAGTGTGAGGTGTCCCTGCCCATGGCATCCGGGCTGGAACTAAATGATCTTAAAGGTCCTTTCCGACCTGCACTATTCTATGATTCTATGACTCTATGACATAAAAAGATGCACAACTATTTCCCAATATATATCTTTACTTAGACCATTTCAAATCTGGCCATGGAAGCTTACTTTAATTTGAAACATATTTGAATGGTATCACGTTACTCTGCACTAGGCTACAAAATTGGTATGCATACAGTAAATCCTGTATATTCAGCTGAGCAGATAAAGTAGATTATTGGTAGAAAGGCTTGTAGAAAAATGTAGTAATTTTTTGCTGTCCATTTACACAGTTTTATTTGGGAATCTTTGAAGTTAAACATGTTAATTGTAATTGATACCAGGAAAGAAGGGATAATTTGAAGATATTTAACAAAAAAGTGTGAACTTTTATTGATTGCTATCTTAACATACAAGCTGGCATCTCATTAACTTCAGTCAGAAGACCAAATAGAAGCAAGGTATGCTTGGCATTCTGGAAAAAATCCAATTCTACAATGCAGTCATCTGAGATGAAAGCATTGAAATAAGCAGAATTCACTGTTGATAAGTCAAATAACTGGGAATTAGGTTCCATAATTGTCTCATATCCTTCATATTCTGGAGTTGAATAGCCACATATATGTAGCTTGCTACTCAGTAACATGGGAAAGAAGTTCTCAAAGGGAGCAAAGCTATTCTGATGAACTAAACCCCAAATAAAATCCATGTATTCAGATACACTGGGGACATATATTTGGAGAAAAGATAACAGTGGTTTTGATATTTGATACTCAGGTCAGAAAACCCTGAACTTCAAATATATAAATATATATATAAGAATAAAAAATTCAAAGATGAATCTATTGTATACAACTTAAAATATTTTATGCTGTAAAGAATATATATATATATATTTTGGCTCATGTATGGTCCTAATGGTTGTACATACTGAATATTACATATATTTTCCAGCAGTGGTTTGTTGCAAGCATTTGGCTTGTTACAGCAGTTGCATGTTGGCTGCTGTTACCTGAGATAATGGGCAGCCCCAGCTGGAAGAAACATAGCCTCACACTAATGATTGATTGATTATTCTTCCAGCCACTGTTCCCACTCATGTTGCACTGATTTACTAATCCTCAGATCTGAAGGCTTTTGGTTTTCATCTTTTGTTTGATGTAAAAGGCCTCAGCTTTCTTCAAACACCAAGGAATCCTCAAAAATTTTGTGAATCTGAGTATTTAGAGAATATCAGTGTCCCCTGTGAAACTGATTTTGAATTCCATGTTTTCCATCAAAACTGAGATCAAATTCTTCAGGTCTATTTCTTATTCAATTGTAGTATAATATTGTGAGTGTGCAAAAATATTGCATGTATGTAGTAGCTACAATATTCTTAAATTTTTCACTTTATTCAAACTGTTCATTGTGGTGCTATACTAATCATAACATATTTTAATCATAACATATTTTAATCATAACATATTTCTTTTCTTAAACTAGAGATACATAAAACTAAATTCTAGGTTTTTTACTAGATGGGATTTTGTGGATGGGAAAAAATATCTAGTTGGAGACCTAGATTTACAACTGAAAATACATTTCCAAGTAGTCTTTTGACAAAGTTAATAGAAATTACATTTGCATTTTGCAATTTTATTTTTTATTTTTTTTTAATACTCAAATGTGGAGGCGTGTCTGTTATAACTTATCTATACAGAATTATCTTCAAATATCGTACTACTGAGGCTTGTAAAGTTTTCCTACACAATGCTGTCGGTAATGCTGTAGACTGTTTTTAACCTAATTATATTGTTTCTGTCATTTTAAAATACTGCAAAGCACTACAGGCTGTTTTTCCTTTTGGGGCTTTATCAATCATCTGAATTGTCACATTACATATCCAACAAAAGCACAGAGCTCAGTGTAATTTGTTTGCATACAAAGTTGTCTTGAAGAGGCTCACAAAAGCCGTTCACAACTGAGAATATGAGGTGTCAGAAGATGGCAAAACAGATAAAGGGACTGTTGCCACTGGCTCCCATAATGGCTCACTGAAACAAGTAGAAACAAACAGATGAGTGCAAATATGTTGATTTAAGGCCCCAAAGGGTGATAAGGTAAACAAATTTTAAATTCTGCTTGGCATTATAATAAATCAGTTAGTTGATTTTCCTGTAGTAGAATTGATGGCTATAATTATACTGTAAGTTTTCTCTTCACCAAAGTGTATTTTCATTTATTGTCTTTTCCAGAAAGTTCTGTATTTTCCTCAGTCTCATAAAAGCTGATGAGCTGGTTTTATTCAGCATTCATGTTTTCTTTTCAACTAACCCATCTCCTAAAATGTCCATTTGCTGTGTTTATATCGTGAGACAGGCCAAAGTACTTGTTCTCCTAATTCACAGATACTGTAAATTGTAATAGCTTTATATTTACCTCCTGTTAATACCAGAGGCAAATCAGGTGATTCTGCATAAGTGGTCTGCTTGTCTCTTCAACATGCGTAAAATGTACGGATTCAATTGCTACAAACTTTTATTATGTTATTTTTATAAAAAATATTTAAGAATTACATTTTATTTTACTGCATTTGGTGCAGCTGGAATGATCTGCACTCAGAGTATGCATAGCTCTTGTCTGGTGTAGCTTTCACAAGATGAATTGTAGTCTTTGCTTAAAAACCTGGCTGTAAGCCGACAGATGCTGTTATGCAGTGTCAAAAGGAGGGAGGACTACTTCCACCAATGCCTATTATCAGTTTCTTATGTCACTTTGGGAAACAAAATGTAGCGAGTTAAACAGCGCATTGAGCTGTTACAAGAGATATGTGAGTCCCAGTCTGGAGAGGATCAGGTTTGAATTTGTCTATTCTGATCAAGATCTTAATGAGGAAACACTATGCATTGTGTGCACAAGATCTCTTCTTAGCACAGGCAAGTATTCTGTCATTTGACTTTTATGGTATCTGTGCTTTCAAAATGTTTCCCTTATTTTCTTTTGAGTTGGCAAAGATAAGAAAATAATATGTAAAAAGAAATACAAAAAAAGGCATTTAGTCTATTATTAATGATTAATATTTAAATTTGTAAAATAATTACACTAAAAATTAAATATTGCAGCATTGTTATAGAGCAGGATATACAGAAAACCTTCTTTTTTCTTCATTAAACCTAAGTATCAGTATTTGGGCTAGGTACTGTGATTCCAGAATAGCTGAGATGTTTTTTTACTTCATTTCTTTGCAGCAATTCTTGTAAAAGTTTTTTAAGAAAGATCTCAAATCTTTTTACTTACTCATATTTCCCCTGTCTCTTCCAAGCCTACCCCTCCCTTCTCTTTCTCCTTTTCCCCCAACAGACTCAAACTGCATGCCTTATATGGATGGAAAAGTGAAGAGTGGCTTGTCAGATTTTATCCCTAGATGTACCTCTGCTTTGTAGCAACTCTTTTCAGGTAAGCTGCACTTACTTGAAAGAATAGAAGTTAATTTTAGTAATACTTTCTTTCATTTGTGATTCAGGTAACACCAGCAAAATAGCAGTGGCAATTCCATAGTAATTCAATATTGAAACAATTCAATAGATTTGCCATAAATCACAAAAAATGTAGGCGTGGAAAATCCCTTAGCTAACTCATTAAAGAGTATTTAAAGTAAAAATAAACCTATTTTTATTCATGTTGTAATATATATTCAGAATAAAACCACAAATGTAAGAGAACTTCCTATACCTTGCTCTGATCCCCCCCCAAACTATCAGAAGTTCTGGGCTTGTTTAAGTTTGTATAGAACCAGAAATATCAGCCACAAAATAGATCATAATCCATTTTTGATATTGTGCTACTAGTTTATTTTATAAAGAAAAATGAAAAGCCTGGGATATGCTAGAGACACAGAATTCCACAATGTTCCAATTAACAATTTACACATAGACACCAGTTCTGCAGAAATAAGATATCCTACTCTTATAGAGTGGTCAAATTACCTAGAAAGACTTGGAAAGGAACTCTGTTTCTAATGATATGGTCAATTCTTCTTGCACTTTTAGTTACTTTGATATTTTTTCAAGCACAACTAATTCTTGCACATACTTCAAAATTATAAATATTGTAGAATATTTTTTTTTGTGAAAAACATGACTGATTTGATTCATATACAAAGTATAAAGATGACTATTTTTAACTTTACATAAAGCAAAGACAGTGCCATCTGGATATTTTATCATCTGTATTGCTGTGGAGGAAGGAGAGCTATATAAAATCATGTAGAAACTTAATTTGGTTCCAGCTTCACAGTTCAAAATTATATCTGACTGTCTATGTAGGATAACTCAGAAATTGTTGTCACCAATCATCTGTCATCATCTGACCTGCCTTAATTAATGAACATGTTTATGTTTAAAATGGAGGATTGTGGTGATCCTTCTTGAAGGTTTCTTTGTTGTTGGTTTGTTTTATTGGCTTTTTTTTCCTGAAGCTGTAATGCTTGAAGCTTGCTTTCTTTCAGATTGCTGTGTCAGTTTGGCTGGAAGAATAGAGTAAGGAGTTTCCTACATCTGGAGGAATCAGTTTCTGGCTGTACCAGTGAGAAATGCGATGATCACTGACAGGTGACATTTCCGTTGACCGCTTGGTTCAGAATGTTCTTTTCCTTTTTTTTTCTTACTTTAACACACACATATATATATAGAAAAAAATATGGATGAGACTACAAGTTGTAATTATGACACATGGAGAGTTTCCAATATTCAAGAAAAATTCTCTTTGCAGCCAGCCTTTACCTGCTCTAAATCTTCAGTCTGGTACATTATGAAACAATAACATTATTACTGAAATAATTACGAAATGGCTGTGGCTTCTGTATGTTAATCTTTCAATTTCAGTGCCTTTGAGAATGTTGAACAAGTAACCAGATTAAATCAAATTAATATTGTAAAAGCAAAGTTACTCTTTTGCTTGTGGAATGAAAAAATATGATTATGATTATAGTTGGAGAGGCACACCAAAAATAAAAGGAAGGAACACCAGTTGCAACAAAAGAAATTCTATTAGGTGTCAGGGAGAAAACTGAAAATGAATAATCAAACACTGGAACATGTGGCAGGGATACGTTGATGAATCTCCATCCATGGAGATAGTCAGAACTCAACTGGACATGCCTCTGAGCAACCTTCTTTAACATTTATCCTAGATCTTTCTTTAGGTTTGTCTCCAGTTTGATCAGGAAGCTGGACTAGAGTAATCTTTTCCACATTGAACTGGGCAACAATAGTAAAAGGAGGTAAAAAGGAGCTCCAGCTCAGCATCTGCAAGGCACAAGTTGTCTTCCCCCAACAGACGGTAGCAGTTCAAACCACCTCACATCAAACCCATCACCACAGTCTCAGCTCCTCTGTACTTGGCAGACAAATACGTCACTGGTGCACAAGGCATCCCCTTTTAATTGTTTACTGTGCTACGTAAGGGCTATAAATGCTCTGAAGAGATTCCAGCTCACTTCATATTTCATGACAAGACTATACTGTTTATTTCTGGGAGTGCAAGACGCAGCAGGTGGCAAACGTGAAAGAACATAGATTGTACAGGCTTGTGTACCTTTTTATGTCTAACTTAGCAAATTTCTACCAATTTCTGCAATATACCTCATGTGTATTTGCATGTAAGTGCAAGATTTCATCTCCTATTTTTATTCCAACTCTCAAATAAGTATAATTCGTAAATAGCTCTGAATCATATTGCTTGCCTTACAAGTATACTATTAGGTTATCTGAAATGAATGTTGTGGATGTTGTTGTGGGATTGAGTGCGTCCTCAGCAAGTTTGCCGATGACACCAAGCTGTGTGTTTCGGTTGATACACTGGAGGGAAGGAATGCCATCCAGAGGGACCTCGACACGCTTGTGAGGTGGGCTGATGCCAACCTGATGAAGTTTAACCATGCCAAGTTCAAGGTCCTACAGCTGAGTGGGAGCAATCCCAGGCACAGCTACAGGTTGGGCAGAGAAGAGATTCAGAGCAGCCCTGCGGAGAAGGACTTGGGGGTGTTGGTCGATGAAAAAATGAACATGAGCCGGCAGTGTGCGCTCGCAGCCCAGAAAGCCAACCGTATCCTGGGCTGCATCAAGAGGAGAGTGACCAGCAGGTCGAAGGAGGTGATCCTGCCCCTCGACTCTGCTCTCGTGAGACCTCCCTTGGAGTCGTGTGTGCAGTTCTGGTGTCCTCAACATAAAAAGGACATGGAACTATTGGAACAAGTCCAGAGGAGGGCCACGAGGATGATGAGGGGATTGGAGCACCTCCCGTATGAAGACAGGCTGAAGAAGTTGGGGCTGTTCAGCCTGGAGAAGAGAAGGCTGCGTGGAGACCTCATAGCAGCCTTCCAGTATCTGAATGGGGCCTACAAGGATGCTGGGGATGGACTCTTCATTAGCGACTGTAGTGACAGGACAAGGGGCAATGAGTTAAAATTTAAACAGGGGAAGTTTAGATTGCATATAAGGAAGAAATTCTTTACTGAGAGAGTGGTGAGGCACTGGAATGGGTTGCCCATGGAGGTTGTGAATGCTCCATCCCTGGCAGTGTTCAAGGCCAGGTTGGATGAGGCCTTGGTTGGCATGGTTTAGTGTGAGGTGTCCCTGCCCATGGCAGGAGGGTTGGAACTAGATGATGTTAAGGTCCTTTCCAACCCTAACTATTCTATGATTCTATGATTCTATGATGTTGGATGATTCTAGCTGACATACAGTCAGTTCAGAGTGTAGCTCCATTTATTAATTATGTATTGCATTTAGGACTTGCAAATCACCATTCAACCTTGATATGTCATTGCCCCTTGTGGAAAAAGATGAGTGATTCACAGTTGGATCTTAGACACAGTATCTCAAGGGTACAAAATATCTTTGTATTTCTTGCAAACGTCAGAAGAAATTGTTTGTTTCAAAAGATGTTATGTGGGTAATGTACACAATCACACATACTTCTTAAAGTGCCTGAGTAGTTTACTAATGTAGTCATGTGGAATAGACTGTATCATTAAGCAACTTAAAAAAAAAAAAAAGAATTCCTGATGTGGAAGTCAGAGTTTTCATTATATTTTATTAATCTGGGTACATTCAGGTCCAGTTTGCCAGATTTACACGACACTGAGGGGAAAAGGATGAGGAATTAAACAGGAGGAAGTAAAAGCACAATAATTCAAAATACAGAGAGGTTGTAATAAGAAATAGTAAAAATGAAGATAGAATGCAGAAGGAGCCAAACAACTCTTAGGTGGTAAGTTTCCTTATCACTTTCTACAGAACCTATCTGGTCTATATATTGTGGCTGTCTGATGCAACAGCTCCTTAGTGAAAGTCAATATAACTCAGTCAGTCAGCTGATCGGAGCTAGCACAGCTAGAGCCGGAGCCGGCACGCTTCAGAGACCACGAGGGTCAGAAGAGATTAGGAAAATCAGAGGGGACAGCGCAGAGACATCGCGATTCCCGACATCTCCCGATCCCCGAAGCCCCAGCAGCCCTTGCGAGAGAGCGGCTGACGTGGCAGGGGGCGTTCCCGCGATAACGGCGACCGCACCCCTGCCCCTTGCCTTGAAAGAGCCTTTGGGAGGACAGCGACCGGTCACTGCCCACCAGGCGCAGGGAGGAACAAGCAGGTCGTGTTGCGGACTCTGTTGCTGGTGTCCCAGACTGCTGACCAATATGGTCGCCTCCAGAAGGAGAGCTTGCAGTAAGGAGACTGTAGCAACTCAGACAGAGATCCCGTCCCAAACCGTGGCTGTTCAGGTCTCTGGCTGCAGGGAGTGCCAGAGCCTGCTGCTGCTGAGGGAGGGAGGCCAGCATTCCACCTGCGTGAGGTGTGAGCAGGTAGAAGATCTGCTTAGATTGGTGGCAGAACTTAAGGAGGAGGTCGAGACGCTGAGGACCATCAGGGAGTGTGAAAGGGAGATCGACTGGTGGAGTAACTCCCTGGCGTGCCAGCCGGAACGGTTCCAGGGAGATACCTCCCAAAAGGGGATGGACCCCCTGTCCTCTCAGACAGAGGGGGATGGCCAGAGACAGCCCCTGCCCTGTAGCTGTCGCGCAGAGGTAAGGGACCAAAAAGACAATGAGGGCTGGAAGCAAGTTCCAGTTCGGAACCGTGGGCAACCTTCCTCCCTTCCTGCCCTGCTTCCCCAGGTGCCCCTCCGTAATAGGTTTGAGGCCCTGGATCTTGATGGAGAGGTAGGTGAGGATGTGGTGCAAGGCCAGACTACAAGGTCACATAGGAAAAGGCAGTCGACTTCACAACTCAAGACTGCCTCTGACAAGAAAGAAAGAAAAGTCATTGTTGTAGGCGATTCCCTTCTGAGAGGAACAGAGGGCCCGATATGCAGAGTTGATCCTCATCATAGGGAAGTGTGCAGTCTGCCTGGAGCCCGGATCAGGGATATCACCAGGGTGCTCCCCAGCCTGGTGCACCCGACAGACTACTACCCGCTGCTGGTCTTCCAGACAGGTGGGGGGGAAGCTGCTTCCCGCAGTCTGAGGGAGATGAAGAAAGACTACAGGGCCTTGGGGCGGATGGTGAAAGAGTCTGGGGCTCAAGTGATCTTCTCCTCAGTTCTTCCATCTTCCAGTGATGATGTGGGATTGAATGGGAAAATTCAGTCCATAAACAATTGGCTACGAGACTGGTGCTTTAGGCAGGGCTTTGGGTTCTTTGATAACAGCTGGTTTTATAAGGCTCCAGTCCGGATGATGGCACGTGGGAAAGGTTTAACTCACAGAAGCAAAAGGATGCTGGGGCATGAATTAGCAGGGCTCATTTGGAGAGCTTTAAACTAGATTCGAAGGGGGATGGGGTTGTAACTGGGCTTGCCCCAGTGGGGCAGCACTCTAGAATTGATGAAGACTGGGAGGCCTCCTATAATCCTAGGGTGAAATTGGTGAGCTCAGCTCCCTCCTTGAAATGCCTGTACACCAATGCGTGCAGCATGGGAAATAAGCAGGAGGAGTTGGAGACCTGTGTTAAGTCAGGAGATTATGATCTGGTGGCAATTACAGAGACGTGGTGGGACAGCTCACATGACTGGAATATAGTCATGGAGGGCTATGTCCTTTTCAGGAAAGACAGGCCAGCCAGGCGGGGTGGTGGGGTTGCTCTTTATGTGCGAGAGCAGCTGCAATGTACTGAGTTCTGTCCAGGGACAGGGGACGAGCGAATTGAGAGTCTGTGGGTGAGAATTAAGGGGCAGGCTGGCAGGGCTGATACTGTTGTGGGTGTCTGTTACAGGCCACCAGATCAGGGCGAGGAAGTTGACGAGGCCTTCTA